>NW_026262723.1:33635754-34885754 GCF_021869535.1 Mytilus californianus | reverse complement strand
GCATGTACGCTGAACGGAAACAATATTATATAACATGTATTGAATAAGTTAGTAAGATATTTTTCGTTTTTATACACCCGTTTATGGTATACCGATGTCAGTCCGTCCATCCGTCCGTCTGTCGTCAACATGTCGGACATTAACTAAAAAACACTTTCGCCGATTTTCATGAAGCTTTGGTGGATTGTTTATATCTATTGAAGTAAGCTCACTTTAGATTTTTATAAATTTTACATTTTAAGTTTCCGAGCTATGGCATTTTATTAATAAAAAATGCGGGATTTTTCTAGTTTTCGGACTATAACTGAAAAATGGTTTGCACAATTTTCATGAAACTTTTGTGAATTGTTTATATATATTGACATAAGTTCCCTTTCAATTTTTAGAAATTTCTGATTTTACGTTTTTGAGTATTGGCACTTTATTCATAAAAAAGGGGGGATTTTCCAGTATTTCCGACAATAAATCAAAAACGTTTTTACCAGTTATCATGAAAATTTGGTGACTTGTATATATCTATAAATAAATAAGCTCCCTTTTGTTTTTTTAAGCGAATCATGCACTCATGGCGCAGCTCTTTATTGTATTTGAGAAGGTTTTGTTTGAATAATTCCTAATATGCATACAAAAGCAAGTCAGCCAATAATTGTGCATACTTAGTACATGTACCCAATCTATTGGGACTAGTGTTGAAATATCAATCTACCAAATTCGACAAACTGTCGATCAAAAAGTCAAGCATGTTTATAGTGATATAGTATTTGGTAAATTTGCTGTTGGAGGTTAATATGGTTCTTCTATAATTAAGATTAAGTTACATAAAACAGGGAAATTCTATCCACGTTTAAGTATACAAGAAGATGCAGTAAATCGTAAGATAATTTTATAAAAAATAAAGTGATCAACTGAGGGAAAGTAGAATTAAAAAAAAGAATAGTAAATAGTAATAAATCTGGAATTTATAGTAGAATGATGCCATTATTTTATATTTACATGGAAGAGGACGAAATCCTAGTGTTTTGTATAATTCATTTAAATTTAAATATCTTAAAAAGATTGTAAAGATCATAACTGAATTGTTTCATTATACACGAAAGTGTTTATTTCATAAGCTCTTTCAAATTTGCTGAATAAAAACGCACATAGTAAATAAACACGTTATGAATGTATTTTGATAAACAAAAGCAAGAGTTGTGGTCACATGTACATGTATGTCATATCTTTAAAACGAAATAGGAATACCTCAGCCCAAAATACGAAAAAAAGAAATAAAAAAAAAACCAAAAATCATGCTAAAAACAGATGTACTACACTGCAAAAAAGTTTAAAGTCAGTAATCTTTGCGGAACTATTATAAACATTTTAAGTCACGTTTATATAGTCTCATTATACAAAAATGCTTGCGTTATTCTATAGTTTAAAGCGTAACACGATCTAATTACTTATCTTACCTCCTATACATTTCTATGAATATCATTGGCTAAAAGCGACCGCGTGGAGACCGTGTATTTTTGATATTGGGTTAGTAGGCGTGTTTTTTTTTTTTAATACACGGTTAGTAGTGGTGTTACGTCCCTTCATAAAAACAACACGACGTTGAGGAAAAATATGAAACGTTTCGCCAGGACAACAGACGAAGAAATTGATGATGAACGATTGAAATAAATCCAGAAAACACTTTAAAAGCTAACAAGTTTTCATTGTTGGCATTTGTTTTTGTATGGACCAATGGGAGTAGGTTCTTTATATCGAAGACTTGATCACGTTGATAGACCACTAGTCTAAATGCCACATGTTATGATAGTCGGTAAGATAAATTTGTTACACAGTGTGCTAGTGACCTAATACGATATGTATGGGGTCAGTAATTTCTTCCATATGAATTTACTGACCCCATATATATCGTATTAGGTCACAAGCACACTGTGTAACAAATAGTATGGAAAATCTTTCAATATTTTTCAGGCAATTTAAGGCGGCTTTTTGAGAGGCAAATATAAAAGTAGAAGATGTGGTATGATTGCTTATATGAAAAGTCTGAGACCAAATGAGGCTAAAGGTTAGCAACTATATGTCACTGTGGAGCAAAACCCAAACCACATAGCACGCTATAAGAGGTTCCGAAATCAAAAATGTTAAACAATTCAAACGAGAAATCTAACGAAATGATCTATGTAAAAAAAAAATAAACGAAAAACAAATATGATAAACAGCAACAAACAACAACCACTGAATAACAAGCTCCTGACTTGTTACAATTCTTACTCTACCTAATGACCTCATATTCAACTGGCTTTCAAAATGTTCCGACGATCTGATTGCACATAAATCAGTCAAAAATGTACAACCCAATTTCAACAAGTCGTTGTTTCATTACTGTATAAAATATTAGCTATATTTAACAACTTTGCGGGTTTTTTTATTATTTGTTTTTGTGTTTTATTATTGTCTTTTGTTTGTGTGTGTTTTTTATGGTGTAAATGTGTTTTACGGATCTTAATGCTATGTTACATGGTTTATATTAATTAAATGAAAAATCCTAAGACTTTTGTGTTTCAATTTGACGTTAGCGAGACATTTGGAACCAAATTATTTTTTTTCTTAAACCATTGTTTAAAAAAATATTTCACCGTTATGATATATTAACCTTTATCATATTTTAAAAACCTTTTTGTTTTTTTAGCTCCTCAACTTGTTTCGGTTCTTATACATCCTTGGCTATCAAATATTCGGATTTGAGCGTTCCTGATGAAGATAAATCCAGAAAAGTGTTTCGAACGCATGGAATTCATAACGTTTTTTTTTTTCCTTTCTTTTTTATGAAATATTGATATAAACAAGACTTAATGCTTTATTTACTTAGTCAAGAATAATATTCCTTTCGATGGGTGATTTATACTTCCTTTCAGAATCCATATTGTCAATGCAAATATTAATGTAATCGACATTTTATGTACCTTTAATTTGAATCTTGTTTAATAACAATATACCGGCATAAAAAAACATCAGAGCACAGTGGGGTAAAATAGTAAACAATACAGTATCGAACTAACTCGCTGTAAATAAAGGCAAGTTCAAAGTACTTATTCCGCTGATATCAAATCACACCGTCCGAGAGTCTGTATGTTGATTTCAAATAATTGCTCTCTAAATAGTGTAGCAAGACATAATTGTTCATAAAGCATGTTGTGCATGAATGAATTTGTCAAGAGTTTTTATATTCGTTACAAAAATACGTCACTGTTTGTGATGTCCTGTGCTGTCGTTAATGGAAGATGTTCGTTGTTATTCGTTGTTTACATGTTGTAACGGCTATTATATTATTTATTTGTGCGTTTCTCTGTGCTGAGTGTTCTTGCGTTTGTTTGTACTGTATTTCTGTCACGTAGTGTTGTCATTTTAGCGATATTTTTTAACATTGACATATAAGCGGGAGGTTTGGCTAGCCATAAAACCAGGTTCAACCCACCATTTTTTCTTAAAAATGTCCTGTACGAAGTCAGGAATATGGCAGTTGTTATCAAATAGTTCGTTTCTATGTATGTTGGCGTTGGTTTTTGTTTTACTTCAGTGTTTCTGTTGTTCCGTTGTTGTTCTCTTATAGTTGGTGTGTTTCCCTCGGTTTTAGTTTGTAGCCCGGATTTGTTTTCTCTCAATTGATTTATGACTTTTGAACAGCGGTATACTACTGTTGCCTTTATTTATGTAGAAATTTGAAGGTATGATTTCAAGTGGTTAGTCTTTAAAATGTACACCTTACATGACTAGTAATTTCTTTCTTACAAAAATTAGATTTTGTGCGATTCTCAAAATCCTGTGCCCTTCAATGTCAAGGAACAGTAAATGGGCTATGTCACAGATTTTGGTAACATTTTGCCTACAATTTGGCTCGTTGAACTATAACTGAAGTTAAAAAAAAATGCATTTATCTCTTTTATTTTCTGAAATATATCTGATTGAATTCTTTCAACAATAGGTAAACATTAGTATAGATAGCACACAAAATCGAAGAAAAACGATCTTATATTTGTCTAAAAAATCATCAAATCTATATCTATTTCTTAAAAAAATAATATATGTTGTTGAAATTTTTAGTTTTCATGCTATGAAATAATCATATGGTCGCCTACTTCGTTTTTGGTCTATTAACCAATCTGTTACCTAGTTATTAGTGGCAAACGTAAATAATATCGATGTTTTACGGCCTACAACGTGATGACGTTACGCTAACTTCGACGTTTTTTTTTCTCTCGTAGAATACCACTTTGAATGATATATACCGTAAAAACGAAATTAGTGACCCTCTTAATATTTGAAATCATTAAAACGGAAATTTATGTCTCATAAGTGATCATTTGCAAATATTTTTAAAAGTGACTATTACTCGAATTTAGCTGATACATGTAGCTTGCAGATAACATACTTTATAGAACAATGTAAATAAAACTATATCAGTCTCCTCGGAGACATGGTTGAGGGAATAATGGCATTCCAACAGGATCTGTTTGCTTTGTGAACACAATATTTAACCGTTTATTTTTTTAAAAATTAACGTTAAAATCTGTATGATCACAGACAAGTGTGACCATTGTGAACATTGGAACATTAGAACTTTTGATCATTCGAATATTTGTTTTTTTCGTTCTTTTTTTATATTTTAGGTGCCACAATTTACAATCTTTCATCATTTGTTTTACATTAGCCAGCTTGACGTAAAAACAACGAATCAAAGAATTCAACTTTATATATAACTAATGTAGGACAATGGTGTTGTTTAAAAACTACACCATTCCAGGCCCTTTTGTTTTCTCCATAATAAATATTACCAAAAATTAATAAGTTCCGGGTCGAATCCGCTACTGATACCAATAGTATATGTCACATGTAGTTTCCGGTTGAAGCTACCTGTAAATCCCTCCTCTATCAGGAGAACCTTGAATTTTCCAGTAGTTGTTTTTATATCTATGTACCACAGTAACACTATAGTACACTATTTAACAAGTCTGTTTCCTTCCACCTCAATACCATTATTAATTTTGGTAAATTATTTTAAAAATCAGATTTAGTTTTATTGTAGTAAGAACACCAGGACGGGTTCAAACAGAATGATTTTGAAAGTAGAGAAAACTGTGCACCTTACAATCAGCATGACTGTAACAGATGACAATAAGAATACTAAAAATCCAGGCTAAAAATAAGGTATTGGTACTTTAATTCTGTCACGGACCCGCGATGTCGCGGATGTGTTCTAGTAAAAACTATGAAAAGTCATATATGACCTACCTGTTATTGTTTATCGACAATTGTATGAAATAAAAGGACACAATTCATACTTTTTTCTACAAATGTAGTTATATTCATCGTATGGATTTTTTAGTACATTGAAACATAAATTCTTTTTTTTCTATAGAACGCTAAATTTTACACTTTTGATTCTTCGAAAACATAAGTAATTTTTGTATTGTATGTTCATTTAGTTTCAGAATTTACTACATGCACACTACATACATGACATACACACACATGTATTATACAACGTTTACTAAACCTGGAACATTTTGGACATCATCAGAATAAAATAGTTAAGATTTCGTTACTTAGTTACGTTAACTGTCATTTACCCGAAAAAGGCAATACACGAATGCCGCTACGGAGTGAACAAAAGGACATGTACGGTTTACGTCAATGAGACAGCAATCCAACCAAAGACATTGCAACCAAACTAAATATAGAAGAAAAACTGTCCTAAAATCGGACGGTTTTTTATGTAATATGTTGAACTGTAAATCATTTCGAGACTAAAATGTTGTTACGATTATCAACAGGAATGATCAATTGCAAAGACAAGCCACTAATTTTTAAAAAGGCAAAATAGATAAAGATGTTACAAAAGATAACCTATAATGAGGTTTCTTACATAGGACACGCACATAAACATATATGGGACGAAATTAAACTAGTTTCGAGTCTTAATGCTGCTTGTTTATGTTTATTAGTGGGCTAACAAAAACTACTGGTATTCAAGAACATAGCATACAAATCATTACAGGAATGACACAAAACTATATTATAATGTAGTATATAGAACAACAAGCTACCTGTAAATCCCTCCTCTATCAGGAGAACCTTGAATTTTCCAGTAGTTGTTTTTATATCTATGTACCACAGTAACACTATAGTACACTATTTAACAAGTCTGTTTCCTTCCACCTCAATACCATTATTAATTTTGGTAAATTATTTTAAAAATCAGATTTAGTTTTATTGTAGTAAGAACACCAGGACGGGTTCAAACAGAATGATTTTGAAAGTAGAGAAAACTGTGCACCTTACAATCAGCATGACTGTAACAGATGACAATAAGAATACTAAAAATCCAGGCTAAAAATAAGGTATTGGTACTTTAATTCTGTCACGGACCCGCGATGTCGCGGATGTGTTCTAGTAAAAACTATGAAAAGTCATATATGACCTACCTGTTATTGTTTATCGACAATTGTATGAAATAAAAGGACACAATTCATACTTTTTTCTACAAATGTAGTTATATTCATCGTATGGATTTTTTAGTACATTGAAACATAAATTCTTTTTTTTCTATAGAACGCTAAATTTTACACTTTTGATTCTTCGAAAACATAAGTAATTTTTGTATTGTATGTTCATTTAGTTTCAGAATTTACTACATGCACACTACATACATGACATACACACACATGTATTATACAACGTTTACTAAACCTGGAACATTTTGGACATCATCAGAATAAAATAGTTAAGATTTCGTTACTTAGTTACGTTAACTGTCATTTACCCGAAAAAGGCAATACACGAATGCCGCTACGGAGTGAACAAAAGGACATGTACGGTTTACGTCAATGAGACAGCAATCCAACCAAAGACATTGCAACCAAACTAAATATAGAAGAAAAACTGTCCTAAAATCGGACGGTTTTTTATGTAATATGTTGAACTGTAAATCATTTCGAGACTAAAATGTTGTTACGATTATCAACAGGAATGATCAATTGCAAAGACAAGCCACTAATTTTTAAAAAGGCAAAATAGATAAAGATGTTACAAAAGATAACCTATAATGAGGTTTCTTACATAGGACACGCACATAAACATATATGGGACGAAATTAAACTAGTTTCGAGTCTTAATGCTGCTTGTTTATGTTTATTAGTGGGCTAACAAAAACTACTGGTATTCAAGAACATAGCATACAAATCATTACAGGAATGACACAAAACTATATTATAATGTAGTATATAGAACAACAAGCTACCTGTAAATCCCTCCTCTATCAGGAGAACCTTGAATTTTCCAGTAGTTGTTTTTATATCTATGTACCACAGTAACACTATAGTACACTATTTAACAAGTCTGTTTCCTTCCACCTCAATACCATTATTAATTTTGGTAAATTATTTTAAAAATCAGATTTAGTTTTATTGTAGTAAGAACACCAGGACGGGTTCAAACAGAATGATTTTGAAAGTAGAGAAAACTGTGCACCTTACAATCAGCATGACTGTAACAGATGACAATAAGAATACTAAAAATCCAGGCTAAAAATAAGGTATTGGTACTTTAATTCTGTCACGGACCCGCGATGTCGCGGATGTGTTCTAGTAAAAACTATGAAAAGTCATATATGACCTACCTGTTATTGTTTATCGACAATTGTATGAAATAAAAGGACACAATTCATACTTTTTTCTACAAATGTAGTTATATTCATCGTATGGATTTTTTAGTACATTGAAACATAAATTCTTTTTTTTTCTATAGAACGCTAAATTTTACACTTTTGATTCTTCGAAAACATAAGTAATTTTTGTATTGTATGTTCATTTAGTTTCAGAATTTACTACATGCACACTACATACATGACATACACACACATGTATTATACAACGTTTACTAAACCTGGAACATTTTGGACATCATCAGAATAAAATAGTTAAGATTTCGTTACTTAGTTACGTTAACTGTCATTTACCCGAAAAAGGCAATACACGAATGCCGCTACGGAGTGAACAAAAGGACATGTACGGTTTACGTCAATGAGACAGCAATCCAACCAAAGACATTGCAACCAAACTAAATATAGAAGAAAAACTGTCCTAAAATCGGACGGTTTTTTATGTAATATGTTGAACTGTAAATCATTTCGAGACTAAAATGTTGTTACGATTATCAACAGGAATGATCAATTGCAAAGACAAGCCACTAATTTTTAAAAAGGCAAAATAGATAAAGATGTTACAAAAGATAACCTATAATGAGGTTTCTTACATAGGACACGCACATAAACATATATGGGACGAAATTAAACTAGTTTCGAGTCTTAATGCTGCTTGTTTATGTTTATTAGTGGGCTAACAAAAACTACTGGTATTCAAGAACATAGCATACAAATCATTACAGGAATGACACAAAACTATATTATAATGTAGTATATAGAACAACAAGCTACCTGTAAATCCCTCCTCTATCAGGAGAACCTTGAATTTTCCAGTAGTTGTTTTTATATCTATGTACCACAGTAACACTATAGTACACTATTTAACAAGTCTGTTTCCTTCCACCTCAATACCATTATTAATTTTGGTAAATTATTTTAAAAATCAGATTTAGTTTTATTGTAGTAAGAACACCAGGACGGGTTCAAACAGAATGATTTTGAAAGTAGAGAAAACTGTGCACCTTACAATCAGCATGACTGTAACAGATGACAATAAGAATACTAAAAATCCAGGCTAAAAATAAGGTATTGGTACTTTAATTCTGTCACGGACCCGCGATGTCGCGGATGTGTTCTAGTAAAAACTATGAAAAGTCATATATGACCTACCTGTTATTGTTTATCGACAATTGTATGAAATAAAAGGACACAATTCATACTTTTTTCTACAAATGTAGTTATATTCATCGTATGGATTTTTTAGTACATTGAAACATAAATTCTTTTTTTTCTATAGAACGCTAAATTTTACACTTTTGATTCTTCGAAAACATAAGTAATTTTTGTATTGTATGTTCATTTAGTTTCAGAATTTACTACATGCACACTACATACATGACATACACACACATGTATTATACAACGTTTACTAAACCTGGAACATTTTGGACATCATCAGAATAAAATAGTTAAGATTTCGTTACTTAGTTACGTTAACTGTCATTTACCCGAAAAAGGCAATACACGAATGCCGCTACGGAGTGAACAAAAGGACATGTACGGTTTACGTCAATGAGACAGCAATCCAACCAAAGACATTGCAACCAAACTAAATATAGAAGAAAAACTGTCCTAAAATCGGACGGTTTTTTATGTAATATGTTGAACTGTAAATCATTTCGAGACTAAAATGTTGTTACGATTATCAACAGGAATGATCAATTGCAAAGACAAGCCACTAATTTTTAAAAAGGCAAAATAGATAAAGATGTTACAAAAGATAACCTATAATGAGGTTTCTTACATAGGACACGCACATAAACATATATGGGACGAAATTAAACTAGTTTCGAGTCTTAATGCTGCTTGTTTATGTTTATTAGTGGGCTAACAAAAACTACTGGTATTCAAGAACATAGCATACAAATCATTACAGGAATGACACAAAACTATATTATAATGTAGTATATAGAACAACTCGCCTGATCCACTGCAGAAACAAAGTTATGGATCAATAGGTATCGAGAATAGAGTGCATGTCATTAGTTGAATCTGCAAGGTAATAAAATATAGCTTAACACTCGGGAACCTTACGTTTAAACCTTCAATATTTTCTCCTTCATGAAAACGTCCTTTGTTAGACAATGAATATAGCAACCAGGGGAGAATTGTTTTTTAAATCGTTTAGCTGACGTTTCTTTTTTACTCATCTTTGCTAACACATCTGTTAAAATATCCAAAAAGTTCATTCTCTCGACTTGTTTTCGGTTTTTAACCAAACATTTGTATAATTCCTGTAACATCCATGATCCATCCCTCATGTTTCGCACAGCAAGATTTATTGCAAAAGACATCTATCTCAGAGATACACGAAAATTAAGTTTTGTAGAATGTTATTCTAGCTAGCCATATTTTATATTGAATTATTTCGATATGACTTTCGTGTTGCTAAGTCTTTAGTTTTCTATGTTGTGTTTTGTGTACTGTTGTTTATCTTTTTGTCTTTTTCTTTTTTAGCCATGGCTTTGTCAGTTTATTTTCGACTTATGAGTTTGAATGTCCCTTTGGTATCGTTCGCCTCTCTTTTGGAATACCAATTACAGCAAGATTTTAAAAATGTCTGTACGTCATTTATTTCATTTCATTTTATAATTAATTTATGTTTTCCCATCGAATAACTTTAGGCTTCACAATGGAAAAAGATAAACGTTATCATTTCTATATATGAAGAAGAAAGAAGTAAAATAACAAAAATACCGAACTCCAAGTGTTCACAAACTTCCTGTCTTAACATTGGAAACTTTGATAAGGATGAGGAGATGTTGCATGTTATCTCCCTAATGCATAGTTCTGATTCCTTGTACAGAATTGGCTTTCAATGTTTTTATTCGGTTTTGGACTTTCAAATAGTTTGGCCTAGAGCATCTCTGAAGAGACATTTATTGTCTGTTATACTGTTTATCGATGTTTCTCCTTCAACTTACCAGATACTGACGCAAACATGATTAAAGTGTCCTCTGGACAAGGAGCTAGTGTTACCATAGGAACTTCTGTTTATAAAAATAGCATTGTTAAAATTATATGTGTTCGAAACGCTTTTTTTTTACATTTACCTTCATCAGAACACTCAAACATAAACATTTGAAGTATATATAAATATATAAATTGAGTGTCGCAAATGCAGTTCATATTTTAATAAATTTATGTTCAGTTTCCGTCGAAGGGAATGTTTTATTCAAATACAGATAGTGTTTTTTGTATCTCTGCTGCCGATTCCACAAAAGATTCCAAAGAAAATGGTGGGTTAAACCTGGTTTTATGGCTAGCTAAACCTCCCTCTTGTATGACAGTATAAGATTGAACAATACCAAGTGTTATTTAAAAGGAAGACAAGATGTTTGATTAAGTAAAAACCATACAACATCTTATATTTGATATCTACCTATCAAAACAAACATGTTTGATTCCCTAATTTTTTTGTTTGCTACCTTGATTTGTATCCTCTCAATCGATTTATGAGATAAACACAGCTAATAACAGCTGTTGCGTAAATTTTCTCATTAAAAATGGATAGTTCATTTGTCATTCGTATCTTTCCGGAGCACCTGAGATTACCCCCGGTTGTTGGTAGGGTTCGTGTTGCTCAGTCTTTATTTTTCTATGTTGTGTTTTGTAGTCTGTTGTTTGTTGTTTTTCGTGTTTTGCCACGCATTGTTAGTTCGTTTTCGAATATGTTTTGACTATCCCATTAGTACTTTCCGTCTCCCTTTTATAAGTTGTTATGATATTATTTATTTTAAGGTTTGAAAAATCACTTAGCACTGGCGAGAGGTGTTGATTTTTGTTGCTTTACAACAAATAATTAGCAGTTAAAACCTGAAGTATTCGCTGTTCAATATAGAATTAATAGCGTTTGAAACACACAGTATTGACTATAACACATTGTTATTAATTTCAAGAAGTAATTCACCTTCAGCTGAAGCCGTCAACTTATTACCATGCGTATCTTGAATAAGCTTCAAAGATTCTAAAGGACGTAGAGTACAGCCTTTGTCCATTTTCAAAACTCCTGCTATCCTGCAAGCCTGTAGTATTAAAACAATCATCAGCATTCATTATATTTGGTACTATTTTTAACATAACTCAAACACATGAAATGATTTATCTTTATTTACTGGTGAACCATTATCACTGTGTCTAAACTACCCCGGCAAACAATGTTTGGACTCGATAGTATCTAATATCCGGCACGGTGACGGACAATCAACACACAAAGAAAAGGTAGAATTTCTGTTTATTTATTTGGTTTTTTTTATGACATTGAAGAATAAACATACACATATAACTATTTTCGATTGTGTGATGTAATATTTTCTACAACCGATCTAGATTAATGGAGAAATAAGTAAAAAGGCACATGAAAATGGTGAATTGAGTGAACCTTGCTACGAATTTGTTTAATATCTTTTTAAATTGTGCACATTGTACGGAAAGAAAGTACGGAAAGAAAGATATTAACACAGAGATTGCATGGCTAGTCACTATGAGCACCTCAATATTTGCATTTCTGTGCATGGAACGAAAGAAATGGGTCATGTCAAAATGGAAGGACCCTGTTTCGTCAATGTTGTTTATTACTTAAGGACTCGGTTTTGTCTCAGTATAGGACCCGGTTTTGTTTTGTTTTGAAACCACAAATTTATGAAAAGCTACATTTACACGGATCTGAACATTGCCCATCGGAAGAAATTAAATATGTGAGTCAAAAAGATGTTATAAAGATTTTATTGCAATACAAACATGTCGTGTTAAAATATATTTCAAACGGGAACTTTTCGAAATAGAGAGTTGACATTTTTGAATGCTATACGTATACCTTATTGAACTTATCTTCGAACTAAATTTAAATGGAAATAAATACTTTTATAGTATGTACTTACATTAATTCCTTATGATATAAAAAAGAAGATGTGATGTGATTGCTAATGAGACAGCTCTTCACATTAGACCAAATGACATAGAAATTAACAATTATAGGTCACCGTACGGCCTTCAACAATGAGCAAAGCCCATACCGCATAGTCAGCTATAAAAGGCCCCGAATTGACATTTGTAAAACAATTCAAACGAGGAAACTAACGGTTTAAATTATGTACAAAAAAAATGAAAGAAAAACAAATATGTAACACAGCAACAAACGACAACCACTGAATTACTGGCTCCTGACTTAGGACAGGTACATATATACGGAATATGGCGGGGTTAAACATGTTAGCGGGATCCCAACCTCCCCCTTACCTGGGAAATTGGTGTAACAGTACAACATAAGAACGATCGAACTATAAAAATCAGTTGAAAAAGGCTTAACTCATCAGATGGATACAAATAGAAATACATCTCACAAATGTTTGTTTATTTTCTATACTACTGTAATGATGTAAAAATAAGAAGATGTGTAATGATTGTGTTACCATATCAATTTATCAAAAGAGTAAGGATAGTATGCTTTAGGAATCTGATTACAGTAGTTGTCGTCCTTTTATGTAGTTCATACGTGTTTCTCGTTTTTATATAGATTAGACCGTTGGTTTTTCCGTTTGAATGGTTTTACACTAGTAATTTTTTGGGGCCCTTTATAGATTGCTGTTCGGTGTGAGCCAATGCTCCGTGTTGAAGGCCGTACCTTGACCTATAATGGTTTACTTTTATAAATTGTAACTTGGATGGAGAGTTGTCTCATTGGCACTCATACCACATCTTCCTATATCTATTTACTATACTATACGCTATGTTTACAATATATTTACTCATTCGTTTATCCATTTACGGACAGTGAGATAAAAAGCTCCGTTTTGAAGGCCGTACTTTGACATTTTTATTTATTTCCATTTAAATTTAGTTCGAAGATAATTTCAATAAGGTATACGTATATAGCATTCAATGGTTTACTTTTACAAATTGTGACTTGGATGGAGAGTTGTCTCATTGGAACTCATACCACATCTTCTTATATCTATTAGAACGTTTTGATTATCTCAAATCAAAATGATTGCCTTTCGAACGTGTATTTTATGTCAGCTTCAAAATACACAAGTTCTAAACTTCACTATTAGAAACGAAATAATTATATCATGCCATGCTCTACGCTCATTTTAACATGGGTAGGTAGGCATTATATTTGTCAATATTTTATACCTTGCTAACGCTTGGTTAAAATTTTTAACAAATATAATGCCTACCTAAGTATGTTAAAATGAGCATTGAGCATGGCATGAAAGAGTTATTTCTTTTTATAAAATAAAGTTGGTTTGCAACATTATAACGTCCAATATCTTCGTCTTCGTCTTTGTCTTCGTAGAACAACCTAAGTGGCAATTTAGCCCGTGAAAAATGACAATTAGACAGCTTTCCATCAGAGACCAAATGACGTAAAAGTTAACAAATATAGAACTCCGTATGGCATCCAACAATGAGAAACACCCATACGGCATAGCAAGCTAAAAAAAAGACCCCGAAATGAAAACTGTGAAAAAAAACTAATGTGAAAACTAACGACCTGATTTATGTACAAAATAAAAAACGAAAAACAAATACATGTATGATAAACAGCAATAAAAGACAACCACCGATTTACAGGCTCCTGGATTTGGTACTGGCACATGCAGAATTGCGGGGTTGAACGTGTAAGCGCCCCCTCCCCCCCAAAAAAAACACAAACAAGAAAAAAACTGGTATAACAGCACAACATATGAAAAAAAAATTCAGTTAGTTGAAAAAGGCTTAACTCATTTGATTACAGAGCCCCTATAGTAAATATGCGATTGGCGGCTGTCTCTGTTTTTTCGTCTTTTATTAAATTTTATGATGGTATACGATATAGTTACATTATATCAGTGGCGGATCCAGGGGGTAGAGGGAGTACGCCGACCCCCCCCCCCCCCCCCCCCCCCCCCCTTTTTGGTGGCTAGAAATAATTATTTTATCATGTTTTTTAAGATTTATATATGATTTTTTTTTACCATAAAATCGTTAAAAAAAAGTTCCCCTTGCTACGCTCGGCGGTATAAAATCCGTTTATGAATACGCCCCTTTCAAAAATCATGGCCTCGGTCCGCCGTTGCATATTGACAATTTTAAACTTGCCCAACGTGCTTAAATTGTAGAACATTTGTCATTATACAATGAAGAGATAAACCTATATATAATAGTTGTACTATATAGGGCAGTTGTTAAGAAATCGATACTAGTGCATTAAGGAATTTGTTAATGTTAAAAAAAAAAAAGAAGAAAAAAAATAGAGATAAAACAACGTTTATTTATAAAATTACTAATCAAATAATCATCATTGCAATTTCCGGATGACCTAAGACTATTATACTAACTTATACTTAGTATTATGTTAACAAGGAGGGTTAAACAGATTTGTAACGCACTATAATTGTGATCCTTTGCGCCGCATGGAAATTTCTTTTCTTGGGCGATTCTGCATGCAAATACATTTTTCTTATTCTCTTGCTTTATAATGAACGTTTAGTTTCAGAATATTTATTTTCAAACGATCATACTGTCTCTCCCTTTAAGTAGAGAACATTAAGAAAACCACCTTGTTGTCCCAGAAAATCACATATCAAATGTGCGTCCTTAAGTTTTCAAGGCCGTACACTATTTAAGTTTGAACACTTAAATTTACATAGTTGATATAAAAAAAATCTAATTGCGTTACAAAACCTTCATTTCTTTTTAATTTTTCCTTTTTTATATACAAAACAAAATTGAAATTTGCTTTGTTCTAATATAGCAAGAATTCAAGTGTTTACGGATTCAAAAAAGTTATAAGTTATCCTCTGAAAGAAAATGTTTTTCAACGATCCCTCAAACTGCTGTTGAACGCCATATTTTAATTTTCGTCATGCGATTATGCATTTTTTTCTATGACAAAACCGGGTCTGCTTTGTGAAATTTAAGGACAAAACCGGGTCGTACACATTGACAAAACCGGGTGCTTCAATTTTGACATGACCGACTTCTTTTATTCCAAGCACAGACATGCAAATATTGAGGTGTTCATAGTGACAAGTCTTAAAATCACCGAGTTAATATCTTTCTTTCCGTACCTTTCTTTCCGTACAATGTGCTCAATTTAAAGAGAAATTAAAAAATTCGAGGCAGGGTTCACTCAATTCACCATTTTGATGTGCCTTTTTACTTATTTCTCCATAAATCTAGAACGGTGGTAGAAAATATTACATCACACTATCGAAAATAGTTATATGTGTATGTATATTCTTCAATATCATTAAAACAACATATAAATATAAAACAGAATTTCTACCTTTCTCTGTCTGTTGATTGTCCGTCACCGTACCGGACATTAGATACTATTCAGTCCAAACATTTTTCGCCGGGGTAGTTTAGACACAGTGATTATGTACATTGATAAATTCATAAGCGTGAGTTTCATAACGGCATGTATCTGGACAACTAGTATTAAGTGCTCTCGATTTATTATTGTAATACAGATGCAATGTGAACATTTTATCTAATTCATGAATATATATTAAAATACCGAAAAAAAGGAAGTACAATTATAAATAATAATAAAAGAAAAAATATCCCGTATTTTGTGTTATACTTTTACAGGTAATAATAAATTAAAAATAAAAGCATAAAAGTTCACTAAGTGAAAATTGAATTCATTTTCCACAAGAGAAATGCAAATGAACCCCAAAAAATGAAAAGCCTATCCAATCGAAAAGTACCTGACGAAAGACTCAAAGTTTATATTTCTAACATGATATCAATTAAACTCATCATAGATACCAGGCTTAAAAATATGAACAGCAGACGCGCGTTTTGCCTACAAAAGACAATCAGTGACGCTCGATTAAAAAAATCGAAAAAAGTTAAAAGGGCCAAATAAAGTACGAAGTTGAAGAGCACTGGTGACCCAATATTCCGATTGGTTTTGCCAAATACAGCTAATGAAATCTATTCCTGGGGTTGAAAATCCTTAGTTTTTCGAAAAATTCAAAGTTTATTAAACAGTTCATTTATAATTATGAACATATAAATGATAATTCATGCCAACACAGAAATGCTGACCACTGAGCTGGTGATATCTGTTCCATTCTTATTTAAAACCAATGGTATAGCAATTTTCTCGATATTTTTTACATGGGATTGTGATTCAATGACTCTTGATTATTTTTGTTGCAGAAACGCTATCTCATTGACATAAACCGTGCCGCCATTTGTGTTCACACAACACATTTAAGTAAATTGCAACTTAGCGACCGGATTCTTCTTGAATGATACTTTCACAATATAGATCTTGTCAGCATGATACTTGAATGTTCAAGAAAATCCGATAGTTGGATTCTGCAATGTGACTTCAAGAATGTTCTGTGCAATAGATATTCTAGTCCTAGTTTTTCACGAAAAACGTTTTAGGATGAAAATAAATCGTATATTACTATAATGTATTTAACTCATACAAATAGTTCTCTCCAATTTGTTTAATGAGCCACAATTAGTTTTGTTCAAAAAACGAAATGAAACGTATTCTTTTCTCTCAATTATTTGAGTATTTGATGGTATTACATATGAACATCAATATTCTTTCAAAAGAAACTTTATTGTGTGATTATTTAAAATCTTATTTAAAAAACAATCTCATAAACATTTCAGCAATACACTTTTATATTATGAATTGTAATGTGTAAAGGTAGTAATGATGTACATCCCCTTTGAATGGCTGTGGCATAGTGTAATTGAGTTAAATCTTTATTGTCGACAGACAATGACACACACGATAAAGTTTAATAATTCGGTATTAGCGACAAAGTACCATGTTGCCAGATCCTTGCTTTTATGAACCTCATTCCAATTTCAATGACATGAATAATTTAAATACATACATATTTTACGAAAAATACAAACTGAAATTGTTTTCCTTGAAAGTAGTCATAATTCATATACTCCCGTTACCGACGTCTTCCAAGTCATTTTAGTTAACTCTTTAAAAAGTTAAAGACTCACTCTAACACCTGATACCATCACAATTAACACGTAAATATCTTCTTGAAATAATCAGATTACTAGACACAGAATAAACAATATATTTCTATGTTTTCATAAAAAAAAGTAAGCTGATGTCTAGAAACCAGTTTTCTTGGAATTAATATCAAAGATGTTCCATAACTGAACTTCCTCCAATAAGGTTATTATAGTTGATGTAAACACGTAAAATGCGACATAACAGTACTCTGTACATGACTTTTGTACAAAGGAGTAGGGGCAATTTGTTCCAAATACTTGTGCAAATTTAAGAGTTACCATGCGTGATCCTGAATTTTTCCTACATGTAACAATACTTAATTAATGTAAAAATGTTTAAAAAAAAAAAAAAACTTTTTTCCCATTTGACGAGTTACCATGCCAAAACATTTTGTCAAAAAATCTTTGTTTTTCCTTGTTTTACACTAAATTTTACGTATATAAAGGATTGTGAGCGCCCAATAAACAAATTTACACCTGTTGAGAATAAAACAATTCTAAAATTATTTCGTTGTTTTTTTAATGCGCACTGTTTGCACAAAAGAAATATAGACGACGCACTGCACAATGTCAGCTATTTTCATGAAACAGGCGCAAATTATGACTTCATAACAACTCGAACCTTATGTAATTCATGTATATAACTTGATCCGATGCATTTCCATAAACTACGAGAAATTTCAAGTAGGTCTGAGAAACTTGATTTTACTAGGCCAAAAATGGATCTTAATGAAGTCGTTTATTTAAACTAACTTCTAATATTATTGATTGATGTTTGCTTTACGCTGCATCAGCGCAAAAGGCTATATTACGAAGAAATTAACTTCAAATAAGAAACACATATCCGAATGTATATTTAAAAAGAGGTCATTTTATTTTTAAATCTGAGTGAAAATAATACCCCTTAGGTGGATTTGGCTATTTTTTATATAGCTTTCTGTGTGTTCAGGTACTTATACATGATTGACTATCAATCAAATTTTAAGTTTGGCTTTTTCTGATGAATATAAATCTACAATAGCGCTTCGGACGAAGTGCATTTATGTTACAGGTAATGTATATTCTAAAATTGTTTTTCTTTTTGTAGTTTAACAAGGTGTGTTATACGACAGAAAAAACTTTATAATATGCATTATCTGCTTATATACTGTCAAAAAATATTATTTCCTGCAAAGATTTGCAGCAAATTGTATTTCGATTTATCAACCTTTGAAGTGGAATAGTCTATTCTTATGCAATTGGGTATATTTGTTACAGTGGATTTGTAAAATCACTGCACTGAAAAGTGATTTTATAAAATTCCTTATTTGACTAGGGATTTTAAAAAATCACTGAAACAATTAAGATTATTTTTACTGATTCACGGATTTAATTCAGAGAATTTGTGAAATAATTAATATTTTTGTTTACATAGTTCATTGGAAAAAAGATAACATGCTACACCAACTAACATTCAACAAGTTTGTGTATCTTTGTCTCTTTTTATATATACAAGGTTAGCAGATTTCAAATAACTGAGGCAAAATTGAAATGTAATACATGTATATAGAAACGGAGGAAAATATGAGGAAGTTGTTGAGCATATTACTAAAGACCCACAAAAGGACAAAACAAGCTTATATTACTACCTTGCTAGAAACTGTCTTAACGTTTAGTCCTTTAGTCTATAATTGTTGAAAAGTATAAAAAAAAATTACCTATTTATAATCTCAACAATCATATTATAAGTATGAATTGGTTTCTTGCTTGCTTGCTTCAAACGTTATGACACTGAATCACTATTGGTACTGATTTTGTTTTTTTATGTATAGCTTAATTTTCAACACCTGCTTTTAGTCATGCTTAATTGACTTTTGTTTTCTACATTTGTATATCTAAGGTTTACTGATAAGGTGTTTATATCACATTTTACTATTTAGGTTATTTCCTTTGTCGTCGCATAAGCATTCGTGCTTCTGAGTTATTGCAAAATATGAGAATCCTATACCTGTGCAACGTTTCAATTATTTATAATATGAATGTATATGAACAATTTCTGATGATAGACCACTGATATTGGGAACGTTTTTGTGTTCGTATATGACTGTTTCTATATCAAAACTCAGTTCGATGTTATTCTGATTTTGTAAGTTTAAAACGCATCATCCTCAACCATATATACGCAGTTACATTACAGTGTTATTGAATTTGCTGCATGTGAGAAATATTTTCGTAATGAAAGTTATATGTTGAATATTTCGACACTGGACATTTTGGTTAGTAGATTGGAAGATTAGAAAGAATGAAAAATTAACTTACCACATAAAAATCAAACAACCAAAAAATATCAGTAGTATATTTTATAAAACTTAAAATCCAGATTGTAGTATTTACCTGAATGAAAAAGAATTTTGGTTTTCCACGCAGACCTTTACAATTATCATCACTAAAGATGTCAACTAAATCACTGGTCCTTATTTCACCACCATCCACACCCATTATTTCATGTTCTCTTTCAAGATAGGGACGATGGGTGTCTGTAATAGTTTGCTTCTCACCACCATGAGAGGCTACTACACAAACAAAACAGTCCGAATTTTCGTGAATACTTTCCTGAGCGACTGTAAGAAAACAAACATTGTTATCCAACTATACTGTAAAAAAGCGAAAAAGATTATTTAGATCCGAAGCCGAAGACCCGTGTTGCCAAGTTGGATGACATTCCTTTAATGAAGCTTTGTTTTTAGTATTTAAGGTAGATGAGGGGAAATGCTCTCTTAAAATTGTTTTAAAGCCAGTGAAAATATAGTTCCTATCATTTTACATTCTGATTAAATATAGATCCTTTGCCTACAAGGATCTAAAAACACTACGTTCTTCTTTCTGTTCTGCTAGTTACTACATCAGCCAATGCAATTGCAATTTCTGCCTCTAAATTTTTGAATGGTTGGATCATAACGACAAAATCACAGGATTACGAAAAGTGTTTAAAACAGAAAGTAAAACGGGGTGTTGTCAGATCCTTTTAAGCAAACCACAGGATCTAAAGGTATTTTCATGATTTAAAAAAACAGAGTTCTAAGGGAATGTGTCTCCGGGCTTTTCTGTTTTGTCACATTATGTACCAAATGAAATTATTTCATAAGAATTATAAAGGGTTAATTTAAAGACAAATTGACGACAGACTGAAAATTTTCATTAAGTCATAACTTGCATAGCATGTATAAGACCCATTCAGTAATAAAACAAACAAAATATTTGTCAGCCGTCTCCGTATGCTGCTAGATTTTAGTTCAATTTACAATCATGTTAGATCAAATATCTTTAAATGTGCCCGATGTGAGAATGACGACTTAGAGAGACTGTCATATATAAATTATTAATATGATAGTAGAGTCTGCAAGTGATTTGTTTACCAACTGACCTTTATCAGAATGTTTCGTCACTTTTTCTCCAGACAAAACAAGCTCAAGGCTTGTTAGTCTAGAAATTAATGTGCCTTACTTTCAGTTGCTATTTTACGCATATCGTCTGCTGTTTGATCTACGTATGAACAAGTCCTAAATCCTAAGTCTTCGAAGACTTTTTGCATATTTTGTTGATCAATTTCGTCTCCTTTTCTGTCCTTTGTGGTTTTAAAGTTTCTATTGTTTATCAGTAAAGCAATGCCTCTTTCTTTTTGGTCGAAATTATAAGAGCTGGCATCTAAAAAGTCCATAATCTCTAAAAGAATAGAAAATCATACATTGTATTAGTGTAAAAAGTAAAATAACAAAAATACCGAACTCCAAGGAAATTTCAAAACGAAAAGTCCCTTATCAAATGGCAAAATCAAAAGTTGAAACACTTCAAACGAATGGAAAACAACTGTCATATTCCTGACTTGGTACAGGCATTTCCTTATGTAGCAAATGGTGAATTAAACCTGGTTTTATAACTCGCTGTACCTCTCACTTGTATGACAGTCGCATAAAATTCCATTATATTGACAACAATGTGTGAACAAAACAAACAGACATAATAGGTAAAAATGTCAAAAATAGTGGTACAGCAATTAACATTGTGTTATAATCATAATCACTATAAAACAAACAAATATGTCAACAAAGAAAAACAAAATGGCATATAGACAAAGCACATAAGCAAAAATGAAAGACAAAAATACAAACAAATGACCATAACACAATAACACAATGGATAACCGAGCCATGCCAAAATTATATTACCAAAAATGGACTAAACAGTGAAGGTAATAATTTACAAAGACAAATAAAAGAAAAGAATAACACGTAATTACGATGATAAAAAAACGACAGTACATATAATCTATACTTCAAGTCCATCATGTATTATTTGTAAAGTTGATACAGAACCCATTTTCGACCTGTACTTAACCTGTTCTAAGCCTGTTTTCACTATCTGAATCATATTTGACCAAAGATCTGAACTGTACCCGAGCAATGCTTAATAATACTCAACCAGTTTATTGCTATTTTATCAATCTTTATTTTGTGACTTACTATTATCTAAAACTATACAATACTTCTATATGTTTTCTTATCAGTTTTAAACAAGATGAAATTAAGACTTGCATGAGTTATATTGATGATGAATACAAAAAATATGCACTATTACATTAAGATCTTAAAACTGAAATAAAATTGTACATGATGTTTTTACATAAATAAAACGAGCATATGTTATTGCCATTAAAACGATATACTGTGTAGTTTAAATATGATTAAGAATTGGCCGAGTTCAGTTCAGACGTTGTAAACAGGTTTCGAACAGATTAAGGTAACAGGTACGTGAATGGGCAATCTCATGGATTTTTTGGAAATTTTGCAAGCAATTTGAGCATGTGGAACTCCATATGAATATCGAAAAATTACATAAGTAGCTTTTATAATCTTTCAATCAGTTTAATTGAGGTCTGGAGCTGGCATGTCAGTAACTGCTAGTAGTCTGTTGTTATTTATGTATTATTGTCATTTTGTTTATTTTCTTTTGTTTCCTATTCTGACATCGGACTCGGACTTCTCTTAAACTGAGTTTTACTGTGCGTACTGTTGTACATTTGTTTCTTCTACATTGGCTAGAGGTATAGGGGGAGGGTTGAGATCTCAAAAAACATGTTTAACCCCGCCGCATTTTTGAGCCAGTCCCAAGTCAGGAGCCTCTGGCCTTTGTTAGTCTTGTATCATTTTTAATTTTAGTTTCTTGTGTATAATTTGGAGTTAATTATGACGTCCATTATCACTGAACTAGTATACATATTTGTTTAGGGGCCAGCTGAAGGACGCCTCCGGGAACGGGAGTTTCTCGCTGCATTGAAGACCCATTGGTGGCCTTCGGCTGTTGTCTGCTCTATGGTCGGATTGTTGTCTCTTTGACACATTCCCATTTCCATTCTCAATTTTATTTGTACTTTCGGATATATAGCAAATTGAAATTGTTCCTTTTCAGAAATTCTTAAGTATAGTAATTCAATTCTTGGAAACACTATTAAATTTTCTTTTACACTAATCAGCTAATGACTGGACCGATTGACAGGACTATGACAGGACAATGACAGGACCAAGATGAAAATGTTAATAACTTTTTTATTTATCGTAGGATTTATTTCAAATTTGAAATATAAAAAGATTTCATCATTTAATACATTTTTTTAAGAAAACATATATATATAAAATTAAAAGCTTCCGAAAACGTGACCTAACCAACGTTAACATTGACAGGACTAACATCGACAATGACAGGACCCACATCGACAATGACATGACAAAATAAAAATGCTAATAACTTTATTATTTCTCAAAGGATTTATGTCAAATTTGAAATGTAATAAGATTTAATACATAAATATAAGAAAAAATACAGAAAAAATATATAAAGATTGCGAAAACGTGACCTGACCAACGTTGACATTGACCTGACCAACAACGGCAATGACCGGACCAACAGAAAATGCTTATAACTTTTTAATTTTTTCAAAGGATTTATCTCAAATTTGAAATATAATAAGATTTCATCATTTAATACATGAATATAAGATAAAATATAGAAACAAAATATTAAAAGCTTGCGAAAATGTGACCTGACCAACGTTGACAATGACCTGACCAACTTCGGCAATGACCTGACCGATGAAATGTCCTTATGCCTTTGTTATTTTACTTACCAAATTTTTAAATTGTTAAATTTTGATCCATAATTAATAAGATATTACTAAGGAATCAGGAAAAATATATTTATGGGGGTAAAAAACTTGACCTGACCAACGTACATTGACTGTGTCCTGACCGTTATCATGACCAGGAAAATTGACTATATACCAATTTATATGTGTAATAGGATTTGCTTCAAATTTATAGAAACATTAAAATTGAATCATTCATTTTATCAAATAAAAAAGCTATAAAAAAATACTCAGCCTGACTAATCTAATTATCAGCTTATTGTAATTAGAATACGGGCTTCATCAATCCAATTATAATCAAAGAACATCACAAGCACAAGGCTCGGGCATAACTCAAGTAGTCTGCGAAAATGTTTATTTATATTTTATGAAAATATTTAAAACTACCAAGATATCCTGCACAAGGCTCGGGCATACCTTAAGTAGTCCGCGGAAATAATTATTTATTTTTTATGAAAATATCTAAAACTACCAAGATATCCTGCACAAGGCTCGGGCATACCTTAAGTAGTCCGCGGCAACAATTTTGTTTTATGAAAATTTTTAAAACTACCAAGATATCCTGCACAAGGCTGGGGCATACCTCGAGTAGTCCGCGGAAATAATTATTTATTTTTTATGAAAATATTTAAAACTACCAAGATATAATTGTGATCAAACGTGTAAAATCATGGTAATATACAACATAATTTACAACACATATAAATACAAAAAAAATGTACTACTAAATACAATAAAAAATTCAAATAACGCGGTACTCGTCACAGTACCAATCTTCTAATACTCCTGAACATGTCTGATGAACCCACTTTGCACAATTGTTTCTTCCACGTTTTGCCTCACATCCTATCATGTTCACAAAACCATCTAGTTTTCCACATTGACAGTTACATTCAGTCCTTCTTGCATATATTCTCACAAAATCACCAATTATCCTTCTAATCAGTAGCTGATTACATTGAATGTTAACAAGCCAGTAATCTAATCACAATAAGCTGATAATTAGATTAGTTTGGACAAGGTATGCATTGGTCAGGTCACGTTTTTTACCCCTAAACTGTTTTTTCCCCATTTATTTTTTTATTTGATAAAAACTTAACTATTCAATCTTAATGTTTTTATAAATTTGAAGCAAATCCTATAACATACAAATAAGTATAAAGTAATTTCCCCCGATTAGTACAACGATCAGGACACAGTCGACGTTGGTCAGGTCATTTTTTTACCCCCAAAAATATATTTTTCCCAATTTTTTTTAATTTTATCTTATTAAATATGGATCAACATTTTTAAACAATTTTAAAATTTTGTAAGTAAAATAACAAAGACGTTATCATCGGTCTGGTCATTGTCGATGTTGGTCAGGTCACGTTTTCGCAAGCTTTTAAAAAAAAATCGTTTTTTTTTTCTCATATTCATGTATTAAGTGATGAAATCTTATTATATTTAAAATTTGAGATAAATCCTTTGAGAAATAAAAAAGTTATTAGTATTGTCATGTTGGTCAGGTCATTGTCAACGTTAGTCGGGTCACGTTTTCGCAAGCTTTAGGTATCTTTTCCTGTATTTATTCGTATATTTATGTATTAAATGATGAAATCTTATTATATTTCGAATTTGAGATAAATCCTTTGAGAAATAAAAAAGTAATTAACATTTTCATTTTGGTCCTGTAATTGTCCTGTCAATTGGTCCAGCCATTAGTGTAACCCCATATTTGAGGGTTACACTAATGTCCTGACCAATGTCCTGACGATTGTTCTGATCGATATGAAAAATGATAATAGCGTTTTTGTTCTTGGAAGGATCGACTTCAAATTTGACATCAAGGAAGATTATAACATAAGATATAAAAAATAAGCAAAAAATAATTAAAAAATTATTTAAAGAGTTAGAAAACTTGACCTGACCAACATCGACTTTGCTCTGACTAATGTCCTGACCGATATTAAAATGTTAATAACTTTTTTATTATTGAAAGAATTGACTTTAAATCTAGTACCAAGGAAGATTATAACATTTGATATAGGAATTTAAGAAACAAAAATGAAAAAAAAATTGGAAAATGTTAGAAAACTTGACCTGACCAACTTCAACTTTGCCGTGACGAATGTACTGACCGATATAAAAATGCAAATTACTTTTTTGTTGTTGAAAGGAATATCATCAAGTTTGGTATCTAGGAAGATTATAATATTAAATATAAGAATATAAAAAAAAATTGAAAAAGAATATTTTAAAGGTAAAAAAAACTTGACCTGACCATGCAACGTAAACCTTTTCCTCATCAATGTCCTTACCGAAGAAATAAAGACAAATAACTGTTGTTTTTTTTTCTCTCTAAAAAGATTAAATTAACTTTTTTAACTATATTAAGATATCATTTTTTGTTAAATGGAGTTAAGAAAGAAAGTGTACTTTTTTATTTTTAAGCAACATGAATTTTGACCTGACCACCTTTATTAACCCCAATCAAACTTTCACACAAACTAAACAAAAACGGTTTTAATTCTGACCTTGTATAATCAAGAAAAAATATTTATCCAACAAGAAACACAACACTCAAAGCATATTTTTTTTGTAAAAATGAAAAGATGTGGGAAATATTAGTACTGGTTGCTGACGGTGAGTACTGTTTACCCCTACTTTCATAATTCTATTTGATTTAAGTGTAAATAATTAAACTAATTACAGACTTATTAAACCCACTTAAATAATTATAAAAATGATATATCAGATACCTTTATGAATGATGATTTCGATAACTAAGTAAATGCACTTTGCTATATTCAAAAATAAAAACGAAAAAGATGAACAGAATAATTTAAATGCAAAAGAAAATGACATGAACAATTAAAATTTAATCATACCTATATCAATGGTGTCTTCCCGATTGTCCCACTTTTTGAAATTACAGGTAAAAAAGTAATGAAATATTGTGGGACAATCGGGAAGATGTTTGTGGGACAATTGGGAAGTTTAAATGTGGGACAATTGGGGATCATTTTGATAGTAATTAAATTGTTTTTATAGTGTGTAGCAGGTAATTAAGGTAACTAACCAATGTTACTTATAAAATAAGAAATAAACATGAACAAATAATAATATTTACATATTTCTTTTTTGCATAAATTAGCAACAAAGTATCATCAAACACACATGACATATGACACTAAGAGCAGATACTATTAAGCACGCACAATGCATAAGGTACGACAATAAAGCACACATGATTCATAACTTAAACATCACAACACATCATAAAATTGCAACAAACTTAGTCAAAATGCAACAAATAAGTCAGAAGCAATGTCAGCATACTGAAACACAATAACTTCGCTATTCTGAAGATGGTCTGAGTTCCTGTAGGCTTGGTTGACTTTTTTGTATTTTGTTCTATATGTTGGTCCTACTCCCCAATCTTGGTACTGAATGATAGTCATTTCGTTTGCTGCCTGTTCTTCTTTAAGATAGTTCAGTAGCTTTTATACTATGTTTGGGTGTGGTACTTAGATCATCTTCTTCAAGCTACTGTGACATCCATCGAGGTGGTTTGTCGTCCTTGGTCCTTCGGTTTGGTAATGGTTCCATAGCTTCCTGTTGCTTTCAACCCAGTATGTTGTGACGTTATCCGTAAACGAAGTGATATTTGCTGTTGAGTTCGAATTTTCCAGGTCTTCAAGTGTATAGAACAAGACGTCGTCTTTTTCTGTAGGTGGTACCAGAGGAAGAACTGCTGCCGACCGTATAAGTTGATGAATGTCTGGTTCTCCTTTGTAGTTAGGAGACGAGTCTTGTTTACTGCACTTTTCGCCAAATACACTGAGTGTAGTGAAACAAAATGTCCTTCAATAGTTTTTCCTGGAAAGGATGCTCCAGCAGAATTCTGAACAGCAGCTTCGTAATCAATGAAGAAAGTTGTTGGGTTCAGGTTAATCTGACGTTTTAATTTAATTTAATTTAATAATATTTTATTGTATTAATCAAGCAATAGGATTGGACACAAGTTATTACAACTTATATTAAGTCCTCTCCTTACATATACAATACACATATATGACGACAGCAAACACATACATAGTATAGCGACAGTTATAGAGGAAAGAGTCACACATTGGCATGGCAACAAAAAAAGCAAATAGGACAGAGAGAAAAAAGAAAGCTGCTGACTTAGAACGTTAAAATCTTTTTGACTGTTTAATGAAATAACGAACTTTATCAAAAATTTTAGAGTTAGTTTCGTAATTATATGCATCTTTTCCAAACAAGAGCGTTTCAATATCAATGTGTATGTTCATATTTATAAGATCATTAATCAGAGATATTCTTTGGGTATAATATAATTGGCATTCTAGAAAGTAATGGATGACATCTTCAACAGGAGAACCACAGGAGCATTTAGAATCATTGCATGTATTATTTTTAAATTTATTTAAAAACTTTAATAAAAAAATGTAATCAAAAATACAATACTGATATTTGTTTTACAAATAAGAGTAACATGATATTTTATAACTCAGAAATTTTATATTATTTCATCAAAAGTGCTTTAATGTGATGATTTAAAAAATCATATTTTAATTCTTGTTTATTTAGTAAAACAAACAATAACTACCTTGTCTATTTAAGAACATTTTACAAATAAAATAATGTGGGACAATCAGAACTTTTCATGTGGGACAATCAGAACTCTAAAATTTTAAAAAGTGGGACAATCGGGAATAAACCATATCAATTACTGTTATCACAAACTAGAGTGTTTACTAACCTATCCTTTTACTTCTTTCACTCAATTTTTGTTTATCCAGTTAATGTGTGATTATACATGTCAAATGACAGGCGAGAAATGGACTTCGTTTGATTTCAAAATGATGTTTATACAAGCATACAAAGTAAAATTATTTTTGGAATCATATAGAAATAAAATAACTATATCACATTATAATACAATACACAATACAAATACATAAAATGCACAATACAAAACAATGTTCAAGAGTCGAGAGGTTCATTACAGTACCAATCAGGATGAACCCACTTAGTGCAGCCAAGGACAGAGTTGTTAGTTATACGTCCTTGGTGCAGCTGATTCTTCCTCGTTTCGCTTCGCATCCCATCATGTTCTCAAAAACATCCAGTTCACACTGACAACTACACTCGATTCTTCTGGCAAAAATTCTAACATAATCTGTACTTGATGTTGTATTTTGAAAAAATGGTGTAAAATGTCCTTTTTCCAAAAACAATATTAAATGAGGTCTCATGTATATTGTTTTAATCTTAGAAAATTTGTCAAATTACAATAAACACAAACATTAATATACCATACCCCTGAATTCTCACATTAAAGGATCCTGAAATATCCGGAAACACTATTCAGTTGATCTAATCATAGATGTATATACATCTATGATACAATTTACTACATACAAATTCAGGTCAAATAATTTTCCTGTGACTTTTTCCATACGATAGTGACATATAATACAAATATATGTTTCTGCCTACATCTTAATAAAAATATATTAAAAATATTTATTTTCAAAAATTTAATACACTTTATTTACTCTTTTTTTTATTTCCAGTGACCTTATTTCCGGTGACTTTTTTTCCTGTGACTTTTTATTTATGACTTTTTTCCGTGACTTTGTTTCCTACATTCAAGTTATAATGAGATCCGATATACTACTTATGCATTTATCTTCATACGTCTGATAATCATGAAATATTTTCGAGCCACAAAAAATTTGAATGGAAGTTTAACTACCGATAGAACTTCTTTATGATATTTTGTATGTATAATTTTATGGTATTTTGTATATATAATACAAAATGAAAACGTTCTCAAGTCGTTATGTTTGTTTTGTTATATATTTGAACCGAATCAAAATAAAACTTTCGTATTCTTATGCGTATTTGTTTTCTCAGATAGTACAATTCATTTTATTCATACTTGTGGGGGTGATAGCTTTTCAATTATGCACTTCTAGATTTTATAAAAAAAAACACATAGTAAGCCACTTTGATTTTTTATATTAATTACTGTTCTTCGAACATATCAATTGTCACTCCACTACTGAACCTCAACATGAAAACCTGAAAATGCATGAAATGTTTGTCACTGGACGAAAAACACAAAACAATCAAGCAATCTCTACTAAACCCGCACAAAGCTCTACAATCTGGTTGATTTTTTTTCGAATGTCTCGATACGCTTCCATTAATTTTGAAAGCGCCTATAGAGGGTAACGAACGGAGAACGAAATGCGATTTATATTTTTTTTACCTAAAATGACAAAATCTTGGGGGAAATCAAATTCCATACCTGGCTAATTAAAGGCAGAAAATTAAACTGTTGACCATCATCCTATTGTCCTAGGAAACTACTGCGGGTGAATTTTATATGATTCCGATTGTACACAAAACCCTGCTTATGATATGGAATACCGGTATGTAGCGTAAAATTGTGCCCGAGGCTCCATGTTTGGTCTGTACATGACACGAAAATTGCTGTCAATTGCCGCTAACGCTGTGGGCATTTTATGCCACCTTCCACGTAGTTGTCGCCAATTTTCTATCGTCAAATAAAAGGTATTCAGTGCATAGATTTGACAAAGAATCGGTATCTAAGAGTTCATTTTAGCACTCGCAGCATGAACAGAAACTTCAAAGAGAAATGTGTAGGAATATGTAGGGTATATGACAGGGAGTACTTTTCTGACTCTTTGAAAGGCTGGTCAAACGGATGGAGAGTTGTCTCATTGGCACTCATACCACTTCTTCCTATATCTATATAAGACAATTTCATACCTCAGAAATTATAATGCAAAATGTTTTGAAACTTTTCATGAATATGTATAGGATGTCGTTTTTCAAAGATCCTTATTTCGTTGGGTCGAACTAGTCACATTTTACATGAAAGTAATATAAGGATAATTAAGCTATTCCTTAGTAGATATTAACCGATTATTATGAATAAAACCATTTCCAGGGTCTAATAAGGCCTAGCGAGGTGTGCCATGTTGGTCATATGTGGAATTGCCAAAAAAATCACAAATCAGTATAGTCGAGTATTGTTAAGATTTGGATCAAGTAAAAGACTTATTCAGAATGGTCGAGTAGGGATCATTACAGTCGTGTGCAAATGCTGTTCATTTCAGACTTTTTATGGTTTGTAGTTTAGGTTCAAAAGGATCAAGTCGTTATTACAGGGCAGAAACACTTTGAAGGAGTTGACTGATGATTTCGGCCATTATCTATTTTGTAGATTCTGTCTTCTTTATTATTTTTGCTATGAAACATTTATTTCTTTCTATCTTAGTGTTCAAGATCATAACTTCCAAAACGTCAAATATGGGTAAACAGTGCCATTGAAATGAAAAAACTCATATAAGGAGTTGACTGGCAATTCTTGTCATGTAACTGATTTGTAGTGTTCACTTTATACATAATAGTTTAAAGGTTATACATGTTATAGTCAAAAAACAACTTAGGCCATTTGACTTATTTATTGGTCATTTGTTGCTGGTATATCTATAATGATTTTCAAGATAGTTGTGATTATTTGTATTTTATCTTTAGGGGATTTTAAGCAATTGTTTTATTGACGAACAGAATCGTAGGACTCATTTTATAAACTTAATACCCAAAAAGTAATTGTGTTCCGAGTTTTGTTCCATTTGGTTAAGCAGTTTCAGAGAAGTTTTTTGTAACAGTTAACGGAAGACGAATGACAACGGTCGATGAGAGACGTCAAAAGCCGAGTGATGGTACCTGTACGAAATGTGACGCCTGGAAATGACACGGAAACCAGGCGTACAAATCATACTTTATCCGGGCGTCATTGCAGTGTTTGAGGAATGCATTTCCAGGCGTCAACCAGGCGTAATCCAGGCGGAAATCAAGCGTAACAGAGGCGGACACCAGGCGTTAAATTAGGCGTAATATTTAAATGAGTACGCCTGGTCCACAGAAAACCAGGCGTAATATGCAAATGAGTATGCCTGGTCAATAAAATAAACCAGGCGTAATATCCTTACATACTAAGTAATACTACACTTAATTTAAATCAGTGTATTACCCTAGCTGTGTACTTTGTGTATTTGAAACAAACTTGTACTGTTGCTTAAATTTCTTATTGTTTGACACAAAACTTGAAATATTTACCATTGAAGAAGCTTATATAGATAAAAAAAATATTAGACAAACACTAGCTCCAGTTTAAATAAGAATTATGACAATTATCTTTTCTTGAAATGATACAAGCATTTTGTCTAAGTTAATGTTTTGAAAATTAATGTCACTTGAACTAAAATATCAATGATAATAGTGCAATTTAGCTTAATGTGAAAGATTTTAATGTTATAATCCAAGGATGAAGGTTTCCAGAATTCAAAATTTAACTGTTAAAAAATAAAAACTTAATAACTTAGTTACTCACATAATTATCATTACCATGTATACATTTTGATTCCATAATTCCAATTTCAAATTCTTCCAAAGACACAAAATGCTAATATACTACTTTCCTTTTATTTCACAATTTTCATTTATCATTTTGATTCCATAATTCCAATTTCAAATTCTTCCAAAGACACAAAAAAAGCTAATTATCCGCGAATATATAAAGCTGCCATATGTCCAACTCTTATAAACTAATACCAAAGAGCCAAATTTTGAAAAAAATTACCATAATCCTTTGAACAAAGCATTATGGGTATTATGTTTTACGCCTTACCAACAGTTTTACGCCCGTAGGAAAATGTACGTCTTGCTTATTTCAATTTACGCCAGATTTACCACTATTTTCTACGCCCGTAAGAACTACAAATTTACGTTTCCTGCTCCATTACGCCTGGATCTAGGCACGTAGCTACCACTTACGCCTGGTTTACGCCAGATTTCCAGGCGTAATACGCCTTATAATTTCGTATGGGTAATGCAAATGATATGTAAAATCAGAGTCAAAATGTGATCGCTACTACAAGATGCTAGTTTATGTACTTAGTAGCTACAGCTCTTTGTTGTATACTACCACATAAGAGAACTTTAAATAAGAAAAATCACTCATAACAGGTGTCATAAATAGAAAAATAAGAAGATGTGGTATAATTGGCAATGAGACAACTCTCCCCCAGAGACATGATGACGACGATGCTTAAAACTATTAGTCACGGTACGCCATTCAACAACGAGCAAAAATTATGCAGCATAACAAGCTAGTAATATAGTAAGCTATAATAAGCACAGATATGACAATTGTTAAGCAATTCAAACGAGAAAAACCAATGGCCTTATGTATGCATGGTATGTACGAAACAATAAACGAAAAACAAATATGATATACAGCAACAAACGACAACCACTAAATTACTAGCTTCCGATTGGAAGCAGGCACTTACAGAATGTGGCAGGGATGGAATAATTTTGGTGTCGCAAAATCTTCTCTTATGTCTTCACCATGCCTATACGGTGAGTTCTCTTTTCTTAAATACAGGTATCAATGATAGTCACTATAGATTCGAAAATACTTTATCATTAATGTTGCCATTTCCGTCATATAATATAATTTTCATACTAGTAAAGTAAATAATCATCTGATATCAACCCCGATTTTTCGTGGGGTTCGTGTTCCTCTGTCTTTAGTTTCCTTTATTATGTTTTGTAGACTGTTGTTTGTATTTTGTATATGTTTACCGCTTGTTTCACATGTGAATGTAACAGAGTATTATTAGATAAAGTTTGATTGTCACTTTGGTATCTTTTCCCTCTCTTTAATAATATTTTGTTTCGTCTAATCACACTAAACAGGTTGCATAAAGATATTCAAATTGATAGGTAATCTATTATTTTGTTATTTCATCTATACACCAAAATAACTAAATTATATTTCAAAAAAAACAAAAACATATTTCAGACATTGCATATAAATATGTACGCTGTATACCTTAAACAAGACCGGGGAACATTTGCCAGGAAGTTATTTCGGTAGTATATACACACGAATATTTAAACTGAAGTTATTTTCATCAAGTATGTCAGTTACGATAATGTAAATAACGATCTTCAATTGAATGTTGATCATGTAGAACAAGAAAAATCCTTTACTTCAGAAAAAGTGGAAAGATACTAGGTAGTGTGAAATTGACAAAATAACAAAGGAAAATATGTACTTACAAATCACACACATTTATAATTAACAATTTTACTTATTGTTTTAATAATAAGACAATGTATTAGGATACATAAATGAACAATTAGGAAATAATATTCCTACCAAATATCATATCTAAAAAAACAAAATAATAATCTTACTATGTGAGCGGAAAAAAAGAAAGGACCCGTCATAAATCCAACACAGAAAGTATTCCTTCTCAGTTATTCTTAGGTATAGTAATTCAATTCTTGGAAAAAGATATTACGTAAACCAGATATTGGAAAATAAGCCAATTGGTTGTCGCTTTGAATATTTTAAAGGATCATATGATGGAATCTAAAGTGACTTTATTTCATGGTGTCTCATTTGGGCTTTCAATTTTAAAGTTGATATTATTCAATTTTTATTAATTTCAAACATCAAGTATAATAGGTCTGAAATCGAGAGAATCTTTTTTTTCCAAATGCATTTTATTCCAATTATCAGTATGAAATTTTAAAAAAAATATTGTTTTCTACTACAACCGCCTTATACTCTGCAATCATGCATTGGTCCGCTCTCAGAACTGATATCTGATTCATAATACAAAAATAAACTACATTTAAATCACTAGTAACTGCATTTCAAAGGGTAATATTTATCAAAGTTTCATATCAATTTTAACGAATATTTCATGTGAAACCATTCATATCTGCATATCACAAGACCGTGTATGGTTGACAGTTGCGATAATGCACAAAACTTGATATATCAAATGTATTTGACGCTGAATTAGGTAATTCTAAATACGTAGTGATCGCAAACGATGAGTACGAAAACATTGTTATCAACCCCTTGAGATATGAGGGTCAGAATGGGGTTAACAGAATAGTGAAAAATTGGCCAATACAAAAACCAAATATAATAAAATAGGCCAAAGTGGTAAATAATAGAGAATAATGGGGTGCTGAAATATAAAGAAAAGAGAATAATGGGAACACATATAAAGAATAAAGAAAAAGACCTAAAAATTATAGAAGCAGAAATGAAGAACCCTCATCCACACCCTCAGATATTGCAATGTTAAGAAGGAATTATGTTACTGTATGATGTGCGCTACTACAAATAGATAACATGGGGTGTAACAGACAAATTTATTTTCGTTCAATGGGAGTGTCTTTTATAAATGAAAATTGGTTGGATATTAACCAATGTATTAGCAACCAAATACAACATGCAATAAAGCACGCATAGATATGTCAAAATAGGATCTTCAACTATACACCAGGCAACCTTCACCATATGTCAATCTTTAGACAGATCGGTCTAATAAAAATCTAAAAAAAAAACAAAAAACAAAACATATATATTATTTGGTTAAAAATCGTCGTCAGGATTAGCACTCCTTGAGATTTCAGCCTTATTTTGGCATTTTTGGAGCACTTTACAGCTATAGAACATGCTGGCCAAAAGCAGCAAAAATAAACACACACAAAAAAGCAATAACATACGGTCTCACAAAACAGACAAATGTTAGACGTTTAATCGTCCATAGTCTCATTATGTTATAACTACGATATCAGTTAATAAATACGGATTCTCTAATGGAATAAAAATTAAAAAAATTTAAATCACTTGTAATGTCATCAACGGGCAATATCAGAAAAATTACTGTTAATATAAATCATTGTAAATCATTAACATTTAGAAATTGCTGTCTACGAAGCTCTATTCTTTTATGATACAAACCCGACAAAAATGTTAAAAATAAAGTTTACAACAGGAGACTAAAGACACAAAATAATGGCAAAATCTCTCCGACGGAGCCAAGAGCTTTATTGTCTAGAAATGTTGCTTACTTTTTGTGGCTGTTTTATTTAATGACAAATATCAAATCCTAAACAATTGAATGCAATGTTCAATTGTCTGCGGACATAGCCAGCATCCTTCCTCGTGTCTCCATTTTGAAAGTTTTAATTGTGTGTCAATAAAAGAGAGATGCCAAATGGACTTTCAAACTCATAAGTCGAAAATAAACTGACAATGCCGTAGCTAAAAAAGTGAAAGACCAACCGACAAACAATAGTACACAAAACATAACATAGAAAACTAAAGACTGAGCAACACGAACCCCACCAAAAATGGGGGGTGATCTCAGGTGCTCCGGAAGGGTAAGCAGATCATGCTCCACATGTGGCACCCGTCGTGTTGCTCATGTTAGTACAAACCCGGCCATAAGTCTAATTCGGTAGGTCACATTCGGGGGAAAAGGGACCGGATTGTAGTTACGACATTTAGAACATATCTGCTATCACCTGTGAAACGGATATTCCATAACGGTCAACCAACTCATGATGGCTCCCGTAAAATTAACGAAGGGATGCTTTAGACTTCACTACTTGGAGCTATTGATTTAATAGCTTCCTTGTGAGCCGCAACCCCCTATCAAGGATATCATGATAGGAAAAACAAGCCCTGGAATATCGTATCAACTGGGATATATATACTCCGTATGCAGGCACTGCTGGAATGTTGCTACATAAAAATGGAAAAATTCACAATTGGGAAGCTGAAATCATCTCTTTTATCGTTTGATGTGTTTTGTCATTTGATTTTGCCATGTGATTAGGGACTTTCCGATTGAATTTTCCTCGGAGTTCAGTATTTTTGTGATTTTACTTTCTATCGTAAAAATGTGTTTTCAACCGACCCTCATTGTCAATTTCTAGATGTAAGTCAAGATATGAGGCAGACTTAACTGTATCTGTTGAATCCTTTATCTCAAGCTCGATGGGATAGATGCGTTCAACATAGTCACCAAATTTTGAATTATCTTGTGAGAGAACATCATTTATATAGCGGAAAGTGAAGTTAAATGATATTGCTACCTTCTTTTCTTTCTTCCTAAGAAGTTCCTGTATGAAGTCAGCCTCATATGAACAAAGGAACAAGTCGGCCAGAAGAAGGGCACAGTTGATTCCCATGGGAATTCCGATTGTTTTTTTTTTTAAATTATGTCCTCCAAACATAACAAATATATAACAAATAAAAGAATGCCCCTGTCGTTGCGGTAAAAGTTGTTAGAACTGCCTTCTGATAAGACCAAGGTATGTAAGAATAGAAACAGCAAAAAATGTGTGTAATAAGCGCACAGTACATATTAGAGATTGGAGCTCAGTAAGTGTGAAGATTGGCTTAATGAGTAGATTGGCGAGAATTTCGAACAAAATTCAAGATAGAATTAACTAGAAGTCCGATTTCAATTTCAAAAATAACATTTGTTAATGACAAACGTGATTTTAAAGTAACGGTAAGTTGATTGTATTAAAAGCAATTCTTATTTCGACGGTATGTGAGTTGGTTACACACAGTTTGATATTTTAAACGAGTAAGTTGATAATGAAACCTAATTTTATTGATAAATTAAGCAATTCAAGCTCCTACCTGGGGATCATTGACAATACGTTACATAGCGCGTCTGGATTACAAAATTATAAGCCTGGTATCGTTGATGAGATTTTTTATAACAGTATGTGCCGGCTGTAATATCTCAATTTCAAATTCAAATCTAGACATCTCTTGTGGTGTAAAAACACATAAGTCAAAGACTACTAAATCAGAAATTAAAAATCGGTCCTTTGAAATTGTTACAACTTAACTGGTTGCACATCGCGTTACAATATTAATATATAAATGAATTATCTCTTCTCATAACTTAATCAATTTAACATTTTTCAGCAGGAGTAAGAAGAAAATGCATTTTGGAGCTACAGACGCTAAAAGAGATGATTATGACCAGGCCATTTGTTTGACCCCTTTAGAATGTATCATAATTCTACAAAATAACATACTCCAGATGTCAGAAATCAGTATTGATATTTTTTTAAGTTTGTCTTGCATATTTGCATTCGGACTTCAAACTTCTGACAATTCAGTCAAAACAGCTTTACCTGAAACATATTTGCTACAAGATATATTTACAATGATGAAAATATCTTTCTTAGGTAAGGCCGTTGCTTATTTGTCAATTTCAATGACAAGATTCGAAAATGCATTTTTTGGCAGTCTATATTTTTGAACTCATATGAAGCAGAATTCATACAGAACATTTTCCAACACAAAACAAAAAGCATCTTGCAATGTTCTTTAATTTCATTATATGGACGGTGCAGTAACTCAATTACCCACATTTCTATAACTTACAACTCATATACACCATTGAACGTGATATTAAGGATAATACCGAAGGTCTTTTGAATCTATGAAAATGAATAAATCGATTATACTATTATAAAGTAACATACTTTATGCTACAGCATATTGCGTTTACACATCCCATTTCATACGTTAGGTTCATGAATGTTCACACGGAGTGAACTTCGTTTACAGTGGTGTGCTTCTGACACTTAACTGCTCCAAAAGAGTTATGAGAAAGAGCTACTAAATTCGGCACTACCTAGGTTTTACAGTCACCATCATAGCGGGTGGTACATAAATAGGAAATGTTTACCCTGCCGCCGCATCAGGTCTCTCTACTTTTGGAGTTCATGTCATCCCCTCAGTTTTTGTTTGTTACCTTGATCAGTCTCTTCTTAATCGATTTACGAAATTTGAACTACTGTCGCCTTAATATTTTTTCAAAACGGTTGTGTTAAATGGTAGTTTTGGCTCAAATATAATAATTTCAGCATGTGTCATCAGAGTGACAGCACACGTGACCTCTATAATCTAAAGTGTCCAGATTATATCAACCTGTCTATTTATCAATAAAACAAATACAATTTGACAGGCTATTTGCAATTATAGGGGTAAAATAAAAGCTCTTATCATATATCCTCCTTTATTTTTAGGAAAGGCTTTTAATTTTATAACGAAGCCTGCTTATCTCAATTACATTTGGACAAAATGATTTGTCAGATGATCTGCGTCTTTTATTTAGAATCCTAGCTAAAACAAAATATTGTTTCGAAGTCTGAATTTCAAGATGGCAAGATCCGAAAATGTAATTAACACTAATGAATTTGGTGCGTCCCATGCGATTTTCTGCATATGCCTTATTATACATTCTTTCAATATGTACAGCGACTCAATGTTTTAACAATCATTCGAACAATTGTGAACTTCCATTTCTTTGTGGCAAGATTCCAGCAGCGCCTGCATATGGAGTATATATCTCTAAGTTGATGCAATATTCCAGAGCTTGCATTTTCTATCATGATTTCCTCGAAAGAGGGTTGCAGTGGTGCACAACTATTAAACCAAGAGCAAAACTACGTGTGCCACAGTTGGAGCAGAATACGATTCCCATTGTGGAGCATATGCGATAACCTCGGTTTTTGGTGGAGTTTGCGTTGCTCAGTCTTTATTTTTCTATTTGTCTTTTGGTCGTTTTAATTTTTTAGCCATTGACTTGGGAGTATGTTGTCGACGTACGGGTTTGAATATCCCTTTAGTATCGTTCGCCTCTATTTACGCAACAGATTTTAAAATTGATTAACCTAAAGAAATTGACATTACGTTCAGATAAGAAAATAACCTGATTGAATTGAAAAGGGTGATAATGAATTCAATTGTATACCTGTTTTGTTCTAAATAGTTAAAACGTATTATATTAAACCAGTTTATCAAGTAAGTCGAAAGAATGACAATGTTTACATATTTTGAACGATATAACCTTTCAAGTGATTAAAAATATTTTGAAAACATGTACATTTAATTTCTAATTTTCTGATCAGACCATTACAAAAAAAGTACTGTGAAACTGTAAGTGTAAAAACAGGTGCTAAATTGTCTTTTCTTTTTATGGTGATCACGGTTTTAACAGACGTGGAATAGTTCTACGCCTTGCTTCACTTCGACCACTGTTTTACCAGTTATATACCTAAATTATAATTACTCTTTAATTTAAAAAAAACACTATTAATGTAAAGCATTATGTTGTAAAGATCGAATTAAATGCCGTTATCATCTATAAAAGATAGTCCATTCAAACGTGGGAAATAATACATTTTGTATGTAAATATATATAGTACCAATATATACCTCTTACCTGATTGAAGATCATTGACCAGTTGACTTCGGAGTTATTTCGGTAAAATTTAAACATGTGACCGAATGTATTGTTTAAAAAGAAAAAGATATTACAGTAACAAACTATCATGTTAAGAATATTGGGCAAGTAGAAGGAAAGGCAATTACTCCTTAATCATTTCATATTTAATTGAATGACACCGGATAGCATAAAATCAGCAAATGGACCGATGTACCTGGTGTTGAAATCGAAAATATACACATATATAATCAATAACTATACATACTGTTATTATATCAAACCAATATATTTTATGTAAGAGTGATGCTCCTTTACTAGCTTCAATATAAAACAAATATCAATCTTACGGTGTAAAGTGAAATAAGACGGGATCCACCTTGAATACAATACATATTCCTTGTTATAAATTCGTAAATATACTAATCTATATCTCATTTAATTCTTGGAATGGTATTGGGTAGTCCATATATAGTTAAAAAGAGACGATGTCACGATAGGTTATTCCTATAAATAAAAAAAAGAAGAACGTACTGGATGAAACAGAAACGTTTGGTTTTCATTCTCTTAGATTGTCTTCTGTATATATAATAATAAAAATAATAGAATATGCACGAGTGTGACAACAACCATATAGCACAATAAAACATGAATAGACATCTATAGGTCAAAATAGCGTCTTCAACAATAGACATGAAATGTCTTTATCATATAACAAACTGATAACAAGATTAGATTGTGTAGACAAAATATGAAATAAACTGTTAACACAGAGATATGTCTCGCCTATTTGTTATTTTGATAATGCAAATGTTGAAATTAAAATATTAATGCTTTAACATGTAAGTTATGCAAATATTCAAAGTCAATGAACCATGACTGAAGGTACAGGGCTAAACAATCTTCATGGAAATGAGATGTGTCAATGCTAATACAACTGCAAACCAAATACCATTGACTTTTCATAAGTCGTTCCCTTTAAACAAACCTAAACACAAACATTAACTTGTAAACTATGTAAAAGTTTCAAAGTCAATGAACCATAATTAGGGGGTGGGATTATATAATCTCCATGGAAATGAAACTTGCAAACGCCAATACATTTGCATACCGAATATCATTGACTTAACATTAGTGGTTCATCTAAAACTGACCTAATCACAAACTAATACATGTAAACTAAGCAAAAGTTTCAAAGTCAATAGACCATGACTGAGGGGTTAAGGACCAAATATTCTCCATGGAAATGAGATGTGCTAATGCTTATACAACTGCATACCAATTCGCTAACGGTTCCCCTTAAATTGACCTAATCACAAACTAATACATGAAAACTAAGCAAAAGTTTCAGTCAATAGACCATGAATGAGGGGACGGGGTCAAATAATCTCCATGGAAATGAGATATGCCAATGCTTATACAACTGCATACCAAATATCATTGACCTACCACTAGTGGTTCCCCATAAACTGACTTCATCACAAACTAATACATATAAACTATGAAAAGTTTCATAGTCAATAGACCTTGACTGAGGGAGAGGGGCCAAATAATCTCCATGGTAATGAGATGTGCCAATGCTAATACAACTGCATACCAAATATCATTGACCTACCACTAGTGGTTCATCATGAACTAGACCTAGTCACAAACTAATATATTGTTGACGCCGCCACCGCCGCCGACGCCGGAAACAGCATACCTATGTCTCGCTTTTTGACTCTGTCAAGGCGAGACAAAAACCTTCCAAAGATATATCTGTCATCAACCAAAAATTCGTTGAAGTAAGAAACATAAAAAGAAATTATTAAAGACAACATCCGAAAAGGAGTTAGAGTATGAGTTTGGATAGGTAAGTTAACATTTAATGAGGTGTTCGACTACTCCATTGAGTCCAATGTATTTAAGCCTTTATTATCTCAATCTATGAAAATGAAGCAGAATTAATATGAAGACTTTGCTTATAGGTTGTCTTTCATTCATTTCATTTATTTCTTATCAAATTAGAAATTTTACAATGGTATTATAAATTAATAGCTGTAGTACATCAGACTCATTTATTTGACATGTAAGCATAAACATAGGCAGTTATGATTGCCAATGAGAACAATAAATGACTAGGATGTTAACAGTAAAATTACGACCTTCAACGATGAGCACATAAAAGGTGTAACATTAAGAATGCAACTGACAAGGCTTCTATAACATGCAGATTGTGGCACTCACAGTACATGAGACATTAGATTGCTGTTATCCAATCCTTCAGCTGCATATTGATACTTCTTGCACAATCTAATGAGTGACTTTAGCAGGGCGATCTGATTGAACATTAGTCAATCAATTTAAGACATACTTATTAGATGGTAGAGTTAAATCAGAGCACTACTTATGACCTTCAATCACCTGTAGTCATCCCATTTCACAGTGAATCACTCAACACCAGTATGAGTGATTTTTCACTAATAAATCTACATGTGTACTGTTTTTATGATGTTTATGAAACAAATAATTGTTGGTGTTGCGGTTAATTTTCTCTGTTTAATTCATCAAGTACTTGTCTATAGTCAACTCAGGATGATTAAGTACTGACTTACTGTCTAGGCATTTGTACTGTTAAAGATGGTGTGGGTTTTTTTTTCTCTAAGTTGCTGTCTCAATTAGACTAAACAATTCAAATTATTCAAATAAAGTCAATGCTACAGGCCTTCTTGATTTCTTATCCTACATAAGAACGAAATATTACCATTGGATATGCAGAAAATATTCGACTACCTTGAAAAATAATCCATGAAAATGAGGTCAAGGTCAGATGAACCATGACAATCGGATATGTACACCTTACAATTATTCTCTTCACAAAATATACTGGTAGTTGACTTATTGCTTATAGCATATAAAAATACAGACTTGACCTTTAAAACTAACACTGATAACAAATCTGTAAAATAATGTCAAGGTCAACTGAAAAATCTCTTCATAAAAAAGCAGTCACTGAACCATAAAAATGAGGTCAAGAACAACAGACATAAACCAGGTTGCAATTTCAAACATGAAACATCTGTATACAAGGTATGACGTATTCTTTTATCTTCTGAAATATAAAGCTTTAAACCATTCTGCACTGCAGGTAAATCAAAAATCAGTTTTCCTAGTGTTAGCTATAAGTTTGACGTCTGTAATTGTTGCCAAGACCTTACTTTCAGCAAATTTTCCAAATAAGAACTTCAGTGAAAGCTCTGTTTCTTTAATACACAGATTTGGTCATAAGTATTTTATGTCTCAAGCATATCAAACCCTGCATATCCTTTTTTTCTATTAATTGTAAGGCAATGAAACTTAAAAAAAATATCATTTAAAAAATGTATATTTTTCATTAAATTTTATTTATGTAACGCGGCTGATTTTGTATAAATAATCAACATAAAACATGTAATTTAACATACATTAATTATCATTAAATAAAGATTTTGTTTTTATAATACATGACTTAGGTACAATACAACATGACACCACTCAATCTACAATCAAATGAGCTCTATATATATTGTTTTATCAGTCAAAGCTTTGTTGAATTAAATATTTAAACATACTATCAAACATACTTAGCTTCCCCTTCCATGAGGAAAAATGTATGTATATTTATGTATTACTGTGCTACCATCCTGACCCCCATCTAGCCAATTAAATATGAAGACTTTTCTGATTTATAATTAGACAAACTCAACATCTATGGTTTTGTAAACCAAATAAAGTTGCAATTCACTCATTTCTTACTCTACCAACACTGCTTTTGAACATTTGAGAGTTAAAAAACAACTAAGTGCAGTGAGGTAAATTTTCATTAGATCATGTCCATACCAATGTCAAGCATTTGATTGATAATACATTGACGTGTTTGTGTATAATCATACTTTGTTAAGAATACCATTTTATTAAAAATTAACAAATGATGTTCAACTACAATTAAGGGCAAAGGAAGATAACTCAAATTCAAAAAATGTTCTAAAGATGTTCAATTGCAATTCAGTGATTAAAATTCAAAATGAATGCAACCTTTATACCCTTCAGTGCTACCAAGCATTTGGATAAAATATGTTTCAGGAATTGCTTTTTGAAATATTTGTGTATAATGTAACCAATCTGTAGAAAAAGATTATATTTTTGGAATCATTTCTTTTTGAAAAAAAAACAAAGTTGAGATAGATGTATAAATTTGATATCAGGATAGCTTTTTTTCTTCGTTCACATATCAAATAGTTCTTAAGCTATTCAATCCACAAAATTGAATTATGTAAAAAAAATATACATATAAATACAAAGCTAACATTATAAAAAATACTTTGAATCATAACCATTTACATTTAACAATTGTAATACTGAAATGTAATAGATATTCATGTATGATCACTTTAAATATATTTATATCTAATGTCTATTCTCTGTTTGTTATACTGTAAACCAACTTATTTCACATAAATTATATTTAGACATTTCTTGCTGACTTTGTGGCAATGATTTTTTTTTTCAATATTTCCTTCATATTCTTGAGATGTTTATATATTAATGGGGAAGATCATATTTTTACAGATTTGTGTTGATTGATATTTCTACTTGCATAAATGGGGAAAATCAACAGCTTGCAAAACATTAGTTGGTTTACAGTTTGTAAATGAAAACAGTCAGATTTTGGTGAAACTGTTAAAAATATGAAAATCTCAAATAAAAACAATTAGCAAGATAAAATATTGCCACAATGAAAGATGAAGATAGACCATTGTCACATGAACTCATATTTATTTTAATTGTATTATATTCTTATGTGATGATTTATCTGAATAAATGTTGTTTAAACTAACTCATAAATAAGGTTACTTTCTTTTTTAAGAGCAAGAATCAAGATACAATACAATTTTATATTGATTCACACTCTTCATTTCTTTTATTATTTCAAGATATTTCCTTTATTATTTCAAGAGTATTTCTTTTATTATTTCAAGCGTATTAACTTTTATTATTTCAAGAGTATTAACTTTTATTATTTCAAGAGTATTAAATTTTATTATTTCAAGAGTATTAACTTTTATCATTTCAAGAGTATTAACTTTTATTATTTCAAGAGTATTAAATTTTATTATTTCAAGAGTATTAACTTTTATTATTTCAAGAGTATTAACTTTAATATTTCAAGAGTATGTTCTCTATTCTTTTAAGAGTATAAATAAATGTGAAATGTTAAAAACAACAACAACAAAAAATAATGCTCACTTCATAAAAATTAACTAAATTTCACTTTTTTTTTATATTAAATTAATGTCAGTACTCACAATTTATTGATATATATCTTAAAACCAACATGAAAAATCCAGTTCAAATGTACTGTTTAATTTTCAACATACCTGCCAACCTTTTGGAGCTACAAAGTGGGTAATCTCCTTTTTGATCTTTACTAAGGGGGAGATGATGTGTGACGACATTTTTCCATTCACAATTTTGTATCAAGATACAATGTATTTTCATATCGTTAAAAGCACAAAAGGATGAATTGTCTATTCATGGATTTAATTAGCTAAAACAACATTCTTTATTCTACTATGCCAATAAGAATAATACTTGTGATATTGCGAAAATCAGTCACAGAAAATACTAGAAAAACTTGATGATTTTTTAACAAATGGGAAGATTTCATTTTTTTTCAGTAAAAAAAGGAAGTCTCCTTTCTAGAATTGTTATGTTGGCAGGTATGTCTAAGCAATCACAGACACTATTTGATAAGGTACATTTTTTAACTTATTTGGCCCTGTAAATTAACCTGAATATGAAAAATGGCACAAATTCTGATCATATTTGATAAACATTTGATAAACCTTTAAGCCCACCCCTAATATAGAATATAAGAATGGTTAAACAAAATAAAGATAAAGTACCAGAAGCAGATACAGATACAGGGCTTCAAGTGGGGATTTTTTTATAATGTTATGGAACTTTATCCTGATATCCCTAGGGGTCGTGCCCTTACTGACGTGTTGTGGCAAGTAAAGGAAGAAGAAATATTTTTTACATTTTTATGCCAAAAAAATGATATTGATTCTGATTAAAAGGGCTCATCAATTGTTTACACCTGCCTTTGCCTTTGCAGATCAGGAAGTAAAAAATTCACAAACACACAAATGTAAAAGATTTCACTTCAAGGAGAATCAAGAGCTTTTAATGCAGATGTAGAATTTTCTATAAAATCCTAAAACTTTAAAAGATATGATTGACTGAAATGTTTTTTTCATTTTACTTAAGGATGTACTTAGGTGAGGTTTAGAAATTTGTGTCAGATGTTCGGACTCCTTGGGTTTTTTTCCTACAATACAGGGTAAAATATTTTGCTCCATAACACCCATTTTTCTTTTCATATAAGACTTCAATAGCTCATAAAAGGTCATTTACCAAAATTTAAGCAGATTCTAGATTTCATTTCTTTCGATTTGAGACCCAAATAATACCAATGCAAATATAAGGTAAAAGTCGGAGTCAGTCTTTTCCCACCATTTTTAAACAAGACTGCACACGCCTTCTTTACTAATCATTGATATTATGTTGATAGTCCTAAATATAAAGCTTTATTACAACTGTCACATAAACTTAACATTAACCAAGTAAACTAAACATTGACCAATGAATCATGAAAATGAGGTCAAGGTCAGATGAACCATGCTAGGCAGGCATGTACAGCTAACAATTCTTCCATACAACAAATATAGTTGACCTATTGCTATTGTTTATAGTTTAAGAAAAACAGACCAAAACACAAAAACTTAACACTGAGCAATGAACCTTGAAAATGAGGTCAAGGTCAAATAAAACCTGACTGACATATAGATCATAAAATATTTCCATACACCAAATATAGTTGAACTATTGCATATAGTATTAGAAAAATAGACCAAAACTCAAAAACTTAACATTGACCACTGACCCATGAAAATAGACCAAAACTCAAAAACTTAACTTTGACCACTGAACCATGAAAATGAGGTCAAGGTCAGATGACACCTGCCAGCTAAACATGTACACCTTACAATCATTCCATACACCAAATATAGTAGACCTATTGCATACAGTATAAGAAAAACAGACCAAAACATAAAAACTTTACTATAACCACTGAACCATGAAAATGAGGTGAAGGTCAGATGACACCTGCCAGTTGGACATGTACACCATACAGTCCTTCCATACACCGAATATACTAGACCTATTGCTTATAGTATCTGAGATATGGACTTGACCACCAAAACCTAACCTTGTTCACTGATCCATGAAATGAGGTCGAGGTCAAGTGAAAACTGTCTGACAGGCATGAGGACCTTGCAAGGTACACACATACCAAATATAGTTACCCTATTACTTATAATAAGAGAGAATTTAACATTACAAAAAATCTTAACTTTTTTTTCAAGTAGTCACTGAACCATGAAAATGAGGTCAAGGACATTGGACATGTGACTGACGGAAACTTTGTAACATGAGGCATCCATATACAAAGTATGAAGCATCCAGGTCTTCCACCTTCTAAAATGTAAAGCTTTTAAGAAGTTAGCTAACGCCGTTGCCGCCACCACCGGATCACTATCCCTATGTCGAGCTTTCTGCAACAAAAGTCGCTGGCTCGACAAAAATCAAATATCTCAAAAAGGAGCTCCATAACCTATCAATATTTTTAGCTTATTTTGTTCCTTAACTAATGCTCTTCCGACTTATAGTATCAATTTTAAATTCTAGATTTTTTTAACTTCACCTTAGTACATCCTTAAAGGAGAACAAGCAGTTTTTAATTTCAAGGTTTTTTTTTTGTTGGAACTTCCTGTTAACAAAATAATTGAAGCCTGATATCCCCTTAATTTAATTCTTTGATGATTTGATCATCTGATAGGTTATAAAATGCCTTTTATAAAATAGGTTTACCCAATGGTGAACGTTAATATGACATTTGTTTGTTTAAAGGATTTTAATTAAAACAAGTCACCTAATTTGTTGACTCATTGGATACAATATTTGAATGGAAATGATAATCCCAGGAAGATTTTATTTACAGTTCCTAAAAATCTACTCACCAAAATGTTTTCACCATTTTCAAGCAGATATTTTTTGTGACCCCACCCTTTAAAATAAAACCTAGTTATTCCAGTGAGTATAATAACTAACTAAAAAAAACATATATAACAAAAATAAATATCACTATTCTGATTTATCTTTTAAACAGTTTTAAAAATGAAAATTTTCTTTTTGATGGCTTTTCTGTAAAAAATACTTGTTCTGTTAGGCAATGAGTGATGCAACCAGGAGAAAACCGTCCTTCTAAATATTTTGTATGACTCTTTTCTCCAGGACTATATGTTTCCAAACTCATACAGGTTAAAACCTCTGTCAAAATATTCAGGAAGTTAATGTTCTGAAAACTACCAGGATCTTTTGTATAAACCTTAAGCTGCTGGTAAAGCTTGTTAAGTAACCAACTACCAGCTGCAGGGCTTCGTACAGCAAAATTCCCTGAAATAATAAATTTTAGACAAAGTAAAAATAAGCAGGTTTAAATAAGCTTGTTGATGCTGACACATTGCTGAAAGAAGTTTTGATCACCAGCTGCTTATACAGTCCTTCCATTTTATCATTTTTTTTTAATGTGTGGTCTAATTAAATTTTAAAATGGATGTGTCACATGGATATCTCTCACATTCATCTTGATTTTGCTCATTGTTGAAGATCTTACAGTGACATGTAGTTGCTTACATCCATGTCATTTGGTCTCTGGTGCAAAGTTGTCTAAATGACAATCATACTACATACTCTGATTTGAATGTTTATCATAAATTCTAACACATCAAAAACCATGAAACAATTTCATTCCACCATAACTTTTTTAGTGTTTTGTGAATGTCAAGTGAGAATGTCTCTACCTCAAGTCCAAGTCGTGGATATATGATTGTATGAGGAAAACATAAACACTATCTATGAAACTAATAACTTGACTTTGATTGATTGATTGTTGGTGTTTAATTTCACTTTCAGTACTATTGCCAATATCATTGACGCCAGTTTTATTTGGTAGAGGAAGCTGACGTGGCTTGAGAGAACTACTACCTTTCTGTAGGAAATTTGGCAATTCTAGTCATTTAAATTCCAGATTAAAACACACCTGCCATGAGCTAGGTTTAAACTCACAAGCTCAGTTTTGACAAACTACTTAGACCACTATGCCTATGAGGCCAAAAGTTTATTTTGAAGGCAAAGGTCAAAGTTACATGTGGATCAAAATGAGACATGAAAATTGTGTTGTGGTGAGAGAGTGACATGCCAAATATCTTAAGTTCAAGCTTCAAATTAAAGAGCTTTCCAGTAAATACACAAATTTTTAATGAATTCTACCTTCAGTCTTAACATTGAGATTAATTCTATATATTGGACAATTTGTCCCTGTTCAGGCCAAGAAATGTTTTCAAATTTTCTTTATTATTCTGAATTTGAGGAATTCGAGGGTCAATTTCAACTACAGACTTTTGTAAATATGAAATAAGCCAACTTTCAAGAAATAAATTTGAAGTTCTTTTTAACATATTTTGTTATTGATGACTACTCAACCTTGAAAATAAATGCATCCATTATTTAAAGTATATTGCTGACTTATTGATACAACCTTTTATTAAAATATACAGAATAAAATACATCTGAGCTGTGTTATTTCATATAAACAAAAATGTTCATGTTTTTGTATTCGCAACAGAAATCATAAGAATCAAGTCAATTAAAAAATCAAAACAGCAGGTGCACAATTCTTTGTCCTGTAGAAAGATCTATAACTTCAAAATAAGTGTAAAACAGTACAAACCTGATGTTGAAGCAAACATAATGAGTGTATCGTCTGGACAGGGTACTACTGTAACCATGGGAACAACATATTCAACTCTCCTCTCAGATGGTTTATAACCTTTGGCATCTACTTCTTCAGTGGATAGTTTACTGTCATTTTTTCTTACCAACTTTTTATCGTCTAATTGTAACGAAGACTCTTCGTATGCTGAGGGTTTTGTTTTATCTACAGAAACAATTTGCTCATCTGTTTTGGCATTTGCAGGCACATCTATCTTGGAAAAACCACTGCCTACACTGACTTTAACACTGTCCTCATCTGGCATCAGTCCTTTAGCATCCAGCTCCTCTATTTTTTTTCTCCGTAATCTCTTTTCCAATTCTAATCTCTGTTTGGGATGACTTTCTTTTGACAAATCTGCATCAATTTCTATTTAATATCAAAAGAACACAATTACAAAAATGTACTAAAAATGTGAAAAGGATTCTTGGAAACTCTGTGTCTTATCTGTAATATTTAATTTTGACTGCCAAACACTAAGTCCATTTATCAATAACATACAGAAAAGGAGGGAAATATATTTTCAAATTTTTACTTGAGATGTTATCTCGTAATCATATAAAAGCTTCTGTCAACAAAGTTTCATAAAAAAAACTCTAGACAAAGTTAATCTCAAATGATATGACACCATTTAATCATACTTCTCCAACTGTATAAGAGGGGCGTAAAGGGGGGTATCTGCACGGAAGAACACCAAATAAAATTGCCATTTCACGATGAACAAACAATTAAAAATTTCTTGCACGTTGATCTTTTTTCCGATTTCACGAAACACAGTGAATAACGAACCTTTTTCACAGCTGCCGGTGAAATAAAAATGGCAAAACACGTTGCACGAAAATAACCCTTTAACACCCTCGTATAATAGTCTCTTTAGCTTCTAGAACACTTGCCGCCAAAACTTCTTGATGAAATATAATTCAAGAAAACAAGAGGTTTGAACTATGCAAATTTTGTATTGGATGGTTAAACTTTAGATTCAGTTCATAAAGGAGATTGTTTTGTGAAAACATGACATCATTTAAATATGGAATAACATTGTATAATTCAGCTTCTTTATTGATAGACTGTTTTTCATAGCTATGGAATTTATTTTTTTTATGTGTTAGAAAATAGTATACTAGGGTTTGGATAATGGTGGCCAATAAAAGTAGAAATAATGATTTCTTTGTCAGAGTTTAATTCTTTTTAGTGCAAAACTTCAATTGTACAATTAGACATTGGGAAATTAAAAACAAGAATTTTTAAGTTTATTAATTTTTCCAAAGAGAAACACAAAATGTATAGAAAGTCCCAAGAATGCCAAAAGAATTTATTAGTCCAAATCACTCAAGCATTACCCGATAATAAACAAAAATGCTGGATAAATATGATAAAAAAGATATCTAAACAGGGAACAGTTCTGAGCAGAAATAAATGGAAATCCATCCAAGCAGATTGTGGGCTGTAATAACATTATCTTAGCCTGATATTTGTAGCAATTACAGAAAAGTCATAATGGTCCTCATCTATGTTTTTTTTAAATAAAAAGTTGTTGACATATGGAACTAAAAATTGGTAAACAGCTTTCAGAAGAATCAACTGTTAACACTATATAGATAACACATAGCTGAGAGGGTGATAGAGCAGATTGTTACCCTGAGAAAACATTGTCAACTGAGGCGAAGCCAAGGTTGACAATGTCTTTTTGAGAGGTAAGAATTTACTCTATCACCCTCTCAGATATGTTTTATTTAATTTATTATACTGAATGTTCTATTATTACTGTCAATTAAATTTCAAATTCAAAGTAATAAACTATGTCGTCTTGTACATAACAATCATCTGTATTTATTAAAGCGCACACTTGAGCAAGCGTCTCCGTGAAGGGTAATAGAGTATTTGCCATGGGATAGAGTAAATTGTCTCCCTCCTATTAACCAATCAAAATCTGGCATTTTGACATGAAGTATAATAACAAGAAATGTCCCATCTTTTGTGACCAAATCCAGTGGTGACAATTTTTTATGCCATCACTGCCAGAAACAGCACATCCAAGTCTCCCTGCTATGAATTTCGACACAGGTGAGATAAAAATTGTCTTATTCATACCTTGAAACTTAGCTCTAAACTCTGCAAAGTCTTCATCATCATCTGTATCTGATGTCACTACATCTTCTTCATCATCCACACTGTCATCCGATTCATCAAATGTTTCATCTTTAGAATCTTGCTTCTCACTTGTATCTGGTTCTAAACAAAAAGTAGATGACAGATGTGTTAAAGAGACGTGAAAAATACCAAAGGGACATTCAAACTCATAAGTCGAACATAAACTGACAACACAATGGCTAAAATAGAAAAAAGACAAACAGACAAACAACAGTACACAAAACACAACATAGAAAACTAAAGACTGAGTAATTTACATTGTAAAGGACAACAAATTTTCATTGACAATAAACAGCTAACAGAAAGAATAAATTCATCAGTGTAATGAGTGTAATCTTTAAGTTTTAAGTCTTTGAATTACAATTATTATATTAATTATTTTTTTATCTCAACTATTTTGTTATCAGTTGTTATTTTTCATTAAAAATTGAAAAAAAACAGCAGCCAATTTTGTCCAGTTTAAACCAGTTTGCAATTGCTGGCATAGGAAACAACCTGTGTTAAAAGTTTGTAATGACATAATCAAATTGGTAATTGACAAATAGACTATTGATCAGTTCGATATTGTCTGAGTTTTTGAAGCTATCTCTTAGGGATCAAAACACCAATCACATTAGAAGCTTTTGTCATCAAAATTCATCAACAAATTTTCTACAGAGTTCTTCACTAGCTTTAGTCCGTCGTTGTCCATCGTCATCGTTAACTTTTTACATTTTAAACTTCTTCTAGAGAACCACTGAATGGAATGAAAGCAAACATGGCATGAATGTTCCTTATGAGGTGCTGACCAAGTGTTGTTACTTTGAAGCTGATCCATTATCCAAGATGGCCGCCAGCGGGGGACTTAGTTTAACATAGGACCCTATGGGAAATACATACAAATGATTTCTTTTAGAGAACCAGTGAATTGAATGAAACCAAACATGGTATGAATGTTCCTTATGAGGTACTGACCAAGTGTTGTTACTTTGAAGCCGATCCATAATCCAAGATGGCCGCCAGCGTGGGACTTAGTTTAACATGGGACCCTATGGGAAATACATACAAATATCTTCTTTTAGAGAACCACTGAATGGAATGAAACCAAACATGGCATGAATGTTTCTTATGAGGTGCTGACCAAGTGTTGTTACTATGAAGCTGATCCATAATCCAAGATGGCCGCCAGCAGGGGACTTAGTTTAACATTGGACCCTATGGGAAATACATACAAATGTCTTCTTTTAGAGAACCGCTGAATGGAATGAAACCAAACATGGCATGAATGTTTCTTATGAGGTGCTGACCGAGTGTTGTTACTTTGAAGCCGATCCATAATCCAAGATGGCCGCCAGCAGGGGACTTAGTTTAACATGGGACCCTATGGGAAATACATACAAATGATTTCTTTTAGAGAACCAGTGAATTGAATGAAACCAAACATGGTATGAATGTTCCTTATGAGGTACTGACCAAGTGTTGTTACTTTGAAGCCGATCCATAATCCAAGATGGCCGCCAGCGGGGGACTTAGTTTAACATGGGACCCTATGGGAAATACATACAAATATCTTCTTTTAGAGAACCACTGAATGGAATGAAACCAAACATGGCATGAATGTTTCTTATGAGGTGCTGACCAAGTGTTGTTACTATGAAGCTGATCCATAATCCAAGATGGCCGCCAGCAGGGGACTTAGTTTAACATTGGACCCTATGGGAAATACATACAAATGTCTTCTTTTAGAGAACCGCTGAATGGAATGAAACCAAACATGGCATGAATGTTTCTTATGAGGTGCTGACCGAGTGTTGTTACTTTGAAGCCGATCCATAATCCAAGATGGCCGCCAGCAGGGGACTTAGTTTAACATGGGACCCTATGGGAAATACATACAAATGTCTTCTTTAAGAGAACCACTGAATGGAATGAAACCAAACATGGCATGAATGTTCCTTATGAGGTGCTGACCGAGTGCTGTTACTTTGAAGCCGATCCATAATCCAAAATGGACGCCAGCGGGGGACTTAGTTTAACATGGGACCCTATGGGAAATACATTCAAACGTCTTCTTTTAGAGAACCACTGAATGGAATGAAACCAAACATGGCATCAATGTTCCTTATGAGGTGCTGACCAAGTGTTGTTACTTTGAAGCTGATCCATCATCCAAGATGGCCGCCAGCGGGAGACTTAGTTTAACATAGGAGCCTATGGGAAATACATACAAATGATTTCTTTTAGAGAACCACTGAATGGAATGAAACCAAACATGGCATGAATGTTCCTTATGAGGTGTTGACCAAGTGTTGTTACTATGAAGCCAATCCATAATCTAAGATGGCCGCCAGCGGAGGACTTAGTTTAACATAGGACCTTATGAGAAATACATACAAATGTTTTCTTTTAGAGAACCATTGAATGGAATGAAACCAAACATGGCATGCATGTTCTTTTTGAGGTGCTGACCAAGTGCTGTTACTTTGAAGCTGATCCTTCATCCATGATGGCCGCCAGATGGGGACAATGTTTAACAAAGGACCCTATGGGATATACATACAAATGTCTTTTTTAGAGAACCACATACTGAATGGATTGAAACCAAACATGGCAAGAATGTTCCTTATGAGGTGCTGACAAAGTTTTGTTACTTTGAAGCTGATCCTTCATCCATGATGGCCGCCAATGGGGGGACTTCCTTTAACATAAGACCCTATGGGAAATACATACAAATGCTTCTTCTAGAGGTGCACTGAATGGAATGAAACCAAAACATGGCATAAATGTTTCTTATGAGGTGCTGATGAAGTGTTGCTACTTTGTTGCCGATTTATTGTTCAAGATGGCCACCAGGATTTTTTATTAAATTACAGGACCAATATTAAACCAAATTTGGCCTCACTCATTATTAGGGTATCTGTTATGATTTTAATCTATTTTTACATGATTTCCAAAACCAAAGTAGAATCAGGTGAGCGACACAGGCTCTTGAGAGCCTCTAGTTTTTTTGTTGTCACCGTTTATTTCAACATTTCATAGAATATATTTTCTAGCTAGTACAATATTAATGATGGAATGCTTTATGTTTCAAGGACTGAGATTAGAAAATCTATCGTCCTATTTGCTTCTGCTACCGTAGTACCTGTCTTAAAACAAAAATTGCATAAAATTGTCAAACCAAACTGTCGATAGGAAAGGACGGAACATAACCATGTCCCCTTTTGCGCAACACACAGGGGACAAAAAGCCTTAAGATTGGCTGGAAAAGTAGTGTGTATGTGTTCTTATCTAGGATGATTGGTGTGCCAAAAACATTCAAGAGAATTTAAACTAAGGCAATGGTAAAATGCGTATATTTTAATGCTGTGACTAATAGAACATTTTTCTTTATTATTTACCCTGAACTGAACCATCTACCATATGTTTGCCTTTTTTCTTTGTTTTCTTCTTTTTCTTCATGTTTTCCTCCTTAGTGATTCCAATCTCCAGTCCTTTATCCATTCCTTCATCACCGCCTCTATATCTTCCTATTCTGCATGCCTATAACAGAGAATAACATGAGGTTATTATATTGAACTCTTGTTGACATGGTTGTTTAATTGCTACACACACACTTATATGCACCTTAAACTCATGCAAGAGGTCAAACCTGTACTTTGAATATGCAATAATGAATAAATAAAAATATTATCATTTACATCATTTTTTGTTTTAAACTCCATCTTAAATATATGTTGTGTACAAGTTATCATTTTGTGTATTTTGACTTTGTACAAATTGTAATTTGTACAAAATTTGACTTAAATTGACTTATAACTTGTACAATAATTTAGTATGGATTTTGTTATAAAAAAAAAGCATTGATACACACTATAGAATTTTTATTCAATGACCACACATCAAACCTTATTTACAAAATACAAAAATAGTTATAGTGTATCATTTGTTTGAGCATGTGAGTGAATTATGGCATCGGGAATTGCACAACCATCTTTTGCTTTTTACATTTACATTTATAAATGCTGCACCCCCTTTTCATTTACATGAAAGAAACCCCTGACAGACCCTGACCACTAGTTCGTGAAAGCTTTTTAACTGATTCACGTAGCGAAAGTTAAAGCTCAGGAACCGTTGCGGCGAATAAAGATGTGTCTTTAACAGCTTTAATTTGATTTCTCAACAAATATCCTGTTAAAATTCCTATAGCTGTTCTAATGTGGTACTCAAATTCTCCAGATTTAATAATTACACCTAAGATATTTCAAGATTAGTTGGGGCAGGATCATACTGAGGAATTGGTATAATGACATTATCCCCCACAGCAAGTTCTGATAATTTCCATTTCGTTTTCTTGGTTAGATATTCGGCTTGGATCTGTCGGCCAGACAGCACACACTTTCTGGCACATATGATTGGTGTTTCAACGTCAGTGTCATCCTGGTTGTCACTGGGGCCAATTTCTATTATACTATCAGAATTCTCACTTGGGCCAATTTCTATTATACTATCAGAATTGTCACTGGGGCCAATTTCTATTATACTATCAGAATTCTCACTTGGGCCAATTTCTATTATACTATCAGAATTCTCACTGGGGCCAATTTCTATTATACTATCAGAATTCTCACTTGGGCCAATTTCTATTATACTATCAGAATTCTCACTGGGGCCAATTTCTATTATACTATCAGAATTCTCACTGGGTCCAATTTCTATTATACTATCAGAATTGTCACTGGGGCCAATTTCTATTATACTATCAGAATTGTCACTGGGGCCAATTTTATTATTCTATCAGAATTGTCACTGGGCCCAATTTCTATTGTACTATCAGAATTAACTGACATGCATGTATCAATTACATTTCCTGTCTTCATCTGGGTATTTTTGTAAATCAGGTTTATTGTGTGGTCATTGAATAAAAATTCTATAGTGTGTATCAATGCTTTTTTTTCTAACAAAATCCATACTATAAATTTTTGTACAAGTTATAAGTGAATTTTAGTCAAATTTTGTACAAATTGTAATTTGTACAAAGTCAAAATACAAATTATAATTTGTACAAAATGATAACTTGTACACAACATATACAATAATGAAGAGAAAAGGTTATTATTAATAAAAAAATATAATTAAAAAAAAAATGCAAAAAAAAACCGTTTGAAGCTGTGTATAATACCTATCCCCTTTACCAACTATATGTCTTTGCTAAAAAAAGTGCATATAATACACACCCAAATACGATAATGTTAATGTTTTGACTTTTATTACTATTGAACATTAATTGAATTTACATGCATATAAGATTTACATGATTTTAATGATAAAGATGAAGTTTATAAACTGTATATTCCAGTATCCTAGTTATCCCAAAGAAGAGGAGTGTAGCTCCCCTCTACCCTTTCTTTGCTCCCTATAGTTTTGTGCACCCCCTGCCTTTATAGTACTACCCTATGCATTTTTTTTGTCTGCAGGAAATTAACACTTTTCAATGCAAAATACTCATTTCAACTTCTGGAAAAAGCTATTGTTTCAATTTCAATTTTTTATCTATAGAAATGATCAATTAATCCCTTTTTAAAATAAGAAACCATACTAATGTTCCCTTCATATTAACATTTTGCCACTGTTGAAGACCATATGATGAGGTCACAATGTCTTTTGTTTTTTTTGTGTCTTTTGGTTGAAGTCTCTTTGAGTTCAACCAAACATCTCATTTAATTCATACTTAAGGTGGATAGGGGGTCTTCATTAATATCCATAGAATTTTTTAATAATTTGTCAAAATGTAGTTTATATCATGCTTTTTTCAAAAATATAATAAAAAGTATGGGTCACTGGGTTTTTGTGTGATTAAAACAAAACTACACCATAGAATTGTAAGATAAAATATGAGACACTGGGTTTTTGTGTGATTAAAACAAAACTACACCATAGAATTGTAAGATAAAATATGAGAAGATAGCTCTAATAATATGCTTTCAGATAAGAAAAAGAAAAAATGGGGTCACCGGACTCATTTTCTTGCTACATAATAAAATAGGTAATTTCACAACACATTCTATTATAAAAGTTACTTTATCAGAGTTACTTTATCAGAGTTATCTCCCCTTCTATATGAGTTATCTCCCCTTATGTGGCAAAGTTGAAAAAAGTGAATCAAACAAAAATATATTCTGGTTTTGTATAATACAACCATAAATATGATAAAACACATAATTATCTATAGTTCCACGAAAAGTCTTACACATGAATTACATACAACTCTCGAAATTTGAACATTTCATTAAAGATCTAGACCGATTGTTATCTGCTATTTCAAAATGCAAGATGAAGGAAGACACCCCAGCTACCTTAATACGTTTTGTTTCATATTGATAACATAAAATCATTAATTACGATAAAATATATTATGTACAATGAATACTATGATTCATTATTAATCATGTTACTAATTTGCATACATTTTGTTGGTATTGGTAAACTTCAAAGTTTAGTGTTTAACAAATTTCAAATTTTCTACAGGCTTGAACAGGGACTTTTCTATAGAAAGTCCCTGGCTTGAATGAAGAATGTTTTAAAAACGACATCAAATATGCATGAAAATTTGGTACCAACAAAAGTAAATGCATCAACAGTAATTAGATTTCATTATAGTGATTTTAGTATAAAATTTCTTTAATAAATGTGAAAAACCTGAATAAAGAAAAATTTGGGTTTGCCTTGTAAACCTTCACAGTTTTCTCCATCAAACTTTTCCACAAAATCACTTGTACTCATTTCCTTCCCATCAACCCCCACAATCACATGTTCCCTCTCATGTGATCGACTGTGGACGTCAGTGTCCTTCTGTGATTCCAAGCCATGTGATGCCACAACACAAACAAAGCAATCAGATCCTCTGTGCTTTTCCTCCATTCCAGCCACTGAAAAATAATATTTTTATAAATTTTTCCAAATACTATGAACATATTCCATTTTAGTAAATTCTTTTAAAATATAGACATCATTTGCATATTTTAGACATTTCTTGATCATATCAAATAAATGAAGAATGTGTCCATGGGACATAGATGATACCCCAGCATATAACGTTATGAAGGGACATAACTCTAGAATGTTAAAAGGGATGCCACCCAAATTCAAACTTGAGCTGTGTTATGTGGTAATAAGCATTGTGTATCAGTTTCATAACATTTGGTTGCGGCAAACTAAATTAAGAGAACGGAAACCAATTTTGGGACATAGGGACGGACAAGGGTAACACTAAATGCCCCTCCTGTGACGCGGGGTCATAAAAATAAATAAAACCTCATCAGGGTTTGTTTTTTGTCATTCAAAGAGTTTGATGATGATGACAGATCATGAATACATAGGTTTCAAATGAACTTATTAAAGCTGAGATAGTTCCCTTGCCCACCATTTTGGAGGGATACACGGTTGATTTTCTTGTTTGACTAACCAAGTTGAAACATGATGTACAAATAATAAAATTGAGAATGGAAATGGGGAATGTGTCAAAGAGACAACAACCCGACCAAATAGCAAAGAACAGCCAAAGGCCCCCCATTGGGTCTTCAACACAACGAGAAAATCCCACACCCAGAGGCTGGTAAGAGATCCTTACTAGATCGTAGGAATGAATTAAGCAAGGTTAAAAGCAATAAAAATTGTTCAGAAAAACTCTATTTCTATAGTCTAGCCATCAGTATAACTAATGGAGTTTGTCTGATTTATGAAGGAATTTGCACACTTAGACCTCCAGCATGGCGATAAAAGAGAAGTAACTCTTGATCAAATTGTGTCAATAAAAACCTATCTACAGCTTTTTTCCTTTTGGCCATGATATTGTTTATTTGACCTCTGTAGTTTGATTGACCCCTTAGTATCTTCTCCCATTTTTTTTTATTTTCTGATTTTATATACTGTGATTGATGGGTGGATTGGTGTTTTAAGTCCAGTGGCACAAAAAAAAACGTTCATATCCTAACGAGAACATAGTGATGGGACATGAATGGAACCCTGCTTTGTACTAGACTGACTGAGCTGGATTTTTAATGTTCTAGTTCACAAGGAAACAATTTGCAGTAAGAAATGTCATCCTCCATTGCACATTATTCTGCCATCAAGCTGACCAGTCTCTGTTCATATTTATTAAGACTGCATGCTTAGCAGAGAAGTAGCAAATAGCAATTTTCCAGGCAGTCTTTGGTTTGACCCAATTAGGGATTCAACCCACTACCTTCATGAGACCACCAACACGACCAAGGTAGTTGATATACTGTGATTCTGTTGTTTGACTTTGATTTTTTACTCTAGATAGCCTTACAAACCTTCATCTGCTATTTCCAATATTTCTCTTTTAGTTTTATCTCTGAAGGAGCACACTTTGAAGCCCATTGTCTTAAAGATTTTCTTCATCCTTTTATAATCCCTATCATCACCAGGTCTATTCTGATATCCAGAGGACTTCAAGAAATATTCATTATGGATCAGTAAAGCAATTCCTCTCTCCTTCTGATTGAAATCATAGCTACCTTCCATTCCTATATATGAGAAAAGACAAAGTATTTGATTACTACAGCTTTAACATACATGTACATTGTACCTGTAATCTTGAAATACAGGAAAAGTTCATATTATTGAATTTGTAAATAAAACACTTAAACAGACATGAGTGGTTTTTCATAACATTTTATCAGGTTGTATTGAACATTATCATCATACTTGACTTTTATACTAATGTATGCCATGTATATGTTTGCATTTTGTTTATGCTTTTCAATGATAAGGGCCTCAGGGAAGATTAGTTATATAGCTAACTGTGTAACCCTCTTAAAATAAAGTATTGTTGTTATTACATTGGAGACAAATTGCTGGATTGGAGGGCTGGGTAAGGAACCGATTAATTACAAATGTAACAATAATATTCGTGCTACGGTTACATTGTGTTATTGCTACGTTATATTTATTCAACTTTAACCTTCTATAGTTTTGTTGCTTAATTCTTCATTATGTACTTAATAATAATAATAATAATAATAATAATAATATTATTAAGTACATTATGGAGAATTAAGCAACAAAACTATAGAAGGTTAAAGTTGAATAAATATAACGTAGCAATAACACAATGTAATTCCGTAGACACGAATATTATTGTTACAATTGTAATTAATCAGTTCCCTACCCAACCCTGCATTCCAGCAATTAGTCTCCAATGTAACAATATCTTTTTTATTATTGTTACATTTCAATGTAACCATGGTAACCGTAGCCAGTGCCTATATAATAGAAACTGACATCCTAATATCCCTCACTTGATATGGTCCTAACATGTTCCAGCTTCCAGGCTGTTACAGACAACAGTTATAGTTATTATGTCTAATCTTATGTATTTGTATGTAATGAGATAAAAGCTCTTTATAGAGCCCTTTAATTGGGAATAAAATATTCTTATTCTTATTAGAATTACAAATGTCACATGACTTTTACAGGTGACTGGATCATCAACATGATCAAGTTACAAGTGACGTGTACATGTTTATTAGTTTATGTGTAATTATATAAAAGCAATATTAAAATATCAAACCAAGAATGACCAGTTATTTTCTCAGAAAAAACAAAGGGAAAATAGGTTGTAAAAGTTAGTACAAATCAGGATTAACCTTAAAATGCGGAATCTTGGACTTGGGACGTTAGCGAACTTCATGTAAAAAAACGAAACTAAAAAAAAATAAAATATAATGCGGCGAATAGATTTAAGTGTATAGGGAAAATTGAATATTTTTGGCGTTAATCAGTTGCTTTAAGTAATAGGTAAACGGAAAAAAAGTCACAAATTTTGTAGGAAAAAAAGTCACATATATGTGAGGGTTACACGGGTGGGTCTTTTCACCGCCGAACACCACCGCACACCACCGAACACCGCCGAACACCCAAAAAACCATCAACGACTGAGAAAATCAGTGATTTTATACAATAAAACGGTAAAATCAATTTAATTACGTCTAATTTAACAATTTTTTAGATGTTTATATGCATCATTTTTCTGTTAAAGTCGATTATCAATATAATCCATATAAAGAAAAACGTCTCCGGATTCATCACTATTTTTTCCGGATTACATTGTGTGTGTACAAGAATCATTTGAAATCAATTACTGATGAAGGATATTAGTGTCCCGAAATATTTAACATTTGTTCATGTCTTTTTTCTTGTAATTGGTACAACTTTTTTATTTAAGAAGAAAAAAAAAATACTTGAGGTGTCCAGTGGTGGTTTGCAGAGTTGTAGTGTTATAAACTCTCCTTTTTTGTTCGATGTAGATATTTGTTCTCTTAACCTTATTATTTGTTGAATTAATAAATTAAATATCATATTTAGGTCACATTTATAACAATAAAAGTTCAAAAATATTAATTTTTGTGGTGTTCGGTGGTGTTCGGCGGTGTACGGTGGTGTTCGGTGGTGAAAAGACCTACCGGGGTTACACTAATGTCCTGACCAATGACCTGACGATTGTCCTGACCGAGATGAAAAATGATAATAACATTTTTGTTCTTGGAAGGATCGACTTCAAATTTGACATCAAGGAAGATTATAACATCAGATATGAAAAAATAAGCAAAAAAGCGTAAAAAATAATTAAGAGAGTTAGAAAACTTGACCCGAACATCGATTTTGCCCCGACTAATGTCCCTACCGATATAAAAATGCTAATAACTTTTTTATTATTGGAAAGAATTGACTTCAAATTTAGTACCAAGGAAGAGTATAACATTCAATATAAGAATTTAAGAAGAAAAATGAAAAAAAAACAGGGAATCTGTTAGAAAATTTGACCTGATCAACTTCAACTTTGCCGTGACGAATGTCCTGACCGATATACAAATGTCAATTAATGTTTTGTTGTTGAAAGGAATATCATCAAGTTTGGTATCAAGGAAGATTATAATATTTAATATAAGAATATAAGAAAAAAAGGTGAAAAAGAATATTTTAAAGGTAAAAAAAACTTGACCTGACCGATGTATACCTTGTGTTCATCAATGTCCTTACCACTAAATTTCCTTACCGATGAAATAATGACAAATAACTGTGGTTTTTTTTCTCAAAAGATTAAATTAACTTTTTTAACAATATTAAAATATCATTTTTTGTTAAATGGAGTTAAGAAAGGAAGGTGCACTTTTTATTTTAAGCTACATGAATTTTGACCTGACCACCTTTAGGGAGCTACCATTTGATTTTTATGGGGGGGGGGAGGGGGGAGGGCTAGGATGAAATTTGGAAAAAAAAGGAAGGACAGGAGCTTTGAGTAAAAAAAAAAGGCAGGATGGGCAACTTGGCAAAAAAAAAGGCAGGATGACAATTTATGTAAAAAAAGTCAGGATAAACTAATAAAAAAAAAGGCAGGACAGAGATTACAACTAAAAAAAAAAGGCAGGACAAAATTTTTCATCCTAGCCCCAATACAAAATCAAATGGTAGCTCCCTAAACTGCAAAAAAAAAAAATTAAAACGAAAAAGATGTACAGAATAATTTAAAGGCAAAAGAAAATGACATGAACAATTAAAATTTAATCATACCTATATCAATTACTGTTATCACAAATTGGAGTGTTTACTAACCTATCCTTTAACTTATTTCACTCAATTGTGATTATACATGTCAAATGACATGATTATGGGCTGGAAATGGACTTCGTTTGATTTCAAAATGATGTTGATACAAACATACAAAGTAAAATTATTTTTGGAATCACATAGAAATAAAATAACTACACTTTGAACACATAATACAATACACAATACAAATTACATAAAATGCACAATACAATACAATGTTCAAGAGTTGCGAGGTTCATCACAGTACCAACCAGGATGAACCCACTTAGTGCAGCTGGTCCTTCCTCCGGTTCCGCTTCACATCCTATCATGTTCTCAAAAACATCCGGATCACACTGACAACTACACTCGATTGTTCTGGCAAGAATTCTAACAAAGTCTGTACTTGATGTTGTATTATGAAAAAATGGTGTAAAATGTCTTTTTTCCAAACACGATATTAAATGAGGTCTCATGTATATTGTTTTAATCTTAGAAAACTTGTCAAATTACAATAAACACAAACATTAATATACCATACCCCTTTAGAGATTGAAATGTCCAAATCCAGAAAAGGACAACTACAGCTGTTTATGTTAGATTTAGTTAAAGTAAGTTCTATTGGGTAAATTTTGGTAGTATATTTAGAGAACTCTGGATTATTTAACGAAAAAATATCATCTAGATAACGGAAGGTATTCAGTGTTGAATGTATCAACCAAATGTAACAATGACGTGTCTTTACTGAGTTTGGTCATAAACTGAGATTCATAGCAATACAGGAATAAATCTGCTATGAAAGGGGCGCAGTTAGTGCCCATAGGAATACCTACTACTTGTCGATACACTTTATCGCCGAAACGTACATACATGTTGTCCAGGAGAAAATTTAAAGCTTCAATCATATCTTCACATTTCCAGTAAGTGTATCTAGCATACTTTCCTTTTTCGTTACAGAAAAAGGCTTTAAACGAGTTACAGCAAATAAATTTGTAATGAGATTTTTCAAAAGACCATTTAATTAAATATGAAAACTTTTTCTTGATAAGAGTGTGTGGAAGTGTAGTATAGAGAGTAGGAAAATCATAACTGTCAACAGAATTAAAAGGACCATCAAAAGCATGTATTTTATCTAAAACCTCTAAAGAATTTTTAACACTCCAAAAATAATTAATACCATTATTTTCATAAGCTTTATTACAAAATTTAATAACAAGTTCTTTGATAGTAGTAAGGGAGGTAGTTAGAAGCACTGATAGATTGGTAGTAGAACACTTACTAGATGCGGAGATGAAACGGAATTTAAATGGTTTTTTGTGCAATTTAGGTAACCAGTACATAGTAGGGACTTTCAAATGTTCGGAAGAGGCTTTAAGCTGGGTAGTGGCAGTGATAAATTATGCTTGTTAACAATTTGACTCTCTCTATGGAGCGTACGGACCTGAATGTAGATGAATTTGTAATTTCGTTTTGGAGAACTTCCGTGTAGTATATGTGTCACACCACCACTACATTATTTGCTGCTTTGTCTGCCGGTACGAACACAAACCGCTTTGCGAGTACTTGGAGTTTATTTTTTATTCTGGAAATGGGAATATCATGGACCCTATTACTAATTTCAGAATTGTTTTCAAAATGAGATATACGAATATTAACAGTATTCATAATTTTATTCAAATAACTGTCTAGATATTTTTAGAGCGTCTTTAATGACATGACGACACTGTTTCCAATCTATTTTAGATGAAGGACGATATTTCGGTCCTTTCTTAAGAAAAGTTATGACCTCACGGTCTTTGACGATGTCGAGGTCTCCTGTAAGGACATGATCATAGGGAACATATCTAAAACTATGTTTCACAATCTCAAGTGGAAGGAACATTATTTTCTATATTGACGTCTGATGTAACTGACGTATAATTAAAAATCAAACTTCTGCTGGTTTTTTTTTATAAGAATACGAAATAATGGGTGGTTCTATATTATCAAAATATGGAGGTATTTGGCTTTGGATGGTAGAGTCATTGAATATACTAGATAAGTTAAAAAAATCAATACCTCTATTTATATATTTTAATTTAAGAAAATGCCGTTTATGATTTACAGGTTTATCGATACTAGGAAATAGCCTATGATGACAAAAGGCTGTAATAATACGGGTGTATTCATACATTGGGCTAAAAAAAAAGAAATTGTATCACACTCCAGAAAAATAGCATATAATTTACTTATTGGTATCTGACCCAGTTTGCATAATACTTGATGTCTGCCATTATTTTTTATTATAGATAACAGATCAGCAAGTGTATAATTTATACGATGTTTAATACGTTGATTACGGTTTTTGCGTTTGCCATGAGACCTTTTATTTCTAAGTCGTTTATCGACAATATTAATGACATCGATTGAAGTTTTAGTTATGTTCCTCTGTCCTAATATTTTGTCTATCAGACCGAGAGGATAAGCTGTTTGAAGTCTTTTTATCCAAAATAAGTCGCGAACTTCACGTGATTTTTCAAATTGCTTGTGTGATTCACCTGGTTGTTTCTGAACGGTTTCAAGTGGTTGGAATTTAATGAATTTTAGATTGTGATTATGCTTATCTAAATGTTGATATATCAAACTTTTGAATTTTTTAGGTTTACGAAAGCGGTAAAGGTGTTCTTGATTTCTTTTGTAATACGCTCGTCCCATCTGTCCCACATATTGAATACTGTACAGTATTTTGTGAAGTTAATCTAAAACAGGTTAGTCACTTTTTGGCATTGCACGGTAACATTTGTGGATATCCACGCGCATTTTTGTTAAACAATCTGGCTGTTTGTTTAAGCACGTGGATATCCTAGAAGTTGTGTTGTTAATAATTTTCTTTCCATTACGTAAAATCATGATAATTAAATAGGGATATAGGAAAAATAAAAAAGACCGGAGGTTGTAACAATGAATAAGGATCACGATTACGGAATAGGAAAAAATAGCCAAAGCAGTAAAAGAAATCTAACAAAAACTGGTATAAAAGGCCCGACGTTGGGACTTAAGTATTACAATACTGACATATAACAAACACAGGGCAAAAACAGAGATTGTAAGAAATCTTAGTAAAACCATAGCAGGGGGCAATAATAAAAATAGCAGGCGTGGATGAGTATTTATACATCCAAACACCATAATATATAATTGACAATTAAGAACAAATTAAGATATAATAAACATGTGAAAGCTCTCTCACAAGCAAACAACCCATAGTTGAAAAATATAAGGGCATACACCACAAGCACGGGGACACATTCTACTGCATCCACACAGCACGAGCAACAAACCCTGCAGTAAATAGATATAAGAAGATGTGGTATGAGTGCCAATGAGACAACTCTCCATCCAAGTCAAAATTTATAAAAGTAAACCATTATAGGTCACAGTATCGTGTCTTCAACACGGAGCCTTGGCTCACACCGAACAGTAAGCTATAAAGGTACCCAAAAATTACTAGTGTAAAACCATTCAAACGGGAAAACCAACGGTCTAATCTATATAAAAAATGAGAAACACTTATGAACCACATCAACAAACGACAACTACTGAACATCAGTTTCTGCCTACATCTTAATAAAAACATATTAAAAATATTTATTTTCACAAATTTAATACACTATATTCACTCTTTTTTATTATTATTGTGACTTTATTTCACATGTTTCACCCTGTGACCTTTTTTTCCTGTGACTTTTTATTTATGACTTTTTTCCGTGATTTTTTTTCCTGTGACTTTGTTTCCTACATTCAAGTTATAATGAGATCCGATATACTACTACTGCATTTATCGTCATACGTCTGATAATCATGAAATATTTTCGACCCAAAAATAACTTTGATAAATCTTTGAATGGAAGTTTAACTACTGAAAGAACTTCTTTATGATATTTTGTATGTATAATCTTCATTATATTTTGGTATTAAATACAAAATGAAAACGTTCTCAAGTCGTTACGTTTGAATTGTTATATATTTGAACCGAATCAAAATAAAACTTTCGTATTCTTATGCGTATTTGTTTTCTCAGATAGTACAATTCATTTTATTCATACTTGACTTTTCAGTGTGTTTTAAGTAAAGTCACAGTCAAAGAATGTAATTAGGAATGGTTGGCAATGCTGGTCTTCCCGCATCACTTAAACATACATGTATATTTTACAGTACAAATTGGAATCCACTATCCAGTAGGATCCAGAATCCTCTTATAGTACAAATATAGGGATTACAATATCTACAAGTAGAAATTGAGATATACAGATGTGTACTAGGAGGATCCTGATTGTACCAGGTAAATAATAATAATAAAAAGACAAGATAAAAAAAATATTTAATTTGTTTTTCTAAATAATGAAATAAACTAATATAATCAAACTTGTCTGAATCAAAAAGAAAAAAGGGGTAGGGCCAATTTACTATGAATTTATTTCATAGCAGAGCCTTTTTCAGAAAGTCCTTTAATTTTCGTAGTATTAATATTGTGCTGGGGAAAAAATCAACACACCTTTAATTGCATGTAAGAGAGAGAGAGAGTGCTGGTTCCTGGAACTTCGGGAGTACCAAATCAGGTATATGATTTATAAGATATATTGGTTCGTAAACGGGCCCTTTAATTGGATTAAATAAAGTATTCGTATTCATCCTTGGTATATCAGATACGAGAAACAGGTTAAGTATACTCCCCTTTTCAAATTTAATGGGGTTTTTTTTTATTCTTTAAAATTTCAAGTTAGTAAACAAATGTTCTCTACGATGATCAAGTCTTTCTGCTTTCATTTGATACCAACATTACCAAAATGTTCGACAGATTTGAAAGTTACACCTATGTGTATGAACTGTTTTGTTTTAAATATGTACTGCATGCATGCTGTTCTTTTTTCGGGAGATATTGATATGCTGATAACTTGCATTGATGTTTTCGGGAGATAATGATATGCTAATAAGATGTTTTCTGGAGATAATGATATGATGATAAGATGTTTTCGGGAGATATTTATATGCTGATAACTTGATGTTTTCGGGAGATATTTATATGCTGATAACTTGATGTTTTCGGGAGATATTTATATGCTTATAAAATTAAACATTTCGGAAAAACTCTCGGTTTTGATGAATTGATTGATTGATAGATATTTAAAGTCCGGCGGAAAATATTACATCAATATGCATATTCAGGACGATGATACTCTCGTGTATGGTGTATGATAAGGGTAAGAAGTATTTAAATAATACAAAAACATTACGACTATACAAATGTTTTATTAATTGTAGCAAATGCAGCTTAAATTATTACTGCAAATGCTATATGTATTGTTGCAAATGCGATAATTTTCACTGCATATGCTACATCTATAAGAATTGTAGCATTTGCTTTACTCCAACGCTTTGTACTATACTGTCAACTTTTGACATTTTATTTGTCCTTCAATTAAAATTTACACTTGCATATTTTTCATATTTAAATAAATATTTAACCAGAAAAAAATGGCGAGTAAAATTGTTAAGAAGCAATTGATTGACACGTTCAATCAATTTTACTGAGCTGTAAATCTTATTTTGCTGACCATTTTCGTGTTCACGATTTTTCTCTGTTTATTATAGCAGAGACATATAATACATTATTATATGTCTCTGATTATAGTATGTAAGATAACTGCTAAAAGTTCAAACTTTTGGTAAAAAATCACCAGTTAATGACACTGAATTACTCCAATAAGGAGACATTTATTGATTTTGTATTTAACAGTTTCTATCTATAGTGGTTTTCAAGATAATTGCCCAAAACACGAATAAGCAGTAGAAATTGTCTTCCAAGGGCAATAACTCATAGGAGTCTACTGACCATATTTGTTCTCAATATGTTTATCATTTTCGTTATTCATTTTTAGTAATTTTTTTATAGTTTCAAGAAAATAACCCAAAGCACAACATCAAAAAGTGTAAAATCTTCAGTTTTAAAAGGCAATAACTCCAATAAGGAGTCGTGCGACAGTTTAGTTCATATCGGATAGCAGGCAGATCTTGACATTCTAATATTTTTTTCTGTCCATAACACCTTTTAAGATATAAGACAAACTTTGCATTTTAACCCTATATTCTATTTTTAGCTATGTTGTCCATGTTTGTGTTAACTTATAGTATACTGTAAAGCCCTTTTCAACTGATTTTTATAGCTTGTTCTTATGTTCCATTGTTACACAACTGTCCCAGGTTAGGGGGATGGTTTGGTCAGAGTTTCCAAAAAATATTTGAGCCAGCCGGATATTTTTTGTTTTAACCCGATTTTAATCCCTTAAGAGTAAGGATCAAAAGGCACTCATGGTAATCAGAAGGACATCATACAAAAAATGATTGATATAAAAAAAAACAATATAAAACTTGACTTTTGATTTAAGTTTTATGTTCTGATGTAAACCATCTGGCTCCAGCAAACTTGTTTAAACCCACCACATTCTGTATGTGCATGTCCCAAGTCAGGAGCCTGTAGTTCAGTGGTTGTCGTTTGTTGCTGTATATCATATTTGTTTTTCGTTCATTGTTTTGTACATAAATAAGGACATTAGATTTCTCGTTTGAATTGTATTACAGTTGTCATTTCAGAGCCTTTTACAGCTACAGACTATGCAGCATAGGTTTTGCTCATCATGTTGAAGGCCGTATGGTGACCTAAAGTTGTAAACTTCTATGTCATTTGTTCTCTGGTGGAGAGTTGACTCATTGGCAATCATACCACATCGTCTTATTTTTATATGTAAAGGTTATAGTGACAAATCTGGTTGTAGTTGACCTGGCAGTATCATACTTTGGTAATTTAAAAGCTTACTGACAATGGACAGCAGAAGACTTATAATGAACAGTGGCGGATCCAATGCATTTGAATGGGGACATATAGTTGGAACCCTCCCTTTATCCTGGGTTAGGAACCCCCCTTTTATAAATGGCTGGATCCGCCCCTGAATGAATGATGAACTGCAAAATGATGACAATACCTCATTAGAACAGATGATATTTGATTTGCTATCAGTTTAATATCAAATTTCACTAACTTTTAGAGAATAGTGGAAGGGTGCTAAGCTAACCATACTTGTCAATCATCAAGGCTATGGTAGCCATACTGGATAAAAGATAAACTTGTCTAGTGTAACTCAGAAAGGACATCTTGCTAACAATATCAGAAATGATAATCCAATATACCTTTTGATTTAAGCAGAGATGATAACACATTTTCTAGCCAATCTTTGACTCATATATAGTTGTGTTCGATCATTAGAAGGAATCACAATCAGGTTTGATTTTAACACAGGACATACATGTACAAAAGAGTTCAATTTAATTGTGTTTCAGAGAAGCTTGTTGCTAAAAACGGAAATATTGAAATGGTGAAGTTGAAGTATTTTCTTAGAAAGTTTTACTGACATCATCAAAATTTGGTTGACCATTATTAAATATTGGTACCACATATGACCACCAATATGTTTCATTTGTCATAAACACAATCCAGTCCTCCATGACTTGTTTTGTTGACATCACTGAATGTGACTTATTCACTGTTCGACTTACTCTGGAAGAGTGAAGCTTACCCTTCCAAAGCACCTGTGTTTACTGTCTGATTTTTGTGTGGTTTATATAAGCTTTGCAGTGTTGTGTGTCTGAATGTCATTTTCTTTTGGTCATAGTCTTGTGTTGTCTTTCTTCTGCTTATGGTTTTTCATTCCCCCCTTTGCATTTTCACCCCATTTGTCTTTTCTAAGTTAAGAACCTTAATTTACCATCCATTTCCTTACTACATTGTACTTACAATAAACAATGTACTTACACACCAAGTCATTAGAACTTTAGCCACAAGTCATTTAGAATAATTAAAAACAATGAACTCAGTGATAGCTGTACTTTAATCATTTAGAGGCTTGATGAAGAAACAAAAAACAAATTACATTTAACATGTTTATCTATATTGTGTTCTATAGAAATACCATAAAATTCTTTAAAGATGAATATTGCTATGCATATTGTACATTTCATAATTTGATCTAAATTTTGGCATGTGAATATTTTCATGAATTGGATTGTACATGCATTTACACGCACTTTTATTTCCTCAACATTTTGATCCCTACAAGAATCCAGTGAAAATGAATAAATCACCAAGAGAAGTTGGAATACAAATACACCAGGATGCATGGTTCTTGAAAAATTCAATCACTATACTCATAATGTGAACCAAAACAAGTAGAAAAAGAAGTCCCAGAATGCAAGGTTTCATTGTACAAAACATTGCTGAATAAAAGTATAAAGTCTGATAACTGCCATTGTTTAGCCTTTAACATCTTTAGAAAATCAAAGTGCTTTAAATATACATTATCAACAAATCTGAGATTCAAGCTATTGATTTAAAAGAATAAAATATCAAGACATTTAAAAAGGTATTTACTGGTTAAATGAGATTCAAGGTAAATTGATTAAAATTTGTTGAGAAGATCATAATCATGAAATTAATTCAAAATAACATTATGAAAATGGATTAGGGAAAAATGCTATCACAATACTTTGCACTGTCCTTTTGGTGCTTTCAAAATATATCATTCAAAATTACTTTACTCAAGAACCATAACAATTACACAGTTTCTCATTAAAATGAGTATAAATTCAAATGGATAACTCAGAGTGTGAACTTTAAACTAACCACTTTTGTTGCAATGAAATTTGATTTTCCCGTCAAACAAAAATCCAATATTTCATATGTGAAAAAAAAAAAATCTTGTATTTCACCCCTCTTACATCATTCAACAATAGATTTCAACAATGTTGCATCAAAATGAAGAGAGAACACATACAAAAAAATTAATAGTTCCTTGCATTTTCTACTTTATTAACATCATTAGCCAAATGCATGCAATAAATAAAATTTACTTTTATAAATTTTGACTTGGATGGAGAGTCGTCTCATTGGCACTCATACCACATCTTCTTATATCTAATAAATAAAATAACTAATCAGAGTGCACATATTGCAAAAATTTCAACTTTTGACAAAACATGAAATTTAACTCATGTGCTCTGCACATTCATGAATTCATGTTTTATTGCACCCCCTCCCACTTCAATATATTCAAAATTCAAATTCTGGGATTGAAGATGTACTATATATAATTGAGACAAAAAAATAACACCAAGAAGTAGTTGTTTATCTTACATTTACCTTCCTCCATACATTTTTTACGTTCAAAATTTATCAAAGAGATAAAATTACAAAGTACTCTTGAAAAAAGCCTGGAAACATGGGCAGATATTGCAAACAACAAAAAATATTTCTTCATAGAGAACCAATCACTTTTTTCTTGCCAGATCTCTAGATCAGTATAACTGCAACCATATGCCTTTTTCTGATAAGTCCATTGCAAATTAATTAAATGTTGGTAAGAAAACCTTTCTTTTACAAGGTTAAATACATGTACAAATGTACAGTTGCAAACACAAGTTTATTGCAATCATAAAAACACCTAATGGCACTGTGAATACAATATCTATGACAACCGAAGTAAATAATAAAAACAGTATGTAAAATATGGCACAGACTAATATATAAACATTTATATAAAAATAATAAGTTTCCAAATATCATCAAAATCATAGCTGAAAATGTTGCCATTCATGAAGATTGTTTAGATAACGAATCAAAGCTCTTAAAAAAAAAGTGGCACACATGAAAGGCACTTTGAAATTCATAATTATCAGTGGTTGATCCAGGGTTTTTTTAAAAAAAAAGGGAACTCATAGTAGGCCACAGAAAAAAAAAGGTATTACAGGCTCACGAGTCAAAAATATGATAAATGTTCTTGAAAGTGACACATTTTTTGGGGTGATGCAAGGAAAGGCCTGAGTGCTTTTATATTTTGAGAATCAATTTGGATACATCTAATGAATTTTCTTTATTAAATGCACTCATCATGCTCATTGTTATTTGCTTCTCTAATCTTGAACATTTGGTAATAACTGAGTTATCTCCCATCTGGGATTGTATTTTTAAGTTCTGTATGTTTTTACCATTTTCATGATTTATATATTATAATATCTTTTCATGATTCTCAAATCTCAGTTATGTTTTTAATTCATCAACCTAAGAATCAGCTGTCAATAGTATTTTGATCATTAACCAGAAATTTATTATATATTTTCTTTCATTAAAACTACATACCGGTAATTTTTTTTTCCTAAATCTAAACTATACTCAAAAATGGTAATAAAAGTAAGTTACAACTTTCATGACTTAAGAATAAAAAGTGCCTTTCATGAATACTTTATATCTTTTTGAACAAAATGACCCTATAGTAAAACATAGAAATAAAATTCTGAAAAATATGGCACTGTAAAAACATACAATATCACAGACAAAAAAAAACACATCTAAAAATATCTTCTGATAATACTACACTACACATGATTATCATAACTCATTTACTGTGCAATTCACTTTATTTCTGGACATTGGTTTTTTTCTGACTTGCTAAAAAGTATTTGTAAGATTCTTTAACTGATGACACTAGCCATTGTTGGCTTGAGGAAATATTACCCAATGAAACTCTTGAATATTACAGTGATTTTTGATTTGTTGTTTTTTTCAGCGAAATCCATAAATAAAAGAGTTAGGACATTTCACAGAAAACATCAATATTTCTATGAATTATTAGCAAAGTGGAGTAAATATCAAAATAAACCCCAAATTTCTTAACACTTTCAGCAAAAAAAAAAGTGATGCGTCAACATGGAAACAGTATTTTACAGAGGATGGACAGGGAATACAATTTTCCCAACCTTTCATTTTTGATACCATTACTTTTATTTTTCTTCCCCTCCTATTTCTGTCATCTTTATTCTCCAAGTCTCCAAATAGGTACCCTGTCTACCCCCTTAAATTACATGGAGTTGCACTTTGTAAAATACATGTGTTACAAATCATTAAATATCGATAATACAAACAAAAATAATGTCCCATTGCAAACTAGTATGCTATTGGTTCTTTCTATTAATCTTTTCCCACAATTCTTTGCAACAAGGCCTTATAATCGCCTGAACAGTCATCCTTAATCCAGTTCCATAAAGTTTGCCCGTTCTTTTCTAAGAAAATTTCTTTTATCTGCACCATATCAATCTGAAAAACAAAAATATGTTTAATATATTTCACTTCGTAAATTTTTTCCTAATACCGTTTTAAGTTTACAATTAAGTCTGTTAAAACATAACCTTATCAAAGATACCATTCTTGATAACTTACTAGGATGCCAAACATACCTTTTATCCACACAAGGTTTATGAATAGTACTAGAACCAAATCAATTATAAAGTTGAAGAGCATTGAAACAAACAAAAAATGGTTATTTTTGAAATCTCAAGAAGAGATTTTATATGAATTTATAGGGTTAAATATACTTACCATGAAATTACATTTATATTATATAGAATATGTTAAAATTTGCTTTCAGAACATGTTCTCATCGCAATTAACTAGGTGATTAAAAATTACATCCATAAGATGTACTCACCTACTCACCTACGTCATAATTTACTTGTGTAACACACAATATCTTCAGTTTTAATTTGTCGTTTAATTGAATAATTACAATTGTGTGAAACAAAAAACTGAATTTATACTAGGGGTGGTGGTGGATTGTGGTAAGTATATTTAACCCTATAAATTCATATAAAATCTCTTCTTGAGATTTCAAAAATAACCATTTTATATGAATTTGGTTAAATATACCATGAAATTACATTTATATTATATAGAATATTCACTGATTAACAAGCAGTGTTTTATTTTGGTGGAGGATAAATTCTCTCACATATACAATTTCCAACATATAAAAAACTATTTCAAAATTGTTAAAAAATAACCCCATTAAATTTTGTAAATACTGAAATTAGTCAAAACCGAAATTACAAAATTTAAATTTATTACACAATAAAGCTATGCTGTATAACTATATGTATCAATGGCAAAACTCTGCAGATTGCATAAATAAAACTTGCAAAAATAGACTTGAATAAATAATCTGCAGGCCAGTATAGAAATTATTTCATTAAAGCTCCTACATTATGAGTTAAATGTGTTGTAATATTATTGCAACAGTAAATAAGCATTTATTTTATTTATTTTTTAATTTGTCATGTGAATAGGTTGTTCTTATTGCTTGTACAAATCGACAAGAAGTAATCCAACCTTAGTATCATTTACTTTTCAACTTTGAAATATTAGTTTTCAAAACTTTAATTTATTTAAAAACAATTAGCTTCTATCTAATTTTCCATTGTTTTCTCTATAGTTTTATATAACAACAGAGAATATATGACTGCTGATCATTATCAATGTCTTTCAAAATAAATTCTTTTCTGCTTAATTGTCAAAGAATTATAATCAATTAAAATATACTTTGTAAATAAGTGTCCTTACCAACAAATATAATAAAGACTCAAACGAAAGTTGTTTCATGATTATGCTAAATCTGGATCAATCTATAAACTTTTTTGAAGTTATAGTCTCCTTGAGTACATATTCTTCTAGATATACTACTCTTGTTAATATCTAATAGATTTAGAAAGAAAATATTTTTTGTCAAGAGAAGTCCTGCATTATAGGAATGACATGATAATTTTCCTAAGTTAACCAACTAAATTTTAAAGTCTGATAGAAATTTCTATGAGTAGTAGAACCTTTGAATACAATGTCTACCAGTCCAACAATGAACAAACATTATCTTTGTGTTTCGTATTAGACTACTTAAGTGTAAAAATAAATAAAATGGACAAATCAGTGGAAAAATTTTAGTATACATGTTTTTCAATGGTATCATAATGCTTCTACAGAGCATTTGGATGTTGAGTAAGCCAAAACTGTTGTCCTAATAAGCCAAAAAGAATGCCGACAGATGAGTTTCTCAAACTATGAAAATCTGTCTGTCAATGTTGTTCTGACATTTCTAATTAATATCTCACAATGGTATACTGTCTAAAATGTGAACCTTAAGCCACGATTGTTTTTAAATTATAAATTGCCATGCACAGATCCAAATTTAAAGAAATAAAAGTTTGACATATTGAACAACTCTTAAACTGTTGCTCTTGACAATTGTTTTTATTTGTTTCAGAAAATATTTCGCAATCAGAAATACTAACATGCAACATGTCAAATTTAGTTCTATACATGTATTTAAAGAAAACACATGTTTGACAATATGGAAAACACTTGTACTAGCTTGTTTTTGATAAGTGTTCTTAGTTGTTTAAGAAATGGTTTCACAATCAGAAATGCTCATTTCATTTCTCTCTTAGTTCACCTTATCTGAATTCTATACATTCTGATATGGTTCAATATAAACTAACCAAAACACTTTTGGTATTATTTTTGTGACTTCAACCCAGTCATTTGGTTAAACTAAAAGTCACTCAGAAAAATTTTGCATTTGTCCACAGATTTGACAAAACAAAATGAATGGGATTTGTATAATCACATCTTTCAAAACAATATTGAATAAAAATTTAAACTAACTGTTAATAAACACATTTCAATTTTGTCTAGTATATTCTTGCATTAAATACTAACTATATGCCAGATATTTAATATTATTTCTGCAACTGCAAAAGTTGTTAGATAATTGTCTGGTCATTATGAAAATTGAATAGTGAATACCCTCAATTTGGGGATTAAATCACACCCAATCTATTTGGAAACCTTCCTACATGTAGATGAGTCACAACTTGACTTTGACAAGACTAGAATTTTTGTACTCTTTGTGTAATAATGAACAAAAATAAAAATAAACAGTGACATTTTAAATTTAGATATTTACAAATGTCTTGCACTTATAATCATGGAATTATCGTATTGCATTTTACTTCCACTTACTAACAGACTATTTAATGTTATTTAACTAATAATCAGTCTTTTAAATAAACTGCTTTTCATGTATTTTGCTTTTAGATTAACTGTTTCTACAGGTGCTAAAATATGAGAAGCAATTGAAATATATATATATATATGTTTATTGGTACAATGTAGCCCAAAAGACCTCTTCTTTTTCCTGCATCTTGTAAAGACTGGCTAAAAAGAAGATTTATATAAAGAGATGTATTAGATAGTTCATTGCTCAATCTTGTAAACTACTCTAATGTCCACGTCAATGTCTAGTATTTTTAATGAATCTTGCATCAACAATGCTTTATATTTTCTGTATTTATTTAGTAATATTTTACTAGTTATATCTAATTTGTGCAAAATCTATATGATATGCCTTTATTCTTAATCTAAATTCTCAAAAAACAAATCCTAATGATAATCTAGTTTTGTTTTTTTTATATACATGTATCAGTATCTTTGAGTCCTCTATAGTTCAGCTTTCTAATTCAATATAAACTCGAGGAAAAACATGTAGCAGTTTGATTAGCTGTTTTAACTAGCAATCTCACATTAAGATTGAAAACAGACCCAATGAAGATAGCAGAATCTTTTCAAACTTGTTGTCATTGCTTTGAAAACAAGACGTAAAGGCTATTTTCTATCTTTTAAAGAGCTTCCCAAAAATCTCTTCCTTTCATGATTGGAAGATACATGTATTATTTGTCTAAGTGATTCTCATATGGTGAGGGTAAAATATACCCTTAAGTCTTATGATATCACCTTTTTGTGTACTTAAGGCGAAATAGCACAAGTACATATTATATGTCATATGCATTGGCAATGTACACTCTTATTTATGTAATCAAAATATAAGCCATTTCCGTGAATCAAGTCTTTGTGAAATGCACCATAATGGCAATTATCCCCTAAACTCTTCTGAACCCAAGAGACAACCTAATGTTTACTTAAAAACATATCAAAATCTGTGTTTCATTAATGCACACAAACAACCAATTGGTCATAGCATTACATACTGATAATATTAATGTTCTTCTTGTCAGTAATAAACTGACCTTGAAAATAAAAAAATTATAATATGAGTTGTCACAAGCTATAGGTTTTAGAACGGTGTTCCATTCTTACTGACTCAACATATTAGTAGTTTCTTAACATCTGTAAGAGAATAATTTATCAGTAAAGAAAAATTTACAGCAGGTTCCTGCTCCGAGAAAATATTTCAGGCTTCTAAGAATTTACTGTCCTGTTTAAATCTGGACATAATTATAAATTTTGTGTATTGACATGTTTAAACTACATACACATTTGTAAGTACTAAATAACTCTGTACTATTTCAGTGTTTTTTATCTGTCTTGACCTTTTGCAGACACTCTTTCAATATATTATCTGAACTGTTAGTTCATCACAAAAATCAATGTGCAACCAAAAATTAGCTAAGATCAAAATGTGTGTTGTACTAAACATGCAACCTGCTTGTGCTTGCAAGTTGTATTAAATACAATACAGGTAGACCTACGTTATCTAGATGGAACAATTTCTACAACAATCAGATAGACCTGGACTAAAATTCACTATTCTGATTCGATTTAATTTTATTTCAGTACGTCAAATACTAAAAATTGTATTTCCAAGAATGATCTATGCTCCTTAAATATCAATGTGCGATCAATTAATAATTATGATTTTTTAGGAAAGATCAAATCTGTACAATGCATGCAACATACAGATCCAAAATCATGCATGTTGTTCTAGTTCCTACGTTCCCTGGATGAAACGATGTCAACATTAATCAGATAGACTTGGGCAAAATCCCTATTCTAATTTTAATTTTATTTGTGTTTATTTTAAATTTTAATTTGAATTTATTGAATCACTTAAGGTTCTACTGACATTAGTGGTCTACGCTCCCATAAGGACGTTATCCACATTAAAATAATCAGATCTGGTCAAAATACCTATTCTGATTGTAAAATAGTGATGTGTTTACTCCGTCTCGTGTAAAGACTGTAAACAATCAACTCATCCGAACTTAGTGACAATAGTGGTCTACGCTCTCATAAGGACGTTATCCACATTAAAATAATCAGATCTGGTCATAATACCTATTCTGATTGTAATTTAGTGATGTGTTTACTCCGTCTCGTGTAAAGACTGTAAACAATCAACTCATCCGAACTTTCCACTTGACCCGTTTCGTAGATTGCTCAAAACAGCTAAAATTCGGTCAGCATGGAAGAAGAATTTAAACATACATTTATTTTTATAAACGGAGTACTCATGTAACATGTCCGATTTTGACAGAAAAGTTCTGCCTTTCCTCGCACCGGACTAAAATTTTGAAAATGGCGACTTAACAAAGGTTAATTTCTAGGTCGTCGTTGTTACAGACTCGTAATGTTGACGTGTATATCAGAAACTTGACAAAAGCGCTGTATAAACATAGAAATAATTGTAAAACGATATTCCAAAAACAAATAATGTTTTTTTATAAAACATAAGGATTTTCAACAGTAGACTGTTAAAAATCCTTGTCGACGAGAAACATGGGATCACTTGAACGCAAAAATTAAAACTGAAGATATTGTGTGTTACACAGGTAAATTATGACGTAGGTGAGTACATCTTATGGATGTAAATTTTAATCACCTAGTTAATTGCGATGAGAACATGTTCTGAAAGCAAATTTTAACATATTCTATATAATATAAATGTAATTTCATGGTAAGTATATTTAACCAAATTCATATAAAATCCATTACTCATCCTGTTTATCATGCAAAACTCAATGTCAATGTTGTTAAAGAAAGAAAAAACAAGAATGTGTCCATAGTACATGGATGCCCCACTCACACTATCATTTTTGTCGAGCCTTCGACTTTAGTCGAAAAAGCGAGACATAGCGATCCTACATTCCATCTGGGGTCGTCGTCGTCGTCGTTGGCGGCGTCCACAAATATTCACTCTGTGGTTAAAGTTTTTGAAATTTTAATAACTTTCTTAAACTATCCTGGATTTCTACCAAACTTGGACAGAAGCTTGTTTATGATCATAAGATAGTATCCAGAAGTAAATTTTGTAAAAATAAAATTCCTGTTTTTCAGTATTTTACTTGTAAATGGACTTAGTTTTTCTGCCAGGAAACATTACATTCACTCTGTGGATAAAGTTTTTAAAATTTTAATAACTTTCTTAAACTATCCTGGATTTCTACCAAACTTGGACAGAAGCTTGTTTATGATCATAAGATAGTATCCAGAAGTAAATTTGTTAAAAAAAAAATTTCATTTTTTCCGTATTTTACTTATAAATGGACTTAGTTTTTCTGCCAGGAAACAATACATTCACTCTGTGGTTAAAGTTTTTAAAATTTTAATAACTTTCTTAAACTATCCTGGATTTGTACCAAACTTGGACAGAAGCTTGTTTATGATCATAAGATAGTATCCAGAAGTAAATTTAAAAAAAAAAAAATTTCATTTTTTCCGTATTTTACTTATAAATGGACTTAGTTTTTCTGCCAGGAAACAATACATTCACTCTGTGGTTAAAGTTTTTAAAATTTTAATAACTTTCTTAAACTATCCTGGATTTGTAGCAAATTTGGACAGAAGCTTGTTTATGATCAAAAGCTAGTATCTAGAAGGAAATTTTGTTAAAACTTGTACCTGTTTATCTGTATTTTACTTATAAATGGACTTAGTTTTTCTTCCAGTTAACATTAAATACAGTCTGCAGTTAAAGTTTTTAAAACATTTATTAGATTCATAAACTATCCTGGATTTATACCAAACTTTGACAGAAGCTTCTTACAATCAAAAGATAGTTTCTAAAGAAATATTTTTATTGATTTTTTTCCTCATTTTTGTTGAGCCTGAGATTAACAGCAAAAGTAGGCGAGACACTGGGTTCCGCGGAACCCTTACGAATTTTCTATGTTCAGTGGACCATGAAATTGGGGTAAAAACTCTAATTTGGCATTAAAATTAGAAAGATCATATCATAGGGAACATGTGTACTAAGTTTCAAGTTGATTGGACTTCAACTTCATCAAAAACTACCTTGACCAAAAACTTTAACCAAAAACTTTAACATGAAGCAGGACAGACGGACGGACGGAAGGACAAACGAACGAACGAACAAACGGACGCACAGACCAAAAAACATAATGCCCATAAATGGGGCATAAAAATCAATAAGAAAACGAAAACGATTACCTCAGATCTGCCCACAATAATCCTGATAAGATCTTTGTCCTTGGTACCTAACCCTTCCATGGTCCATGTTAGTCTCTCAGCAAAGTATTTTGGCCTGCATTTTATGCTCTTAACTAAAATTATACACACAGAAACATAAAATATGTATGACTAACATAATTCATTTGTTAACTTCCTCTCTTGCAAGTGTTAACAAACTCGATCAATTTTTCAATTATATCATTTTGATTTTTGTTGATACTTAAATAAAATCATTCAGACAAAACTTAAATAAATAATAAGTAAAATCTACTGAATGTGAATTGTTTATTTTTGGCAATATACAGATTCCAATAATACTTAACAGCTTTGTATACATATTTGCAAAATAGTCATAAAAAAACTTAAAGAGATTCAAGATTTCTTTATTTCAAGGAAAATTATATTCATCTTACCTCTAATCAATGAATACTTCAAGAAATATATTTGAAATGCTTTTGGTAATGAACTAACTATTCGCAAGTACAATGAAACTTTTTCTTAAAAAGAGTAAAGTCTTTTATCATGAAATTTCAGTAACATATGTAGATTTGTTACTGACGACAGGCCTGGGGCCATTACATTACAATTACTTTGTGATTCTTCCATTACAATTACAATTACAATTACATTTTTTCTCACATGTAATGCATTACATTACAATTACTTTGCCTGTGTAATGCATTATATTACACATTACTTTTTCAATATAAAAATATAAACATTTAAAAAACAGATTTTTATAAGAAATTGATAAATATTATCGGGGTATATGTACATATATATACAGTGTTAGTGACATAGACTTCAAATACTTGAAAAATAAATAAATTATCATATAATTTTGATTCTAACATTGATCACTTAATCATTAAGACATCATAAAGGGATTTCAAAGGGATATAATAAATGTGCCATTAAAGGATTATCTTGTTATATGCCTAAGGGCTCTGTGAGGACAAACATAAGTTGAGAAGATTTGATTGCAATAAAATCATTTTGATATCAATTATATAATTAGGTGAAATAACAACCACAGTTTGGTGTAAAAAATGTTGATTGACATATTCATTCTTTCATTGAAATACATGTAAGGTGTGTATAGAATTATGAAAATTTCATCTTCATATTTTTTCCATTCATCTATATAGTTTTGTTTAATAATTATTTTTAGAAGATGTTTTAAGGGCAAACTATCTATAATGATATAATACAGTAATTAACTGTGACAATAATTTTATTCAATACTTTCTTTTTTTTTTCTTAATATTTTATTTTTATTTTACTATATTCTCTAATTTTATGTATTTTACCAATTTGTAATGAAAAGTAATGTACAGTAATGGAGGCATTACATTGATTTTTAACTAAAGTAATCATTACATTACATGTAATTGTAATGCAGAAAATGTGCATTACAAATTACTTTGCATTACATCAAAAAAATGTAATATTACAATGCATTACAATTACAAATTACCATTACCCCAGGCCTGACTGACGATCAGTCATAAGCTCTCAAATTGTCAATAAAATGGTACCTAATATAAAAATAAGATGTGGTATAATTGTCAATGAAACAACTCTCTACCAGAGACCAAAAAACATAGACGTTAAAAACTATAAGTCATCTTACGGCCATAAAGCCTGGAAGGCGTTCAATAATCAAAGCAGATAGAATAGAGACAGTTACAACCATCCTATTCAAAACTAAACACTAAATCGAATACACCACATCTGAAGTAAGAATAAAGAAAACAAAAACTTACAAATTTTCTTTCCTGGCTTCAAAGAGGCACAAAAAAGTGGTCAATAAAGTAGACAATATCCTTTATTCAGGTGGTAAATAGCAAAGAATGAAAGAAAATGACATTTTCAACAATTTCGTTTGATGTCATGTTTTAAAAGAAGAAACTGGCATTTGTTTTCCACAAGTTTGTTTGTTGTCATGTTTCAAAAGAAGATACTGACATTTGTTTTCAACAAATTTGTTTGTTGTCATGTTTTAAAAAAAGATACTGACATTTGTTTTCAACACTTTCGTTTGTTGTCATGTTTAAAAAGAAGATACTGACATTTTTTTTCAACAATTTCGTTTGTTGTCATGTTTTAAAAGAAGATACTGACATTTGTTTTCAACAATTTCATTTGTTGTCATGTTTAAAAAGAATATACTGACATTTTTTTCAACAATTTTGTTTGTTGTCATGTTTCAAAAGAAGATACTGACATTTGTTTTCAACATGTTCGTTTGCTGTCATGTTTTAAAAGAATATACTAACATTTGTTTTCAACATGTTCGTTTGTTGTCATGTTTTAAAAGAATATACTGACATTTGTTTTCAACATGTTCGTTTGTTGTCATGTTTTAAAAGAATATACTGACATTTGTTTTCAACATGTTCGTTTGTTGTCATGTTTCAAAAGAAGATACTGACATTTGTTTTCAACATGTTCGTTTGCTGTCATGTTTTAAAAGAATATACTGACATTTGTTTTCAACATGTTCATTTGTTGTCATGTTTTAAAAGAAAATACTGACATTTGTTTTCAACAATTTCGTTTGTTGTCATGTTTAAAAAGAATATACTGACAATTTTTTCAACAATTTCGTTTGTTGTCATGTTTTAAAAGAATATACTGACATTTGTTTTCAGCATTTCATTTGTTGTCATGTTTTAAAAGAATATACTGACATTTGTTTTCAACATGTTCATTTGTTGTCATGTTTTAAAAGAGGATACTGACATTTGTTTTCAACAATTTCGTTTGTTGTCATGTTTAAAAAGAATATACTGACATTTTTTTCAACAATTTCGTTTGTTGTCATGTTTTAAAAGAAGATACTGATATTTGCATCCATAACATGCATATGATTTACTTGACTAGAAATTTTATTCTTGTAAACTTACTTAAAGTTATCAGCGCCATCTGTGTGTGGCTAGAAAATTCCCCCTCCACGGAATTTTCAATGTCACATTGCGTCAGCTGAAATCAAGACATACTATATGTTATACATGCTATAAATGTTTTTTTTATAACTGTTTTGTTTCATTTTTTTTTTTAAATGGTAAATTGGCATAAACAAAATCATTAAATCCGACTCTTGATGTGACATTATGACATACATGTAGGTATTGTGACATTGGAAATGTAAAAGGAAATGCAAGAATTTGAAAAATGGTGCATTGCCTCAATGATATTAAATAAAAATTAAAATTGAAAATTTGAGAGTAAAGTAAAAATAAATAAAAGAACAGAGTTCTGATGTCCCCTGCATTGCACTTATTTTATATTTCCAAGGGGCGTAACTCTTTTTTAAAAAGTCGATCGTCCACCATTTTAGAACTTGTTCGAGATATTGCTGATATTAACCTATAGTATAAGTTTTATAAAAATCTGGCAAGAATTGTACCCGTGAGAGCACTAACGAGGCCATTTTCCATAAATTTAATATATCCAAGGAGCATAACTCTTTGAAAAAAGTATATCGTCCACCATTTTAGAACTTGTCAGAGATATTGCTGATATTTACCTATAGAATAAGTTTTATAAAAATCTGGCAAGAATTGTACTTGTGAGAGCGCTACAAGGCCATTTTCCACAATTTTAATACTTCCAAGGAGTATAACTCTTTTAAAAAAAATCGATCCTCCACCATTTTAAAACATGTTAGAGTTATTGCTAATATTAACCTATAGTTTAAGTTTTATAAAAATCTGGCAAGAATTGTACCTGTGATAGTGCTAATAAGACCGGACAGACGGACGGTTAGACACATGGATGGACAGACAGACAGACGCCCGGTATTTCCATGTCCCCCGCAACGCGTTATGCGGGTGACAATAAAAGTGCACATGCTGAAATGTCTCGCCTTCTTTACTGACCATTGATTTTATGTTGAAAGTATTAAAGATAAAGGTTTAACTAAAAACATCACAGCAACTCAGGTCAGATAAATGCTGTCAGACAGACATATATACCTTACAATTTTTTTTACACAAAATATAATTAATCTATTGCTTATGATAATTGAAAAAACAGACCAAAACAAAAAAAACTTAACATTGACCAATAAACCATGAAAATGAGGTCAAGGTCAGATGATACCTGCCAGACAGACATATACACCTTAAAACCATACCAAAACACTAAAACTTAACATTGACTAATGAACCATGAAAATGAAGTCAAGGTCAGATGATACCTGCCAGACAGACATATACACCTTACAATCATTCCATACACCAAATATAGTTGACCTATTGCTTATAGTACTTGAAAAACAGACTAAACCACAAAAACTTAACATTGACTGATGAACCATGAAAATGAGGTCAAGGTCAATGAAACCTGCCAGACTGACATGTACCCATTACAGTAATTCCTTCTGAAATTTAAAGCTTTAGTTTTACGCTGCTGCCACCGGATAGTAATACCTATGTCTCGCATACTGCAACTTTCGTTGCAAGGGAGACAAAAATGCCCTTTCAAACTTTGAGTAGGGGAGGGGTCACATTTTGAAAAATCTTGCCAAAAAATATTTATAAATATTAACAGAAATTTCCAATTATTTGAAAAAGAAAAGGGTTTCTTCATCAATTGTGAATGACCAATGTAATACAAATAAATTTTTAGTGTGAGGTTAACTCACATAAACATTAAATTAAAAATATATGACTGCTTTCAGGTGTATGATTGAAGCCAAACCTCCCATAAAAATGTATTTGAAAAAAAAATATAGAACTAACAAGCATTCCAAGAGTATTGCATGCCAATACATAGTCCCCTAACGGTTAAAAATTCATTGTACGGGAACAAAATGCTAACTTGATCTATAACTTGTCATGATGTAAACTACATAACAAATATCAAGTCAATATCTTCAAACATTACAAATAAAAGTGAGGAAAACTGATCATATGAGTGAAATTTCTAAGTCCAAGGACCATAACTCTGCACAAAATCATCAGACCAGAACAAAAATAGAACTTGATCTGTAACTTGTCATGATAAAACAATATACTAATTATTAAATCAATATCTTCAAGCATGACGAAAAAAAGTGCGGAAAACTGATTATTTCAGTGAATTTTCTACGTCCAAGGACCATAACTCTGCACAGAATCATCCGACCAGAACAAATTTCAAACTTGATCTGTTAGTTGTCATGATAAAACTATATACCAATTATTAAATCAATATCTTCAAACATTACGAAAAAAAGTGAGAAAAACTGATTATTTGAGTGAATTTTCCAAGTCCAAGGACCATAACTCTGCATAAAATTATCAGACTGGAACAAAATTCAAGCTTGATCTGTAACTTGTCATGATAAAACTATATACCAATTACCAAATCAATATCTTCAAGCATGATGAAAAAAAGTGCGTAAAACTGTTTATTTGAGTGAATTTTCGAAGTCCAAGGACCATAACTCTGCACAAAATAATAAGACCAGAATAAAATTCGAACTTGATATGTAACTTGTCATGACAATCACAACCAACCAAAGAAAAAAAGTGTGGAAAACTGATTTGTCAGACAGACAGACAGACAGACAGACAGACGGAGTGCAAACCTAAAGTCCCCTTCGACTTCGTCAGTAGGGGACTAATAATTGATAACACTTATGAAAAATAGCTTAACATATCCATGATATCTATTGGTAAATACCTTAACATATCTATTGGTAAATACCTTAACATATCTTTTGGTAAATACCTTAACATATCTATTGATAAATACCTTAATATATCTATTGGTAAATACCATAACATATCTTTTGGTAAATACCTTAACATATCTATTGGTAAATACCTTAACATATCTAGACTATTGGTAAATACCTTAACATATCTATTGGTAATTACCTTAACATATCTATTGTAAGTTTCCCTCAGCTGATAGGTATCCCTAAGAGCAAATATTCTGATAAAATCATCCTCATCTGTACCAAAACTATCAACACCAGCATTAAACAGGACTTCAGCATCAGCCTGAGCTCTTTCAGGATTAATCAGTTTTTCCATATCAATCGTAAAGGCACCAGTAGGTAAATCTTCATCTGTTTCCTCATCATGAAACATGACTGGTACCACAGCATCATTTAACTTCTCTTCTTTAACTTCAGCTCTGTTCCCCTACAATAATAGATTGTCCAATATAAACACTCAGAAAAGTAGAAAATCTATGGTTAAAAACTCATGTGTTTCAAATTACTCCCTTGTTATCTTGGAAACTTGATAGCCATCACGCAAATGTTCAGCTTGCAATAGCCATTGTAAAATAAATTGAATTTCTCCTTTGGATCTTTTAATGAAATAATTTGCTTAAAAGTGTGCTGAAGGAAAACCATGGTCTATTATCTGCAATTTGATGTTGTACCATATTTTGATAACTAAAATGAAACCCAACTAGAATCTGAGAGGAAAGTAGGTGGAGCTTAGCTATGGTACAACATGTTCATTTTGGTGTTACATACCTGCCAACTTTTTATCTCCATGGTGGATTTTAAGAACCAGATGACCTAATGCTCCTCTTATATTGTCATAAGTGTTTTTAGTCTACTACTATATTGCTTGAATGAGTTTGTATGAGCTTAAATACCCTTATTACTCATTTGAATGGTCTGATGTTATACCAAGGCCATTTTCTGAAATTTATCCCCCTCACAACTTTTTAGGAAATTGAACAACAGATTAAATCTGAGAGAAAAATTCATTTGTTGCCTTAAGTGTTAGGTAATACTCCTTAACATTGTGTCTTGAGGCTTTTGCCGCCTCTCCAAAATTTGTATTATTTTAAATGTGAAGGAGACCAAAGCTCCCCTTCATGGAACTGCATATATTGTCAATGCATAGACTGTTTATATGGTTCACTCAAAATTGCCTAGTTTACCCTCCCACCCCTTTTCACCTGGCCGTGGGGATTGCTCACTGTTGAAGAAATGAATGTATCTCATATGATTTGCATGAAGCGATCCTTTTCATTACTTTTCCAAAGTAAGGGGTCTCCAGGATAACATCAGTGGTTCAGTAGGATTTTTTTTATCTGATTTGACATTAATACACATTAGAAAACATAATCCTAGAAATGCTCTCATTTCTTCAGTAGTTGGTGTAACCCATGTGGATTTATTTTTATCAGGATGCTCAAGAATTTGTTTATTAGCATATCTGTCTGTCTCCTGTATAATGAATTGCAAGATTTCATTTGTGAACAACGTGGCAGAAACAAGTGTGGTTAACCCCTTTTGTAATAGATAAAATTATCATGCCACCTATCAGCTTCAGTAAGACGGTCACCAGCCTCGTCAACAAGGGGGGTCATCATTTTCATCAGAAAATTCATTTTCACTTTCATTAACATCTAATTCACCTATTCCAATTTGTTCAAGCCTCTGATTGTAAAGCTATGCAGTAGCATCAACATCATTTTAAAAAAATCCTTCAAACTCTTCATCCGAAGACTCCGACATTTTGTAACTTTCAGCCAGACTACAATACTATATGTATACTATAATTTTGCTATGGGACCACCTTTTAGCCTTGAATATTTTGATTGGCTGACCAAAAATAAAGATTTCCTAATTTAAGAGATAACCTGAAGGTGAAAACTGTAAACTTCCGATCGTCAACAGTGTGTAAATGAAAAACATGGAAAGATCAAACGAAAAGAGGCTGAAATTATCGGCTTTTCTTTTTATTAATCACTCTCAAGTACAGAGTATAACTTTTAAAAACAGCGATATGTAAATGGTTGAAAGATTTCACGTGTTAGGTAATAAACTTTCAATTTTCAAAGCAATCACGTTGAGAGCACATGTCTGACAAGTTTGATAAATGGTAGCACAGAAATGCGAATTGAAAGTACCATTAAATGACACAACTATTACTTTTATTGCCAAAATTTATACATTATATAAAAATCTGAAACCTGTTTACACACTATGGTAACGGACGCTTTTAACAGCTTTAAGTAATTAATCTGATTTTAAAACTGAAAGTACATAGGCATATTGCATTTTTCATTTTCCATGATGCTTTGAGGCATCACATTGCCATTACCAGATAATGCTTTCAGGCATCATACGGCAGTTACCAGGTCACAGATGCCTTGAGTCATCGAACCCCTTGAATAGGTTACTGCTAATATAATCCTTACACAAAAAATCCTTACAAAAAATGTGCATACCTTCTTACTGAAAATTTCATTTGGAACTAATGTTTATACATAGCAAACAGCTTTACCAAAAACACAGTAGGATGCCATTGAAGACTTTATATTGACCTCTAAATGTCTTTTGGTTTTTTGTGTCATCAGGATGTGATCTCAATGACATATGTACTTCATATCTTCTCTTATTCATATTTTTTCATGGTATTAGGTATGTTTTTAATGATAATCCAATATAATATAAAATATAGGGACCAAAGTTTTTAAAATTCTTGAATTTTGTACAAAACTGCAACAAAAGTGCACACACTGAAATGTCTCTTGAAAAAACAGACCAAGACACAAAAACTTAACATTGATCAATGAACCATGAAAATGAGTTAAAGGTCAGATGAAACCTGCCAGACTGACATGTACCCATTACAATCATTCCATACACCACATATAGTTGACCTGCTGCTTATAGTATTTCAGAAACAGACCTAATCAAGTAACTTTAACATTAATCACTGATCCATGAAATGAGGTCGAGGTCAGGTGAACCCTGTCTGACAGACGTCTGTAGACATTGCAAGGAACCCATATATCTAATATGGTTATCCTATTACTAAAGATAAGTCAGAAATTGACATGACAAAAAACTTTTTTTCAGGCAGTCGTTGAACCATGAAAATGAGGTCAAGGACATTAGACATAAGACAGACGGAAACTTTGTCACATAAGGTATCTGCATACAAGATATGAAGCATCCAGGTCTTATACCTTCTGAAATATAAAGCTTTATACAAATAGTTTATGCCGCCGCCGGATAGTAATACCTATGTCTCGCATACTGAGACTTTTGTCGCAGGCGAGACAAAAACTGAGATAATATCATCAAAATGTATATATGAGCCAAGGCTTTACCCTAAAAGCTATTTTGTTACAATATTTATTTTACAAAGAATCTGTTATAGTGTGTAAAATATCTTTTTATGTAAAACCTTGGCTTATATCTATTTTGTCCAAACAGTCATATTCATTTATACTGTTGTTGACTAATTATAGTTAAATCTTAAGTATCAATAAATTGCTTCGCTGAGCGCAGATGGATCAGGGCTTCCAAAATTTTTTTGAGCCAGCCGGACATTTCATATCTTATCCCGATTTTAAATCCCTTTAGACTTAGTAAATTAGGCAATTATGATAATCAGTTGGCCATCATATAACCAATGATTGACATTAAAATGATATTAAACTTTACTTTGATATAAACTCGATGTTCTGACGTAAATGGTTAAATTGAAAGTGCAGCATTCGAAGTGTGCAACATCAGCGTACTAATTCTGCTTAATTCTGCTTTAGACTCTTTATTTGTGCAAAATAACGTTGTCAAAAACTTTACTTTCGTTTTTAAAAATCACATTTTCCTAATGCCGGATGTTGACTTGACAATGGTAAATCACGGATCAGAGACGGAAACGTAATATCTGTGTACTTTTACGATTGAGTTAAGTAGCCTTTTCAAGTTATTTCTTCAAGAAAATACTCGAAATGAACGTTAGATAAAGGTATCAATGATAATTTTAGCATTATTGAAGACTTAGGATGCATTATTAAATTTCCCACCAGTGCACAATAGACAAAAGACACATGCACATATGTGTACTAGTTCAAACAACATGGTTCTGACGATTATTCGTTTAAAACCTTTTCAAATTTTTCATCAAATCATATTTATTAATGTATTTCTTATAATTTCAATCTTTTAGACTAAATTAATTAGATGCAACCCGCTGAAATGTAAGAAAATAACTATGAATACCCTTTAGCGTACCCCAGTATTTAACACGTTGTACAGGGTTTTTAAATATAATAATGAATATCATGCAAATTTGAATTCATTTATAAATGTTCTTATTTGAAGAATTATTTTAAAATCTAAGGATACTTTTTTAAAACTGAATACTCATTTACAATAATATCTACAAAGCGTAATTAAATGGGATGTTCCATACACGCTTACATGTTTGACCTCGTTTACCTGATCACCTTTATGTCCATTGTTATGCATCATCAATTCTATTGATTAAGACAAGCTAAGGTCTCTCATCAAATATAATGGCCTGTAATCAGTGAATGATTTATGGCTCCAATATTACTTATTGAAGTGATAATTGTTTGACAGCTTGTTGTTTTTTAAATAAAAGATCAAATGTTTTTTTCTACGTTTTATTGATGTACCAAGCCGTGCATTTATGTACCAAAAGGATTAGACTAACTGAGACACTTCAAAGTATGAAATATGCTGCATTTGTTTAATTAAACCCAAATATGACCGAAATATCTTTGTGAAATAGATTGCCACAATTATAAACTATAATGCCCAAACGGACATTTTTACCAATCAATAGTTGGTAAAAAAAGTGATATGACCGTTTTATGAAATGCCTTGAATAACAAATAGTGGCAAACCTTATGATATATGACCGTCTGAGGTAAATAAATTTTGGTCAAGTCCGGAATATATGACCGTTTTGGAAGCAATGAGCTGGATACGACCGCAGATGTCCAACCCTGAAAAGTTGGGGCCAAAATGGACACAATATTCACGCTTGATACAGGTCTGAATTTGGATTGTAACTAAATTTTTGACACATAGGTTTCTGACACAGAATAACTGTAGTCAAAGAACTTCAAATTGGTTATATGATTTGAACCCCCCAAAAAAATAATTTTACCCCGGTTTTTTGCTTTTGTGCAATACACTATGCTGTTGAATATTAACCCCCAAAAAAAAAATATTTGAAGAAATTTTCTTTTCATTTCTGAAATCTGAAATGAGAAAAATTGTTCCCCCCTCCAATTTTTTTCACCTCCCCCCTTTTCTTTATTCCCCCCAAAAAAATCTTTCCCTCAAGATATGGTCAGTATCTCAATTCAAATTTCTAATGGAGTTTGCAACCATATTTACCCATTTAAATACATCATAAAAGTTTTAAAATATAAAATGACATACATAGTCATGGCTAAAATTAATATTAATTAATAGTAACTGCTAAAAATAAATTGACAGCCAATCACCTCGAGACAATCATCATTTCTTAATACATAATTTACAAGCAGTGTAAAGGAGGTAAAACAGTGTTCTTTTAATTGATTTGGATTACCTCCTTTACACTGCTTTTAACTTGTCCTTTAACCAGAAAAACCCTTATTATTCCTCTTTTTTTGCCCCTAATTACTAATTGGTTTGAGCTATAACCCCCAAAGTCAATCCTAACCATCCCTTTGTAGTATGGAAACTTGTGGTGTAATTTCAAAGAGATTTATACGCTTTAACACAAGTTATTGTCTGGAAACTACAAAAATGCTTATTTGGACCCCTTTTTGGCCCTTAATTCCTAAACAGTTGGGACCATAACCCCCAAAATCAATCCCAACCTTCCTTTAGTGGTTATAAACCTTTTGTTAAAATTTTATTGATTTCTATTTACTTATACTAAAGTTATTATCCGGAAACCATCTGTTTTCGGACGACGCTGACGACGACGATGACAACGTGATACCAATATACGACCAAAAATTTTTAATTTTTGCGGTCGTATAAAAAGGATATTCATATTCTTGTTTTACTTGTTAAAGGGGAGATAACTTGTGATTACCTGTGCAGCAGAAATGAGAATTCTTTTTAGGTCTCCACTGGTATCATCCTCTATGTTGCAATCTAAATCTTTATCTGTGGCACAGTCATCAGGGTTAATATCTGCAATACACATTTTTAAACTATCTTATTAGAAAAATTTCAATAGAATAGAGTGGTGAATTCATTTACAACTTTTATAGACATGGCTTTCTTTAAACAAGGCAAATGCAGGTTTTCTAAGGGGTCATCCATAATTGTCAACCATTTTCCAAAGTGTACAAAACATACACGTTTTCAGACCCCCCCCCCCCACCCTCCCTCAAAAAGTGTACATCTACCATTTTCAGATTTCAAGACAAGAATCAATCATTCTTGATAAAAAGAAGATCCTGTCTATTATAGTTTAGTTTAATATAGAAATTTGCATTGAAAATAAACTGAAACATATCTGACTGTTTTATTTGATGACATCTATCTATGATGCTTGTGTTTTGTCAGAATAAAGAATATAAAGATACCATTTTGTTGTTTTGTTGGTTTTAATGAAGGGAATAGATGCATTTACACGCAGATTGTATACCAAGAAATTACACTGAAAGCAAGCAATCAAGCATTCCGGAAATAAATAAAAAGCGTACGGTAAAAATGTTGATTTTTTAACCCCCTCCCTCCAAGTGTACGTTTTGTACACTTTGGAAAATGGTTGACAATTATGGATGACCCCTAATAGTGTGTTTAACCTTTAGTCATTTTTTTGTTGTTGTTTAATATGTCTTTTCTTTAGTTTTGTGTCAGTGGTTGTTGTGGTTTATCTTACTATCCAATATTTTTTGGTAATTCCTGGAAACTAGAGGCTCCAAGGAGCCTGCATTGCTCACCTGATATTTTTGTTTACAATTGATGCATGAAATAATGCAACCATTATACTTTTGCTTTAGTTTCAGAGATATAAGCCTAAAACTGCATTTTACCCCTATGTTCTATTTTTAGCCATTTCGGCCATGTTGGTTGGCAGGCAGGGTCATTGGACACTTTATTTAAACTAGATACCCTAATGATGATTGTGGCCAAGTTTGGTTAAATTTGTCTTAGTAGTTTCAGAGGAGAAGATTTTTGTAAAAGATTACAAAAATTTACGAAAAATTGTTAAAAATTTACTATAAAGGGCAATAACTCCTTAAGGGGTCAATTGACAATTTTGGTCATGTTTGACTTATTTGTAGATCTCACTTTGCCGAACATTATTGCTGTTTACAGTTTATCTCTAGCTATAATAATATTTAAGATGATAACCAAAAACTTGAAAATTTCCTTAAAATTACCAATTCAGGGGCAGCAACCCAACAACGGGTTGTCTGATTCGTCTGAAAATTTCAGGGCGGATAGATATAAGCCAAAAACTGCATTTTACCCCTATGTTCTATTTTTAGCAATGTCGGCCATGTTGGTTAACAGGCGGGGTCATCAGACACATTTTTTAAACAAGATACCCTAATGCTGATTGTGGCCAAGCTTGGTTAAATTTGGCCCAGTAGTTTCAGAGGAGAAGATTTTTGTAAAAGTTAATGGACGCCAAGTGATGAGAAAAGCTCACTAGGCCCATTGGGCCAGGTGAGCTAAAAAAAGTCTGACTTACTTCCATAAACAGATTTCATTTCCTCAATTTGTGCATTTGTCCTGGTCATTAAAATCTCAATCAATACAGATTCATCAGTACCTAGTCCCTGATAAAACAAAAAAGTATATACATCTAAAAAAGCATCAATAATACAGTAATAAATTTTGGTGGCGTAAGAGATTATATCCTTAGAATTAGTATAGTTTTCTGTTAAGAGTATTTTTAATGGAGTTTTGTCTTCTGTTGTTTTCTTGTTGGCCATCTTGTCTGTTTTAACTGGATTAATGGTTTTTGGTGGTGTTGTCTTGGTATATTTTCCTTCCTTCTGAATGAACAGATAATGGAATATTTCAATTAATAGGCAAAATGAGCCTGGAAGAATAATGCAATTAATCATAACTCAGCAGGACTGTTACAGATAGTTTCTACCACTGTATCGAGTGTGATACGATATCTATCCACTCAAGATAGTCAGATTTTTAAATTTAGATATTTTAATATTTAAAATTAACAGTCGTGAGTGGATAAACATCCTATTGCATTAGATTTGGTGTTGGAATCTATTTCTCTTAATGATTTTTAAACCATGTGCAGACAAACTCAATCCTTCTTTTCGAATGATCAGCAAAAAGATATGTTCTTTCTATGTGAGGTCATCAGGCATGGTCGTGTTTTTTCATGGCGTCACAATAAGAAATTCAGAGGAAAGCATTAGAAAATTTGACGTCATAATCGAATTTTGACCAATGAAGAACTGCATGAGATCAAACCACCTGTTCAGATTAAATAAAAATAATCAACAGGTCAGAAAAAGGATAAATCGTGCAAGAATTAGAGAAATTTTATTATCAGTTGTTATATTTTTATTCTACTGGTTTCTTAACTTGTATACTTAAAAAATACACAAACATCTATTGTCTGTAATTGGCTGTTTCAAAATCTAATTAATTCTGAGTAATATTTTCAAAAGTCACAGTCACACCAAAACATCGTGATTGGCCAACAACATCCTAAAAATAGAACTTCTACCAATGATTTGATTGACAAAGAAATTACCCATATAGTTCTTTTGATTCTGAAATTGGGAATAGATTGAAATAATTTCATGCTACTCAATAGGTACAATACACTCTAAACAATAACTAATATTTTTGCAAGCAATCTATGTACATTTTAATGATTTTTAATAATAATGTAAATATAGATTGTCTTAAATGAATCTATCCATATATGAATACATTAATAAAGTATATAAGGATCTCATGGAAATAAATTGCTTCAAAGTTAGCTAGAAAGGGCTAAACATCTGTGAAAATAAGTTGATTTTATGAGTATTTAGACTTGCTACAAGTCCTTCTCTCTAACCAATCTGTATAAAGTTACCCAAATTATTTCTTACAATACCAGAGACAGGAAACAAATGTTTATTTGTATTGTGATAAGAATCCTTCCTTTCTAAGCTAAGAATATATTAGATATAAGAAGATGTGGTATGAGTGCCAATGAGACAACTCTCCATCCAAGTCAAAATTTATAAAAGTAAACCATTATAGGTCAAAGTACGGTCTTCAACACGGAGCCTTGGCTCACACCGAACAGCAAGCTATAAAGGGCCTCAAAAATTACTAGTGTAAAACCATTCAAACAGGAAAACCAACAGTCTAACCTATATAAAAAACAAGAAACACTTATGAACCACATCAACAACGGACAACTACTGAACATCAGATTCCTGACTAGGACAGGTGCAAACAATTGCAGTAGATATGTTAGATATTGTCACTATTACAGCATTATTTATGGTGACTAAGGAAACACCGGAACAAATAGGCTATTCCTTGTATCATGTCTTTCACCAGAAAAAAATCATCAATTTCTCACGCCTTTATCATACATCATTTACTAGATAGAAGGTGCATGTGTATCCCTGCACTATTAAAGTTTCAAGGACTTTTAGAATCATCATTCTGCTAGGTAGTATAGAAATAGTCTATGTTCTGTAGGTACGTAATCTTAATTCACATAAGACTGAAGGGAGGGTGTTCAAAGTATTAGATTTTAATTTCTCAAATATTTTGTGCAGTATAAGATCAAACTTTTTCACTCATTCGTCCAACATGTGTTGGAAGTGACGATGCCTACATTTTGGTCACGTGATGGAAGTAACATAACAGATTCAATTAACTACCGTATCCCGGAATTAACTGGTGTATTGTAGGAACTCTAGATCTGACAGTTGTTTATCATTCGATCAGTCAGCTTTTATTTGAAAATTGAGATTTGTTGTAAGGTACGTCTTAAATACAAAACAGGAACGTAATACTTTACCTGTATTGCCTTCTTAATGTTCAGGGCATCATACAAAGCTGGTGGTTCAAACAGGGCAATTAAAACTTCACTGAAATCACCACTTACTTCCCCATTCAAAGTTTCAATTAAATCCTACAAATACAAACACTAGCTAGAGACATAGCAATAAAACATAAGATATTCAAATATTGTTTGTAATGTGATACCAAAAATATACCTTTATGATAAATTTTAAAATGTGATTTGAATAGAATAAACCCTTGCACACGCTTTGTGCAAATTCAAAAGTGATCAAACACGCTTGTGATATAAAGCAAAGACGGCAATTAACCATCTGATTGGATAGTTATAACTAATCAAGTACAATGATTGGTTAGCATCCTAGATACCAATCATAATAATTAATTAAAAAACAGGGTTGCAAAATAAATGATATCCAACATTGATTGGTTAAATGAAACTTCCTGGAGATGGTAATTAGGTAATTGTAAGCAAATTGCAAAAAAGCAAGTTCCCCTGTATCAACAATTCATCTTATTTAAATAAACACACAAATTAAAGGAAAAGAAGCTTCGTATGAAAAACATACAAATTTCAATTCATTTATATAACAAGAGTGCACACACTGAAATGTCTCGCCTTTTTTACTAATCATTGATATTATGTTGATAGTCCTAAATATAAAGCTTTATTACAACTGTCACATAAACTTAACATTAACCAAGAAAACTAAACATTGACCAATGAACCATGAAAATGAGGTCGAAGGTCAGATGAACCATGCCAGGCAGACATGTACAGTTAACAATTCTTCCATATAACAAATATAGTTGACCTATTGCTTATAGTTTAAGACCAAAACACAAAAACTTAACACTGAGCAATGAACCGTGAAAATGAGGTCAAGGTCATATAAAACCTGCGCGACTGACATAAAGATCATAAAATATTTCCATACACCAAATATAGTTGACCTATTGCATATAGTATTAGAAAAAAAGACCAAAACTCAAAAACTTACCTTTGACAACTGAACCATGAAAACAAGGTCAAGGTCAGATGACACCTGCCAGCTAGACATGTACACCTTACAATCATTCCATACACCAAATATAGTAGACCTATTGCATACAGTATAAAAAAACAGACCAAAACACAAAAACTTAACTATAACCACTGAACCATGAAAATGAGGTCAAGGTCAGATGACACCTGCCAGCTAGACATGTACACCTTACAATCATTCCATACACCAAATATAGTAGAACTATTGCATACAGTATAAGAAAAACAGACCAAAACACAAAAACTTAACTATAACCACTGAACCATGAAAACAAGGTCAAGGTCAGATGACACCTGCCAGCTAGACATGTACACCTTACAATCATTCCATACACCAAATATAGTAGACCTATTGCATACAGTATAAGAAAAACTGACCAAAACACAAAAACTTAACTATAACCACTGAACCATGAAAATGAGGTCAAGGTCAGATGACACCTGCCAGCTAGACATGTACACCTTACAATCATTCCATACACCAAATATAGTAGACCTATTGCATACAGTATAAGAAAAACAGACCAAAACACAAAAACTTAACTATAACCACTGAACCATGAAAATGAGGTCAAGGTCAGATGACACCTGCCAGCTAGACATGTACACCTTACAATCATTCCATACACCAAATATAGTAGACCTATTGCATTCAGTATAAGAAAAACAGACCAAAACACAAAAACTTAACTATAACCACTGAACCATGAAAATGAGGTCAAGGTCAGATGACACCTGCCAGCTAGACATGTACACCTTACAATCATTCCATACACCAAATATAGTAGACCTATTGCATACAGTATAAGAAAAACAGACCAAAACACAAAAACTTAACTATAACCACTGAACCATGAAAACGAGGTCAAGGTCAGATGACACCTGCCAGCTAGACATGTACACCTTACAATCATTCCATACACCAAATATAGTAGACCTATTGCATACAGTATAAGAAAAACAGACCAAAACACAAAAACTTAACTATAACCACTGAACCATGAAAACGAGGTCAAGGTCAGATGACACCTGCCAGCTAGACATGTACACCTTACAATCATTCCATACACCAAATATAGTAGACCTATTGCATACAGTATAAGAAAAACAGACCAAAACACAAAAACTTAACTATAACCACTGAACCATGAAAATGAGGTCAAGGTCAGATGACACCTGCCAGCTAGACATGTACACCTTACAATCATTCCATACACCAAATATAGTAGACCTATTGCATACAGTATAAGAAAAACTGACCAAAACACAAAAACTTAACTATAACCACTGAACCATGAAAACGAGGTCAAGGTCAGATGACACCTGCCAGCTAGACATGTACACCTTACAATCATTCCATACACCAAATATAGTAGACCTATTGCATACAGTATAAGAAAAACAGACCAAAACACAAAAACTTAACTATAACCACTGAACCATGAAAACAAGGTCAAGGTCAGATGACACCTGCCAGCTAGACATGTACACCTTACAATCATTCCATACACCAAATATAGTAGACTTATTGCATACAGTATAAGAAAAATAGACCAAAACACAAAAACTTAACTATAACCACTGAACCATGAAAATGAGGTCAAGGTCAGATGACACCTGCCAGTTGGACATGTACACCTTACAGTCCTTCCATACACCGAATATACTAGACCTATTGCTTATAGTATCTGAGATATGGACTTGACCACCAAAACTTAACCTTGTCCACTGATCCATGAAATGAGGTCGAGGTCAAGTGAAAACTGTCTGACAGGCATGAGGACCTTGCAAGGTACGCACATACCAAATATAGTTATCCTACTACTTATAATAAGAGAGAATTTAACATTACAAAAAATGTTAACTTTTTTTTCAAGTAGTCACTGAACCATGAAAATGAGGTCAAGGACATTGGACATGTGACTGACGGAAACTTCGTAACATGAGGCATCCATATACAAAGTATGAAGCATCCAAGTCTTCCACCTTCTAAAATATAAAGCTTTTAAGAAGTGAGCTAACGCCGCCGCCGCCGCCGGATCACTATCCCTATGTCGAGCTTTCTGGGACAAAAGTCGCAGGCTCGACAAAAAACCTTTTTAAATGTTTTTATTATTTTTTTGTCATTGAGTTGCTGTATCATGGACATATGACCCCACATCTCATTTCAATATATTTGATTTTCCTTAAATTTGAACTTTGAAGCAACAGTTATTTTGGTATTGACATCCACCTTTTTTGTATTTATGCCACTCCCTTTTTTAAGACAAATTTTGATTGATTGTTTGTTGGTTGCCTAACAACCAGTGGCAAATGACAAATTTTGAAGCTAGCCACTAATAATTTAAGACTATTCAGCAGTATGATCAGGGATATTTTTAGTTTTTACTGTTGACTATCTAATTTTTTACACTTTAGTTGATAAGATATATCCCCTCATTTTGTTTTCAATTTGAACCATTTCTGTTAAAAAAAAGTACAGTTTTTGTCTGTTTTGCAGCAGCTAACTCAAGGATTTTCTCATTTATCAAAAAAGTCCAAACAAAATGTCAAATTATCCTGTTTAAAAATACAACTCCTCTGAAAATTCAAAATTGCATACTTGTAATTTTATTTCATGAGACCTGTGTTTGTTATGATATGTATCTCTTTCACTGTTGCTGTTGAGATCACATCATATCATGACCATAAGTCTCCTTTACCACTGCGAACTATAAAATTAATCCAGGAAGAGGAATGATTAATACCGACAGTACTCCTCTTAGGGTAAATTGCTGCTTCAGGATATGAAACTTAAGAAATGGGTGTTAGATATACCTTTCCAAATGCTGTTTTAAACATTTTCTTTAACTCTTGACGTTGACTGTTACATCTTGTTGCACAGATATGTATAATAGCTTCCTCATTTGTTCCTAGAAATATAAGTATATTTGTCTAAGTAGAAAATATCTTCATCTTACTCTTCTGCACTTTAAGGTGGTACCTAACACTACAGGGAGATAACTCTGTAAAAATCAGCTAAACGTTTTAATTACGTTGTATTGTTAAGGAAATATTAAGCTTCTCAATGATCAAAATTAGTGTTTGTCAAACTGCTATATAACCAATGAAATTTTTCTGATAAAGTGGTTGGTTCAAATTTTTTGAAATTTTTATATTTTTGTCAAAGGGTCAAAGTAAACATTTTGTCAAAATTTTATGAAAATTAAACGAGCCAAATTAATATTAGTCAAGGTGTTGGGTACCACCTTAATATAAATGTACAATTTTTTGTTTAGGCCTTGAGTCTTAAGTGAACATACCAAAAAATTTCAGAACACAAAAATATTTTTATAGATACTATCCAAACCCTTGGTTGCTGGACCTCTCTTTTTTTTTTTTTTCTTTCTTTCTTTTTAATAAATATTCTTTAATATCTCAACTTGTTTTCATAATTTAATGTGTTTTTGCTCTTATCCACAATAACATAATTTTATATATATGATGCCCCTCATAAACTCAAAGACATACATATTCAGAAACTCAGAAACATCAAGGGAATTTAAAGGTACCTGTACATGGAAAAAATGAAAGTTGTTGATATTTTTAACATCGCTTATTTCATCTTTGACATCCGGATTTCTTAAATGTTTGAGATGCACAACATTTTAATATCTTTATATACAGACTAGTTGGATATTTTATGAATTAGTTTTCAAAAGGCCTAGCGTGATAGGTTTACAATAATGGGGAAATAACTTTAAAACATTGAAAAATTGTTTCCCCATTTCTATTTACCCAAGAATAATTGCATGAGCTTGGCCTTCCCTTTTTCACTCCTATTTTCCCTTAGTTTTTCTGTGATTATTCTTAAAATTTGTTATGTCTAGACTTAGGTCAACATGTTTAAATCTATAAGTAAGGTAAAAAAAATAAAACAAAAATATAATGCATCAGTCTTCTGTAAAAACATGATATGAGCTGCGTTGGATAGAAATCAACCTTATGCAAGTGCACGAATATATATACGTGTATAAGAATTTGATTGATTTTGGAACATTCAAATACGAAATAAGAGCAAATTTTGGTCATTTTGTGGATTCTCTTATAACTGCTCAATTTTCAAACAGTAACAGACTATACAAAGAGAATTTGTCAACCCAAAATAAGTTAACAGATGTATTGATATCTATTTGCATAAGGTCGATTTCTATCCGACGCAACTCATATATAAAAGGTTTAAAAGAATTCAATGCACATGCTTATGTCTCAAAAAAAAAAAAAAAGTGTGTAAATGAGTGTAAATGAAGTCAGATTGGTGCAAATGCAAAACACAGATTTTCAACAACGATTCACTAAACATGGCAATGAAAAAGTAAACTTGTGGCTGATGTAGAAAACTGACAATATGTCAATCCTCCAGAGTCCATACAGTGTTTTAAAAATAAAAATTTCCTCCGCAAACTTCCCCTACCTCCATCCCAGAAAAACAAGGGGGGGGGGGGGGGGGGGGGGGGGGGGGGACGAAAAATAAAAAACAGTTGATTTAGAATATATTGAAATAGGTATCAATCTTTCACAGTAAAATTAAATAAATGAAAAGGCAAAATCATTAAATGTGTTAATAATCAGCAAAATAACTATATTTGCACATGAAACCAACCAATATATAAAATTTCTAAACTTTACCTAATCCTTGCATAGCTTCATCAAAATACATGCAATCTCTTTCAGCATCCCAATCCTGGCCTGTTAAATCTGTATCTGGTTCTTTTTCTTTAATGAATGGTACAACTGGGTCTTCTGCAGTGTATGTCTTATACGGCTTAACAGTTCCTTCTGTAGGGTCAATAGTACCATCCTTAGCTAAATGACTAGCCAAGCGGGCTATGTATGCTGAGCGAACTTTTTCTAGAAAATCATCTTCTTCTGCACATTTTTCTGCTACTTTCTGTGCAATTTTCTGTCAAAATTAATAAAAATATTTAAAAAAGTGTCAATTTTTCTTAAATGCCCTTTTTATACGACCGCAAAAAAATTTTGTGGTCGTATATTGGTATGACGTTGGCGTCGTCGTCGTCGTCCGAATACACAATGGTTTTCGCACTCTAACTTTAGTTTAAGTGAATGGATCTCTATGAAATTTTACCATAAGGTTCAATACCACAATAGGAAGGTGGGGATTGATTTTGGGGGTTATGGTACCAACAGTTAAATAATTAGGGGCCAAAAAGGGGCCGAAAATAAGCATTTTTGTAACTTCCAGACATAACTTGTGGGTTATTGTATGGATCTCTTTGACATTGTACTACAAGATTCCATATCACAAAGGGTCGATGATGGGATTGATTTTGGGGTTAATTTCCTCGAAATTTTAGGAATAAGGGGCCAAAAGGGGGCAAAAAACAAGCATTTTTCTAGTTTCATAACAATAACTTGTGTGTAAGTGTATGGATCTTTCTGAAATTTTACTACAAGGTTCCATTTCGCAAAGGGATAGCTGGAATTGAGTTTTGTGGTAATTGCCCAAAACGTTTAGTAATAAGGGGCCTAAAAAGGGGTGAAAAATAAGCATTTTTTAGTTTCTAGACAATAACTTGTGTTCAAGTGTATGGATCTCTCTAAAATTGTATTACAAGGTACCATACCACAAAGGCAAGGCTGTTATTGAGCTTGGTTTGGGGGGAAGGGGGGGGTGATGAATTATAGGGGGGGGGGGGGTCAAAAAAGGGGTAATTATTTTTTTTCGTTTAAGGAATAAGGGGAAAAAAGGTTAAAAAACTAGGGTTTCCATTTTAATAGACAAATAATTGAGTAAAGAACATTATTTAAAAGCAGTGTAAGGTTGGTAATTTAAACTCATTTAAATATCTCACCTGCACTATGTTTGAATTATGTAAATTGGAAATTTGCCAATTATTTTAGTATAATAAACTTCATTGGAAATTAGCCAATATAAAATTTGGCTGATGAAGGTTTTTTGTTTACCTTTAGTCTGACTATGATGTCATTTTCTATTTTAATAGCCTTATGATGTAGTTAAATTTTTTTTAATACTTTTATGATGTATTTTAATGCGCTTTTATGGTTGCAAATTTATTGTTTTAATATAATAAACTCCATTGGAAATTTACCAATAGTTTGTTTATTTTTAGCTATGACTATGATGTCATTTTCTATTTAATTTTAAGGTTACAAATTAATTTCAGTTTTAAATATTATTGTAAAATGTTTGCCCAAAACATTTATTAATAAGTGGCCAAAAAAGGGGGCAAAAATAAGCATTTTTTTAGTTTCCAGACATTAACTTGTGTTCAAGTGTATGGATTTCTCTGAAATTGTACTTAAAGGTACCATACCACAAAGGGAAGTGGGTCAAAAAATTTTTGGGGGGGGGGGGATTTTTTTTCCTTTTTTTTTTCTTTAAAATTTTCCATTTTAAGTTGGTTAATTCTGATCACAAAGAGAAAGTTGGAATTGAGTTTGGGGGATAATTGCTCAAATGTTTAGGAATAAGGGGCTAAAAAAGGGGTTAAAAATAAGCATTTTTTTTTAGTTTCCAACAATTAATTGTGTTTAAGTAATTGGATCTCTGTGAAATTGTACTGCGAGGTACCATACCACAAACTGAAGGCTGGGATTGAGTGGGGGGGGGGGGGGAGGGGGGGGGGGGGGGGGGGTGTGATGTGTGAAAATTTTCCACTTAAAGTTGGTTAATTATTTCTGATTTAGATATAAAAGCAAATAATAATGATGTGGTTTGATTTTATCAAAAACTTAAATTGAAGTTATGTATATTGTAAATTTAGGTTACATTGGAATTTAAGAATTGGCTTTGGGGTAGGGTTATGGCTCAAACCTTTAAATAATAAGGGAAAAAAAGGTGAAAAAACAAGGGTTTCCAGGTTAATAGACAAATAAGTACAAAACATTATTTAAAAGCAGTGTAAGGTTGGTAATTCAAACTCATTTAAATATCTCACTTACACTGCTTTTAAATTATGTAAATTGGAAATTTGCCAATAACTTTATTGTTAATAAATGCATTGGAAATTTGCCAACAATTTTAGTATAATAAACTTCATTGGAAATTTGCCAATATAAAATTTTGCTGATGAAGGTTTTTTGTTTACCTTTAGCCTTGACTATGAAGTCATTTTCTATTTTTATAGCCTTATGATGTAGTTGAATTATTTAATACTTTTATGATGTGTTTAAATGGGGTTTTATGGTTGCAAATTTATTGTTTTAGTTTAATAAACTCCATTTAAAATTTGGTAATAAAAAAAATTTTTGTTTATTTTTAGCTATGATTATGATGTCATTTTCTATTTTACTTTTATGGTTGCAAAGAAATTTTTATTTTTAGATATTACTGTTAAATGATGCTGATTAAGGTTTTTGCTATGTTTAGCCATGACTATGATGTCATTTTCTATTTTAATATCTGTCATGATGTATTTAAATGGGCTTTTATGGTTACAAAGGAATTTTATTTTTAGATATTACTGTAAAATGTTGCTGATTAAGGATTTTGTTTATTTTTAGCCATGACTATGATGTCATTTTCTATTTTAATACCTTTATTATGTAATTTCCATTTTTAGATATTACTGTTAAATGATGCTGATTGAGGGTTTGAATGCTGGGATTGATTTTGGGGGTAATTGCCTCCAAATTTTAGGAATTAGGGGGCAAAAAACAAGCATTTTTCTAGTTTCATGACAATAACTTGTGTGTAAGTGTATGGATATTTATGAAATTGTACTACAAGGTTCCATATCACAAAGGGAAAGCTGGAATTGAGTTTGGGGGTACTTGCCCAAAACGTTTAGGAATAAGGGGCCAAAAATAAGCATTTTTCTAGTTTCCAGACAATAACTTGTGTTCAAGTGTATGGATCTCTCTGAAATTGTACTGCAAGGTACCATACCACTAAGGGAAGGCTGGGATTGTTTTTGGGGGTAATTGTCTCAAAATGTTAGGAATTAGGGGCCATAAAGGGGCAAAAAAAAAAGCATTTTTCTAGTTTCATGACAATAACTTGTGTGTAAGTGTATGGATCTTTATGACATTGTACTGCAAGGTTCCATATCACAAATGGAAAGCTTGGTTTGAGTTTGGGGGTAATTGCCCTAAACTTTTAGGAATTTGGGGCCAAAAAGGTGCAAAAAACCCAAGCATTTTTCTAGTTTCCAGACAATAATTTGTGTTCAAGTGTATGGATCTCTCTGAAATTGTACTGCAAGGTACCATACCACAAAGGGAAGGCTGGGATTGAGTTTGGGGGTGATGAATCATAAGGGGGTTTCAAAAAATTTGGGGGGGGGGGATTTTTTTTTCCTTTTTTTTCTTTAAAATTTTCCATTTTAAATTGGTTATTTCTGATTTATATATAAAAGCAAATAATAATGATATGGTTTGAATAGGTGAATTAAAAATTTTTAAGTTCTTAGACTACTTTCATTCTGTGTGAGAAACCTATGCTGTGTCAAATATTTAATTACAATCCAAATTCAGTGCTGTATCAAGCTTGAATGTTGTGTCCATACTTGCCCCAACTGTTCAGGGTTCGACCTCTGCGGTCGTATCAAGCTGCGCCCCAGCGGAGCATTTTATTGACTATTGTTAAGATAATATGCTCTATATGTTTCAGTTGAACTTGGACTCTCAACTATCTTAGCTTTCATTAACTATGAGTATAGTTTTGATCAGTCTTATAAAGTTTAGTACTTCATATAGTTTTTTCTTCAGATTTTCAGCTTTTACAACTGATCTGATGCATCCAGTTCATTTCAATAAATCAGGCCTAAAAAAATAACCTAGCTATATTTCTGCTAACCTAAGTATTACTTACTCAAATTTTAGTGCCTACCCTAAAATTTAAAGATCCAAACTTAAAAAAAAAAATATAATTCTTTTCACTTTCTCCTTACAATTACTAGTAATGTTGTTATTGAATAGGTGCTAATTATAAATAGCAGTGACCTTGATCAACATTTTATTTACAGTAAATTCAGAAATTATTGCATGTATTTATTATTGCGATTTTTGAAGACTGAAACTAAAATGCACGTTAAATTTTAGCGATTCAAGGACACGATTCATACAGATATATGTACATGCATTAGATATCTGAATGCAAGTTTTATTATTGCAATACTGAGACTAAGTCATATTATTTGCATTAATAAAATCCTCGCAACAATTTCTAAATTTACAGTACCTGTCTTTTTTTGCACTTCTTCTTGAACTTCTTCCTAGTTTCCTTAACCTCTTCCTCCTCATCTCCTTCATCTTCTTCATCCTCTACATCAGAGACCTCAACATCATCTAAATCCATTCCTAAACATTCAGCCTAAAGAAAATAGAAATCCATAGAACTAACCTTGTCAACAGTGATCACAAACCCCTGTACACCTGATCTACAGATAGACTCATCCTTTAAGAGGTATGGATTTTGCTCATTATTGAAGGTCATATGGTGACCAATAGTTGTTTACTTCTATGTCATTTGGTCTCTGGTGGAGAGTTGTCTCATTGGCAGTCATACCACATCTTATTTTTATATTGATTTCTTTTATGTCAATCTGTAGACATTTTGCCCATTAGGAGAATATGATAAAACTCAATTCTTTGTCCATAACCCCTTTTCTTTTCGCCTGAAGATCAACTTACACCTTATAATTCATTTCTTCTACAGAAACTCTCTATAAACAGTCCTCATATGACTTACATATACAATAATACCTTATCTTCTCAAAAGACTCTGTAACATGATGGTGTAACATTATTGTTTTATGATGTTCTTGGTATTTACAAGGCATTAGCCTATAGGTTTTTGAAGAAAACCAACTTAATCGTACAACATTTTAAAAGTTCAGACATCTTTTTAAAATCCTTAAAGGGGTTACAAATTCAACCAAAAAATAAAACATGATTTTTTTTGTTTCCAACATAAAAAAAAAGCGGAATAAAGAACTAAGATTTTGCTATTAGCAGTCAGTTTGGTTTAATTTCGTCAAAATAAGCTAAAAAACATCACTGGTGTATAATTTTTGACTTCCAAGTAAATAAATTAAGCTCAATTGAATCTATCTGTATTCATGCACCCTTTTAATTTGACCTGTAGTGGAGATAGGTGTGCATTTTTTCATCATGTGACTCATGCGTTTAAAAAAAAAATGTTAACATTGAAAAATGAAACAAGGGAGCCACCATTTTGTTTGACTGATTCCGCCCACAAAAATTATTCTTATACAGGTAAAATGATGACTTACATCTATTTATAACCTATAAAATGAAATCCAACAGACCAAGAAAAATCCAATTGCACATGCTGACTATCTATTATCTTTATTTATATTTATGTTTATATCAGGTTATATGACCATTGGCAGTCTTCAGAGGTTATCTTGATCCATAATTAGTTGGCATATAGTCTAAGTACACACAAAATGCTTATACATGCTTTGTTAATTGTTTCTTTTGAACATTTTTAGTAATTTGGATACATGTTTTAGTATGTTATAAATAAAATATGAGAATTTGGGTCAAATCAATGATCACGAATTTGGCAGCTAATGCCCCTTTAAAAGGACATATTTTCCAGGAAATTAATATTTTAAGGTCATAAAATTTATAAAAAAAAACAAAACACTTGCTATAATTTTCAGAGCCATCAAAATATATTTATTTAATTCTTTCTATTTTCTTTCATTTTATTACGACTTTTAACCAAAAAATGACAGAAAAAAGCTAATTGTTTCTTTTCCTTTGCCTTGTTGTTTAATGTGTTGTCATGTGCAGTCATATAATTGATGTTTCATCTTATTTGATAAACATGTGTAATACATTTGCATATCCCATAAGAATGTTGACTGCTAATCAAAATAAAGGCATATCATTGAAAATCAATGACAGTAACATAAATATTTCAAATAATAAAACTTACACCAGCTAGCTGAAAAGCTGCATCACTGTTAAACATCATGTTGTACACAATATTTGTTTGCTGTGATGGTGGTGCTTGCTGCATCTGTGGCTAAAATTAAATGAGAAAACAAACACATAGTCATGTTTTGTTCTAAATGAAAAGTTGGTTTTCCTGTTTGAATGGTTTTATACTAGTAATTTTTTGGGGCCCTTTATAGCTTGCTGTTCGGTGTGAGCCAATGCTCCATGTTGAAGGCTGTACCTTGACCTATAATGGTTTACTTTTATAAATTGTTACTTGTATAGAGAGTTGTCTCATTGGCACTCATACCACATCTTCCTATATCTACATCATAAGAACTTGCTACCAGTCGTCAAGTTCAAATAAAGACAGGTGTTTTTGTAAAGTTATACTAGGGTTCATTGTATAATAATATAATAATATAATAATAATAATAATAAATTCTTTATTTAAAGAGGGTATTTTTAACACAGTTTAGTTACAATAAACTAATCTTCCCTGAGGCCCTCACATACAAATATTACAATACAATCAAAAACAGATATTTACACATAATTAATTTACAGTCAAGTAGTTCAATGTATTATTTTTAGCATGATAAGATATAAAGCTGTTCAAGACATGTAGTAAAAAATAAAAAAATAAAATGAAAAATAAAAATAAAAAATATACAAATACATTGTAGACAAGAGTGCACACACTGAAATGTCTCGCCTTCTTTACTAATCATTGATATTATGTTGATAGTTCTAAATATAAAGCTTTATTACAACTGTCACATAAACTTAACATTAACCAAGAAAACTAAACATTGACCAATGAACCATGAAAATGAGGTCAAGGTCAGATGAACCGTGCCAGGCAGACATGTACAGTTAACAATTCTTCCATATAACAAATATAGTTGACCTATTGCTTATAGTTTAAGAAAAACAGACCAAAACACAAAAACTTAACACTGATCAATGAACCGTGAAAATGAGGTCAAGGTCATATAAAACCTGCGTGACTGACATATAGATCATAAAATATTTCCATACACCAAATATAGTTGACCTATGGCATATAGTATTAGAAAAAAAGACCAAAACTCAAAAACTTAACTTTGACCACTGAACCATGAAAACAAGGTCAAGGTCAGATGACACCTGCCAGCTAGACATGTACACCTTACAATCATTCCATACACCAAATATAGTAGACCTATTGCATACAGTATAAGAAAAACAGACCAAAACACAAAAACTTAACTATAACCACTGAACCATGAAAATGAGGTCAAGGTCAGATGACACCTGCCAGTTGGACATGTACACCTTACAGTCCTTCCATACACCGAATATACTAGACCTATTGCTTATAGTATCTGAGATATGGACTTGACCACCAAAACTTAACCTTGTTCACTGATCCATGAAATGAGGTCGAGGTCAAGTGAAAACTGTCTGACGGGCATGAGGACCTTGCAAGGTACGCACATACCAAATATAGTTATCCTACTACTTATAATAAGAGAGAATTTAACATTACAAAAAATGCTAACTTTTTTTTCAAGTAGTCACTGAACCATGAAAATGAGGTCAAGGACATTGGACATGTGACTGACGGAAACTTCGTAACATGAGGCATCCATATACAAAGTATGAAGCATCCAGGTCTTCCACCTTCTGAAATATAAAGCTTTTAAGAAGTTAGCTAACGCCGCCGCCGCCGCCACCGCCGCCGTAGCCGCTGCCGGATCACTATCCCTATATCGAGCTTTCTGCGACCAAAAGTCGCAGGCTCGACAAAAAACAGAATCTTATCAGGACTATGTTAAGTACTTCTTGATACTTTGTTTTAATTCACTATGTCATTATGTCATTATGTCATTATGTTGCTGTTTCCTTGTTGTTTGTCACTTTCATAGAAATTCTATAAATCAGTGATTGAATACATCTATGCCATGATGACATCGATCATAACAATTTGTTCATAAACCAATTGTAAAATCTTCAACTTAGTGAATAATCAGATAACTCTTAAAATTTGTTGGTGTTGGATTCTATTTGATTTCAAAATAAAAAATGAAGTTAATGTCAAATATGACAGAGCAACCAAATTCTAAATTAGGGACTTTCTGTTTTGAATTTTTCCTCGGAGTTCAGTATTTTTATTACTTTTCACCAAAAGGGCTTGCATATAGGTTGTGAATTAAAAATAACAGAGAGGACTGATCATAAATCTCACAACTCCACCAATCATTTTGAAATTGAATTTACTCTTCTTAATTTTAACACTTACTTGAGAATAATATTGGTTGTATGCTTGTTGTTGCTGACCTGAAAAATAAAAGAAAACAATTTATAAAAAAAAAGTTTTCAGATTATACATTTTGCCTCTATTCAACTTAAAATTTGATTCATTATTATTTCATTGTGATGTTGCTTATTTGTTTTTCCTTTTATTTCTCTAAGTGGGGCACACAAGGGGGGGGGGTCTGTATCACTTATCTGCTACAGAAAAAATATCGCCAGGTCATTAATTCGACTTTTATATAGACATACTATAGAAACTCTTTGTGTTGTTGATCATTTATGCAATTTACATGTTTCACCTAGCTCAATTTGTTTTTAAATAACAGCCAAAACTGCAAAAAATTGTAAAAATCAACATTTCAGGGGTAATAACTCCAAAAAAGGTTGTCAAATTGAATTTTCAGAGTAGATATTTTTTGCAGTTTACTTTAAAAATCTATCTCCTATAATTTTCTAAATAACAGCAAACAAATGTGAAAAATTTGGAAAACATGTATATTACTGGGATAAAAATGGAAAAACAGGTCAATAGATTTTTCTGAATTTTTAAGGTTAATATAGATCTTGTCATGCTGATCATTTTTGAAATTCACACTTTAAACCAAGCTCCTGTATTTAACACAGAAACTGAAATTTCAGGGGAAATAACTCCAAAATGAGTGCTTAGAATTTTCTCCAATTATCAGGGTGGACAAATCTTGTCATGCTGGTAATTTTTTTCAATTTCTAACTTTCTTCTAGCCTCTTTTATTTTTTGAAACAATGGTAAGGAAATGCTAAATAAGTAACAAAAAATCAGTAATTCAGGGGCAATAACTAAATAACATATCGACAGATTGTTCCAAAATTTTCAGGGTAAATAGAACTAATGTGACACATGCACTGACCATTTTTAATCTGTCAGTTTTTTCTCTCATTATTTCAGTTTTAGATATACAATGTATAAGCCAAAACTGTAGTCTGACCCCCTATCTATTTTTAAACATGGAGGCCAACATGCATGTTGGTTGATCAACCTGGAACAAAAACTCAAAATGTATAGTTCAAATCCTACAGATGAAGTAGTCAATCCATTGATCAGTGTCAGAGCAGAAAATTTTTAAAGAAAATTTTGTGCACGATGGAAGACAGAAGACGGACTGGAACCTTCAGGCCAGGTGAGCTAAAAAGAAGATGATGTGTATCCATTGAATAGACAGCAACCCAATGTTAACAAGAATGTGTCCATAGTACATGGATGCCTCACTGGCACTATCATTTTCTATGTTCAGTGGACCGTGAAATTGGGGTCAAAACTCTAATTTGGCATTAAAATTAGAAAGATCATATCATAGGGAACATGTGTACTAAGTTTTAAGTTGATTGGACTTCAACTTCATCAAAAACTACCTTGACCAAAAACTTTAACCTGAAGCAGGACGGACGGACAGATGGACGGAAGAACGGACACACAGACTGGAAAACATAATGCCCCTAAGTGGGGCATAAAAATAACCAAAAAAGACATCTAGGCTTCTAGTGGCTAATATACAAAAAACAAATCATACATAAAAGAACATACCATAATTAACATTGTAGGCAGAGTTTGAATATGTATAACCTCCACTATATGGGTTCTGTTGGTAAGGATTCTGGTAAGCATAGGGATTGTAACCCTAAAAAATAAAATAGAATGTTTAAAATTAATGGTACATGTACATTAGAATTCAATATTGATTCAGTCGATTTTGGAAATCATAGAGCTTGTAACACTTAAATAATCCAACAATTTACATTACTGATTTAAGGAAGTTCGCTTGTCATGTTTTGGAATTTTTGTCAGATTTTCGGAATCCTCTGGTTTCATCTATTTGAATGCCTTAAAAAATTTTGCCCATTGACCCCCATTTTCTTTTTAAAAATCTTTTACATGTATAATTATAAGCCATCTGTAAAAGTCTTATAAAATCTTAATTATTTTTTAATAGTTTTTGAGGACTTTTAACTTGTCAATGATAAAGCTATGAAAAATCAAGAGGGGATATTTTCCCACCAAAATTTCAATGGCTATATCTTGAAACAAGCACATTGACCTATATTTTATTTTTGCTCTTTTTTTTCCTTTATTAATCCCCTATCAATATGTACTAGTGTTATGCAAAGCTTGTTATTTTGAAACTGAGTAGCGAACTTCCTTAAGTAAAAGAATAAAAACAATTATTATCTCTATACGTTATTTTGGAAATTATAACAAAATATTTTAAAAAATTATTACTGTATTTTGTCTTTGTCATACATTTATTGTTGGGTTAATTTATGTCTCATTGACATTGACACCTTACCTCATCATTAAAGAAGTGTATGAGAATAAAATGATGTCAGCAAAATTATTCTCAAATGCAGGGTACATATTTTTACTCGAAATTATCAATATGATAATAAAAATTGGATCTTGATTTACATTTGACTGACACCATGTTTATTTTTGTCACTTTTTCAACTATACAAAAATTCTAATTCATCAATAAGAACTTACCCCTGGTGGAGGATAGGCCATCATTTTGAATTTGTTTCTGAAAGGTAGAAATAAAATATAAAAACACAATCCATATTAAATACAAATTGATATGCAATACAGTCTGCACCATAAAATACGTTAGCACACAACTAATTTTCTACTCATATTCAGCTAGAAATTTTTTTTAAAAAAGACATAATATTGAGAGCCCAACAGAACAGCCAATATCACAAAAAATCAACTTAAAGCATGTGGGAGCTGCATAGAAATAATCAAGCAAATGAAAATGAAATGTTATGTTCGAATTGAGCTATACATAATAAAAAGCATTTTTTTATTCTTCAATGTTCTTTGGTTTACAAATGTACGATATACTGTTCAGAAAATTGTAGTTCAAGTTTAATTTCAGAGTAAGGCTGGATTTTAATTTATCCAGATTGAAACAAGATTATTAGTTTAATGATAATCCAGATTAAGAAAAATGTTAAACTCATATTAATATTTTGATAAAGGAGTAATTTAACTATAAAAATCCAAAGATTAAAAATTAAACATTGGATTTACTAAAACCTTATTAGATGAATCAATTTAGTTAAACCCAAGTTTTATCAAAGTTAAGACAGATTAATTTTTCACATTGTGAATTAACCCAGTTTATGATTAAAGGCATTTTGGGTTAACTCAAGTAATTTTGGGTTTTAACCTGATGTTATGGTGAACTTCCAAGTTAATCCACTTTAATTCAACCATTAAATTTTGTATAATATTCAAACAATGTTTTGTATTGTGGATTAATTAGTCTTTTGAAAACCCTACCCCATTAAATTAAAAACAAAAGAAAATTAAAATTCATTTCAAGTCTACATGCAAAGAAAATCACCTACTTTTCAAATATCTTTATCACTTTTTAATTCTTTAACTTAAATATTTGTAAACATCACTATGGCAATTGACGGTACAATACCAATTTAACTTTATTGAATGAAATCATTCTCTTTGTTAGCATTCATTTAATAATAATTGGGCATTCAATTGGTTGGGATAGTTCAAAATTAAGTTTTCTTAATTTAAAATACACAGAAATAAATTAGGTAAGCTTACACCAGTCTGTATCTTCAACCTGAGTCCTTAGCAACCCTCATAAATGATGAAGATATCATTATTTCTACTATTTAGCAAATTCTTTGTATTGACAAATTACTTTATTTACCAACAAATATCTCACATCATCAGCTGTCAGTAATTCATATAATTAATGTCACTGTTTTAAGATAATTACCTGTTAGTCCTTGCTTACACTGGAAACCAGATGAAAAAGAGATAGGTGGTTATGCAAGCTTGTAAACAACCCAGATTTTTCTTGTTCATTCAAGGGGAATGCCTCCAGGTATAAAATAAATAAAAAGGGTATATCTCAAGATGTTTAAATACACAAGCTGCACTCAGTGACTTTATCAATCAATAAAAGCTCTTTAAATCACAAAGATTTTATGTTTTTCCTTCTCAATGTTTTTCCAATATCCAGTTAAAAAGGAAGAAAACGGAAAAAAAATGATCGATTTAAATCATCAATGTACAAAGAAAGGTCATTCTAGGTTATTCTATAATTTGTCTTTAAATATTCAAAACTAAATTTGTTAAAAAGAAGATGAGAGGTAGACCATATACAATATACCAAGCTCTTCTGACCAAAAGGAATTTATCAATATATTTTTAATACCATGAGCAAGATGGTAGGTATCCTTACTGAACACTTAATTGAGATCACCTGATTTTTTGCAAGGTTAGAATAGTTTTCATTTTGTTTGTTTTATTGTGTATTCTTTAGTCTTGTATAGTCTAGCTACACTATGAAATAATAAAATTATTAATTTAGATCATCCCACTGTTGTAGTCAATAACATCCTTCAGTTTTCAAATTACCTCTTATAAAATCCTTTTTAATCCTTTAAATTATTAAATAAACATTGCATAGGTATGATCCATAGAATCCCTCCATTCTGAAATGAAAGTCCATCAAAGGTTACTTTCCTTCGTTATGAACCACTGTTGTTCCTGTGCTTAAATTGCAATTAATACAGATATTTATTTTTTCAAGTATAATGCTTTAAATTCATTAACACATGAAATATTTCCTTCTTTTATAATTAATTTCACTTAACATTCACTTTTCTACTTAAACTAAAGGTTAAACAAGTGAAACTGCGAGATACTGCTCACTGATGATACCCCCGCCCAAATATTTTGGTAAACAGGTAGTTGTTGAGTGATGAATCCGAAAACGCATCAAATTTCAGAAATCCTTGTATTGCAGTTCCTGAGAAAGATGCGACGAAAAATATTCATGGGACGGAAGGACGGACTGACGGATGGACTGATGGATGGATGGATGGACAGACAAAGGTAAAAACAGTATACCCCCACTTTTTTAAAGCAGGGGGTGGGGGGGGGGGGATATAATAAATATCTAAATGAAAAATATAAGCTATATATAGGGTATAATTGATAATTTTCTGGCTGTAAAACTGCTGTTTTCCAAAAAAAAATACACAAATTTGGATATATATCTCCATACTGACTCTTTTTTTAAGAGAGAGACAACTTTTTGACAAACATGAAAATTGGAATTCTAATTTAAGAGTCTATTGAATATTAATGTATGGCTGGTATTTTTCTATAATTGAAAGTGCTGACATTATTTCTAACAGCAAAAAAAAAGAAAACTTTGAACAGGTCTTTTGGGAGAAAATATGGGGTTCCAGTCTAAAGTTTTTTCTAAACTATTTTATGTTTTAAAACAAGTGTCCCAATTTTTGATTCGTGTGGATTCAAGCAATTATAGGTCAGATTAACACTTCAACAACCAGCAAAATAGATACTGTATAGTCAGCTATAAAATACCAAGACAAATGTAAAACAATTCAAATGAAAAAACAAACAGCCTCATTTATGAAAGAACTCTTACGGCTTAATCATAGCCCTAGTTCAAAGTTCAAGACTACAAATTAAACAAATCAACAAAAAGTTTCAAATATAAATTTTCTGATTTTAGTGGACAAAAAAAAAATCCACATAAATTACAGTAATAGATTTTCAGTAATAAATACAATACTCTGATGTACTTATATTGGTTAGTATAATTACTGTTTGTTTGTTGGTGTTTAAGACACTTTTAGCAATTTTGGCTATATCAAGCAGCCAGTTTGTAGTGGTTGAGGAAGCCCAAGTACATGTAGAGAACCAACGACCTTCAGTGGTATAACTGTTAATCCTTGTTGCGCCAAATTCATGCATTTATGATTGAGAGGCTATGGATATGATATAAGACATTGCTAGTATTAATGGATTTACAGGTGTGGTTGTATACAACATGGAACTAAATAAACCGAAGACACATTGTTCCTTCCACTTAATTTTTAGAGTAAAGCATTTGAAGATTTTTTATAGGTAAGTTAGGTCTCAGGATTTATGACATGTAATGTAAAGAGTGAAATGAACATAAAACTGTGAGAAATTTTAAAGAATATAGAGAACTGGAATTTTTTTTTCAGTTGATTGTTTTGTCATAAATCAGGCTGTTTTTTTCCATTGGATAAATTTCTGGGGCATTTGTAGCTGGCTGTACGGTATGGGTTTTGATCATTGTTGAAGGTTGTACTGTGACATGTTATTGCTTAAATCGATGTCAGTTGAACTATGGTAGATAGATATCACATTGGCAATCTTACAACTTCTCCATATCTTTATATTAAAAGTAATTTTATCAGATGAATAAAAGTGGGATTCTCATTAGTAGTTAGCATCGTAAATTTCTTTGCGAATGGGTTACATGTAAGCTTAAACACAATTTTAAAAACTATAATAGAAATTTTTTTAAATTGTGTTTAAGCTTTATGAAAATATCATATGGGAGATAACTCTGAAAAAACTTGGTAAATGAAATAATTTTCATCAATACTTACAGATGTTAACATTATTTCTAATTAATCATGTGAAAATTTAGTATGCTTTTAATTTTTTGTTGTTAATATATCAAGTTTACTTAACAGATAAGATTTAAATAGACAATACAGTGCTTTACATAATGTAGAGGAAATCTTGTATTTTGGTGCTGTCATAAATTTTGAAAAATAAATTTATTTTCTAATAGCTAAGGTAATTAAAAGATATACAGTGGAGAAAAGGTTATCCATAAAAGACATCTAAATATTGTGAGTTATGAATTTGGCAGTTGAATGGAATTTTGAAACAATAAAATGTAAAAAATTCATATAGTCTTTTTGGAAATGTCAACCCAGAAAATAATAAGAGGGAATATTTTATGAGATTGTCAAAAGAAATAATTATATGCACAGAATGTTTCATAATTTCACAAATTATGTAAGACATAATAAAAGTCAGGCTTAATTGAAAGGTATTTTTCCACTTATATCACATAAAACTAATGGGTAATCGTATTTTAGCACAAAAACACACAAAACATGGTCAACCAAAATAGCAATGCATCAATTTCTTATAATGTAAAAATAGTTGTATCCAAATAAAATGTGGCCAAGGTGGACATCATTGCTACTACTGTTTATGTTTAGACACTTTTAATTCTCTTTTTTTTGTGGAAGAAATATTTGTTATATCTATTGTGTAAGAGACAAAGTTTGGTGTTGTTTTTGAGGCTATATGAGCAATAATTTTTATGATACTGTTATTTCTACCAAAGAAAACTGCTTTACTTTTTAGATGTATAATCTTATCCCAGCTAGAAATGTTGAGATGGAGATCATATCTTAAAGATTCTGCTTACATGGTCCTCTGCTTTGTATTAAGTCTTTTCTGTTCTATGTTTTACATCTCTTAGCAAAGTGGTAAAACTTTGAAAAGATTTTTAAAGAAATGATAGAATCTTATAAGTCTTGTATATTTTTAAACATTACGCTCTAAGTCATGCTCAGATATAGAATGGACAAAATATTATTATAAAGAAGAGCATGAAGATATCTACACTGCCCTACTTATTTTTGTTGTTCCTAATACATGTATTTATCTTTAAGAGTGAACATAAAATTTTGAAACTAATAAAGGCCTAAATCTATATGTCTTTGTACTTGAACAGTCAAGATTCAAAAGCAAATGACTGTTGCCATACAGATTTCTTCATGAAGGTGAACATTTAATCAAAATGTATCATTTCAATCATGGCCCAAGCACACAGCTATTTCGTAGTCCATTTTTTTTAGAAAATAAGTGCAAATTAAAATAAAATGCTTCGCTGGGGCGCAGCTTGATACGACCGCAGAGGTCGAACCCTGAACAGTTGGGGCAAGTATGGACACAACATTCAAGCTTGATACAGCTCTGAATTTGGATTGTTATTAAATATTTGACACAGCATAGGTTTCTGACACAGAAAGAATGTGGTCTAAGAACTTGAATTTTTTTAATTTACCTATTATGGTCCAATGTCCAAAATCAAAATACATGGTTAGATTCAGCATATCAAAGAACCCCATATTTTCAATTTTTGTTGAAATCAAACAAAGTTTAATTTTGGACCCCAACTTGGACAAACTTGAAAACTGGGCCCATAATCAAAAATCTAAACACATGTTTAGATTCAGCATATCAAAGAACCCCAATAATTCAATTTTTGCTAAAATCAAACTAAGTTTAATTTTGGACCCTTTGGACCTTAATGTAGACCAATTTAAAAAACAGGACTTAAAATTAAAAATCTAAATACACGGTTAGATTTAGAATATCAAAGAACCCCAATAATTCAATGTTTGATGAAATCAAACAAAGTTTAATTTTGGACCCTTTTGACCTCAATATGAACCAATTTGATAGCAGGGCCCACAAATAAAAAATCTAAATTCATGGTTAGATTCAGCATATCAAAGAACCCCATATATTCAATTTTTGTTGAAATTAAACAAAGTTTAATTTTGGACCCCAATTTGGACCAACTTGTAAACTGGGCCAAAAATCAAAAATCTAAATACATGTTTAGATTCAGCATATCAAAGAACCTCATATATTCAATTTTTGCTAAAATCAAACAAAGTTTAATTTTGGACCCTTTGGACCTTAATGTAGACCAATTTGAAAACTGGACCCAAAATTAAAAATCTAAATACACTGTTAGATTCGGCATAACAAATAAATAAATGTGATCAAAGATTTTACAAATCTAATGCGCCATACTGTGCAATTAAATATTACTTCTTGAAATTTTTCAATATTTGAAATTTGAAAAAAAAATAATATTTGAAGAATAATTCTTTTTAATTTCTGAAATCTGAAATGAGAAAAAATTGACCCCCCACAATTTCTTTTTATCCCCCCCCCCCTTTTTCCCCCAAAAAAATTCTTTCCCTCAAGATATGGTCATAATCTCAATTCAAATTTCCAATGGAGTTGGCAACCATAATTACCCATTTAAATTTACCATAGTGCTAACTTAATCTATTTTATAATAGAATTAAAAATATAGTGTCAAATCTTTCATATGGATTTTTTTGTAAAAAAAAAAGATGCAACATTTGCAGATATTTTTACTGGTCTTCCTTTATAAATATGTATTTCTTTAAACATAATTTAAAAGCAGTGTAAGGGAAGTAACCAAAACGTTGTATTTGGATTACCTCCCTTACACTGTTTTAAATTATCTTTATTGTTCATTAACCATTACTTTATACATAATTTAAAAGCAGTGTAAGGGAGATAATTTCAATGATGTATTTGATTTATCTCCCTTACACTGCTTTAAATTATGTTTTGTACTAAAGTATTTGTCCATTAACCAGGACAACCTTGTTTTTCCCCCTTTTTTGCCCCTAATTCCTAAACGGTTTGAGCCATAACCCCCCAAAGCAAATCCTAACCATCCCTTTGTGGTATGGAAACTTGTAGTATAATTTCAGAGAGATCCATACACCGTTCCACAGTTATTGTCTGGAAACTAGAAAATGCTTATTTTTGGCCCCTTTTGGGCCCCTTATTCCTTAACTGTTGGTACCATAACCCCCAAAATCAATCCCAACCTTCCTTTTGTGGTATTTAACCTTATGGTCAAATTTCAAAAAGATCCATTCACTTAAACTAAAGTTAGAGTGCGAAAACCAATGTGTATTCGGACGACGACGCCGGACGACGACGACGCCGGACGACGACGACGACGACGACGACGCCAATGTCATACCAATATACGACCACAAAATTTTTTTGCGGTCGTATAAAAAGTAGTGTAGTGTTCTACTTTTGAGACAAATTATATATAATTATAGAAAAGTCTCAGCTCTAACTCAAAATATGGACAATTTTATGTTAAAGGGGTCTATAATTCAGCTTGACAGCTTCAGACATAATAATTTTTGACCTTTTTCAACTGGACCAAATCACTACTTTACTTAAAAATTCATGACCTAATTATTTTTTACATGTAAATTGATTCCTCTACATTCTATTTTATGCATAAAATTTTAAAAAAAATATTAATTTAGGAGGTGTAAGAAAAAAGTTGCAAGTTATACACTGTTGACGCTAGGGTCTATATTATATTATAGAACGAAAATCAAAGGAGGATAACTGTGTCCCCCAACCTCATGCCAATTCCAAAGCACTGTCTTCTTTAAGTTTAACTGTTGATAACTTTATGAAGCATTTTAAAAATGTAGATGTTGATGTTTGTGTGTGATGATGTAACTTTCTTTGTCATTATGGGGAATGTAGTTTAATCTGTTGTGAGTGAGGAAGGCTTTTATAATGTTATGTATTTTTCGTGTTTATGCAAGATTTTTTTTTTCTGTTTGTTGAGCAGTTTGATTCTCTAATTCACCATTAAACACACAAATTACAGCATTCAATTTATTAGAATAAACATAAATTAAATATTAAAGTATCAATACTGGAGAATAAAGTTAAATCAATAGTACATATACCTTATATAATTATCACTTTAAATTGTTTCAATTCAATTTTATTACCACGATAAGCTGCAGTGATTTTTGTTACACTTTATTATTTATGTAAAGCTCTTACTATTAGTGTTGGTCAAGTTAAAAACCCTTTACATAATCATGAAGTCATCAAAACTTTTCATATCATGATAATAAGGATTATCTCCCCTTTCAATTTATCATTTATGCTTGAAGAAATAACAAAACTAACTATAAAACTGGAATGCTGTGAATTATTTTGCTTTCTTATGACTGATACATATGAATCCATATTTCTTTTGATGAAGTTCAAACATTATATAGTCTGATTTTGCAGTATTAAATCAAAATGGAATGGTCCAGTATTTGAGCAGTGATAAAACTTTACTCTATGTGTAAGGGCCGAGCCTATCAATTCTTAAATTTTGCTACAAAATGCCAAATATTAATAGCCATAGAAAAAAATTCTATTGCAAATAATTGCCAATATTACATGAGGTAGTCAATTATATGAGGTATACCATAGTCAGTCTACATTGACAAGACAATACTGCATGTGGTATAATCATTGTTGTGTGAGCTTTAAGTCAATAGTACGGTCATAAGACAACCTGAGATCTGATCATCTGTTAGTAGAGTTCATCTTGTAAAATTTAGTCAATCTCTTGTGACATAATGAAAAATAGTCCATCTCATGAGAATTAGTCAAATTTCAAGAGAAATAGTCAATCTCATGAGAATTAGTCAAATTTCAAGAGAAATAGTTAATCTCATGAGAATTAGTCAAATCCCATGAGAAATAGTCTATCTTATGGGAAATAATCAAATTAAACTGGTAAAATACAGATTGTTCATGTAAAATATTTATATCACAGTTGGAAGTAGTAAAATAATACACAATCTAAAAAAACATCACAGTTAATTCATAAACAAAATACAGAAATGTAAAACATATATAAATAAATTATATAAGTACACATTGTGTTATTGAGATAACAAGATGCCACATAAGAGGACCAATAAGAAAATGAATTACGATCTGAAGTACTCAAATCAGAAGTTATATCAATTTTTTAAAGAAAATAGACCTGCTATAAATTGCACATTTTTGTAATTATGCAAAACACTCTACTAATCAGAAAAGTATAGAAAAAGTTATTATGAGAAATCAATGTCATTAAGAAGCTTCAATCTCTATGGACTCTTTAAAAAGCTTTAATCTCTTCCCACAATCCTTTGCAACATCTCTCTATAATCCCCTGAGCAATCTTCTTCAATCCATTTCCATAACGTTTTTTTATTCTGTGCTAGGAAAATTTCTTTGATTTGTACCATGTCAATCTGGAAAATATCACATAATATTAGATGATAAAAAAAAGAATAACAATAAAATTGATAAAGGAAATGGGGAATGTGTCAAAGAGACAACAACTCGACCAAAGAGCAGAAAACAGCCCAAGGCCGCCAATGAGTCTTCAACACAGCAGGAAACTCCCCCTCCCAGAGACGGGCTTCAGCTGGCCCCTAAACAAAAATGTGTACTATTTCAGTGAAAATGGACATCACTAAACTCCGAAACATATAAATGAACTAAAATTAAAAAAACATACAAGACTAACAAAGGCCAGAGGCTCCTCACTTGGGACAGGCGCATAAATGCGGCGGGGTTAAACATGTTTTGTGAGATCTCAACCCTCCCCCTATACCTTTAGCCAATGTAGAATAAACAAACACACAGCAATACACACAATAAAACTCATTTTCTTCAAATTACTGTAATTTTAAAAAGTATTGCGATGTTTTTATTAATGCAAAAAAAAAACCCAAAAAACGACAGTATTAGGTTCGCAATAATAAAAACTTGATTCATAATTTCAATAGTGACTCTCCTTCACAAAATGTTTGCAGTCACATTAATTAAATCTTGCCTTTTTACCAGTAATCAGCTATTTGCAATAATAAAAGCATGCATTAATTTCTGAATTTACTTTAGTTTATTTATAATAATCATTTAGAAATCCTTTTTCTCATATTATATTGTATAAATCAAAATTTTGGTCATTAGAATAGCCTGATGCCTATGTAAATAATAAAAAATGGAAAAAGTGGTAGGTCAAAATCTGATTAATATGAAAATGTTCTGAGAAAGGAACCAGTTTTCTCGTTTGAATTGTTTTACATTTGTCATTTCGGGGCCTTTTATAGCTGACTGTGGGGTATGGGTTTTGCTCATTCTTGAAGGCCATACGGTGAACTATAGTTGGTAATTTCTGTGTCATTTGGTCTCTTGTGGAGAGTTGTCTCGATAGCAATTATACCACATCTACTTTTTTTATATATATTAGTTTTGAAGATGACCAATTTATTGAAATTTATATTTTATTTTGCTTGGTTGGACCTCAGTTAGTCTGGTTAAGGAAAGTTATTTTTCAGCTGTGGATATTGTAAGGACTGGTTTGGCTATAACATATACATGTAAGATATAACTATATATACCTCAGCTCTGCTGACAATAACTCTAATCAAGTCACTGTCCTTTGTACCAAGTCCCTTCATTGTCCATGTCAATCTCTCAGCAAAGTACTTTGGTCTACATTTAATAGACATGACTGAAAATTAAATTAAATAAATTTAAACATTCTGAAATCATGGTAAGGCTATCTAATAATATGTTTTTCTAAAAACTCGCCATCCTTTCCTCTGATTTATCAATATTTTCTACAATACTGATTAATTCACACACTGCACATAGACAGAAGGGTACACTCCTTGCACCATACAACATTGTCTTTGTTCTAAAAATGCATGTGCATATGTCTTTGTAATTTTATGCTGTTTTTTTAATTTTTTGTTTGTCTCCGTCTGTACTGACTTAAAGAGATTTTTAACATGGTTTCCCTGTTACACAGTCATTTTTGTTCTCTTATAACCCCTATAGAATAAGAAAGATTCCTATTAAGAAGACAGGGAATCAAGATTTTAAGCTATCTTTAGTCTGCTGTAACTAAATATCAGGTATCTAAAGAAAGAACATAATATTTCACAAAATATACGACTCATTTTTTTTTTAGGAAAAGGCCAAAAAAAAAAGAAACAAAAGAAAAATATACTTTTCACTGAACTAGTACACAATTTTATTTAGGGGCCTGCTGAGGACCACCTCCGGGTGCGGATTTTCTTGCTGCGTTGAAGAGCCATTGGTGGCCTTCAGCTGTTGTCTGCTCTTTGGTCGGGTTGTTGTCTCTTTGACATATTCCCCATTTCCATTCTCAATTTTATTAATGAACATCTGCTTTCAATACAGTTAATGTGGATTCATTTCTATTTGTGGATATCAATTTTAGTTTAAAGAATCATCCAAATACAGATTTCCTATTGACTTGTACCACTACCCAAAATTTATAAGTATTTATCCATGAAAATACAAATTTTTTCCTAAATCCACGAATATTTGTACCCCTAAAAATAACTGAATGCACAGTATTTAGAATATGACACATACCCAATGTAAGCAAGGCTTTCTCTGAATCACTGGAGAATTCTCTGTCAATAGTGTTTTCAACATCTCTTTGTGTCAACTGCAAAACAAAATATTGAAACATTATTGTATGTTCTATTACAAATGACTGAACCAACGCCTAGTGAATCTTCAATACGATAAAATCCCTAAAGTTGATGCCTTGAATATGCAGGTTTGTTACAATAAAAACACAAAATGTAAAAGCCGTAGGCATCGAAACATGTTAATCTTATTAAAGTACTGCAGCAATTCCGTAAGTTTTGTTGTTATAACTGCTATCACATTATTGTTTGTAGCAGTAAACACATAATTTTAATAAGTTTAAGTGGTTACCAACTTGTAATTTTTTGAAATCTTTTGAAATTTAAAAATAATCTTAAAATGTCCATATAATATCAAACAGTTGAATTCAAATTTTTTATGTTTTAATAGCATGAAGATCATTGGTTGAAAAACTTTCAATAAAGAAGACTTATCACCAAATTGTAACTTGCCATGGACAAATACAACTGATACCTGAATAGTGGATCAGGAACTGCTTAATGATGACACCCGTTTTTGGTAGGATTGCTCAATCTTAAGTTATCTGTATAATGAGGACTGTTGTTTAATCATGAACTCTTTATATATTTTGGCCATGGTGTTATCTGTTTTTCTTTGACTTTAAGGTTTTTAACTGCACCTTTGTTATCTTCTCTTGTTTCCTATTCTAGACATACCTTCACATATTCACCATAAATTGCTCTAAGCTGGTAAGTCTCCCTGCATGCAAAGATCCTGATGAAAGTGTCTTCATCAGTTCCAAAACAATCCTCTCCTGCTTCAAACAAATTGTTGGCATCCTTCTTAGCTCTGTTCATGTCAACAAGTTTTTCCATGTCAATGGTGAAGGAACCAGTTGGTTTATCTTCATCTGTTTCCTCATCATGAAACATAACTGGTACCACAGCTTCATCAATCTTTTCTGGGTCCAACTCTCCTCGACCACCCTACACAAATATTAATGGTATCAAAGTTTTTTTTCATATGCAAATTTAAATATAAGTTTGCACTTTACACCTGACATAGTTTACTTAATTTTGATAGTTAACAAAGAAAAAAAAATTGTATGAGTCTTCTTTCAGCACTTTTCAGTGGTGACAGTAGAAGTTCAAAAGCAGGCAGAAAGTAGAGGGCTAACGCCCCCTTTGATTGAAATATATAATTCTTTGGCATAAAATTGTTTTCCTCCCTAGTCTATGCACAATTTTACCATTACTGACAATTACATCCCTCTTTCCTGAAATCCTAAGTTTAATTAATGATATCTGTAAATTCAGAAATTATTGAATACATTTATTATTCCAATTTTTGAAGAATGGACAAAAATGCAAAATTATATTTAGTGTGATTTCAGGAAAATAAGCAAACAGCTATGTGTATCAGATTTCAGAATGAGAGATCTTACTCATGTTATTGTGATATTGCATCCAGTTGCATTATTCCCATTAATAAAAACCTCATTTTTTTCTGAATTAAAAGTCATTTTTTACTACCCTTATCTAAGAAACCATAAAAATTGTCTTAAAACAAAAATGAATGATTCCTACCTGCGCTGCAGATATGAGAATTCTTTTAAGATCCCCACTGGTATCATCCTCAATGTTACACTCCAAGTCCTTGTCAGTAGCACAATCATCTGGGTTAATATCTTATTATTAAAAAAAAATTGTCAAATATTAAAATAATGAACACTTTGGGTGCTTTCCCGCATACAGGTTCAACTGATTACTATACTATATATAAAAATAAATGATGTGGTGAACCACTTGGGTCGGAAAATACTTCCACAAAATTCAAGAGTAAGGAGAGAAATACAAATAATGTGAATACACAGAACCCTGATCCAATCTTCTTTTGCTAAAAGAGTTCATTATTCCCTGTTTTATATCTACTAAAAGCATTCTATTTTACTATAATTTCCATTTTAGTCTGCAAATATCTGCATCAAAAATAGATGGTCATTCCCTTGATTGGTTGAAATTTACTTTTCGGAACACATTGAATATCTGCATCAAAAATAGTTATGGTCAAAATTAAAATTCCGCTGATTGGTTGGAATTTACTTTTCGGAACGGCTTGAATGAAGTCAGTGGTCTTTGGAATAACTTCAACTGACAGAAACATCTAGAAAGAAATATATAGGCCATCGCTTCAAAAGTAAATCAAACCAAATACAACACCTGTTTACATTTGTTTTTATAACAAAAAACAACCTAGTAATTTTCATATAAAAAGTGAAATATTAGTAGCACTTTCAAATAGAAAGAAAAGGAATACTAACAGCGATAAAACCCTGTGTTCGATACAAATTTCTTGTCAGTATTTTGTTCATTAAAGATTTCCAACAAATTTGGGGGATGAATTTCATGGTGATCAAAAGTAATAAACCCGTGAAATATTACCTACAGTAAATACAGAAACTAAAAATTTGGCATCTTATAATCATGTTTATGGAGTTTTTTACCTTCCATTTGACAAAATTTATCAACTTGCTGTAGAATTTTATTTTAGACCGAAATTTAAGACTAATTTAGACTGAAATTTAGAGAGGATACAAAGAGTTTTGGCATTTGCTGTTCACACTTATTTTAGGGTCTGGAAATTTTTTATACAATTTCTACAATTATTTTTTTTGGCTACTTTTTTATTTATATCTGAATCACAGATCAGTCTAAACAGAGTGAAAGTATTGAGTATAGTAAGAAAGCATTGAGTATAGTAAGAAAGCGTTGAGTATAGTAAGAAAGCATTGAGTATAGTAAGAAAGCATTGAGTATAGTAAGATAGCATTGAGTATAGTAAGAAAGAATGGAGTATAGTAAGAAAGTATTGAGTATAGTAAGAAAACAGAACTACCTCCATAGACAGCTTTCATTTCCTCAATCTGTGCATTTGTTCTGGACAGTAAAATCTCAATCAATACAGACTCATCAGTTCCAAGTCCCTGTAAAACAAATAAAGTATTATTTATATACATGCTACATAATTAAAATTCACAAAGTACTGTAAGAGTTTTTGATACTGTTCAAACATTTTAAAAATATGTTTGCACTTTTTCAGAGATATATAGAGGGTATAAAATGAAAACAATACCTCTAGTTTATAAATGACTTTGTCTGGTTTGGTATGAAGATCTTTTTATTTTGTATCTGTTAGACAATGATAGAATTAGATTTTTTCTTCTATTTTAGGACAGACACTGTATGTGAGACTCTGTGGCTATACAAAAATAACAAGCAATTTAAAGTACAAACTGGTCTGTTTTGTCATTAAAATGGAAGTAGGAGGGTAGGAAGTGACTTCCAAAGTTCTCCCACAACCAAAATGCTTTCGACGAGTAATTTTGTATACATACAGTTCAACCAAAATTACAAAAGACCCATGTCGGAAAATACAGTAAAACATCCTCTTACATAGGTTTTGAATTTGTAATGTTATACATGTGTATACTAGATTAAATATTTACATTTATTTTAAACTGTTAATTGAGAAATTCATTCAATATTTTTATTATTGCAAAAATTTGACGGAATAGAATCTCAAATTTCAATATTTGCAAATAAAATTGTACATCAGTCAATCATGAGTTGTCAAATATTATATAAATGCAGGCATATTTACGATTTATAATCCATGAAATCCACATATCTCATAAATTGAACAAATACTGAGACATTGAAAACCAGCATTTCAAGATAAAGTACTTAGGTTAATGTTCCTCACTCAAATTTGATCTAGTCTATTCCATTAAAAAGAATATTGGAGTGTACGCTACAAACTTGTAATTTTTCTATAAAAGATGTGATTATATTATACAGAATATATTTATCATGTAAGTATGATATAAAGATAAAATCCCTTAAATCAGACTGTGTATAATTACCTGGATTGCTTTTTTAATATTCAAAGCATCAAACAGAGGTGGTGGTACAAACAATGCCAAGATCACCTCTTTAAATTTAAAACTTGTCTCACTGTCCAAGGTCTCCATCAGGTCCTGAAATGTAAGATAGAACATTCTGTTATCAGTTAATGTTAGTTGATAATTAATAATAACAAAAAAATTTAATTTATTTATAATAGATGTTTGTAGGAAAATTACCCTCAGAAAAAGTAAGTAGAATGCAGCTTTTTAAACTAAGTATCGTGTACGGACATAAGTATACATCATCTTCATTATTTTCCTATATATTTCATATAAAATCTCATTTTTTCCAAGACATATGTGTTTGGATTTTAACAAACTAGGTAATGAGCTGGAATGTCAGTAACTGCTAGTAGTCCTTTGTTAACATATGTTATCATAGTCATTTTGCTTAGTTTCTTCTGTTACCTATTCTAACATCGGACTCGGACTTCTTTTAAACTGAGTTTTACTATGTGTATTGCTATGTGTTTATTTATTCTACATTGGCTAGAGGTATAGGAGGAGGGTTGAGATCTCACAAAACATGTTTAATCCAGCCGCATTTTTGTGCCTGTCCCAAGTCAGGAACCTTTTTATTTAGGGGCCAGCTGAAGCCTGCCTCCGGGTGCGTGATTTTCTTGCTGTGTTAAAGACCCATCGGTGTCCTTGGGCTGTTTTCTGCTCTTTGGTCGGGTTGTTGTCTCTTTGACACATTCCCCGTTTCCATTCTCAATTTTATGAAAAAGGCAGAAATGACTGAATTCTCATTTTTTTCTTTTTTGAAAGTTGTGTCTTCACTCATTTTTTTGTGTTTTTTTATGTAAACACTATGATAATTATTTATGATTTTGTTTAAACTGAAATAAATAAAAAATTTCTTGATGTAAAATTAAACTAGTGATTAAAACATCAGAAAAAAAAAAACAATGTTTAATAACAAAATTTTAATGAAATAAATAATTCAACATGAGACAATTCTCCTTTTTAAAAGTGGTACCAAGTTGATTAAATTCTAATCAGAAACGACCACGCTATAATTTTTCGAAAAAATGTAGTTTTAAATGAAATATATACATAGTGAAAAGTCTCAATTGACAAATAAATATGTCCATCCACTGGACCATTACAAATTCAACTTGTATACTGTAGGTTAAAACATGAATTTTTATGGGTAAACAGTTTTACCTCTCCATAATTTGTCTTAAACTGCTTTTTCAGAATCTGTCTTTGTTCGTTATTTCTTGTAGTACAGATGTAGATAATGGCTTCTTCATTGGTTCCTAAAACAATTGGATGAGAGGTGAAATCAAAAAATCTACCTAAATCTTCCCATCCTAACAACAATCAAAAAACTTATTTTAGAATTGTTTGTAGGATAAATGTAAAACAGATGCTGAGAAGACCATGTACAGTGTAGCTCTAGGTTATACAGTCTTGTTTTATTAAAAGAACAAGAAACATAATTTTTCATTCAGTTTATATCCCTTCCACTTCAAAAAAGAAATAACCTCTATTCCCACAAAAAATAATAATATATACCAACTCTACCACAGTTAATGTAATAATTACGATGAAATACTCAAACTAGTAACTCCTATGGTTGTTGTGCAAACATTAATTTAAATTCCACAAAAGATGGAAACTATTATATCTTATTTATACTGATTAAAAAATAATTACCTTTATTCATTCAAATCTTTCACAATTTTTGCCATGTTTTGGCTGTTTTGTTAGACCCTTTTTGTTTCTATGCACTCAGACATTTTTGGCTTTCCAATCTTTTGGTCTTAGAGAGCGGTTTCAGAAACATGTGTATTTGCTATAGATATATACTTTATTTCTGATAAGTTATAACTGCTGCTGATACAATGACATACAAATTACCACATGTCTTTTATTATTTATATATAATTTAATTTTGGATGTAACGCGTCATCTGATTGGCTGATGTTGTTTTGTTTATCAGCTCATAGACATAATTTTGTCATGTGACCGTGACGTCATCAACGTTTTTTCATGGTTTACTCCGGTTTAAAATGGAATTTAGAATTAAATTATAAGAAATGACTGTAATATTTTTTCTGTCTATTCGAAATAACATAAAAAATGTGATGCACACTTTAAAACAACCCGCTACGCGAGTTATTCAGTGTGCACCACATTTTTGAAGTTATTTCTTCATAGACAGAAAAAATATTACAGTCATTCCTTAAATAGTTACAACATTAATCATTATACTTTTTAATGCAACAAATAGTATGTACACAACAAATAATTTTTAGTGCAAAAACCCATTAGTTCATGCTTTCATTTTTATAAAGAATCCGGAACAGCATTAACGCTGTCCCTTGATATCTGGTTGATTTTCTTTTCTAATTGCATACATATGTCCTATATCCATTTTCCAAGAACACATATATGTCAAATCAAAAGGTGCAAATATCACATGTTCATTCCTACTGAGTGAGAAAAAAACATCTTAAAAATACACTAATCTAAATTAACTTCCTCACAAAAGCAAATTAGTAAATCCTGCAACATTGACATGATTTTGGATGTTAGATAAACTAAGTTCTTTAATATTAATTAAATTTTTGTTCATATTCTAACAAAAATTCACAAGTGTCATTAAAGGTAAAATAAAATACACACAAGGTTATTCTGTTAAAAATCACTCTTGCTGGTGTTGAGTGAATCACAGTGAAATCGGGTGAATGCTGGTGATTAAGAGTGAAAACACTCTGATTACAATCTTGTCGTATAATATCGATTGAATATACACATGGTTATTTCAGGGTGAATGCATGACCTTAAATCACCATTATTCACTCAGGAAATCATCACCAGCTAGTGTGTTTAAGGATGTTCGCTCCTCTTGTTTTTGAATTTTTGCCAGATTTTCGGAATCCTCTGGTTTTATCCATTTAGTGCCATTAAAAAAATTTGCCCACTAACCCCTACTTTTCTTTTCATCATTTTATTACATATAGTTTAAGGAGCCATATTTGAAAATCTTATAAAATCCTTGTTATTTTTTCATTGTTTTTGAAAGACAAAAGGTGCCAATGTTAAATGTAAGAAAAATCTAGAGAGAATCATTTCCCGCCAGATTTTCAATGGCTTATATCTCGAAAATAAGCACACGAACCCATCATTTTTTTCGGCTTTTTTAGTTCCTTTATTTATATACTATCAATTCATAACAGTCTTTCAAAAAACTTGTTATTTTGAAACAGAGTAGCAAACATCCTTAATAACAGAATCACTTTGTGCATAAATTATACAGTACAGTCAAGCAAAAGAGCAAGTTTTCATAAGAACTGAGTAGTCATATTTTTTTCTGTTACACTTTAAAGGTCAATAGTTCGTAACTATGTTCAACACTAAAGTACAATGTAACTGTTGCAAGATTTACTGTTTCATTTTTTTTTAATAACCAACCCAGAAATTGAACATGTCTAAAATTATGTTGCAGAGTCTCAGCATCTTAAGTCATATTTTGTCCAATAAGAATGTCCAAAACAGCAGTTTCAACACAATGCAACACAATTTCTAAATTGGTCTATAACATTCATGACATTCACATGTATATAGCACAAAAATAAAATAATAGCAATGCACTAAAAAAAACCAAAAAATTTCAAGCATGAATAAGCAGATATGACTGATTTAGTTAAGCAAGCCAAGTCAATTGGTTATTTGTATGAAAACAGATGGATACTATTCAAGTGTTGGCTGTAGCCTAACCACTCAACAAACCAAGTCTTGAAAAGACAAAGAAAAAAAACAAGCACATTTTTCATGAACAACTGACAGCCGAACATATAAAAAAGCTACCATAAGAATCAAATAAAAATTATGTACAAAAGTGGTTAGTGGTCATTTTCATCATACATATACCAAACATGTAGCTGACTGTGCTGTTTTCATTTAAATAAGATATGTCATTTTTGTAACATTAGGCCAAACAAAAATATACTTTCCTGCCTCCTGGTAAAAAAGAAATGGAAGGAAAGTAGGCAAAATATTCTAGGGTAGGTAGAATGGCATAAAACAAATGTGTATGTTTTTTTATTTTATTTAGAATAGTTCCAGAAAATCAATTTCTACGACAAGAAACTGAGTATTTTTTCCCAGTAAGTAAGGGGACATTGAATAACTTCTAACGTACATATGTTGGTATAATCAGGTAGGCAAACTATGCTATAAAATGCTAAATAAAACTTTCTTTTGAGAAAGGAAGAAAGTTTATCACATGAAAAAAGCTTACTGCACCAAAAATCTTTAACTCTAATTGACATTTTTTTTAGCATAAGATTTCAAGCAAAATATACAAAAAAAGCAATATTAGGTAATAATAAAAGCAATGCAATTTAGCTGTTGCCATAGAAGCTTGTTATTCATTGCTGTGCACTACTCCACTGAAAAAAATCCCCAAAATTAACTACCTGTCTTGCTGTTCATCTGCCTAAAAAATCAATATTGCAGTCTGATAAACTTTGTATGTTTTTATTGAACTACATGTAATACACAGTTCTTTTTGTTTATGACTTAAAATTCAAGGGTGTTTCAAATAAAAGATGGATCTCAATTCTTGAAAATTTAGTGGTGATCTCTATAAATCAGTTGTTGATGTACTCGTATGGAGAAAACACAAGCATGCATTCATAAATGTAGCTATTCTTTATAATTACTTTTTTGATAATATAAATATATTCATTGCAATGAAAATTATACAAGGTGTTTTTTAAAACCAAATATTGAAAATAAATATCCCATCAATATCTATTCTGCATTCCAGCTGTAAACAATAGCATAGATATTAAGTTTTAGTCATCTTAGAAATTTTCTCTAGCTGAAATACAATTGATAAAGCATGTATTCTTTGACTGGCACAGAGAGAAACATGTAGGGATGGACAGACAGGAGTAAAAAAAAATCCCTTTTTTTTATTACTGTGACATCCATATCTGTGAAACATTGTCATATGACCTTACAGTCCCTTTTGTAATATCATTTCCATTACAATATCAACATAGAAAATCAATCTGAATAAAAGATAGATCCTGTATCCACACTTCCCTTACAAGGATTTAACAAGGGGCCATTTAATTTTGGTTTTTAAAAATTTTGGGATACTCTGGTTAAGTCCTAATGATACACACCTTCAAATATAAGTCTAGGAATTTTATTTGCTGATGTAATAATTACCAGAACAGACAGTAGAACAGAATTTTGTCAGATCCGTGTTAGCAAAGCTTGGAAACAGGATCTGTATTCAAATGAGATTGCATAAAACATTTGTATTCCTTGCAGATATCTTACAAGACAAAAGGCAATATAATAGAAAACCCACCTGCGCCATCACATGCCTCTTTCAGATACATACAGTCCCATTCTGCATCCCATTTTTCGCCCACTAACTCAGTTCCATCATATTCAGCCATGAATGGTACCAGTGGATCATCAGCTTTGTATTTAGCATAATATTTAATGGTGCCTTCAGTAGGATCAATTGTTCCATCCTTCAACAAATGTGTTCTAAGACGAGCAATGTAGTTTTGGCGTACTTGTTCTAAGAAATTATCATCTTCTTGACATTTCTCAGCAACTTTTTGTGCCAGTTTCTATGTTTTAAATAAACAATCAAATTAAAATTTTGATATTCACATTAAGATATAATTAAATTGTAATAAAGTTCTGTTAAGGAAAAAAAACATTTTCTAGAATGCTAGTCGTTTCGTAACCTGGTCGTTTCGTACCTGGTCGATTCGTAACTAGATTGATTTGTAACTAAGACGTTTCGTACCTCGTGTAATTATATATGGTTATAAAGTGTCTATATTAGTTTTGTCTCTGGAAGTGTTTATCTCTCAAAATTGTCTATATATTGAAGCCAAAATAAATTTCTTGAGTTTTGTTCTTGTTATTTATATTTAAAAATTATCAAACTGTGCATCTAATAATAATAATATTGTTATAGTTTCTAAAATTTTAAATTCTTGGCTAATTAGTGATTATGCTTAATGGTTATATGACAGCTATTGACAGGTGATAAAAAGTAATTAGGTGTAAAGTGATTAAGAAGAGGATTAAAAAAATGGCTTATCATCTGAAAAAAAATTTTTTCTACTTTTTTTTCTTATTACATGCAATTATTGAATAACATTCCTCCTTTTCACGCGGGCTGGGGACCGGCCGTTTTTTTTTTTTGTTAATCGTCTTCCTTTAGAACATTAACTTCACTATGTTGTCCTTTGTTTCAACTTTGCATGTTTGTGCTGGCATAAAGCCTGATTTTTCATCTGAAAAAAACCTGGTATAAACAGGTAACAAAGTTTTAGTTGGCCGGAGCAGCAGAAACAGCAGTTGCATGGTCCGTAAACAAAAGCACATCTCCTTAACAATGAACTACATGACATCTGGTTTTGAGTATATTTATCCCAGAATGAGAATATGCGTACTTGTATGAAGCGGGACCTAACACGCTGATACCGTTTTAGTTTACCTTTGGATATATACATCAATAAGTCTATTTATTATTTTAATCGAAATATTTATTTAACATTATTTCCATAACCTACAACTCATATTATTAAATATCGTTATAAGGTTAAGAAACTTTTCAGTTACAAAATAAACTAGTTAGTTACGAAGTGACTAGTTACGAAACGACAAGGTTACGAAACGACCTGCACCCCTTTTTCTAATTTGTTTATTCATAATAAAAACTTGAAATTACACAAATTTGTCCATGTAATCAATTGTCATGAAATAATGATAAAGAAGAAAGCTTTTTCAAATTTACCTTTTCATAATCAACGATTAATTAACTTGAAAGTAAACACTTTCTGTTTGCCCATGTTTTCAAAAAAAAATATTAAATTTGGTTTGATACATGTACATGCAAGACAAAAAAAAAATACCTGACGCCTCTTGCATTTCTTCTTGAACTTCTTCTTTTTTTCCCTGACCTCTTCCTCTTCCTCCTCCTCCTCCTCATCTTCATATTCATCATCAGACACCTCTACATCATCAGCCTCCATTCCTAAAGCTGAAGCCTAAAAAAATCGTAGACAAAACTCTTTATAATCAAATTACTGAAAGCTAGGAATGGAAACTGTTCAAATAATAAACTAAATTCCTGAGATTTGACATACCGTAAAATATGGTTTAAGCCAGCCCTTCAATTCAAATTCATCACCTACCGCATAGCCAGCATAGAATTAAAATGGAATTCTTACAAGAAAGCAGGTACATGTATAACCAGAATAATTCACGAGTCCCTCCCCATGATCGACTCTCTTAACTCTCGAGGACCTGGACTCTTAATATGAAAAAAAAACATGTCCTGAATCAAAGGTTTTGATTGGTGCTCTCTGGGTGACAGAGCCAATCAGCTAAAAGCTTAATGTTATCGAGATAGGTGAATCCAGAGCTAATTCTAAATGATTGCCGATTTTCGATTGACCAAGCCTTCAGGCGTTAATGTTACCATCAAAGAGCAGCGGAATATAACTCTGAATTATTCAGGTTAGGGCAGGTAAGGTTATTCATCATATATGAAGAAAGAACACTTATATTCATATTCTTGTTCTTTGGTCTATTGTGGAGAGTTGTCACATTGGAATTACCTCTCTTTATTTTTGTATTTATCAAAGGGGAGATAACTGAATAAGACAGAAAAGATAGAAATTATCAAATTAAGATGGAAAGCTCAAACCAGAAGAGTATAATTAACAGCTATAAAAGCAACAGTAAGGGAGGCAATTCATTACGATCACTTACATCAGGGGAGACAACTAAGATATGAACGATTTTGTACAGCAAGGAAGGTAATTCAAGACGAAATGAATAGTTGCAATACTTACAGCAGAATCCTGGAAGGCAGCATCACTACTGAACATCATATTATATGTAATATTTGTCTGTTGAGATGGTGGAGCTTGTTGCATCATCATCTGAAATACAAAATTAAAACCATGTGACTAAGTCAAAGTTTTCTGTAAAGGTAATATGTTATGAAACTTGTGAGATGATTATTTTACAAATCACTGATTAAAAATATTAGGGATTGAGGGTAATTTAATTGTTTTACAGCAAACTGAAAATAGTTCTTCTGAAACGTGAATAATTGTAAACAGTGAAGTGTTCCTAATATTTTCCCATGTGTGGCTTAAAGGGTAATATATACGTAGCATTGATCTAGAAATTGAAGGAAATACTGCCACTGTTGATCATAATGCCAGTTAACAATATACGGTTGGGTACTGTGGTCTAACTCTTAAACCAAAGGTTAAAAAAAGTGGTCTTATCATACTTCTCCTTTAATTAAAAAAAACTTACACCCATCATAGGCATCATTGGAAGTCCCATCATTGGAAGTCCCATCATAGGCTGAGCTACAAAAGATATATACAAATTTTTATCAGTACTCACATTAGTTTTGTATTTGGATTTGAATATTATATATATATATAAATATATTACGATAAAAAATTTATATATATTATCAACAATCATTCCTTTAGATTAACACATGCATTTGCTTGAAAATTGGTAATGTCACAGATTTGAACTAAAATTAATAAAAAAAAAAAATGTGTATAGGTGTAATACCACCAAATCATAGTACGTCACATCCGGTTGCATACGAAAATAGGTCGAAAAAAAATATTCCCTTGAATTTGACAGTTGTAGGTAATTGATCCTACATTTCATTGCAGTAAAACATTTCTGAGTCATAAACATATATCTTGGGTATTTCAAAGCACCATTATTTCTTTATTTGGGGTTTCTATAGAATATTTTGGAAACTTGAGGTTACATGGTTACTAAATCTTGTACACAGGTTAAAAAAGGGGGAAAATTTGATTGGTTAACTTCCAGTGATGGTTATTTTCTTATATGCAATGAAATGTTATGTGAAATTTTTTCTATAGTACTGGACAGGATAAAACTTTACTCATGCCAAGTATTTCTTTATTTGAAACAAAGATAAATTCTGCACAATTTTTTGAAAAGTGCAAATTTAACAAAGACTAATAGGGGAAAATCAATGGTGGTATTACACCTAATATGGGAAGCTGTACATGCACCTTTGACCTTGTGAGTACTCTCATGTGTTAAAATTTCTTGCTATTTAAGTGAAATATTACAAATAATGAAATATTCTGAGTGGATTGAGTCTCCAAAATACATTTTATGAGAAAATTTCCTTGAAATAGGACTTTACCATGAATATTAGTTGACAGAACAAGCCATACTTAGAGTCTTGGGGAGCTTTTTCTCCTTATTTCTTATATTCTGCTATACTAGAAAATTTTTCCTAAGAAATACTTTAATAAATATATAGTTTTAAGTAAATGAAATTATTTTTAAAGCAGTAACAACAAATTATTCACCAAAAGAGAAGTTTTTTATGTCCCTCTCTGGAACGCGGCGTAAATTTAAGTTTTACGCAAGGACTTATTGAAACCTCCTTGGAGACAGTAAACTTTTATACGGATAGTTCAAGCAGCTTGAATACTTCAATTAATCATTTATAATAACATTCCTATCATAAATGAGTGAAAGTTACCCCAAAATTTTTATTTATTGGCCTAAAAAGTAGAAATTTTGAGGAAATGAGAGGTATAAATGGACCAAAAGAGACTTTATAAGGAAGAATAAGAGGTCCATTAGTAGTATTTATCATCCTAAAGTCATCTTTTGTATCATATTCAACTGTTTGTAGGCAGATGAGATAAATATTTGATCATTTATTGGTCCACACTATATTCTATCATGATGCGGCTTGGTTTGAATTTTTCGAAGAAATTTTGCTCGAATTGCTGTAGATGTCGTCTTACATTATACTAGATTTTTCTCAAACTATTGAACTGATTATGACAAAACTTGACAGGAATGCTTGAAATAACCAGTATTACAAAGGAAAAAAGTCACATTCAGTTCATTCAACAAAAAAGTCTTCTTTAGGTGTAATACCACCAAATCATAGTACGTCACATCCAGTTGCATACGAAAATAGGTCGAAAAAAAATATTCCCTTGAATTTGACAGTTGTAGGTAATTGATCCTACATTTCATTGCAGTAAAACATTTCTGAGTCATAAACATATATCTTGGGTATTTCAAAGCACCATTATTTCTTTATTTGGGGTTTCTATAGAATATTTTGGAAACTTGAGGTTACATGGTTACTAAATCTTGTACACAGGTTAAAAAAGGGGGAAAATTTGATTGGTTAACTTCCAGTGATGGTTATTTTCTTAAATGCAATGAAATGTTATGTGAAATTTTTTCTAAAGTACTGGACAGGATAAAACTTTACTCATGCCAAGTATTTCTTTATTTGAAACAAAGATAAATTCTGCACAATTTTTTGAAAAGTGCAAATTTAACAAAGACTAATAGGGGAAAATCAATGGTGGTATTACACCTATTTAATATGGGAAGCTGTACATGCACCTTTGACCTTGTGAGTACTCTCATGTGTTAAAATTTCTTGCTATTTAAGTGAAATATTACAAATAATGAAATATTCTGAGTGGATTGAGTCTCCAAAATACATTTTATGAGAAAATTTCCTTGAAATAGGACTTTACCATGAATATTAGTTGACAGAACAAGCCATACTTAGAGTCTTGGGGAGCTTTTTCTCCTTATTTCTTATATTCTGCTATACTAGAAAATTTTTCCTAAGAAATACTTTAATAAATATATAGTTTTAAGTAAATGAAATTATTTTTAAAGCAGTAACAACAAATTATTCACCAAAAGAGAAGTTTTTTATGTCCCTCTCTGGAACGCGGCGTAAATTTAAGTTTTACGCAAGGACTTATTGAAACCTCCTTGGAGACAGTAAACTTTTATACGGATAGTTCAAGCAGCTTGAATACTTCAATTAATCATTTATAATAACATTCCTATCATAAATGAGTGAAAGTTACCCCAAAATTTTTATTTATTGGCCTAAAAAGTAGAAATTTTGAGGAAATGAGAGGTATAAATGGACCAAAAGAGACTTTATAAGGAAGAATAAGAGGTCCATTAGTAGTATTTATCATCCTAAAGTCATCTTTTGTATCATATTCAACTGTTTGTAGGCAGATGAGATAAATATTTGATCATTTATTGGTCCACACTATATTCTATCATGATGCGGCTTGGTTTGAATTTTTCGAAGAAATTTTGCTCGAATTGCTGTAGATGTCGTCTTACATTATACTAGATTTTTCTCAAACTATTGAACTGATTATGACAAAACTTGACAGGAATGCTTGAAATAACCAGTATTACAAAGGAAAAAAGTCACATTCAGTTCATTCAACAAAAAAGTCTTCTTTATGGGAAGCTGTACATGCACCTTTGACCTTGTGAGTACTCTCATGTGTTAAAATTTCTTGCTATTTAAGTGAAATATTACAAATAATGAAATATTCTGAGTGGATTGAGTCTCCAAAATACATTTTATGAGAAAATTTCCTTGAAATAGGACTTTACCATGAATATTAGTTGACAGAACAAGCCATACTTAGAGTCTTGGGGAGCTTTTTCTCCTTATTTCTTATATTCTGCTATACTAGAAAATTTTTCCTAAGAAATACTTTAATAAATATATAGTTTTAAGTAAATGAAATTATTTTTAAAGCAGTAACAACAAATTATTCACCAAAAGAGAAGTTTTTTATGTCCCTCTCTGGAACGCGGCGTAAATTTAAGTTTTACGCAAGGACTTATTGAAACCTCCTTGGAGACAGTAAACTTTTATACGGATAGTTCAAGCAGCTTGAATACTTCAATTAATCATTTATAATAACATTCCTATCATAAATGAGTGAAAGTTACCCCAAAATTTTTATTTATTGGCCTAAAAAGTAGAAATTTTGAGGAAATGAGAGGTATAAATGGACCAAAAGAGACTTTATAAGGAAGAATAAGAGGTCCATTAGTAGTATTTATCATCCTAAAGTCATCTTTTGTATCATATTCAACTGTTTGTAGGCAGATGAGATAAATATTTGATCATTTATTGGTCCACACTATATTCTATCATGATGCGGCTTGGTTTGAATTTTTCGAAGAAATTTTGCTCGAATTGCTGTAGATGTCGTCTTACATTATACTAGATTTTTCTCAAACTATTGAACTGATTATGACAAAACTTGACAGGAATGCTTGAAATAACCAGTATTACAAAGGAAAAAAGTCACATTCAGTTCATTCAACAAAAAAGTCTTCTTTAGGTGTAATACCACCAAATCATAGTACGTCACATCCGGTTGCATACAAAAATAGGTCGAAAAAAAATATTCCCTTGAATTTGACAGTTGTAGGTAATTGATCCTACATTTCATTGCAGTAAAACATTTCTGAGTCATAAACATATATCTTGGGTATTTCAAAGCACCATTATTTCTTTATTTGGGGTTTCTATAGAATATTTTGGAAACTTGAGGTTACATGGTTACTAAATCTTGTACACAGGTTAAAAAAGGGGGAAAATTTGATTGGTTAACTTCCAGTGATGGTTATTTTCTTATATGCAATGAAATGTTATGTGAAATTTTTTCTATAGTACTGGACAGGATAAAACTTTACTCATGCCAAGTATTTCTTTATTTGAAACAAAGATAAATTCTGCACAATTTTTTGAAAAGTGCAAATTTAACAAAGACTAATAGGGGAAAATCAATGGTGGTATTACACCTATATCTTCTATATTTACTAAAATATTATAGATTTTTTATTCTTAAAAAATTATTGATATTTGTATAGAAGTTATTTTAGAAAGCACTTTAAATTGCTGAAAAACGTTTTGAAAACGGTTTTAAAATCATGAAATTTTCCAAAACCAGTGCATAGATTTTTCTAAAAAATTGATATGTTGTTGTTGATACATAAATTTTCGTTTCATTGATATAAAGTAATCATTCATCAACTTCATTTTCATATACTGACCAATCTTTTACCTATTTTTAATGAAAATGGTAGAAAACAAAGCCTTAAGGCTTTACATTGTGACAATGTAAAAGTTATTTCAACATTTCGTGGTATTTTCACTTAGAACTCTACCATGTCTACTTTGACTGATGTCTATCAAATAACCAAGTCTGCAAACCTTTTTTAAATTTACACCATAAAAACTGAAATATATCAGACAACAGCATATCGGTTTAACATGTTTAAAGTAAATCTGCATGTATTTGCAGGTGTCAACAATGGACTTTTTAAAGAAAATTTTAATGATATGCTTTTGGATAGATTTTTCGTATATTCTATACAAATGTTGAACTTTTTAAGGGATTTCCTTTCAATAACATTTTATCAAGTACAAAAGTTAAAATAATTGTTTTAATGATTTTTAGTAAGAGTTCAACATGTTCACAAGGTGATAAAGTTGTATGAACAATTTTACCAAAATCTGAGACATAGCCCATTTACTGTTCCTTGGCCTTTTAAAATAAAAGGAAACGCAGAGAATAATACATGAATGAGACATATTGCATACAATGAAATAAAAAATCCTGTAACGAAAAAAAAAGATGTACATACAGCTAACATTTTTTCTAAAAATAAAACATTTTTACTTGTTTGTAAACATGTTTACTTGTTTTTGTTAATATGTCTTTTGATTGAGTTAAGCCATTTCAATTGATATTTTATAGTGTGTCTTTCTATGTTGTGATGTTACACAAGTATTTCAGGTTAGGGTGAAGGTTGGCGCCTGTTAAAACATTTAAACCCACTGCATTTGTTTGCACCTGTCCTAAGTCAGGAACCTGTTGTTCAGGGTTGTCGTTTGTTGATTTGGTTCATAAGTGTTTCTCGTTTTTTATATAGATTAAACCGTTGGTTTTCCTGTTTAAACGGTTTAACACTAGTTAGTAATTTTGGCCCCTTTATAGCTTGCTGTTCGGTGTGAGCCAAGGCTCCCTGTTGAAGGCCATACTTTGACCTTTAATAGTTTACTTTTTACAAATTGTGACTTGGATGGAGAGTTGTCTCATTGGCACTCATACCACATCTTCTTATATCTATTATCATTTGAACAGTATATATCATTTGATGTCACAGCTCAAGAGCGTTGTTTTTTTTCTCAAAATCATGTGATCAACTAGAAAAATTAGGATGTGATCATTCACACTTCCAGGATGTGGTATTTGTGTATGAATAGCTTATAAAATCTTACCATTGACATTGTAAGCTGAGTTATTGTAAGTATAACCACCACCATAGGGCTGTTGATACTGATTTCCATACCCATAACCCTGAAATATTCAAAATATATCAGGAAATCTAATCCAAATAAAATACACTTTACTTACAAAAAACAGACAAGGCTTCATTCTACTTTTTTTTTCAGTTATATAATTTATAACATCAGCCAATAAAATTCCTGTCTACAATTTTTCGAAAGTGTTAATCATTGCAATCAATACAACAAGAGGATATATATCCCAAAATGTCTATAAATCATAAAGTAAAACTTTCAGCTGTCACATTGATGTAAGCAAACCTTGGAAAATATGTCCGTATTTTAATCATATCATTTTCATAGATTCATTGGAGTAAGTAAATCAAAAGTTAAAGGTGGCTCAATAGTTTAAGTGTATGCCCAATGTGCAGAATGTTACACATAGAGAACCATACAGACAAAATGAGAGTGGGTGTCATAAAAAATTAAAAATTCTATATTGAGTGTTTTGATTGATAAAAAATGTTGAATTATTTGCTTTTTGTTGTTAAATTATAAAATGTTTCATTTATTTTCAAATTTTTCAACAAGCTTATATATGCTCTCAGGCTAATGTTGAGTGTATCAAAGATAAACAATTTGATCCCCTTGCTTTAAAGTTTTAAGCATGAAAAAAATAGGTTTTTCTGACATAAAGTTCTAATACCCTTGAGGGTAACAGTTATTTCAAGTGTTTAACAAACCATACATATTTCCAGTGAGGCTATCATTGTGATGTATAGTTCTCAAAACCATGCAATCAAATAAATTCAAAGAAAATATAATTTTTTAGTAAATTTAATAAATGCACAGTAAGGGTATAGGTTACAATTAACAAATATAGTGTCCTTCATTCTGAACATGAATACTTACACCACCACCTGGAGGGGGATAAGCCATCATCTTGCTAGTTCTAAAAAAAAAATCAATTATTCAAATATTCAATTATTCAATTATTCAATGCTTAATGATAACTTACATGTACAACATGATCAACTAAAATGTTAAATCACACTGAATCATTCCTGACACACAATTAAAACTAATGTTGAACAATTAACAATTACAATTTCAAATGTTATTAAACAATGTGTGTGCAATGGTTAGCCTGGTTAAAGTATCAATGTTTATAAGAATAAGGAGATGTGGTACATGTATGATTGCCAACAAGACCATTATTCACCAAAGTTCATATAAAGTGGATGTAAGCAATTACAGGCAACATACGGCCGTCAACAATGAGAAAAAACCATACTGTATAGTCTGCTATAAAAGGCCCCTGCATATAAATATGAAACAATTCAATTGAGAAAACTAACGGCCTAATTTATAACAAAACAATTTACGAATAACAAATATGACAGACGTCAACCAACAACAACCACTGAACTACAGGCTCCTCACTTGGGACAGACACTTAAAGAATGTGGCCGGGCTAAACATGTTTGTGTGCAATCAACCCTCCCCTAACCTGGGACAGTGGTGTAACAGCACAACATAGGAACAAACTATAATAAACTGCTTCGCTGAGCGCAGCTAGATACGCCCGCAGAGATCCAACCCTGAACAGTTGGGGCAAAAATGGACACAATATTCAAGCTTGAATTTGGATTGTAATTAAATATTTGACATATTATAGGTTTCTGAATAAATGTAGTCAAAGAACTTGAAATTGGTTATATGAATTGAATTTATATTCAATTAAAGATTTCTTGCTGTTGTGCAATACTTAGTAAATCTGTTGTCAGACTATAAACAAATAAAGTTCAATTAATTCTCAATGTCATATTAGAAATTTATGAAAATAAAAAGGGAGCTTACATCAATAGATATAAACAATTCACCAAAGTTTCATGAGAATTGGTGATAGCATTTTTGAGTTATTGTCCGAAAACTGGAAAATTACCCCTTTTTTTAATGAATAAAACCCCATTTATATAACTCATAAATGTAAAATGTAAAATTTATAAAATTCTAAAGGGAGCTTACATCAATACATACAAACAATTCACCAAAGTTTCATAAGAATTGCTGAAAGCAGTTTTGAGTTTTTGTCCGAAAACTGGAAAATCCCCCCTTTTTTTATGAATAAAACCCTGTAACTCGGAAACGTAAAATCTAAAATTTATAAAAATCGAAAGGGAGCTCATGTCAATAGATATAAACAATTCACCACAAATTCTTGCAAGTTGGTGAAAGTATTCTTGACTTATTGTCCGAAAACTGGAAAATCCCCCTTTTTTTAATGAATAAAACCCCATAACTCGGAAACGTAAAATCTAAAATTTATATAAAACGAAAGGGAGCTCACGTCAATAGATATTAACAATTCACCAAAGTTTTATGCAAATTGGTTACAGCATTTTTGAGTTAATGTCCGACATGTTGACGACGGACAGACTGACGGACAGACGGAAGGACGGACGGACAGATGGACAACAGTATACCATAATACGTCCCGTAAACGGGCGTATAAAAATCAGTTGAAAAAGGCTGAACTCATCAGATGGATACAAAGAAAAACATCAACAAAAACACAGACAGGACATGGCAGGGTATATATCCATCCCTCATCCCTAACAACAAAAAAAGACACAAAGCACAGTAACCATTCCATTCAAATATAGGCATGATACATAAACTTGATGTATCATTTCAACACGAGTTCCCACACATGCAGACGTAATTGATTCTTATAATAGTCATAAATTAAAAAATTGTTTAATGTTCATTTATGGAAATTCATATGACAATGTATGAAAGGCGAGGTGTAGCAGAGAGAGACTCATAATATTTAAGTAGGACTGGTTTAGAAAACTGGTGTCTTAAGACATGTAAGATAATAACCAGTAAATTACAAACTAACAGAAAATTTTAATTTACATATGGTGGTAAGAATACATGTTGAAACAGAAAGATATAAAAATATATGTTTAGATAAAAGGTTGTGTTTTAATTGTATTGCAATTGAAAATGAAAAACATGTATTATTGTAATGTCTAATATATACACAGATTTATGTGATGCTTTTTTAATCATGCTAGTTTTTATGCCCCAGCCTTCATTGGAGGGGGCATTAACAGTCAAGGATATAACTCTATAGGGTTATTAGAGAAACATAACATACATTTGTTATTGTGGACTAAAAATCAAAGAACTGTGATAACATATGTATGTTACATGTTTCAAAGGGACAATATACATCATTAGTTTTGTTAAAATGTATACAAGTTCTATTGATATTACTATTGTCTTTATGTATACTTAACTATAGAAAGATATTATACAATTATAGCCTTTGTATGAGGTCGATACGAGGTTATATCGACCTAAGAGAAGCATATTGACTGAGGACGAAGTCCGAGGTCGATATGCTTCTCTGGGTCGATATAACCTCGTATTGACCTCAACCAAAGACTACAATTGTTATATTATTAATCAACAACTATTGCATGAACAATGTAAAATTGGGGATTTCTAGAATCTATTTTTAGTAACATGCTGTATGCCCTGTGCAATATGCTGTTTTTGACCTACAAAAAGCTAAACACAACAGTATTGGCGTGCAAACTGAGCAAATACAAAATGTACATGTGATCAAGTTTTAACGAATCACAAATCCTTAAAAATATTTGATTAATAATATAACAATTCATAGTTTGCCAATCATGCATAGTACACCTATGTTATTACAGAAAAAATATGCCTGCAATAACTGAAGGGTGTTATTACAGCTTCTCTACATCACTCCAAAGCATTTGCTCAGACATACATCATGCTTAATTACAATGTATTTTAATTTATTGTAAGAAATAATGATCAGAGCATGTAATGAGGTTCTGTGCAAGCTTCCCAGTAATTCCCGTGTGTCTCATATAATAAGTTACATGCCTTTAATAACTTAGCCTTGTTATTACAGCTAAGTTTATCCCTTAAAAGCCTTGTCTCATTGAATTACCATGGTTAATGAAAAATGTATTCATTTAATTTGAAAATTAGTTATCAAGGCTATGCATTTAGTTTCTGCGCAAAGTTTCAAGAGTTCCTTAGAGTCCACTAAAAATTTAAATATTTATGATTTATTTTACAAATAACAAACACATGTTACTCAGGCCATAATCTTGCCGGCGAAATGACGATTTAAGTCGCCAAAGAATTTTGAAAATCGCTAAATCTCGCCGGCCGACTGACTTTATAGCGAAGTCAAATGGCTATCAAAATAGGTAAAAGGGAGACAACTTGTGATTGACAAATCTCACAGGTAAAAAAATGGTGCCTGACAAGGAAAAATCGAGATTTTCGAAACGACCCAGGACTAATACTGTCAGCGATCAAATTAAATAAATACAACGGTGACTTTGAACATCCTCGGATATAACATTCAAAACTATTCAAACGGAAAACTGACCGTCTGGTTAAGTTAGGGAGCTTCCATTTGATTTTGATGGGGGGGGGGGGGGGGGGGGGGGGGGGGGGGGCTAGGATGAAATTTGAAAAAAATAGGCAAGACAGGAGTTTTGAGTAAAAAAAAAGGCAGGATGAGATTATTTGCAAAAAAAAAAGGCAGGATGACAATTTATGTAAAAAAAAAGTCAGGATAAGCTAAAAAAAAAAAAAAGGCAGGACCTAATAGAGTGAAAAATAAAAAGGCAGGACCGAATAGAGGGAAAAATAAAAAGGCAGGACCAAATATTTCATCCTAGCACCCCATAAAAATCAAATGGTAGCTCCCTTATCATCGTACGATGATTTTCATCTGAGGATGTTGCATAATCACTCAGCTGATTTGTTTTATTTTTATTACTTACACGAGTCGATCAATTTTACTATTCGGTAGGTAAAGAGTGGGAATTAACGGTAGATTTATTAAATTGAAATATAAAAGGTAAAAAGACAGCTGATGGATAATGTGATTGCAAACGTACGACACTCGACCAGATTGTGATCAGCAGTGGATTTTTTCTCACGACCATTTCGTTGATATGGATGATATTTTTAAAAAATTTGTAAGGGTTCCGCGGAACCCAGTGTCTTGCCTACTTTTTGCTGTTAATCACAGGCTCAGCAAAAATGAGGAAAAAAATTAATAAAAATACTCCTCTCTATACTATCTTTTGATTGTAAGTAGCTTCTGTCCAAGTTTGGTAAAAATCCAGGATAGTTTATGAATCTAATAAATGTTTTAAAAACTTAAACTGCAGACTGTATGTAATGTTAACTGGAAGAAAAACTAAGTCCATTTATAAGTAAAATACGGAAAAAATGGAACAAAATTTCCTTCTAGATACTAGCTTTTAATCATAAACAAGCTTCTGTCTAAGTTTGGTACAAATCCAGGATAGTTTAAGAAAGTTGTTCAAATTTTAAAAACTTTAACCACAGAGTGAATGTAATGTTAACTGGCAGAAAAACTAAGTCCATTTATAAGTAAAATACGGAAAAAATGGATTTTTTTTTTTACAAAATTTACTTCTGGATACTAGCTTTTAATCATAAACAAGCTTCTGTCCAAGTTTGGTACAAATCCAGGATAGTTTAAGAAAGTTGTTAAAATTTTAAAATCTTTAACCACAGAGTGAATGTAATGTTAACTGGCAGAAAAACTAAGTCCATTTATAAGTAAAATACGGAAAAAATGGAATTTTTTTTACAAAATTTACTTCTGGATACTATCTTATGATCATAAACAAGCTTCTTTCCAAGTTTGGTAGAAATCCAGGATAGTTTAAGAAAGTTATTAAAATTTCAAAAACTTTAACCACAGAGTGAATGTAATGTTTCCTGGCAGAAAAACTAAGTCCATTTATAAGTAAAATACGGAAAAAATGGAATTTTTTTTTACAAAATTTACTTTTGAATATTATCTTATGATCATAAACAAGCTTCTGTCCAAGTTTGGTAGAAATCCAGGATAGTTTAAGAAAGTTATTAAAATTTCAAAAACTTTAACCACAGAGTGAATATTTGTGGCCGCCGCCGCCGACGACGACGCCGACGGAATGTAGGATCGCTATGTCTCGCTTTTTCGACAAAAGTCGAAGGCTCGACAAAAATGATAGAAATTAGCTCTTTATCGGATAAATAATATGCGATTGAAAGATATTTTCATTTATAGACTTGCAATTTTTAACGATAATCTCAATTTACAACTAACATAATGTCCTGGACATTCAATAATGTTTTACAAAATAATGACAAGTGGTGATATAAATTAAATTCCTAGTCATGTGAAATTCATCAGGTAAACTGGGAGTCATATTTTTTCTGTACTTTAAAAAAAAATTCGTAAGGGTTCCGCGGAACCCAGTGTCTCGCCTACTTTTTCTGTTAACCGCAGGCTCAACAAAAATGAGGAAGTAAATCAATAAAAATATTCCTCTTGATACTATCTTTTGATTGTAAGAAGCTTCTGTCCAAGTTTGGTAAAAATGCAGCATAGTTTATGAATCTAATAAATGTTTAAAAACTTTAACTGCAGACTGAATGTAATGTTAACTGGAAGAAAACAAAATTTCCTTCAAAATACAAGCATTTGATCATAAACGAGCTTCTGTCCAAGTTTGGTAAAAATCCAGGATAGTTTATGAATCTAATAAATGTTTTAAAAACTTAAACTGCAGACTGTATGTAATGTTAACTGGAAGAAAATCTAAGTCCATTTAAAAGTAAAATACGGAAAAAATGGATTTATTTTTTTACAAAATTTCCTTCTAGATACTAGCTTTTGATCATAAACAAGCTTCTGTCCAAGTTTGTTACAAATCCAAAATAGTATTAGAAAGTTATTAAAATTTTAAAAACTTTAACCACAGAGTGAATGTGTTGTTTCCTAGCAGAAAATCTAAGTCCATTTAAACGTAAAATAAGGAAAAAATGGATTTTTTTTTTTACAAAAATTCCTTCTAGATACTATCTTATGATCATAAACAAGCTTCTGTCCAAGTTTTGTAGAAACCCAGGATAGTTTAAGAAAGTTATTACAATTTTAAAAACTTTAACCACAGAGTGAATGTAATATTTCCCGGCAGAAAAACTAAGTCCATTTATAAGTAAAATACGGAAAAAATGGAATTTTATTTTTACAAAATTTACTTCTGGATACTATCTTATGATCATAAACAAGCTTCTGTCCAAGTTTGGTAGAAACCCAGGATAGTTTAAGAAAGTTATTAAAATTTTAAAAACTTTAACCACAGAGTGAATGTAATATTTCCCGGCAGAAAAACTAAGTCCATTTATAAGTAAAATACGGAAAAAATGGAATTTTATTTTTACAAAATTTACTTCTGGATACTATCTTATGATCATAAACAAGCTTCTGTCCAAGTTTGGTAGAAATCCAGGATAGTTTAAGAAAGTTATTAAAATTTCAAAAACTTTAACCACAGAGTGAATATTTGTGGACGCCGCCGACGACGACGACGACGCCGCCGACGGAATGTAGGATCGCTATGTCTCGCTTTTTCGACTAAAGTCGAAGGCTCGACAAAAAATTGAGGCAGATGCACATGAATTTAATGCATCATAATCTTGATAATATTACTAGGCTACTCCCTCATGTCCCAATCTACAAATTTTTATTAGTCTAAGAACACAATGGTATCAATAAATAAATAACAACTATATATTGTCTAAACATTTTTATTAAGAACTTTCTATATATACATTGTGTACAATAACATGAAAAAACTGCAAGTATCTTTTATTGAATATAAAACAATTTCCTTAGTGATAAGCATGAAAACACGATGCAACCGAAACGGTAATGGAATCTCACTTCTCCAAGAAATTGACCACTTCTCCCTTCTCTCTCATGGAAGGAGAAGTCACTTCTCCCTCTTCAAAATCCTAGATTAGGCCTTGGTTACTACAGATTTAGAAAATTTAAGGATTAAACAGTAGACAACTCATGAAAGTATCTGTAATAACACATGCAAGATATTTTCTGTAATAACCCAATAGAGTTATATCCCTGACTGATTAAGTGTTACCCTTGTCCGTCCGTGAGTTCAAATGCGCAGATGCGCTTGACTTCAATCTTAATTGACTAAGATCATCAGTTTTCCTACAAAGGTCGCGGTTCTCTCTGGGCACTCAGGCTTAATCCAACAATAAAAACTTCCCACCTCAAAAAAGCACAATAGTGCTGAAAGTAGCATTAGACATTAATCATGTATGATGAAGAAAAACTTATATTTATGTTTAATAATGATGATATGTGCAATTTGATACTGCCAAAATCTGCCACAATATAATATTATAAAAAAGAAAGTTATTTCCATAAGTTTTATGTATTTTAATCAGTCTCTCATTACTCTTTTTAAAGTGGCTTCTGTATATTGGACACATATATTTATTTATATGTCTATTTTTTTTATATATATGTACATCAGTAAATTATTTGTCTTGTCTTGTCTACATGTATATATACTAAAACCAAAAACTAATCAACATGACACAACATGTACTCTCAATTATCAATAGCAAAATAAAAAAATATTTAATAAGTGTTACATTTCAAAGTCTTTTTAAGTTGAGCAAACTGTGACATTTCAGGTACTGGTCACAGCATACATGTAGATAAAAATTAATTAATCAAAAGTTGATTTAAAACTTTACAAGAAACGTGTACAAACATAAAGTTTTCTTTAAAAAAAACCAACATATTTTAGCATCAATTACTTAAACATGTTTTAAAATGTTTTGGTCCACCAAATAAACACTTTATATTTAAATAAATGCTCAATTATGACAATTTCAATAGTCTAAGGGATGTTTATAAGCAATGATTTTATTATACACACATTAATTGTATATTAAACAAATCCTTGGTCTACAGTCATTTGATCCTTTAAATTAAACAAAAAAAGAGGAATATGTTTTATACATTTGAATAATAATTAAGTTTTCCTATAATACATGTGTATAAAAACTTTCTCCCAATTTGAAAACAAAATCCTTTATTGTAAACAAATCTTCAGAAATGTATTGCTACTGATTATATTGTCTTCATGTAATCTAATTCACTGACAGCTTTTTCACATGCAGTGTAAGCTATGTGAGTCTATGTGAATCTTCAACAATGGATACTCTCCATCTTTGTGGACTAGAATAGAATTCATGACAAAAATCTCTTCTTTGTTGATCTAATCTTGCTGATCATTTTTGCTTATTTAAGTTTCTATCTATCTAATATATTTTTTCCAGATAGTAGGCAACAACGCAAAAAAAAATGATAAAAATCGTTATTAAAGGGAACAACTCCAATAAGGGGTCATCAGACGATATAAACCATTATGACCAGGTTAGCAAAAAATCATCACTTTATTATCTCTGAAGGTTACTTCTGAAGAGCTCCATGCTTCTGTTGATTGTTTATGAAGGTCATAAATCATGATTTGGCGAACTTTGGTAACAAAACCAATCAAAGTACTGAAGTACTGAACATCGGATGACCGCAGGTTCTTGTGGATGGTCAAAAGCACATGTCACAGAAACAGATCACATCTCTATACCTGAAACTGAGGTTAATTTACAGAGATTTTTTTTCTTATACAAGTTCGTGCTTGGATGATGAATAAATGACAGGAAATTCAACCTCACCGTAATAACTATTATATTGTAGTGATACAAATCAGTATACCTTAGACTATTATACTAATATAATAATAGTTCCAGAGAATACACTGGTTTGTTGTTATATATTATATTAATATTACGGTTGCATGTATATATAATTTTCATCTATATGTATATCATACTATTCTACTATTAGTATAGTGTAATGCAAGTGCATGGTGGACACTCTTCTGTAATAAAAAAATCAAAGTCTTAAAGGCTGTAAAAGCAATTGCTGCCATGTTAATGTTTTGTGGACTTTTATTTTTCATCCATATATATAAGAATTAAACCTGACAGGACAGGAGTGTTGACTAGTGAGAAGCAAGACGGTTTTAACTTTATATCAATATAAGACTTTAGCAGGAAATCATTTTAAATATGTTTTATATTTTACAAGGAGACAACAAGTTTACCAGGCTAAAGTTGGGGTTAATTATACATGTGCTGAAACATATAACTGAAAAAAAAAATCATTATGGACTATCCCCTGGTAGTGTTTGTAACTGGGCAATTATTTCCTTTATTGATTTAATTTTAAACATTTTCATAATTAATTTAAATTAACCATTCAGTTAAAACATTTCAACTTTCCAGACGCAAATGTTGAAAAACGGGACAGAAATAAAATATCTTACAAGACATAAACATGTAAAAAATAAATATATATTTCAGCTTACTAAAAATATTTTCATAATGTTACTTTGACATTATTCTTTAAAACTAAGTCCCAAACATAATTGCTCAGTTGACATGTGTCATCCTCATGCGATACGAGATAACTATAATTCTCATGCAATCCCGAAAAGGGGGGTCATCACAAACAAACATGACATTAAATTGTCATTATACGAACTAGAACAAACAGCTCTATGTTGCTTTGATATTTATCAATTTTCAGGAAACATGTGAAATAAATTTCAGGTCCATTTCATTATAGTGCCTAACAAGATTGCGTGAGGTAGACGAAATTGACCTTAAAACGATCGTATTGTCTTTTGATGTCCAAAAATAGGCAGATCGGACATATAAGGACTTTATCTAATGACTACATAAATTTGGGATTTATCATTATTATAATATTCTAATGAAACTGAAAATTGTATTTTTTTTTAGGATAAACAACAATTTTACCTGGCGTAGCCGTTCATAAATGTTTTTCTGCATTTATCTTCGAAAAATGGCGTATTTAATGGAATAGAACGTTAATACAGTAAACTTTCTCTTTTTTCTCCGCAATAGGCTATCAAAAATAATTTATCTAATGTGTATGTGGAAAATTATGTGAAAAGATAAAAAGTGGCAATTGTTACCTTTCATACCTTAAGTTTCGTTCATCTGATTCTGACCAATGCTTATATACTAAATATCTATTTATATGCCGCTATTATTGTTGTTGTTACCAATTATGTAAATCAATTGTATCTGATTTTATGCCCTTTATGGGCCCTGTAATTTGGGAAATAAAAAAAAAATCTATTCATTGATAAAACGTAATATGGACTGGTCCAGTGTCCAGTTTGCAGGTCATTTAATTTTCTGTACACATTCATGCACGCTCTGATTTAATCAATATACTCGTACGAAAAAGCATGAACAGTTTGAATAATCTAATAATAACTTAATCCAATCAAATTGCATAAGATTCAATAACAATGTCAAGTCCACATCATAATGAGTAATAGAGGTAAACTGGGTAGGGAGAAAATGACAGATATTTCAAGTTAATATTTATGCAATAACGAATTAAAATTTGTCAACCAAAAGTTTTGCTACAATTTCAAAAACATGTCGTTCTGTATGGGTATAGTTTTCGTATCTTTCATTAGCGTATTTAAGGCTATAAAAAGTTTGGGCTTCAAAAGTTCACACAATTATTGACTTTATACAGAAAATTCGTCCTTGTAAAACATTTAATAGTTCACAAATATACGCGATTTTAAAGTAAAATTATTTCTTAAAACACTGCAAAAAATTTCATTCATATTGATAAAGTGGTATCGTCATAAAGTGCGTTGAAATGAACAGTGGTATAGCAAACATCGAATTCCCTCACAAAATGTTATCACACACTACAGTAAGGGGAGTCAGTTAAGTTTGTCTATTTTTAGATACTATACAGGTAATCTTTTGACAACCTGTGTGACCTGTGTAGTGGTTTTGATTTTACGATAAATTCATGAATGAACGATAATTTTATGAATGAACATGAGCACCTGCCCTCTTTCTTAAACACCTATTAAACATATAAAACCGTATTTAATAAGGAGATAATTCAGTCAAATTTTCAGTACTAAATCAACAACTGAAATGATTCCATTTTTTGATGAAACATCGTACGAACGGAGAACGGAATCGCAGGTATAAAAATGCACTTTTTTCCCTTGTAATGACCGCGGATCTATAATTTTTATAGATCGGTTGAAATCCCAAAACTAATTTGCATAATGGAAATTTAGGCGATAGCAATACATCGGAGTGACCTCAAGGTCATCCTCTGTAAAAATGATAATTTGTCTATCAATAAAAGGTAAACACCATTAGTGATTACAAAATAATTGATAAAACCCAGGAACTGAGTTCAAAATTTTGCCTGCATACCAAAATACTGGTCAGAAAAAAAAAACATTAACGGGTTGATACTGGTACAATATGCCAAATAGGGAACTATTCCGAAAATGAGTAACAATCCCTTATTTGAGTAATCATTTGGTAGTGTTAAAAACAAAATTTTCTTGACTGAGTTTTTTTACTTAAATGGCATATATATATATATTCATAATAAACTGTTAACACAGAGATATGTCTCGCCTTTTTGTAATTTTGATATTAATGCAAATGTTGAAATTAAAATAGCAATACATTAACATGAAAGTAATGCAAATATTCAAAGTCAATGAACCATGACTGAAGGTACATATCTGAACAATCTCCATGGAAATGAGATGTGCCAATGCTAATACAACTGCATACCAAATACCATTGACTTACCATAAGTGGTTCCCTTTAAACAAACCTAAACACAAACATTAACTTGTAAACTTTGTAAAAGTTTCAGAGTCAATGAACCATGATAAGGGGGTGGGGCTATATAATCTCCATGGAAACGAGACTTGCAAATGCCAATAAATTTGCAAACCAAATATCATTGACTTAACATTAGCAGTTCATCTTAAACTGACCCAATCACAAACTAATACATGTAAACTAAGCAAAAGTTTCAAAGTCAACAGACCATGACTGAGGGGGCAGGGCCAAATAATCTCAATGGTAATGAGATGTGCCAATGCTAATACAACTGCATACCAAATATCATTGACCTACCACTAGTGGTTCACCATAAACTAGACTTAATCACAAACTAATACATTGTTGACGCCGCCGCCTGAAACAGCATACCTATGTCTCCCTTTTTGACTCCGTTAAGGTGAGACAAAAAATGCAGCAAATTTCCCAATGAATGAATAGCCCTAACCTGATTTACTGAGAAGTTACAAGCCTATAAAGACTTTGAAAAATTGACTATTAATTTCAAAGACTAGTAGTACTAACTTTTTAAAAACTCAAAATTAAAAATGGTTCTTTGGAAGAAGTTGTTTCATTTTCTATAAATTTGTAACTTTTTAAGTAAAAAGACCCAGTTAAGAAAATTTCATTTTTAGCATTATCAAATGATTACTCAAATGAAGGATTGTTACTCATTTGGGGAATAGTTCCCTATTTGGTGGGTTGTACCCAACCTGTTTAATACTTTAAAAAGGTATTGAATAAAGCTACAACCACAAACACTTCATTATCTCTTTAAAAAACATACCAATATAAGAGTAAATGTATACTTTTTCATTGACAAGTGTCTCCATGTCTAGCTGACTTCTTGATAGTTGGGGTAAAAAAAGAAGCAGAAGATTCCCTGAGGAAAAATCAAAAGTCATAAAAGAGAGACAGACAAACCGAAATCATTTAAAACCTAGATGTGTTGGAACAACACAAATGGCCCGCTCGCAAAAATAGAAATTTTCAAAGTCCAAAGCCTGTTATTTCCACAAATATTAGCAGAACAGAACCAAACGTGAACTTGATCGGTTACTTGTCATAGTAGACTCAAGTACTAAAAATCAGCTCAATATGTGAAAGTTGTAAGAACAAAAGTCCCTAAAACTGTTAATTATTTTCACGAAATTTTCAAAGTCGATGTCTGTAATTTCGGGAAAACTTAGCAAAGCGGATTTAAACATAAACTTGATCTGTAACTCATCATAGAAGACTCTCATACTAAAAATTAGCCCAATATGTGAAGGCGTTTAGAAAAAAAGTCCATGTGATACATGTAGTTCGTTGTGGAATGACGGACAAGGGTAAAACTATATGTCTCGACCACTTATTATACACCTTATCACTATTTAGTCCAATTTGGATGAAATAGTCACTAAGACAACTTCCTGTTGAGGTCAAGTGACGCAAGAACAAAGATCATCAGTAATGAGTTGAGGGCGGAAAATGTGTAGAAAGTAAACATTTTGAACTTTGTACAGTTAAGGATCCAACTTTTAAAAGGCAAATTTAGGTGAGAAAAATGCTTTGTTTTAAGTGTTTACAATGATTTAAACATAACTCTTTCAAATTTTTTATGCACAGTAATTTGTTTAAACAGGGCCCCTGGATAGCTTGCTTGAGTTATGTAATTTTAGAACTTTTCCGGATTGGAATATATAGCGATAAGGTGAATTAAAGTGATGGGGCCATAAAAAACAAAAAGACAAACAAATTACTACACAACAAAACATAAAAACTGTGTAACATGGTCATGAGCACCACCAAAAATTTGGGTGATTTCAGAGGGGGTCTCATTGGGGGGGTTCTGATCCCGGATCCTGCTTACTGTTTTGTCAGATGCCTGTATCCCGCTTACACTATGTACGTAAGCAATTCTCATTTTTTGGTAATTTCCTGTGTCCCGCTAGACTTCATTTCCCGTTTTCACGGCACAATAATTTGACTTTCACATGTCACGCTTACAAAAAATCGGCAATCCTAGGTCACCTTAGACCCCAATGAGACCCGCTTCAGATTTAGCCCATTTATTATAAATAGTTTATATATAACATTTTTTTAAAAAAAATTATACCCCTGGCCCTTCTATCCACAATCTGTTTTGGATAGTAGGGGTGTAGTCAGTCCAAATGATAATAACTTCTTGAAAGGCTAGTTTATTTTTTATGTGAGGCCTCCATGGAAGTGTCACATAAATAAATAAAATACCCTTTCATTTCAAGATATCATAATTATTTGGTCTGGGTGGGGAATTTGTTTTAAATTTAATGCACCTAAACAATTAATGGGCTATACATCTGACATGTAGTTAAGTCTCTTTGATATTTTACCTTTTTTTCAAAAAGTTATTTGTGTATATTTTGGTAATACAATGTTAACAAAAATAAGTTGGAAGCACTTGTCGTCAGAAGTTCAGTGTCGAGTCCTTAGCAACACGCTGCAAGTTAAAACGGTAGACGAAGACATCAGGCTCTTTTGTAGTGCCTTTAAAGTGCAATGACAAAAGAATTAATTACAGATGACAAGACACGTCAGAAATAATTTTGGATTTACTGCGATTTGTGAAATTTACCTTTTGTTGGAAAATGCTGCTATGCCACACAGTTCTGTTCGGTCTAATTTGAAGCGTCTAAGTGACCCGGATTGAGGGTCAACAGCTGCTTAAGGACAGACTCAAAACCTACGGTGTCTTTTGAGGGGAGCTATCAAAAGTATTTTGATAGAAAATCATATTTTTATGTAGAAAAATACTACCTTGGTAAATACAAGGATTTGTATAGTGATACAAATCCTAGGAAAATACATAAAACTGATTCATATTAAAATAGACCCTATATTACTGCCGTAAAAAAGAGGCGAAAGATATCAGAGGGACATTAGACCACTTGCACATTGTTTGGTGATTAGTCATACCGGAAGTACGTAACTTCGGAATTTCGAAATCTATATTGACTGAACCAAAAGGCGGGCAGAATTTCCAAATCCGCCATTGTAACCAGGGTAAATAAACGCATTTTAGATTGACGATGGTGAACAAGAATTGCATGTACGGGGTTTGTAAGAGTGACAGTAGGTACCCAGAGAGACTCGCGGAGAAGGATGTGTACTTTATTCCGTTCCCAAAACCATTACGGAATAGAGTGAAGTGTGAAAGATGGATACGAGCTTGCGGACGACATGACTTGAACGTGGAAAAAGTGACAAAATACAGCTATATATGTTCACTTCACTTTGTAAGGGGAAACGGTCCGACTGAGGAATATCCGGATCCTATTCCTGCAGGAGCCTGTGAAGCTGAAAAGGAGAATTTCATGCTGCAGAACCGGAAAAGAAGGGCACCAATAGACCGTCCCAGCCTTGTGTGTAGGAAGGTGAAAAAAACAGGTACGAAATGTATATATAATTTAATATAATGCTTGTATTTTCTTTATAAAGGTTCATAATGTTTACATATTACCTTGTTTCAAATTTGACATGCTTGACATATCTACCAATGACACTTTTAACTTGAACATTCAGGTGCTGCATTTATACATGTTTATGTACTCATGGTACTAGGAAATGCTGTGTGAAATAATGCAGGCGCTGTCAAAAAACAGTTTCATATTTTATACATTTTACTGTTCAACTTACAATCTTATAGAAACGTCAATTTGTATGAACAAGGCTATAAGGCCAATGAATATTGACTGCCCAAATAGCATACATGTAGTTGCAGAATAAAATCCATGACGACTTGCCACAATGCCCAATCACAAAAAATTTGCTTTACTGATGAAAAAGGCAATTCAACCCGCCCAAAGACATACACAAATAAAACAGAAATTGTATATCTCACTCTATGTACATTTATATAGACCTACCAGTTTGTCCAAATATAGTATTCACGAACAGAAAATATATGCATGATACAATGTATGTACATATATGTTAGAAATATCTTAAGCATGTTGTGCAGTCTGCATCAAAATGTTATCTGATTACTAGTTCAAAGACCAATATTCCCACATTTTCCCTATGTGTCTAAACAAACTTTAACAACAACTTAATTACTAGTCTGGGGCATCAGACTAGTCGTTAACAGTACAGACTGTTGTGAAAAGCACATATTTAAATCCACAACATTTCCCTATATTCATGTCAAATATTACATGTAGATGTGGCGTGCAGTTAAAAGAAAAATGTCTATCAACATGATAAACTGTCTATTTTTTGCATGTGTAATGTTTGATACAATAAAGCATTTCATAATTTCAGGAAAATCAGCTGATCAGAGAACAGTAGACCTAGATCACTCTTATTGTATAGTTCATGTTCCAGGTAAAATCTTTTAAAACATGTATATTTAGAAAAACGTCATCCTCAGTCAATATATCTTAAAATGTAAATTAAACACCTCATACAAAGGCTACAATTGATATATTATCAATTTCCGAACATATTTCTATCAAAATTGTCAGCACATTACAGTCTCTTTTTAAAATCATATAATTTTGTTGGAATAACTTCATTTTTATAGATTTCATATTTTATTTTGAACAACAACATATTGGTTGTTATTTCAATTATTTTGAATGTTTTTTTTTTTGTTATTGCTTACATGTATGTATTTGAAATTTTCCAGATTATTTTTTTTAAATTAATTGATCATGAAAAAGTACAATATCGAAAATCTTTTAACCATATCATGAAGTTCATAAGTTGATAATTCTTATATGATTTGCATATTACGGAATACATTGATATAATTGGTCGAGAGGACTTCCGGTAGCTGATCTTGACGTTGTTTATTTTTCGATAGACGACGTTGACCAAACTTCTTTTCGTAACCAATGTAAACAAGATGGCGGCTATAATAACACCGATATTAACAAAATTATTTTCACTGCACGTTAATCGTTAAATTAAATATAATAAACACAAAATCATTCGTTGGAATGATAATAAGAGTTTTTGTAGTTTATTTTTACTCAGATAGCAAATTTCGTGGAGTACATATTTTTGCGTTAACCAACAAATATATTCATACGCCAGGCCTATTCAAGGACACAAATATACAATTTACGTGTGATAAAGGTTACGAGTGTGGAAAAATATATTCCTTATCTCCAATTTTAAAGAATTATAAGGATTAAACGCCTTTTTAAAGGAATTTATTGGTGTATAAACTGGACCAAGTCACTCACAAACATATCATAACAGTCCTTCAGACTTTTAATTGTTTGTGAGTGAATTGGTCAAGTTTATACACCAATAAATTCCTTTAAAAAGGCGTTTAATCCTATAACATCACACAAAGTAAAAATAACGGTCAGTACTATCATTTTTTACCCGCCATTTAGGATCCACCTTGTAAAATTTAGTTTTGAATGTGACTATTCCTGGACAAATCAAATTGGTAAAAATCTGTAAATTTATTTAGTATATAGGTAGGTGAACTCCAGATAAACAAATATAATTAAAAGTGTCTTTTTTCTTTTTGTTGACAAGTTTTCTTTAGATTATTTATCTGGCTGAAATTATAATTTAATGTAGATTTTTTTTCTGAGCATCTGTGTTGGGCAAGTTGCAAAAATATATTTTTTTTTGCTAAATACATGTAGAAAATAGTTTACCAAGTACATGAAATATCTTGCAATATACAACAAAATCATCTAAAACTTTAAATTTATAGATGAAAGTATAAAAAAAGCATTAAGTGTGTGATTCTAAAAATAAAATCATTTTAAATATGAAGGGAAGATAATTTTATTAATTTATGATAGATAATGGATTTCATTAAATAATTTTAGATTTTGAAGCAGAGATTGAACTAGGGCCTGGAGACGAAGGGAAGGTACAAGATGACATTGACACCACTATCTTTACTGCTACTCCTCTACCTGTGGAAACAACAGGTAAATTAATATATTTATGACTGGACATAGGAGCTGTATGTTTATAAATGCACATTTTTCCGTCATGCTTTAAGATATTGATTTGAAAATTGGTATATAGTTTTATCATGACAAGTTACAGATCAAGTTGGAATTTTGTTCCGGTCGAATGATTTTGTGCAGAGTTATGGTCCTTGGACTTAATAAATTCACTTAAATAATCAGTTTTCAACACTTTTTTCCTCATGCTTGAAGATATTGACTTGAAATTTGTTATATAGGTTACACCATGACAAGTTATAGATCAGGTTAGAATTTTGTTCCAATACAATGAATTTTTAACCGGTAGGGGACTATGTATTGCCATGCAATACTCACAGAATGCTTGTTGCAGTGAATTTGTATAGCCACAATGTACAAAAATGTACTTTGAAACAAATGTTTTATTTTGAGATTTTTTAGTTTTTTAACTAGTAAAATAACAATCACTTTATATTGTTATTTTGAGATTTTTTAGAACTCTAGAATAGTTTAAGTGACACCACCAAAATTCAAACTTGATCTTTGTTTTGTGGTAAAAAGCATTTTGTATAAGTTTCATAATGTTTGGTTGAGGCAAACTAAAGTTAGAGCTCTAACGGAAAACAACTTGGGGACAAACTGACGGACAAGGGTAAAACTTAATGCCCCCATATGCTACAGCGGGGGCATAAAATTTGGAAAAATTATTTTTAATCCAATAATCAATGTTTCAATTGGCAGCGTTCATCTGACCATGACCTCATTTTCTTGGTTCATTGGTTTTGGACAAGAACATGAAAAAAACAAATAAATTCCTTTCAAAATTTAAATATAGGGTTGGATAGAGGAAAGAAGTGTTATTTATACGTGTATTTATATTTGAACTGAAATTGCAGATTCAGGATCTCAGACTTACCATCCAACTTATTCTGACAGCAGTACAAATGTCAACTTGAAGACCATGAGAAGACAGTTATTTGTTTTAGATGTGGAAAAGAAGCCTAAAGCCTATACAGGTATTTAAAAGGTCTCCGTATTATAAATATAAGATTGGAATGAAAGCATGGTGTATTATTCTTAATTTAAAAAGATTGGTCTATTTAATATATGTAGACTTTTCGAATATTTTTTAGAGATTTAAAAAAAAAAGGATTAACTATAATCAAATTTACATGTAAAATTAAGATCAATTGAAATTGTTGCATTAACACATTATCATTTTTTACAGCCTCATTGTTGTAAATTTACAGGAATGACACTGGATGTCTTGAAACTTGTTTTTAGTCATGTAGAGTTGAAGGCTTCTAGGATGAAGTATTGGTATGGGTCATCTAGGGTTGATGACAGCTTCGACGATACAGAGAATGATGTCAGTGGACAAGTGAGTTATCTGTCTCATAATTCACTTTAGTTTAAACCTTACCTATATTTTATTCAAATCCTCGACATCAATAGAAAGATTTCCTCAGACAGATCTGTTCTTTTTGATGGATTTTGAGCACTTATTCAAGCAATGGCCAGTGTTAATACTTTATATGAAAAATCAACACATGGTCATTTCTCAAAAACGTGTCTCTTCATTGATTCACATCCCCCTACAAGGTTTTCATTATTACCTGTAAAAACATGAAAAATGTAACAATAAATATTTTTTGTTTTGCATCAAAGTTTTATATATCAGGCATTGTTTACAACGTCCACTGGTTTTATTAGTGGATACACTGTTGGAACAGCGCCCCCTAGCGACTTGGCATAATGATTTTGTAAAAACTGATTTTTGTTCTTACTGATGGTACCATGAAATTGTGATCAAATCAACTGAATATTTTTTACAATGGTATTCATTATATAACTTTTTAAAATAAATTACCAATGATGAAAAGTAACAGTTTTCAGGGTTTACTGAACATTACAATTTATTTGAAAAAATATCACGTGTATCTTTATGCCAAGTCATGAGCAGAACTCGTGTAAACATACCCTACTATTATTACATATAAGACTAAGGACCATGTCAACTGGTTGTTTTAAATTAGAAAGGCAGATAAAAGCAAAGATTAAAATTATGAAAAATAGCCATATTATATGCATTTACAGAAATTTTCTGTGGAAACAAACAAAAATTCATCTCATATGTTATGATTAAATTAACATTCCGTGTGAAATAGTTCCAGAAAATAGTACATGTAATCTTAAACATGTCAGTTGGGCTTTTAATAATATTATTTAGAATGCCATATTCCATATGTTTATTAGATATTTTGCCCCTGGCTTTAACATGTTAAATCTCATAAGCCAGAAAAATGATGAAAATCAACAAAAATAAGTAATAAACAATACAAAATTAACAAATCTCATTATTGGACAATTGATGTATAAAGTCTTTTCTTGGATTTTTTTTTAACAGAAAAGGGGAGCATTAAGGGAGTTAAAACTTTGGGAAGAGTACCTGATGAGCCTTGTACGACTGAGGAAGGGATTGGACACAGATGTTTTAGCAGATATGTTGTGTATAAGTTCTTCAACTGTTTCCAGGATCTTTACCACATGGATTGTGTTTTTGCGGAAGGAACTGGATTTTCTTATCAAGTGGCCCACTAAAGAACAAATAAAGGAAAATATGCCAAAATCTTTTAAGTATTTCCCTAAAACCAGAGTAGTTATAGATTGTACTGAATTTTTTGTTCAAAAACCCTCATTACCTTCTGCCCAGAGAATCACTTGGTCAAGTTATAAGCATAATAATACATTAAAACTTCTGGTAGGTATAACACCAAGTGGTTCATTCTGTTTCTTGTCAAAGTTGTGGTCAGGGGCAGTTTCAGACCGCAGGATTACACAAGCATCTGGGTTCTTGGAAATGTTGGAGTTTGGCGATGAGGTTATGGCTGACCGTGGATTCACCATAAGTGATCTCTTGGCTTTAAAGGGTGCAACTCTTGCAATTCCACCTTTTGCAAATGGCAGACAGCTGAGCAGTAGAGCAGTTACAAGGACAAGGCGTATTGCAAATGCACGAATCCATGTAGAACGAGCTATAGGAGATATCAAATCTTTTCAGCTACTACAGGGCACATTGCCTCTTACTCTTAAACCCATCCTTGATGATATTATTTTTGTTTGTGGTGCTTTGTGTAACTTGCGGTCTAAACTTGTGAAGTAAGAACTCTTCATTTTTACCATCTTTAAATATAATTTAGGTATTTCATGGCCAAAAACAGCTCTCACTTAAATAAAACAGTTAAGATTATCACTATTTCTGCAAGTTGAAGACACAATGGACAAATAAATTTGCATGTTCAGAGGGGACAGACAACACTTTGTTTAAAACAAAATTAAACAAATAAAGAACAAGAACATTTTTTTTAAATACTTACCTATCCTGAAAAACAATAGCATTATTAAGAATACACCCTCAACACTATCAGAAAGGTGCTCTTAGATGGTAAATATTTCTGCTTTAATCTCCAGCTAACCTTTTTCTGATAAGATTACTAGTGGAAAGTGATATCAGTACAAATAAACACTTTAAGGTAGTTCAGGGGTATAGAAAAAAAATGACAGAATTTTCTTATACTTTGCCAAAATGAAGATTTTACTATGCTCTTTTCAAAAAAATTATAAAAAGTATGGGTCACCTTGTTTTCTTGCTACAAGTAAATAAACAGTTTTAATCTGATTTTCACCAAAAAGTATACAGATCGTTTGACCATCATAAGAAACAACTTTGTTAAGTTTCATGAAATTTGGATAAGTCGTTCTCAAGTTACGGTGCGACATGTTTACCCCAGACAGCCGCACATTTGTATACCATAATACGCCCAGTCAAAATTTTGACGGGTAAAAAAATGAAATTTCTCTATATGTCCAGTATAAATTATGTACTAAAAGAGTTATCTCCCCTTAAATGGCTTATTTGAATAATTAGTTCTAAAAGCACAAACATTTGGTATTTGTTAAAATATTTTCGCTAATGAAATGCATAACTAAGTTTTCTTAATATAAAAAAAACAGTGTAACCAATAAATTGCAAATTTGGGCAACAAAAAAAAAAACCGATTATTTACTGTGATTGTACTATTCAAGATGGTGGTATAACCCTGAACTACCTTAAATCACCTAAGTCATACCAAAACTTGAGGTTTACTGTCTCAAAACTTACAAAAACCAGTATTTTAGAATAAGTACAAAGTATTGCATATGAAGTTAATGAGCTGTGTTATATTTGTCAATGAGTCAGTTGTTAATACAAATTCAAATGAAGTAAATATAACCAACTATACATGTATGGCACTGTATAGTTGTTGATTTACCAAAAACAAGATTTAGGAAAAAAATTATCAGATCCGGACATTACACAATTATGAGTGAAAGCAACCAATGAAAACAATAAAGTTAACATCCAGTTTTATAGAACAATGCATAGGTATCATTAAAAATGTGCTGAATTTTCAATATATGTCGGTATGTGTACTAATTTTGTTAAATTTCATATTTACTATTAAACCTTCATTCGTCGGCAAAAGGGTTAAACAATATTAATTTAAGTGGGTCAAGTGTGTATATCTGAATCGTTATGATTTATCTACTTGGATTTAAAAAAATTAGGATTAATTCAAAAAGTAAATTTGGTACATTCTTAGCTAATTAAAAAAGGCACCAACCGAACAAGCTTGACAGTAAATTAAAGGATGTAACAGGGTAAACATAAATGAAGCATCAACCCAACAAACATAATTAGATAAACATGAATGAAAAGGGACACATGTTAAACCTCAATGAGGCATCAAACCGACAACAAAATTAATACAACTTAGTTTGAAGGGCATATGATACAGTTTTGATTCCATGATGAATGTTTTATGAAAATTTGGATACAAGCTATTTTTCACCTAAGCAATTTAAATATGTCAGAAAAAAATATACCTTCATGTGCTACTTTAAGAGACAAAAGGGGTAAAAATTTAGACATTTTCTCAAAAACCAGATAAACAATACCAGCTTTTTGTAAAACATTACGAAAATCTTTAAATAAATATGCTCTTAATAAGTACAACAGTTCCTTGGAAATAATTAATTCAGATTTTAGGGAAAAAATGGATTTTTTTGCAGTATATTTATCAAATCTAAAAAAAATGAATGTTGACTTTTCATTTAAATTGGTACATATAATCTTCATACGTAATCAAACCGAATGAATATGCCATTGTAAAAAAGAGGGGCCTTTCTACTCATTTCCAAGTTAAGGTAGATAGGGGGTCTAAATTAAAATCCATAGAATTTTTTGATAATTTGTCAAAAGGCAGTTCATATCATGCTTTTTCCAAAAATATAATAAAAAGTATGGGTCACCGGGCTTTTTTTCACGCTACAGGTAGTGCAAAATTTTCAGATTTTGTAAAGATTATGCATGGAAAACCCAATTTTGTGTGATAAAAAGAAAACTACACCATAGAATTTTAAGATAAAATATGAGAAGATAGCTCTAATAATATGCTTTCAGATAAGAAAAAGAAAAAATGAGGTCACCGGACTCGTTTTCTTGCTACATAATAAAATAGGTAAATTCACAACACATTCTATTATAAAAGTTACTTTATCTGAGTTATCTCCCCTTATATGGCAAAGTTGAAAAAAAAATGAATCAAACAAAAATATTCTGTTTTTTGTAAAATACAGCCGTAAATATGATAAAACACATAATATTTTATATTAACGTGAAAAGTCTTACACATGAATTACATACTACTCTCGAAATTTGCACATTTCTTTAAAGATCTAGACCGATTGTTATCTGCTATTTCAAAATACAAGATGGAGGAAGAAACCCTAGCTACCTTAAGTCAGTTTAAATCATAAAAAAAACAGTTGAATCTGCATCTTTTCCCGATATGTCACAGTTTAACGTCACAAAAATAACATTTTACGTTAGCAAAGTCATTACCTCCCCTGTAACTGTATCATATGCCCTTCATGTCAGTATGCAGTATCATCAGTAGACATGGGTGTATTAAAAATTACAATCTTTTACAAGGTTTTAAAAATATCATTGTAGAATATCAGTTGTAATAGGTTATAATAAAAAGCCTTTGGTGAGTGAAAATTTCTCCAGTTCTATTTGTTTGTTTTATATAGTTTGAAATTTTTGATGTTGATGACAAAGCCAGGACAAGCACATGGTTCTTCCTGAATATGCATGAAACAATTACCATTGAAAATTTAACATACTAGACTGTTATAAAAGCAGGAATTACTCTTAATTAGGCAAGGTAGAAATCACACATAGTCTGAAAACTGGTCAGTGCTTTCAAAAATTTGGAAGAAATCTATTGAAAATTGTTAAAAATATACTAAAATACATAAATTCATACATCTAGCTAAGTGAACCCACCACCCAGAAGAAAATTAATCTTTTGCTTGAAATTAATTGTTTAAGTACCAATAACCATTATTTTGAGTTGTATAGTATTTTGGAATGAAAAAAATTTAATAGATATCAAACTAATATTTAGTAATGACTTATAGATTCAAATATATAAGAGAATGTTTAAAGTACCCATTGACCAATTTTTAGAAGACTTATTTTTATTAGTTGTCTTTACTCACTATTTCTAGAAGAAATGGTGCAATATAATCTGTAAAGAAGTTTTGCAGTTTCACCAGCATTCTGTTAAAAAAATCTTCATCAAAGCTGACTTCTACATGTTCTATTCCATGTTTGGTGTAGAATACCAAATCACACTTTCTCATCTCCATAATTCCCATTTGTCCTTGCACTTGACAATAATACTGTGAAGAAAAATCAATTTGACCATCAGAATTAGTTTTCATGTGTAATACAGATTTAGCAGATTTGTTTCTTAGTGAAAACGGACACTTAATTTCAATAATCTTACTCTCATGGCATTTACAAGTGATCACTCCATCTGGACTGCAACCTATACATGGATACTTCGGATTTACCACCAAACCAGTTTCAGTTATACATTTATTCCTTTTCAATCCATGAGCTGTTTGGTATAGGTTCCTGGCTTTTGATTCCTTGCGTCTACCCCAGTCTAAGGCCATTTCTTGGAATTTATTCTTTACAGAAAGTGATTCACTACCTATAATTCGGCTGCAAATAAGATCTGGGTCCTCATTATTCATTATAGCCTGAAAGTTAGAAGCAGTAATTAAACCTTTCCTCATAGTGAACCATAAATTGTTGCTACTCTGGCCCTGAGTTGCCTTTGATATAAGCATCACATCTTCTGAACTGAATGATAAGGTAGCCATAAATTTTTCAACTATGTCCTCTTCATTATCAATTAAACATACATACTTATCTTTAAAATACTTAGCCTTGGTAGGAATTGTCAAGTCCTGTATTGCCTCTGAATAGTCCATCTGTACCACATCTACTGGTTCATGGGGTAGAAATTCTAGTGCTCTGGCCTCAGGATTTATCTATTTAAAAAATCACTTGAATTAACCAAAGCATTAATTATATATATATTTTACAGGAAAAAAATAACATCGTTGATTTAAGAATTTGAAGAAAAATATTAACTGAGAATCTGCTGGACAATGGTACAAGATATAATGTATAATTTTTATGTGAATTTGGCATTTTAATGATTTCTATATATGATGAATTTTCTTAAAAGTAAGTTGTGAAAAATTTGAAAAAGATAATTAAATATGAAAAATTTACACAATGTTTAAGGGTGTGTTCTTACTAATGCTATTTTTTTCAGAGTTGGTAAGTAATAAAAAATGGATTTGTTGATATTTTTTGTTTTTTGTTTATAATTTTAACTTTTACCTTTACTGGCTTTGTGGTGTTTTGTTAAAGCCAGGAGCAGAACTTCATTTTTTTATAAACTGTCTTAAAAACCTTTTAAATTAGTTTTGAAATTGGTGAATTGATTGCAAAATCCTATCAATGATAAACTTGAAAAAAATTCAAAGCATAAATTTCACAAACTAAATTGTTACCTTTTCTATACTAATTTTTTTAGAAATAAGAATTAATGTTGTTTAAAGTCGTTAATTAAAAAGGTTACACATGGTGCATATATATATATATGTACTGCAGTGCAAAAATTTTAAAAAATACTGATATTGCATTGAATATTTAAGAACACTAATGCAGTATTAAATAAAGCTTTCACTGTTAATAAAAATTAATTATAATATGAGTAGTATTTAAGTATTAAAGTGTGTTATATTGTTTCAAAAATGTCTTGCACAGAAATAATTATTTTGATTAATTTTTTGCTGTTAATATTTTTGAATTTGTAAATGTTACTGTCCAATTTTGTCAGTCCTTTAACTTTTCAAGAATAGTTGGTGTATGTTATAACTATGCACCATGTGTAAGCACCATGATACCTATTTGTAATGGACACGAGTTCTGCTCAAGACTTCATTTTGAGGTTTAAAAATTAAATATAATAAAGATATCTGGTACTACAATATGATTTCAAACCTCAAGAGGAGTCGCTAGAGGGCGCTGTACTTGAATGTATAGTGTATCTACCAATAAAACCGGTGGGCGTGTTGTTAAATTATTTGTTGTTATACCTGAGCTAATTTACTTGCAAACTGTTTTATCTTCTCGTCTTCTGCAGCTCTGTCAACCATCTGTCTAGGATCAAAACTGGATACTACATGGTCTGCTGATGATACACATGCTTCCATCCTCCTATTTTGGGATATTACAATATTTAAATGTATTTATTGGTAAAGCATTAAATGTTGGCATTGTATGTATTTAGGATTTCAAGGTTTTCAGTAGTGACAAGAAACTTCAAGAAGCGACAAGAAGAATATTTTAGCGACAAGAAGACTATTTAGCGACAAGAAAAATGAAAACAAAGTTCTTATTAAAATAACTTATTCCTAATAAATATATAAAAAAAATATGCATTGAAATGTTGTTTTTTTAGATTCGAGGCCAGATGTCGATCTGTGTGTAACATATATATATATGATATACATGTATTTATCATATATTTAGTACAAAATACAGCAATTTTGTATATCTAATAAAGGTTCTTTTTTCCAGTCTGTATCGCATAGCTAAACCTGTATCGCATAGCTAAATCCGTATCACATACCTGGCGTGACATCATGAATCAAATGACGTCAACGTTTGACCTATGACGTCCAGTTGCTGTATTTCCTGGCATAGGAAAAAAGTGAGTTCCCACTCAAGAAATGTCATATCATTTCAACTAAAATCTATATTTTTCAAAAAAAATATTACCCAGTAGAACTTTATAAGCGATTTTTATAAAATAGATACAATAAGTTTTTTTAGTGGGAACTCACTTTTGTCCAATGACTGTGTATATTGGAATCCCCTGTTTGTCTGTTAATAATCTTTGAGTAGATGATACGTGGCAACATTGTTGTCCATATTTATGTATACAAATGAGTTCAGATTGTAGTATAATGAATAAATTCACAACAAATATTGGGAAGGTGGGTTGTATTCTACAGGAGGGAACAGTTGACACTGTTGTTAGTGAATGCTTTTAAATAAATGGTCTTAAAGTATATTATTGCCAGTTTCATAGCTCTATATTGAGCATGTAGTAAGGTTGTAGGGGACATTACGATGTGGATATTAAGCAAATAAGGAAGTCAAAAACTTAGTCACCTGGAAAAATACAGGAAAATCCTTATGTTCTTTTGTTTGTTATATTTTCGGACGATTTAAAAAAAAAAACGTATATGACATTAATCTGATTCTATTTAAATATATGATAAACAGAATAATACATGACAAAATCCGTATCGCATGCTGTATCACCACTTGACCAATATCAGCCCTCGGGACCTTCGGCCATCAGGACTGATATTGGTTTCTGGTGGTGATACAGCATGCGATACGGATTTTGCCATGTATTATTCTATATATACTAAATACTGTAATATATGAGGGAAATCTAGAATATTTTTATTAATTTTTGCATTTTACCAGTGCTAAAGATAAAAATGATTAAGTTAAAACCTTGGCTTGATAATCTTCATTCGTTCCACCTCTACTGGCTCATCGTGTTCCCTCTTTCGTTTCTTCCACTGGCAAGGACTGTCAGTAACAGACTTCTTCTCAAATGCCTCCAACTCGTATAAGCATGCTGCAACATGACGACAAGCTCCATCAGCACTGTAATAAAATTGTATTTAGAGAAAGTAAGTACATGCATACATGTTCATTTGTGAAATGATCTGTATAATACTAATATCTTTATAGATTTTTACGGTTTACTAAACATGAGTGTTTTAGATTGCAAGTCATCAAATTACATCAGCAGAATTGTTAACTTCGACCTGCCAAATACTGGACACAGAAGCTAGAAAACCAACCTTGAGTTTTGACTTTAATAGCAATGAATTATTACCTCATCACCCTGCACTTGAGGCTGTCATGCAAATGTACTTACAAACTAGTTTCATCCCACCACATTGTGTATGTGCATGTCCCAAGTCAGGAATCTGTAATAAAAGGGTCATTGTTTGTTGAAATATTTCATATTTGTTTTTCTTTCATTATTTTGTACATAAATCAGACCATTAGCTTTTTTTTTGGATTGTTTTACATTTGTCATTTCAAAATTTTTATAGCTGACTATTCCCTATGGGTTTTTCTCATTGTTGAAGATTGTACGGTTATCTACAGATGTTAATTTCCCTGTCATTTTGTCACTTGTGGAGAGTTGTTTCATTGGAAATCATACCACATCTTCTTATTTTCATATTACAATAGAAACTATAGTGGGTCTAGAATTTGTCAAATATAATATTTTTATATTTACCCTCCTGGACATTCACAGTAAGCTGCTTTAACATCACCTAGAGTCTTCTCAACAACAAACCAGCACTGGTAGGTCATCTTCCCAGTCAACGTCTTTGCCCTCTGTGTTGGCCTCACCTTTCCAATAAAAACACAAACTGAGCTGTCATCTTTTAAGTAGTTGACTTTCATTTCCTGGACATGTCCATCGTAAAACAAGCGGTAGTCCTCTGCACTCTTATAAGCTTTCAACTTCTTTTTATCGTAATCCGAACGGTGCAACAACAAATAATTGAAAATGTCATACAAGGAAAAGTCAGGTACACCAGAAAAATCTTCAACATATCTGAAAAAATAAAAGGTTTTCAAATTAACACTACAGAATACATTGCTGGTATGAAATTAACAGATTATTCTAGTAAGACATGTATAATAGTAAGGTGAAAAATACTGATTGGGAATATGAGCCCTTGCCAGTACATGCAGTTCAGACAGTTGAAAGTTATATATACTTATACATATGAAAATGCATAAAGTATTTTCTAAGATATATTATAGTACATGTACAACAAAATGTTAAGTAGATCTTAATCTATATACTTACATAAATTTGTTGGACTTGAAATAAAAAGAAAATCAATGTGGAAAAATTATGATAATTGTGATAATATCCGCTTAATTCTTGCAATTCAAAAGTTTACTCATACAATGACTTTATTTCATTAAACCCTAAAACTCTTAAGTTTTTGGCAGTTAATATTTATATTAAAGCATACTTGGTATATTATTGATCAAGTAAAATTGTATAAAAAAAAGTTAATAGCTACATGTTTTGAATGACTAAATTTTAGGGGCCATGGGCTATCCCTTTAATTATAATGTAAAATTGCTATAAATGGATATTCTTTTGAACTGAGTCTATTTACTTCTAATGGAAAAAGTTTATAGAAAATTGAACAGTTATTGTCATATTATTATTTTTTAAAAAGTTTAAAGTCTTAAAAGTTTTCAATATTTAGAAGTTGGCATACATGTAGGGATGTATCTTCTTAGGGAGCTACCATTTGATAGTTAAGGGGGTGGGGTGAAAAATTTTGTCCTGCATTTTTTTTAAATTGTAATCTCTGTCCTGCTTTTTTATTTTTCACTCTATACGGTACTGCCCTTTTTTTTTTACATGAATTGTCATATCCTGCCTTTTTTTTTTTTGCAAAGTGCCTCAACCCGCCTTTTTTTACTCAAAACTTCTGTCATGCCTATTTTTTTTCAAATTTCATCCTAGCCTAGCCCCCCCACCCAAAGTGAAATGTAGCTCCCTTAATAAAATTGTTTTGGACTGACATGAATAATCATATTTTTGAAAAAATGCTGAAATAATATGAGTTTTAAAAATGATTTCATTAATTATACTGCTAGAAAAATATATTTTAGTAATTGGCTTCAGACACACAGGTAAGGAAGAATGACCCTTCTTTTACTTTAGGGATCCCAGTACTTAAGGGTTATATATGGTTTATTTATGGTTAGGGTTACAACTAGGTTTTAAGGTTAAGACAGAGGTTGGTTTTATGGATGGGACTAGTGATATGGCATGTATGGTAGAGTTGGACTTGTGGCACAAGTTGTGCTATGGTTGGGTTAGGTAAGGGTTAAGTTTAAGGGATGTGACCAACATGTGCTATGTATGGTTTGGTAAGGGAGCTACCATTTGATTTTTATGGGGGGGGCTAGGATGAAAAATGTTGTCCTGCTTTTTTATTTTTCCCTCTATTCGGTCCTGCTTTTTGATTTTTCACTCTATTCAGCCCTGCCTTTTTTTTTTAGTTAATCCTGACTTTTTTTTACATAAATTGTCATCCTGCCTTTTTTTTTGCAAATAATCTCATCCTGCCTTTTTTTTTTACTCAAAACTCCTGTCCTGCCTATTTTTTTCAAATTTCATCCTAGGCCCCCCCCCCCCCCCCCCCCCAAAAAAAAAAAAATCAAATGGTAGCTCCCTAATATAAGGGTTTAAAGACTGGACTGGTGCTCTGTTAGTCCAAATAATTATGACGTCTTGAAAGTCTATTTTAATTTTTTTCTGTCGTAGGAAGGTGTCACAGAAAAAAACTAAAATAGCCTTCCAAGACGTCATAATTATTTGGACTAGTGCTATGCTATATATGGTTGGGGTACATGGCCCTGTGTGTAAGGATTAGGTTTAACCTATTTTCAGTGGTTATTGGTACTTTTAACTTTTGGGTTGGGTTTGAAAATAGGTTCTAAGGGTTAGCTTCTAGGGAAGACAGTGTTATGTTCAGGTTATGGGTTAGGTAAATCATGAAAAAAAACTTACGGTTTAGGGTTCATTTATGGTCAATATTGTTAGCATATATGTGATGTTCTAGGTTAAAGTAAGGTTTTATATTTAGGGCTACTGTCAGGGTAAGGTATGGGTTTGGGTAAAGTTTAGTTGAGCATATTTTTATATAGGTTGGGAGCCCGTAAATTAAAAGAAGGCCGAAAATATGACTTTCTGACTTATTTTGACTGTATAACTCATTCAAACGACAAGGGATCTAATAAAAAATTTAAGTTAGGTAAAGGTACGAATTTTGGTTAATTTTATGGCAAGTTTAGTATGGGCATACATATTCTACGTGGATAGCCACGCGTTGGGACCCCCTTAGTAAAAAACGGTCAAAAACCGGTTTAAATAAGTATGCAGAGGAGGGTAAAAGCCATAGAAATGAATGGAAAATTATCTTAATTACCCTTCTAAGGTAAGCGGGTCTGAAAAACTACAACCGGCTCTTCTCAGGCGATCTTGTAGGGTAGAGTCGACGTCGTCTGCTAGAAAATTGGGATCATACGGAATCTTCAATTTTTCCACCGCCTCAGCTAAACTGGCCAAATCTCTCTGTTTATAACCATTTGCCACTATTCCTCTATCTCGTAAATACAGCTGAATCTTTGAAATTGTCAATGATTTAAAAGATAACATCGTGATTGTAATAGAATAGTAGAATGAAACAATTTGTTTTGCGGAATCGCTATGGTAAACAAGCAAAAACTGTGACGTATTTTGCCCCACCTATTTACGGTCGATATATTTTGCAGATTTGAAAGCGAAACGCCATTTAATGTGCAAGTGGTCTATTGATAGCAAAAGTAATAAAAAACGAATGATGATAAAAATAATAAAAGTTAATGATAATAAAAATAATAAAAAGTGAATGTTGATAAAAATCATAAAAAGTGAATGATCATGATAAAAATAATAAAAAGTTGATGTTGATAAAAATAATAAAAAGTGAATGTTGATAAAAATAATAAAATGTGAATGATCATGATAAAAATAATAAAAAGTGAATTATGATAGAAATAATTTAAAAGTGAATGATGATAAAAATAGTAAGGAGAGTACTGTAATGATAAAAAAAATATAATGGTGATGATGATAATGATAATAATAATAATAGAAAATCTAATAATCAATCGAATAAGCTAACAAAACCTTTAAATAGACTTATTAAGAAGGGATATAGTTACGATACTGTTGTCAGGTCATGAAAGATTGCATATTTTGGCGTTAATATTGATTCACTTATAAATAGGGTCTTTGCATCGGCACTAAACACATTTATTTAAAAACCAGTTGTTGGCATGACACGGGTTATGTTCTTCTCATATATGTTATGATGGTATGATACTAAACCCCTAACGGGAAGGATTGTGCCTGATATTCATATGATGAAGACATAATCTTTCAATCAGTTTAATTGAAGTCTGGAGCTGGCATGTCAGTTAACTGCTAGTAGTCTGTTGTTATTTATGTATTATTGTCATTTTGTTTATTTTCTTTGGTTACATCTTCTGACATCGGACTCGGACTTCTCTTGAACTGAATTTTAATGTGCGTATTGTTATGCGTTTACTTTTCTACATTGGCTAGAGGTATAGGGGGAGGGTTGAGATCTCATAAACATGTTTAACCCCCGCCGCATTTTTGCGCCTGTCCCAAGTCAGGAGCCTCTAGCCTTTGTTAGTCTTGTATTATTTTTAATTTTAGTTTCTTGTGTACAATTTGGAGTTTAGTATGGCGTTCATTATCACTGAACTAGTATATATATTTGTTTAGGGGCCAGCTGAAGGACGCCTCCGGGTGCGGGAATTTCTCGCTGCATTGAAGACCTGTTAGTGACCTTCTGCTGTTGTCTGTTCTATGGTCGGGTTGTTGTCTCTTTGACACATTCCCCATTTCCATTCTCAATTTTATAAATAAATAAATAAATAAATAAATAAATAAATAAATAAATAAATAAATAAATAAATAAATAAATAAATAAATAAATAAATAAATAAATAAATAAAAACATTTCAGTACCAGAACACTTTAAACATTATGCATCTATAACTGTAATATCCAAACTGGTACATGATCAAAGGCAAAAGTTGTAGACTGGATTACCTCACTTAAACTTGAAAAAAAGCTATTTCACAGACATGTGACCTTAGTAAAATCTCCAAAAGGAAATACATATTTTGGTCCTTTTTGGTTTGATTAATAAGTTTATCACCGTTTGTATTAGGATTTAGATTTTTAAATATTTTGGCCTCGACCATTCCTAAATACATGCACATTGTCGAAAGGTGCATCTGGTGCAGTAAAATTGGCACCATTAATTTTATCAGTATTTGAAAAAAAAGCATAGTGACAAAAACTATTAGCAAATAAATTCAGGCTCGGTTGTAAATTATTCTTGTGATAAATATCGACTATGATATATGATTGAAAGTAGTATAAAAAAAACATTTCCGTGATCTACAATTTTGGTGTTGTTACTTTAATATTGCCTTTTAAAGCCGGGATCACACATTCACGATTTTTACTACCGTCCTTGATAGGACCATTCCCGATTAGAATTTTTTTGACCAAGATCCTGTCAGTGAATCGTGACTGGAAATTCAAACTTTAAATCAAAATTTGTAAAATCATTTACCTAATCACGACAACAATCAGATATTGTTTAGGAAGCGTCCAAATTCAGCCGTTTCCATCCCAATTTGTCCCGATTATCCCGTTCTCAATCCGATTCTAATCCGATTTGTATCTTTTTCATGTAAAAAACGACCGAATCTGTCCCGACAGCGTCCCGATTCTGCCGAGTGCGATCCGACAGATATCAAACAGTGAACCGATCACGGAAGATAAACTGTCGCCATATTCGGGATAATCAGGTTCTGTCGGGACGCAATCCTTTCACAGTCTGCTGTACCACATTGCAAACGGCTTTGTCTAGACTAAGTCGTATCGTGTTCTGTAATTGTCGGGACTCTGAAGTGGGTATTATTGACGAATTTCGTATTAATAACGGGACTGTTCCGGAACGATTTCGGCAAAGACGGTTTGCACTCGGCAAGATCTGGATGCAACCTGGACTCAATCGTAAAAAATCAGCAATGAAAAGTATCTCCAGATCATGTCCGTTCCACAGGACACCGTCCAGAAAACACAGAACATTGTTACGATTTTGATCCGATACAGCAGAATCTGTCTCGACATATTCACGATTGTAATCCGACTAGACAACATTGGCTGAGTTTCCCCGAATGTCGTGACCGGGACGCACCTAACTATCGTGGGTTCTTGGCCGACCTCTCGGGACCATTCCCGATCCGTAGGAATCTGTTACGAAAATATACTACTGCGGTCAGACAATGATAGGACATTCCAGATCATTAAGGATAATAATTCGACTTTTTTCACTTTTCGTGTCTGAGCGCTGTCTGATCTCAAACGGGAGCCATAATCGGCACTGTGTGAACGCCACATTATCTGTTTATGCGGAGACTATTTTGAACTTAAGAAATGCTGGTCCTCATTTACTTATATACAGGGTGCTATTTACATGCATTTCATGTTTCAAATATTATATAATGTATTTTAAAAGTTTGTTGATGAAAGTGTAGCAAAAGGCTTTTATCATGAGCATAAGAAGTTGGAGACATACACTGCGTTTACAAAAACAATTGAAAGTCCATTATCTGCATGATCAAAGAACACGAACATGCATTAGCGGCAATAATAGCCGCGTTATTTTTGTACATAAGTACATGACACAGGATCTGAGTTTTTTTGTCAGGTTGGTACGATAGATACATATACTGATACACTCAACTCTTTCTCAGCGGTTGCAAAGCACTTTTTCTAAATCAATTTAGTTTTGAATCGGGATGTCACAATAGTCTGTTGATGTCATAAGACAATGTCATAAAACTATGACAATGTAATTTACACTGTTTAAGCATCACCGCACGTCAAACTTTGTACAACAGAAAAGCTGATAGGACATTAGTGACAATTTGTTACGCCCTCGTGAATGGGCGTCCTATGAACGACCTTCGGTAAGCTTCATTAAAATTATTTCACACACAAGTAACTATTTTTTCTTAACAAAACAAAAATATTTATACAATTTATTTTTGCATTGAACATGTAATGAAGCCACGAATTCATAACATTTAAAAAATGGTTCACTACGGTTGATAAATTGTCGAAAGTATAAAAAGAAATATAAAAATTATGTCCAGTGCGCGTTTAAAAACAGGCTCTATTCGAATATTTTGAGATGTTCAGTGATGTTTTGTGTGTAAAGGATTTTAGGTCAATTTGACTTTTAATCAGTTCAATTTCATGCAATCCAAAATGTGTTGGGTTTCTTCTCTTTTTTTTAACGTCATATCAGTATTCTCTGATATTTCACATTATCTTCTGAAATTTTGCTTTGAAGATGAATGATTTAACAAATTTATATACCAAACATTTAAAATTTAATCTGCGTTTATAAATACCATTGAAAGTACAACATCTGACAAAAGATAAATATTGTTAGAAGAAAATGAACCACTCGAATTCGGGTTGAGATGGAATATAACCGTTGTTTGATTTTGTTTGTTAAACAAAAGAAACCCCCTAAATATCGTCTCATGACCAGAACAAAAAGTGTTACGACCAGAACAAAAAGTGGCGAAACTGAACTACCAACAGCTAGCGATGATATCTAATCATATACTTTTGCAATGGATTTTTAAATGCAATGTAAAACTAGAGACATGTACTATTTATATGTCTCTGGTAAAACTTTACATTTAGAAATGTCTTATCCCGAATTTCTTCTTTGTTAAAACTGTAATACATTATTTCATGGTACACCGACCCGAGAAGTAGAATAAAATATGGTAATTGTTTCATGTTATGATTCCAAGAAGAATAGACATGAGGTCTGTATTTGGATAAGTTGTTTTACTGCTAAATAAAAATAATTCCTTCCAATAGAAATTATCTTCAGAAAGAAAATTAATGGTTCGTTTGCTCGTACTTTCTTTCTGTCGTCCATAGAACACAATTTTCAAAATTAATCAAATTTGGCGTAACATAATTAATTTTGATAACCTTTAAGTCCAAAGAAAAGAAAGAAAAAATAAAGATTCCAAGACCCTATAACAAAACACTTCAGTGACTGTGGGTTTTTTTTTTCAGCGCAAGCTATTTTTACTTGTGCATGGTAATTTTTCTAGTCGTTGTTTTATTTTCATCAATAGAGAATTTAATACTGAAACAGACATTTATCATGATTTTTAAGGACACTTTGATGAAATTTTAAAAGAAAATAGTCTTTTAATTTGTATTGATGGTCCACTGTCTCATTTACATATAGCCTACATACATTGATCATATATAGAGAAATATAATTGCATCCGAGATCGCATTATGTAATGGACTAATTTTATCACTTTTTACTGTCTCCCTTAATTATATATCGATGGGCATTCCAGTCGATCCCTTTTGAAAATACTAAATCGAAAAAAAATACATGTACGAAGAAGTTTGTCTGACGTGAAAATACGTAGTTCAATAGGCTTTATTTACACACACAGTGAACTGCTTTTTAATAATATTTTTACGAAATCATTTGAAATTTAGTTTTTTTTTTCAAAGAAAGACCTATATTACAATAAGCATATTTAGAGTACTTTGACATGCCGCTGCATGATAACTCATCATTTTATGAAGGCATGTCAAACTGTCACTATTGTCAGAAGTTGGACTTTTGCTAGTATCCTATCAACTGTTCTATATCTCACATAGATTGACGTACGGTGATGGCGGCTTGAAACAACGTAATTTATATAATGACATTGTCATATAGTTTTAGGACACTGTTGTTATCTGTAAATGTATCTGTATCAACATCAAAGAGTAATGTACTTCATTGTCAGAGTTGTAGACTACTGATTCAAAATAAGGTTGATTTCGACATCGAGCTTTGTAACCGCGGAGAAGAAGTTGAGTGTAAGAGTAAATTAGACGAATAAGGAAAATGTGCCCGGACCATACGTGTTGTGATTTTTTTGTAAGACCATTGATCGAGGTTGAAAATTAATGTGGATTAGTTGCAGATGATTTTCGAAAAGAGAGGCCCAGAGGACATTTTAGTGAAAAATCCGAGTCGTAATTTCCCGCCCTGAATGGTACTTTGAGTAGGAGGGCGCCAACTCCCTGTGGACAGCCCATGAACACGGCTCCATGGGAGGGCTAAATCTAAATAAAAAACTAGTCTGAACCCGCACGTGATGATGTGCCTGTCCTATATCGCTATTTTTGGGACTTGGTGTTCATGGTCGATGTTAAATCAATGAATTGTATATTTAAATTTTCAATTCCTTGGTTAAATATTAATGTATCCATTACTTTTCTAGACTTCGGTGTTTTAGAAGTTGACCAGCTTCCATTTTCGAAGACCGAATGCTGACCACTAGATGACTTGTTCTTGTCAGTTGTTGGGTTTGCCTTCTCATTTTTGTATACCAACATCTCCTTTCATATAAAACCTAGAGACCAGTTCAAGTACCCATGCCACACACAATTTATTTTTCTTAAAAAAACTTTCAACAGTTACACACAGTTTTTTGCTTGCATGGATAGAGGAAAGTCAAAAAGAGAGAGCATATACCAAGTGAGCAATTAGAAACTATAAACAGAAGAAAAGAGGAAAATGACGAGCGTTTCGTCTTCAAAAAACTTGAAAAAAACACGTTTAATAATTTCATGCGTCCGAAGCGCTTTTCTGGATTTACCTTCATCAGGAACGCTCAAAGCCAAACATTTGAAATCCGAAGATGTATAAGTACGGAAACCGTTGAAGAGCTATATGACAAAAATACCTAAAATAAATAGCCAAATTCATCTAAAGTCAACTTTGCCTGAGGGAGTTGAAACCTTAGTTTCTTAATAGTTTAAAAATTTAAAAACGGACAAAAGACTCATCAGTGACGTTCCAGTACAAGAGTTAAAATACCAAATACAGTACGAAGCTGTAGAGCATCGACGACCCAAAATTCCGGAAGGTTTTGCCAAACACAGCTATAAGGTAATCTATTCCTGCATGGGATAAAAATCCTTACTCGGTATTTCGAAAAAAATCATAGTTTTGGTAAATACCATATCAATGATAATTCATGTCAACACAGAAATGGAAAGATGACGGGGTTAAGGACCAACAAGTGACGCATATCAGTGGTCATCTACGGTCAACCAAATCATGATGGTGTCCGTAAAACTTTTAACACCATGCAGAGATGACATAAAATTACCATATGGAACCACATGCACTTGTCACTTAAAAATAACCTTTATACTTTAAATAACAGTATATAGGTAAAAAAAAAAGATCAGAGACCAGTGCCTGTGTATAGAACATGCATTGTTTAATCTTGAATTCGGTTAGTATCATTAATATGAACCGTAATTAAAAATGATAAAATATACTTCTAGGTCTTAAATGGAAAGTTACAAAACTAAATAAATGTCAATACTGAGGGGAAAATCTACAGGCATAAGCTTATCTCTAAATAGAGGAAAGTGCCTGTTAGAAAATCGTTTGAGTTAAGCCTTCTTGGTCCAACTTTTAAATTAATTGTGATCGAATAATTCAATTAAAATCCTTCTTTTGAGCCCCAATTTAAAGTTATAACTTCCCCTAATACACTCTTTGATTAAAAACTTCTTTTTTAACAATAAGACTGTTTATTTAAAGAATTCAATACGTCATATAGATCTAGAGCCATTCTTGTTGCGACGTGACGTAACACAAACATAAGTAAATTGACGCAAAACAAAACTAGGTTTATTTCGAAATGATAATGAGACAAGTTTGTGTTCGACTGGGTCATTTAAATCTATTATTGTAATGACATGTCTGTAATCGTCCAAGAACAGGGTCATTTGTACTAAAGTTATTTAAATTAGCTGCATTAATTGTTGTGTTAAAATTCCTGGAGAGAAGTTTGGCAGTCTTGCACAGCAGACATGTAAGCAGATTTTTTTTATCATGGTTTTCTCTTTACATGCTTATTTCTTTTTATTTTCGGTGAAACTAAACGGAAAAAATTAATACAAAGTTAATTTGTTAACTCGTTAATACCTAAACAAACAAATGGTCGGAAGCCTTTGTGTCCATAACGATTTTTTCTATCAGAATCAATCCTAAGATTTTTTCCGCAATGAAATTTAATTTCTGCGTCATATATGTGCATATAGATATTGAAAATAGCCCCCTTCCAATTTGTTAAGTATGCTGCCCAGTGCATTTGTCCCGTGTCATTAGTGTATATATCATCATGAGTTTCTTGGCACTACCGGTTCAATATTTATTTGAATACGTACTGGACCTCTTGTACAGTTTTATTCTCTCAGTGAAAATATCTATTTGCAGGCCGAAACGTTACAAAAAATATCTGAAGAGCCACCCATGTCCAACCATCGGAATATTTCAAAATAACATATTTTCTAGTTATTCATATAAAATACTACCTTATCCTTGTTAAAAGGGTCTTCAAGGCTCGCAAGGGACAGGAACAAAATCCTTCTTCTTAGTCACCTCATGTAATGTGACTGAATCCTTTTGATGATCTATTTTATTAATAAAAAAAAATGCCAGAGACATGCCTGTGTCTCGGATGCGGCATGAAAAAAATGAAGAAAGTAGTGCATTTTTATGGATTACATTAATGATTATTAATGCGTTATGTGATACATACAAAAAAAAAATATTAAAAAAAGAAAGAAAACATGGAAAAATATGTAACATTTGCCAAGCAAAACGACAGTAGACGAGAAAAAAGAAAAGCTGTGTACCATATTTACAACTATACTTTAGACTACAACACATCCGACAGAGACGCATATACTGCACATGCATGTCAGGCTCTGAACACTTGACTTGAACATGATATTGAACTTTTATTTTATTCATTTAGAATGTTTTAAGGCCATTAATTTTGTATGTTTCACTTTGTAGTCATTTATTCTTGAAATAAACCAGTCTTAACATGTCCTACTTCTGTGCATAAAGATTGCACAAAAGGTATTGATTGAACATTTATGTAAAAAAATCGTCATTGATTTTATCGAATGACAGTCCGAATTTGAATTCTCAAAGGAAACGACTTTTTTTTTAAGAATGTTTAAATTTAAGCGCATAAAAGATTAAGATTTTCTAACGTCACTTCCTGTGTTTACTGGTTTCCAAAACACTCGCACCTGTTGCAGACTGGCCAAATCCTTTGTAAGCTGACATTTATGTAACATTCTCATATAACTTTAACACAAATTAGCTTCATTTTTATTCGTATCTTTATTTTTACGATGCTTGCTTTAGTCAGACTTCAAATACTGAAAGGTTGATTTGGCTAAAATAGATGCGTTTTCAGCTTAAAATTACGTTAAGCCAATAATTTAAGGTTCATCATAACAAATGGACAAATATGGCTGTATTTACACCTCAAAAACTACTCTGTGTACAGACTTACCTGTACAGTTTTGAAACTTTTAAGGCCTGGCATCCACTAGATGTATAAAAGTTAAATGCATTTTGTGTTTCAAAAAGATAAATTCTTTTTTGGATTTTGATGGGCATTTTTTTTCGTTCCTGCAGAAGGTGTAAACATAAACTAAGTTGGGTAAATCTTTGAGATGCTCCCTCTCAGGTAACAACTGTACTGCATTGAATTGATTGTCCTTAATTGGCATGGACAATAGAAGGACAATAGATATCTACACAACATTAGGTGAGTTAAAGGGTGTAACTGAGCGGACAGTATCAAATGTAAATTAGATGTTTGTTTATTTTTACACCAACAGCAGGAAGGAAAAAAAATGCCCATCAAAATCCAAAAAAGATTTTATCTTTCTGAAACACAAAATGCATTTAAATTTTATATATCTAGTGGATGCCAGGCCCTAAAACTTTCCAAACTGCACAGGTTAGTCTGTACACAGAGTAGTTTTTGAGGTGTAAATACAGCCATTTTTGTCCATTTGTTATGATGAACCTTAAGGCATAGCATGCCTTATATTTAAAGTTCAAATGCATTTTATATTTTAGTGAATTGAAAAATGATTTTGCACTGCACTTTTTGCATTCCTATTAATCCAAATTTTAAATTGAATATGATTGTGTGAACAAAATGTGTTTTTTTAATTTGTTTTTTTTTTCACTTTTGTTTGTAGAAATTAAATTCCCTCCCTTTTTAGCTCACCGGTGTGAGCTTATGCCATCACTTGGCGTCCGTCGTCGTCTGTCGTCGTAAACTATTTCTAAAATCTTCTCCACTGAAACTACTGGGCCAAATACCTTCAAACTTTAACTAAATGTTCCTTAGGGTATCTAGTTTATAAATTGTATCCGAAGTTTTGATCCATTGACAAACATGGCTACCATGGCTAAAAATAGAACATAGGGGTCTAATGCAGTTTTTGGCTTATATCTTAAAAACTAAAGCTTTTAGAGCAAATCTGACAAGGGGGAAAATTGTTCAATTGGTCAAGATCTATCAGCCCTGAAATTTTCAGACGAATCGAACAACCCATTGTTGGGTTGCTGCCACTAATTTGGTAGTTTTAAGGAAATTTTGCAGTTTTTTGTTATCTTGAATATTATTATAGATAGATATAAACTGTAAACAGCAATAATGTTCAGCAAAGTAAGATCTACAAAAAAGTTAATAAGACCATAATTGTCAATTGACTCCTTAAGGAGTTATTGCCCTTTAAAGACAATTTTACACAATTTGTTCATCAAGTTTGCTAACATTTAAAAATCTTCTCCTCTGAAACTACTGGGCCAATTACCTTCAAACTTTAACTAAATGTTCCTTAGGGTATCTTGTTTATAATATATATCCAAAGTTTTGATCCATTGACAAACATGGCCGCCATGGCTAAAAATAGAACATAAGGGTCAAATGCAGTTTTTGGCTTATATCTCAAAAACTAAAGCTTTTATACAATCTGACATGAGGTAAAATTGTTCAATTGGCCAAGATCTATCGGCCCTGAAATTATCAGACGAATCAAACAACCCATTGTTGGGTTTCTGCCACCAAATTGGTAGTTTTAACAAAATTTTGCAGTTTTTTGTTATTATCTTGAATATTATTATAGATAGATATAAACTGTAAGCTGCAATAATGTTCAGCAAAGTAAGATCTACAAAAAAGTTAATCTGCCCAAAATTGTCAATTGACCCCTTAAGGAGTTATTGCCCTTTAAGGACAATTTTACACAATTTGTTCATCAAGTTTGCTAACATTTATTTTTTAACAAAAAATACCATGACTGAAAAACTTTAGAAAGTATGGCCAAACTGGCAGTATAGACAAATTTCAAATTCATGTACTTTCCTGTAAAATGGTAAAATTCATGTTGCAATGCCTTTGTTATTACGTCACAGTATGAACCGTTTATTTGTGACAGGGTCCGACACTTACGGTTGTCCGATTGCCCGGGGCAAGCTAATGCCGTATTCGGACAAGTAAAAACATCATCTTGGTTGTCCGATCGGGCAAGTGAAAAAAAGTGTTATATGATTAAAATTTCACAAAATCAATAGTGTCTGTTGTTTTGTCCATAGATTACTCAGTGATAACACCGCACGGTCGAGTAAAGTGGTCTTTACCCCCCTTCAATGCGTATATTTCGTCAATTGTTCGCACTGAATTCCCCATTTTACCAAAAATAGATCACGTTTAAAAATATTGGCCAATCAGGCGTTGCTTCGCCATTATCGTTATCCATTGGGACACCACTCGGGCGTTTCCGACGCACGTGTTATTCCCACCGACCAATGGAAAGCGGAGGTCTATTTTCGTTGTTCTAACTTTATAATTTGACATCGGATGTGTATTTCCCTAAGATGGAAAAACGTAAAAGCTTGAAAGAGAAAATGAAATTAAACTTTAACAAATTTGTCAGTTGTTGTCAGTTTATCAAGAAGGGTTATTTGAAATGGCATTTCTTAGATAAATTATTATGAAATAAGTATCTCTATGTAAATAATCCAATTCCCGTATATTCATCGATCTTTTCCCTCCCTCCTCGGCTCATATATGCCTCATAGTATATTTTCATACTCCATAATCAATTTACACCCCATATACATGATAACTATATTTTATCTGCATGTACTACATTACAACCACAAAAATAGCATACATGTACAAGTTTGGGCATGTAGATTTCACTTTCGGACAAGTAAAAGTAATAGGGCACTTGCCCAACTGGACAAGTTGGTATAAAAGTTAATGTCGAACCCTGTGTGATGTGGTTTACGCTGATTGAACTAAGATTAACCGGTGTAATTCATTCATTAAAAACAATTTGAGATTGTTGTATGGCAGTATGGCGGAAACATCTTGCAATGAACTATCCCAGATTCCCAAATACATTTAGCAACACATGTAAGGTCTTAAAAGTAGTCACCGGGTCCGTTCGCCCTAATTCCTGTTCGCACTGAGTCCGTTCGCCCTGATTTCTATTTTATTTTGTTGTCTTGTATAATATAAATTATTTGAATTAATTATGTTAAAGTTTGTTGAAAATTCCGCCGAAATATTTATGTTGTATTGATGCTACCAGATAATTATTTTTCTTTTGATTTGCATTGACTATTCTTGCCAGAATATTCATCATATTGAATGTGGACAGTATTTTGAAGAAGAAGAAGTGTTCAGGAACTGGTCACCAAGTTATCTGTATGAATTTATCTTTTTTGAAACCTTGTAACAATTTCAAACCAATCCAAACAGGTATAACAAGATCCAACTCATTCAACACCTTGAGATCAAAGAAGCCAAGCGGCGAAAACAATTTCCCTTTAATGTCTTACAATTCTTACATCATTGTTTTAACTCATTCCAAGCTGACTTGTTTTAAAAAAAAACAATTTCATTATTAATCCATCAAAAACAATAACTACAACAATCAGTGAGATCAAAGACATCGTAATCATATCTAATCAGCATTCTAAATTACAAAACTTTGAATTTTCGTAATACTAAGGCTTTTCCACCTCAGAAATATATTATCTTAGCTGTATTTGTCAAAACTTTTAGGAATTTTGGGTCCTCAATGCTCTTCAACTTCATACTTTATTTGGCCTTAATAACTTTTTTTATTCGAGCATCACTGATGAGTCTTTTGTAGACGAAACGTGTGTCTGGCATACAAAATTTCAATCTTGGTATCTATGATGAGTTTATTTACAATCAACAGTCATTAAAAGTAATTCTGAATAAAAACAAATGTAACAATGAAGCCAATTAGCCTGATTAATGCTCCAAAACAAATTTTTTTTTTTTTAATTTCAATGTTTATTCAAGAATTTGGAGATATACATTTTAATATTTACCATTTAAATATCTGAATAAGATTACAAAACTTTAATTAAACCATTAATATTATTTTTTTTTTATAAAAAATAGGGCGAACAGACTCTATGGGCGAACGGACCCGTTACCATTGTCTATAGTTACTAAACATAAGCCTACATTACTCCAAAAGGAGACAATTTGGACTTGTATTAGCTAAAATTGTCATTGTTTCCTGTCTGATAACCAAAAGATAAATTATAACTGATAAAAAATGTATTAGATCATATGTAACGAAAATGGGTATTTGACAATTTTGTACATTGTTCAAAATATAGATCCCTAGTTGATAAGTATTTCAGATTAAAACACAGATATACATGTATGTATCACCCCACCCCTGGTTTTGTCATCTGCTGAACACTTTGCCAACCCTGCATTAAACATCACTTAAATAAAAAAATGTATGAAACATAATTCAGTTGAAAAGCATCTTTTTGGAAAAACCTTTACCTGAGTTACATTTTTAGAAACACTATATTGGGCTCCTGTAGGGTACCCCCTTCCATCACAAGGTCATGTTTAAAAGTAGTCTCAGGTCACCAGGTCACCTTTAACCTAATTTGAAAGCTATAACAATCCACATGTGCACATTTAAAACAAATAAAAATAAAAATGAAGATCTATCACAGGTGTCTTTTTATCATGCTACTACCATAGCAACTAGGCAAAAAAACTCCATGATTGCCAGTCTGTAAATATTGAACATTTCACATTTTGGGAGTGTAAAGGAAATGAAGGGATATCGTAATAGATAAATGGCACATAGTCCCCACACTCATGTCAGTTCAGTAAATCAATTGCAAAAAAAAAGGAACAACACTCTATTGCTTTTCTTTATCCATTAATATTGTTATCCATACGTTTCAACTTTCTAATTTAAGAAAAAGTGGGTTTGTCATGTTTGTGAGGGGCTTTCTTGCATTTTTTCCACAAAAAGTTTGAAATTTTTACAAAATGTATATATTTTATTAGCATTTGGAATTAAGACATCCACTGGTTACATTAGATATTTATCATGTCTGTAGATCATGCTTTAGACTTATTATACCCCACACAACGGGTTGCGGAGGGTATAATGTTTTTGACTTGTCCGTCAGTCTGTCTGTCCGTCAGTCCTGTTTCTTGTCATCGCAACTCCTCTCAAACCACCCAACAGAATTTCACGAAACCTTTTTAGATAATAAGGACATACTATGTAGTTGTGCATATTGACAGTAAATTGCGATTCAATTTTTTTTCTAGGAGTTACGCCCCTTTGAACTTATTTACTTTAATGTACTACTGCAACAGTTTGTCATCGCAACTCCTCTCAAACCACACAACAGAATTTCATGAAACCTTTTCAGATAATAAGGACATACTATGTAGATGTGCATATCGACAGGAAATTACGATTCAATTATTTTTCCAGGAGTTACGCCCCTTTGAACTTGTTTGCCCAATATACTACTGTCCATCAGTCCTGTTTTTTGTAATCGCAACTCCTCTCCAACCACCGAACACAATTTCACGAAACCTTTTTAGATAATAAGGACATACTATGTTGTTGTGCATATCGACAGGAAATTGCGATTCAATTTTTTTTTCTAGGAGTTACGCCCCTTTGAACTTATTTACTTAAATGTACTACTGCAACAGTTTGTCATCGCAACTCCTCTCAAACCACACAACAGAATTTCATGAAACCCTTTTCAGATAATAAGGATATACTATGTAGATGTGCATATTGACAGGAAATTACCATTCAATTTTTTTTCCAGGAGTTACGCCCTTTTGAACTTATTTTACTACTGCAACCTTTTGTCATCGCAACTACTCTCAAACCACACAACAGAATTTCATGAAACCTTTTCAGATAATAAGGACATACTACGTAGATGTGCATATCAACAGGAAATTACGATTCAATTTTTTTTCCAGGAGTTACGCCCCTTTGAACTTATTTGCCCAATATACTACCGTCCGTCAGTCCTGTTTTTTGTCATCGCAACTCCTCTCAAACCACCCAACAGAATTTCACGAAACCTTTTTAGATAATAAGGACATACTATGTAGTTGTGCATATCGACAGGAAATTGCGATTCAATTTTTTTTCTAGGAGTTACGCCCCTTTGAACTTATTTACTTTAATGTATTACTGCAACAGTTTGTCATCACAACTCCTCTCAAACCACACAACAGAATTTCATGAAACCTTTTCAGATAATAAGGATATACTATGTAGATGTGCATATTGACAGGAAATTACGATTCAATTTTTTTTCCAGGAGTTTCGCCCCTTTGAACTTATTTTACTACTGCAACCTTTTGTCATCGCAACTCCTCTCAAACCATACAACAGAATTTCATGAAACCTTTTCAGATAATAAGGACATACTACGTAGATGTGCATATCGACACGAAATTACGATTCAATTTTTTTCCCAGGAGTTACACCCCTTTGAACTTATTTGCCCAATATACTACTGCAACCTTTTGTCATCGCAGCTCCTCTCAAACCACACAACAGAATTTCATGAAATCTTTTCAGATAATAAGGATATACTATGTAGATGTGCATATTGACAGGAAATTACGATTCAATTTTTTTTCCAGGAGTTACGCCCCTTTGAACTTATTTTACTACTGCAACCTTTTGTCATCGCAACTCCTCTCAAACCACACAACAGAATTTCATGAAACCTTTTCAGATAATAAGGACATACTACGTAGATGTGCATATCGACAGGAAATTATGATACAATTTTTTTTCCAGGAGTTACGCCCCTTTGAATTTATTTGCCCAATATACTACTGCAACCTTTTGTCATCGCAACTCCTCTCAAACCACACAACAGAAGTTCATGAAACTGTAGATAATAAGGACATACTATGTAGATGTGCATATTGACAGGAAATTATGATTCAATTTTTATACGACCGCAAAAAAATTTTTGTGGTCGTATATTGGTATGACGTTGTCGTCGTCGTCGTCCGAAGACACAGTAGTTTTCGCACTCTAACTTTAGTTTAAGTGAATGGATCTCAATGAAATTTTACCATAAGGTTCAATACCACAAAAGGAAGGTGGGGATTGATTTTGGGGGTTATGGTACCAACAGTTAAGGAATTAGGGGCCAAAAAGGGGCCAAACATAAGCATTTTTGTAACTTCCAGACATAACTTGTGTATAAGTGTATAAATCTCTCTGACATTGTACCACAAGGTTCCATATCACAAAGGGAATGCTGGGATTGATTTTGGGGGTAATTGCCTCCAAATTTTAGGAATTAGGGACCAAAAAGGGGCAAAAAACAAGCATTTTTCTAGTTTCATGACAATAACTTGTGTGTAAGTGTATGGATCTCTCTGACATTATATCACAAGGTTCCATATCACAAAGGGAATGCTGGGATTGATTTTGGGGGTAATTGCCTCCAAATTTTAGGAATTAGGGGCCAAAAAGGTGGAAAAAACAAGCATTTTTCTAGTTTCATGACAATAACTTGTGTGTAAGTGTATGGATCTTTATGAAATTGTACTACAAGGTTCCATATCACAAAGGGAAAGCTGGAATTGAGTTTGGGGGTAATTGCCCAAAAAGTTTAGGAATAAGGGGCCAAAAAGGGGCCAAAAATAAGCATTTTTGTCGAGCCTGCAACTTTTGTCGCAGAAAGCTCGACATAGGGATAGTGATCCGGTGGGGGCGATGGCCGCGGCGTTAGCTAACTTCTTAAAAGCTTTATATTTTAGAAGGTGGAAGACCTGGATGCTTCATACTTTGTAAATGGATGCCTCATGTTACAAAGTTTCCGTCAGTCACATGTCCAATGTCCTTGACCTCATTTTCATGGTTCAGTGACTACTTGAAAAAAAAGTTAACATTTTTTGTAATGTTAAATTCTCTCTTATTACAAGTAGCAGGATAACTATATTTGGTATGTGCGTACCTTGCAAGGTCCTCATGCCCGTCAGACAGTTTTCACTTGACCTCGACCTCATTTCATGGATCAGTGAACAAGGTTAAGTTTTGGTGGTCAAGTCCATATCTCAGATACTATAAGCAATAGGTCTAGTATATTCGGTGTATGGAAGGACTGTAAGGTGTACATGTCCAACTGGCAGGTGTCATTTGACCTTGACCTCATTTTCATGGTTCAGTGGTTATAGTTAAGTTTTTGTGTTTTGGTCTGTTTTTCTTATACTGTATGCAATAGGTCTACTTTATTTGGTGTATGGAATGATTGTAAGGTGTACATGTCTAGCTGGCAGGTGTCATCTGACCTTGACCTCGTTTTCATGGTTCAGTGGTCAAAGTTAAGTTTTTGAGTTTTGGCCTTTTTTTCTAATACTATATGCAATAGGTCAACTATATTTGGTGTATGGAAATATTTTATGATCTATATGTCAGTCGTGCAGGTTTTATATGACCTTGACCTCATTTTCAAGGTTCATTGCTCAGTGTTAAGTTTTTGTGTTTTGGTCTGTTTTTCTTAAACTATAAGCAATAGGTCAACTATATTTGTTATATGGAAGAATTGTTAAACTGTACATGTCTGCCTGGCATGGTTCATCTGACCTTGACCTCATTTTCATGGTTCATTTGTCAATGTTTAGTTTTCTTGGTTAATGTTATGTTTATGTGACAGTTGTAATAAAGCTTTATATTTACGACTAGCAACATAATATCAATGATTAGTAAAGAAGGCGAGACATTTCAGCGTGTGCACTCTTGTTCTAGTTTCCAGACAATAACTTGTGCTCAAGTGTATGAATCTCTCTGAAATTGTACTGCAAGGTACCATACCACAAAGGGAAGGCTGGGATTGATTTTGGGGGTAATTTCCTCAAAATTTTAGTAATTAGGGGCCATAAAAGGGCAAAAAAACAAGAATTTTTCTGGTTTCAGGACAATAACTTGTGTGTAAGTGTATGGATCTTTATGAAATTGTACTGCAAGGTTCCATATCACAAAGGGAAAGCTGGGTTTGAGTTTGGGGGTAATTACCCTAAACGTTTAGGAATTTGGGGCCAAAAAGGGGCCAAAAACAAGCATTTTTCTAGTTTCCAGACAATAACTTGTGTTCAAGTGTATGGATCTCTCTGAAATTGTATTGCAAGGTACCATACCTCAAAGTGAAAGCTGGGATTGAGTTTGGGGATGATGAATCATAAGGGGGTTCAAAAAATTGGGGGGGGGGGGGGGGGGGGTTTCCTTTTTTTTCTTTAAAATTTTCCATTTTAAATTGGTTATTTCTGATTTATATATAAAAGCAAATAATAATGATATGGTTTGAATAGGTAAATTAAAAACTTTTAAATTCTTAGACCACTTTCATTCTGTGTGAGAAACCTATGCTGTGTCAAATATGTAATTACAATCCAAATTCAGTGCTGTATCAAGCTTGAATGTTGTGTCCATACTTGCCCCAACTGTTCAGGGTTCGACCTCTGCGGTCGTATCAAGCTGCGCCCCAGCGGAGCATTTTATTTTTTCTGATACAATTTTTTTTTCTTACACTTATTTTTTTTCTCCAATGACAATGTGAGGACGTGCAGTATGTGAGCGCGCTCACTAAGGTTCTTTCATTATAATAAATATATTTATTGTTCTTTTCAGAATGGCATTTTATCAGGTAAGTTACAATGTATATATTTTAAAGATAAAGTAGTGAAAACAACATTGATTTTTTTTTAATTTGGATAATTTGGCCAAAATATTTTGTGTAATTATGGCTTAATTTTCCTCCAAAATAAAAAGTTTTTCAAATATGTCCTGTATTACATAGAACATAGAGAAATGTGTAAGATATCAATATAATTAAGACACCCAATGAATTTAACTTTAATAATAGATTTACACAGCAAGGATCCAGTAGCAGGTACAAAAAATACCTGTACAACACAGCAATATAGGATACAGTAAACTGGTTCCCTGTCTCTAATAGTATTAATAGTACTGCAGTGAAAAAATTATTAACAATGGTTGTCCATGTCCCAAAAGCTGTTCCTCCAAACATTTTTCTATCATTTATTTTCATGGGTAATGTACCAATTTCTGTGGATTGAGTATAATTTGCATTTTGGTGGATATTTTTTTTGTGATTTTGCAAAATTCTGCATATAAGCATTTAGAAAATTTGACAAAATATAACGTTGAACATTTAAATTCTTGGTTCACCTGAACCACTATATCCACAATAATTGGTATCCCATGAATAATATTGAATCAACAATTATCAGTAATAATTCCTTGTGAATTTTAGAGTAATTACCCAGGAGGAGGTGGAGGTTATGGTGGTTATGGTGGGGGTGGCTATGGAGGAGGACCCCCACCACCACCAGGAGGAGGATATGGTAATGCAGCATACCCAGGAGGAGGATATGGTGGGGGGTATGGAGGGGCCTATAATGTCAATGCTTCTCCATATGGAGGATTTGGAGTAGGAGGATACCTAACTGGATCTGCTCCACCCCCTGGAGGACAACATGGTTATACAGGTAAGAATTCCAGGACAGCAGTGTCCAAATTTTGAAAGAATGTAGCAGACCAAAAGAGCATTTCAGGGGAAAATTAGGCAAACTAATGCCATTCATGTCAGCCATATTTAAAGAATGAAAATGTTTCTGAAGGATACAGCCTTTATTACAGGTTGTGATTAGGGCCTAATAACAATCTGTATCCTTTGGAAAAACTTTGTAGTCACTGAAACAAATTACTATCAGAATCCTTTTGAACCTTTTTCTGCTCAAAGCTGAAACTACTCATTTGAATACTTATGTATATTACAGGTGGTTATACCAATAGCAATGGATATGGTAATTTCACGGCTGCCATGGGTTGTCAGCAAACGTATGCTGGTCATCAACAGGTACATATTTCCTACTAGGAACTCTAAGAAGCATTCTGGGTAATATTTTCAAAAGCATAATTCCAAATGTTATAAGTTGACAACTTCCCAAAAAATGGAAAATTCATCCAAGGGCGATCACTCTAGCAGGCATCAAAAGCAATTTCATTTGGACCTGGATATCATCAATAGTTTTCAGTTTTGATGTTAAGGCAAATTTCCATTTTGATGTGAAGAAATTTAAAGACAGATTAAATTTATATTGTCAATAAGAAATAAAGTGGAATGGTTTGTCTTACATGCCTTACAAGGCCCATTGTAAACCAATAAAAACAAACTGATGATGCTTTTTCCATTAAATAGGTAGCTCCACCTCCAGCCCCTCCCAGTGTTTACCAAAATGGGATTGACCAACAAATGGCATCAATGCACCAAGGGATGCAGCAGTTGATGAGACAAGTAAGTTTTACTGTAAATTCAGAAATTTTTTAGTGCTTTAATTTTTGCGATTTATGAAGTATGGATAAAAATGTGAGATAAATTCTGCATGCAAATAATGCTATAAAATATAAAATGCAACAATTTTTAAATTTTTATTTTTGTGATACCTACATTGTATTCGGTCACAAATTTCTTAATGGTAAAAAGGAAATTATGGTGTAAACAATGAATAATGCTGTAGCGTTATCATCTTAAATTGTTGCTATTGAATCTTCCTTATGCTATGGCCTCTGTGGTCTTTTGGTTGCATGTTTTCCTCATGTGCAGGATGTCAGTGGTTTGATCCCTGGCTAGGTAAAAATATCAGACTTGAAAACTGCTTTTTGCATTTTTCTCCACTAAGAAGGCTGCATTTAGGAGTAGTAGCAAAGACTGGTTGGCCTGTCGTCAGAATAATGTGTCCTAGTGAGGTTACACATCTTCCTGTGGACTTATTATGTGTACTGGAATGTTAAAAAGTCAACTCAGTCTGTCAGTCGAGTATAAGTCAGGGTTTATATTCATATCACGTTATCATGTTTATCGTCCTTAGTATGCATTTAATTTGCCACTGAATGGTAAAACAGCTATCCAATTTTCAATAAGGAACAAAATCATAATTTGATAAGTGTTTGAGTATTGAAATTTTTTTGTCACCTATTCTTTTTTTTACAAAACTTGTTCATTTGACTGCAGTATTGCCCAGAAAATTGAGATTTGTGATTTTAAGCCATTAATTTGCATTTATTTTGCCATGTTAAATACAGGTCATCTATTCTTTAAATTTTCGATCTCTGACAAAATTAAATTTAATGACAATGTTGCCATAAGTGGGAAATATGGTTCAGTTTAGTATTTAAAGAAAAAATATAAGAAGTAAATATTTATTCAATATAATTTCCCATTTTAGCAAGCTGAAATGGAGTTCCGTGCCCAAGAGAAGGAAAATAGGGTGAGTAAAATAAAAAACCATCCTACTTAGGGAAAATAGGTTTAGGTAAAAAAGAAAAAAAAAATATGCTAATCAACATTTGCTCACACATTGTTGTCAATATATTGGAATTTTATGAGACTGTCATACAAGTGAGAGGTTTAGCTAGCTATAAAACCAGGTTTAATCCACCATCTTCTGCCTGTACCAAGTCAGGAATATGACAGTTGTTTTCAATTCAATTCAATTCAATTTCAAAAATAAAAAGCATGAGATATTACTTTGTTAAAGTAAATATCAAGTCTGCCTACAACAAGTAAACAGTGGTTTACCCCCTTCTTTGGAAAAAAGAGAAAAAAGAATTAAATGAATGTGCAAATCTACAACAAATTGAGTTAAGAGTATTTTCTTTTCTACAAAAAAACATTTAAATTTCATATCTTAATCTTGTTACTAGGGAAATAATCATATAAAATTCATTAGAATATCAAAATGAAATATAAATGGGGAGATACAAAAATCAACTTTAGTTGCTAAACATCCATGGGTTCAGGGGTCACCACACTAGAGAAGCTCCAGGGAGAAGTTTATGTTGCCCTCGATTTTCAGTAAAATTCCCCAATGTCGCTTCATGATTTTTGAAAAATTCTGCATCCAAATGCAAACGATCTGATATTCAAAGAAATAAAAAATATTTTATCTCTGAATTCAGAATTGAATTGTCCGCAATCATTTACCCCAACATTGAAATTGCAAGACAGGGTGTACTATACGCAATAAACAATAAAAAAACTTGATTTTGCAATGTTTGTTTAAATGTTTCGCCATCTTTGTTATTGAAATTGTAGAGGGCGCCCTTTTTTCTTTTCAAAACTCTTATCATTTACCTAATCCATATTAATAATGCAATTTTAATTTTGATATCTCACATTTACTGATAGATATCAAAATTTGATGCTTCATTAAAAATTTCTCATTTCTTTTCAAATGTTGCATAATGTAAACTGGAATCCACTTGTATTTAAACTATGTACACGGTTAAGTAGTGAGCCGGGAACCAGCACAACGATGTATAAACTACAAAACGTAGTCAGTTTTTCGTTAAGGATTTGGTGTAACAGACTGCTGCATGTGCTTTGTTTTAGCTAAAGGTCTTTAAACAATATTGTGATGAATACATTTAGTATTAATTTACTAAAGGACGGCACTATTTTACTTTCAAAGTCTTATATTTTTGTAAACTATTAAGTACGAATTTTCTGTCACATCTCACACTGTATTTGTTCTCGATTTACACGATACTTTTTCAATTTCCGTAATGATAAATACAACTTTTCCAATGTTACTTTTTGTTATTTTGTCATATATTAATACTTGTAAAGCATTCTAGAATCATTTGCATGCATTTTCAACGTCTACTTGATGATTGAAAATGGCCTTTTCCATGAAAATACCTCAAACAATCGCAACACAGAGTTTTCAACAAATGACAAAAACTTTTTTTTTTCTGAATTCCTATTAAAAATAATTTAAAGAACAAATATATATCTATTATGATCTTGGCAATGAAAGACAGTGAAACTGTATTAAAAGATATTTAAACTTACTTATCAATTAGTTATTATTTTTAAGTCTCCCAAACGAAGTTTGGGAAGACTTATTGTTTTTGCTCAGTTCTTCTTATTATTCTTCTTCTTCTTCTTCCGCCGCTTTTAAATTTGAACTTGTCCACACCCGTTCTCCAAAACCGCTTGTCAGATTAACTTAGGGTTTCACAATATGTTAGACTAACATGTCTAGTGGTGCAATCAGGGTTTTGTTTGTGCAATGGGTTTTATAAAGGGGTACTTTGAGGGGCAAAAAGAAAAGAGGGTTTTACTATAGAACCCTATGGGATTTTATTTTTAAAAATTTACAAATGAGTATAAATTGAAAACCGTTTGTGATAGACACAATCTTTTTAATTGAAAATGTTCTAAATGATAAAGCCCATTTAATACAGGTTTAGTCCCCAGGGGTCACCCCCACCCCCTGCCATTTAAAAAAGTTCTAATACCTTGTAAGTGGTCAAGATCCCCACCCCTAAACCATATATATTCTGGTTTGTCATACTAAGATGGTTTGAATGATATACAGGGTTGGTCCACAGGGGTCATCCCGACCCCCTGCCATTTGAGAAAGTTTTAATATCTTGTAAATGGTCGAGATCCCCACCCCTAAACCATATATATTCTGGTTTGTCATGATAAAGCACATCAAATGTAATACAGGGTTAGTCCCCAGGGGTCACCCCCACCCCATGCCATTTAAGAAAGTCCTAATATCTTGTAAGTGGTCAAGATCCCCACCCCTAAACCAATTATATTTTGGTTTGTCATGCTAAGATGGTTTGAATGATATACAGGGTTAGTCCCCAGGGGTCATCCCGACCCCCTGCCATTTGAGAAAGTTCTAATATCTTGTAAGTGGTCAAGATCCCCACCCCTAAACCATATATATTCTGGTATGTCATGCTAAGATGGTTTGAATGATATACAGGGTTAGTCCCCAGGGGTCATCCCGACCCCCTGCCATTTGAGAAATTTCTAATATCTTGTGAATGGTCGAGATCCACACCCCTAAACCTTATATATTCTGGTTTGTCATGATAAAGCACATCAAATGTAATACAGGGTTAGTCCCCTGGGGTCACCCCACCCCATGCCATTTAAGAAGGTTCTAATATCTTGTAAGTGGTCAAGATCCCCACCCCTAAACCATATATATTCTGGTTTGTCATGCTAAGATGGTTTGAATGATATACAGGGTTAGTCCCCAGGGGTCATCCCGACCCCCTGCCATTTGAGAAAGTGCTAATATCTTGTGAATGGTCGAGATCCCCACCCCTAAACTATATATATTCTGGTTTGTCATGATAAAGCACATCAAATGTAATACAGGGTAAGTCCCCAGGGGTCACCCCCACCCCATGCCATTTAAGAAAGTTCTAATATGTCGAGATCCCCACCCCTAAACCATATATATTCTGGTTTGTCATGCTAAGGTGGTTTGAATGATATACAGGGTTAGTCCCCAGGGGTCATCCCGACCCCCTGCCATTTGGGAAAGTTCTAATATCTTGTAAATGGTCGAGATCCCCACCCATAAACCATATATATTCTGGTTTGTCATGATAAAGCACATCAAATGAAATACAGGGTTAGTCCCCAGGGGTCACCCCCACCCCCTGCCATTTAAGAAAGTTCTAATATCTTGGAAGTGGTCAAGATCACCACCCCTAAACCATATATATTCTGGTTTGTCATGCTAAGATGGTTTGAATGATATACAGGGTTAGTCCCCAGGGGTCATCCCGACCCCCTGCCATTTGAGAAAGTTCTAATATCTTGTAAATGGTCGAGATCCCCACCCCTAAACCATATATATTCTGGTTTGTCATGCCAAGATGATTTGAATGATATACAGGGTTAGTCCCCAGGCGTCCCTTATGCATATAACTTTACTGGACCAAACCAATTTTCACTGGACTTTGCCCAATGTCAGGCGACCCTTTTGAATTACGAATTATGGTAGCTTCGTTTGGGAGACTTAGTAACAGCATCCTGTTACAATCATTTCTTGTTTTAAAGGGTTCTTGCTTTATTTAATGTATTAAATACAACTGTGAGCAATTCAAAACAGAGTTTTGTTTGAAAAATCTTTGAGATGCAGCAAAATTTGACCAATATCAAATCTTCAATTCATTCAGACCTACATGTAACTGCACAACCGTAGCACTTACGGTCCTTATGATAATTTTTGACAATTTGCATCCGTAGGTACAAAGGTAATTCACACCACAAGCATGGCAAGTCAAGTAAATACCACCTTAACAGTTGTCATGTAAAATGCTTTGAAAAATAACAAAAAGGTATAGATGCTTGAAAAATTTAATTCTTAAAATGTATTAATGCGATCCTTCAATTTTTCCTGAAGTCTCCCTGGTGGGGCTTCACTTCTCCTTGAAGTCTCCCTGTTGGGTCTTCACCTCTCCCTGTTTCGCTGCCAGGGAGAAGTCATTTCTCCCTATAATTCTGAAGTGTGGTGACCCCTGGGGTTACTGTCTGGTTGATGTACAACAGTACCAATTAGTATTGACATAGGGCAAAGGCTGAGGTTAATACTGGTTTTGGGTTTGTTAAAACTCTAGGTCTGGCTTTAATAGCTTAGTAATTGTAATCTTTGTTAATTATGGATATGATTTCTTATTAGCTAATTAGTATCCTGAAAAAAAATGAAAAAGAAAAAAAAATTAAAGGAAAAGGTAGTGAGTTCTTGCATTGTTAATCTTGAAATAAAAAGAATGGACAATTGATTTAAGCTATCAAGGTGTAATACCACCATTGATTTTCCCCTATTAGTCTTTGTTAAATTTGTACTTTTCAAAAAATTATGCAGAATTTATCTTTGTTTCAAGTAAAGAAATACTTGGCATGAGTAAAGTTTTATTCTGTCCAGTACTATAAAAAAAATTTCACCTAACATTTCATTGCATATAAGAAAATAACCATCACTGGAAGTTAACCAATCAAATTTTCCCCCTTTTTTAACCTGTGTACAAGCTTTTAGTAACCATGTAACCTCAAGTTTCCAAAATATTCTATAGAAACCCCAAATAAAGAAATAATGGTGCTTTGAAATACCCAAGATATATGTTAATGACTCAGAAATGTTTTACTGCAATGAAATGTAGGATCAATTACCTACAACTGTCAAATTCAAGGGAATATTTTTTTTCGACCTATTTTCGTATGCAACCGGATGTGACGTACTATGATTTAGTGGTATTACACCTCAAGAACAGTTAAATAGGTTATGGTAATTTTCTAAAAAAAATGAAGATTGTATGTCTGTATCATAAATTTATATTATTACTGTATTTAATAGGGAAGAAGGAGAAGGAGGAAGAAAAGGAGAGACGATGAGGAAGAGGAGGATGAAGAAGAGGATGAAGAAGATGAAGAAGAAGATAGTGTAAGTCAAATCTGTGAATGATATTAATGTCTGATATTCTTCTTAAGCATGAGTTTTGCACAAATTTAATTTGGTCCTGGGAAATTAGAAAAACTTAGGAAACTTCAAATCATATTAAGATAATTCTAGAACAGTATATGATATAACTTAGACCACTTCATTTGACCATAATTTGGACCAAAATCCAAATATACAGATATCTCCTGAATTTAAATTGTATTTATTGCTTTTGCTTGCAGTAACTGTTGTTGTATTAGATACAATATTTAATTATTTATCAATTGGTTTCCAGGGAAAATCAGTGAGTATAGCATGAATTGAACTATTCAGCTAGCAGATTATCCTTCCCATTGTTTTCCCCACAATGAAAGGAAGACACAAAAAAGTCGTGCATATCCAAATACTCAATGTAAAATTGAGTACCAAACGCACTGATACCTGCATAAAAAAAAGTTATATATGTATCTGAGTTTAGTGTGACGTCCATTTTTGCTGAACTAGTATACATTTATGTTTAGGGGTCAACTGAAGCCTGCCTCTGGGTTCGGGATTTTCTCGCTGTGTTTAAGACCCATTGGTGGCCTTAGACTGTTTTCTGCGCTTTGGTCGGGTTGTTGTCTCTTTGAAACAGTCCCCATTTCCATCAAGGCTTCCAAAACTGTCATATTAGCTGGACAAATATAAATTTATCGGACATTGTCCGACTGGGCCAAGCATTAAACGGACATCTTACATGGGATTGCCATTTCAACATTCATGTTATTAAAAAAAATCAACCATTGTGACTTGACCTTGTGCCTTAAACATCCACACTTTACCGTTTATAAAAGTGACAGTACTCTATAAACAAGCCCAACTTTAATCCCCTCTCATTACAATCAAGGTTAATTAAGTGTCTAACAGCTGAGATTTACCTGTGATCACCTGTGTCAGGTAAACTATTTGTACTGGACATCAATCGTTCTTTTTGGAAGTTATTTTTTTTATTAAAATTAAAAACATTCCTCGTTTAATTCTAACTACTTTATAGCAAACCAGATTTAGACTATCAGAAAAACGTATTTAAAACGATAAGATCATAATTTACAAAGGTGGTAAAAAAGTTTAACAGACAGAACCACATCGATTGAAATATTAGAAGTGTGCGTATGTGCACAAGTGTGATATTTATTATTTAATAATGCGTCCGAATTCATCCAAAATGATAAAAATGTCATTTATACCATTATCTTACGTTCATTTCAAGTATTGTTGTCTAGTAAATATCCGGTATTGGAAAACGTGTTTATCAAATAACTAAGCTGGTCCTCGACTGATTAATACACTTTGTTAGGTCTGTTGATATATGCCAATTCGAACCATGCACTATTAATGAAATTGTTAATGTCAAGAATGAAATTCATATAAAATTGAAAAAGTATGAAGTCTATGAAGTTTATCTTCCTTTAATAGTTTAATGGCTTTATCATATGGTGATGTTCATCTTTTGTTATGGGGTAACCTTTATAATCTAAAGGGATAAAAAACAGGATTGAAAAAAAATGTCCGGGTGGCTCAAATATTTTTTGGATGCCCTGGTTTCCATTCTCAAATTTATTTAATACTTACAGAAAACATTTATACTAAAATTTTTATCTTTAAGAAAAAATAATTTCTTTTCTCTTCTAGAAGATTTGTACACACACAGATTTTAGAATTTGAGTTTAAAACAAGTAGCTTCTAATGTTAAATGTTAAATCTTCTTTTCCACAAGACAAAACAAATGTATATATAGGTTTCCTGCATGATCAACCCTAATTTTGAGCTCTTATGTTTTTATTATACCCCGCTTTAAAAAAGTGGGGGTATACTGTTTTGCCTCTGTCTGTCCATCCGTCAGTCCGTCTGTCCCATGAATATTTTTCATTGCATCTTTCTCAGGAACTACATAACAAGGATTTCTGAAATTTGGTTTCAGGGTTTATATGAGTCGGCTATACCATGTGATGCGTTTTCAGATTCATCACTCAACAACTTCCTGTTTACTTAAGTTTTTTAGCGGGTGGGGGTATCATTAGTGAGCAGTAGCTCACAGATTCACTTGTTAGGATTTCATCACCATAAACTTTTCACCAACATATGAGTTGTTGTAACCACTTATTCATAATATCAAAATATGCAATATTTTAGGGTCTCAAAAAATTTAGACCTTCTGATCCTATAATTCTTTGGCAAGAAACCCTATTTTAAAAAACAAGATACTGCTTTTTGCAACTTCTACTACTTCATTGTAAGATATATGACTACTTCTTTATGTATATATGTTTAATTTACCATTGAAATAGTAGAACGAAAAGTATGAAGATAATCTTCTAGCTGAATGTGTCTATATACAGTGAATTTGCTAGCGCTCGTCATTTTCGTCAATTACGAAACGGTTTTCAAAATGACGAAAGTATTTCAAATCAATTTCGTCACTTAAATTTGGAAAGAGTAAAAATGTTTTCCCATGAAAATACTATAATTCTACCTGTCTTATTGTTTCTGACAAGTTTATGACCCTCAGCTAATTAACATATACAACAGGTGTTATAAGTTGTGATTATCGCCATCGGATGGGTCACTAATCCGTTAATTATTTATCAACCTCATAAATATTTTCCCCAGTAAAATCAGTCAGTCGGCATTTCAATTTCAATATTTATCAAACGAGCACAATTTGCAGTTCATTTGTCGTAGTTTCGTCATTTGAGTTTTCCCTTGGAAAGTTCGCATTTTAATTTCAATATTTCGTCATATTTGATATAACTTTTAATCCAAAACTTTCGACAATTTCGATTAAAAAGATAGAACTTTATTCATAACATTCAGAAATGTTTTCACCATTCAAACAGGTGCTTCCTTTACGATGAACTGGGCATGCGCGAAAGTATTCTTATGAATTTAAAGACACTAAAACGTAGAATACGAAATAATTAAGTATCAAACTAAACGAGAGAGACAAATATAGTTCTTATCTAGCAAATTCAATTTAAAAACTGATAATTTCCTGCCTTTTTTAAACACGAACCAATCTGTAGATGAATCCGGATTCATTCTGAATTTATTATTCACTAGTCACTTCCCGTTTTCATTTCATTTGGAAATCGAAAGTAAACGTGATCTAATTCATGATAAATTTACAATTTAAAGTCATTAGAATTGTTCCAATAAGGATTTGTACAAATCCTTGATTCCAACTTTATAGAATTAATTCTAAATATCGATTTAAAACGTTTTTAAGGATAATGAGTATGAATAATGCAGTGAAATAGTCATTACAAGTTCATTTATGCTGTGATTCCTGGTTTGAAAAAAAATGGATCCCAAATTTTGCTGATTAGGAATGTACCCTGAAACTAACTAATGTGAAATTGTGAACTAGATTTCTAGATCTTATATCCTAATCTTCGTACTAAAGTGCCACATCAGTCAAATCATGCAGGAACTGCCTAGTATGCCTAAGTCCTTCAAAGTCTGACAAAGATGTATAGATAGTAATATACATCCTAGGTCCCTTGCTGCTACCCAAAATAAGGTTGATTTTCATCCCGTGCAAAAGTGACATCCTAGCTTAAACCCTGTCTATATATATATGTAGCTGTTCTAATTTACGGTAGCTAAGAGTTAAGATTCGGTGTCATATTAGTTGTTTATTCCTGCATGGAAACAATTCATCAAATTTTACAGGACATTTTAAAAAATTTTTTATTTGTTTTGGAATTTGTTTTTAAATGGATTTCAGAAATCAAGGATTTTCCTGATAATTTGATTAAACTTAGTTGATTTCAATATTTTGGTTGAATTTGACAGGCATATATGCGCCTGGCTGTTGTTTTTATGATCAAATATCATTATCATTCATAATTGTTCAATGAAGGAAATACCTTAACTAAGCAATTGGTTCCTAAATGCTGTTGAACATCTTTAACCTGATCTTAAAATATTTCAAACAACACAGCTTGTTTTAAAGGTTGCATTTTTACTGAGCTGTATATCATTAATATTGTATTGTAATTTTTAGTTTTTTTCTTTTACTAAGCATTGCTTTTATTAATGAAATATTTAAAATTTCCCTTTTCTGTTATATTTGGTGTCAAGTTTTTAATGTAAATAAATATTATTGTGTTTGTATTTAAGTTTTATGCCAGGCACATAGCTAAAACCATGGTATTTATAAATTTATGACTTTGTTGAATGTTTAGTTTAAAATAATTGTTATACATAACAATTCATGAATTTGTTGCTGTTTTGTTTAATTGTTATGCATAAAAATTCTTGAGTTAATTGAATGTTAAGTTAAATTATGATGTATTATGAATTTATGGTAATTGAATTTGATTGTTTTTTTGTAACATTCATTTCATACATACTTCAAAGTCAACTGTCAAATCTAAATTTCTCGTCATTATCAAATACTATTAGTTAGAAACTTGAAATAGTGACCTTTTCCAACATCCCTACTTCTCAGAATAGACTGAATATTAATAGAAATTAATTTTCATTTGTGCTAAAGTGGGTAAGTACATAATTTCAAGATAGAAACTTGCCATCTGAAGACTTGGTTTCAATTCCCATATTTTCAATATGGACTGCACTCTGACGTCCTTCATCCCAACAAGTCCTAAAAAAGTGCATCAGATGTCAAAGCAATCTTGGACTAGTCAAGCTCAAAATCACATAGAGTGAGTCTAGACAGGTTATGAATAAAAACAGAAAAGGTATATATTTTATATTTTCCAAGCAGAAATCTGAGCATAAAACAAGAACATTTTGAAGAGTTTTAAGTTTTATTAATCATAGTCATTTTTGTTATAGGGACCCAGAGAAGAGGACATTAAGGAGAGAGTAAAGGCATTTTATATAGCCGAGTTATTGAGACGTATCGATAGATCTGGTACATTAGATGTCACAAGTGGAACAATAGTAGGATACCCCTACTATACAAAGGATGATCCTGTGTTAGAATTCAACACAAAGAAAAATGGATATGAATTTGATCCAGATAAACCACTAAAATGGGACCCAGAGCTTGATTGTGAATATTTGAGAGAAGCCCTCAAAGGATGGGGTAGGACTTTTAATATTCAATTAGAATATATAGAGATCCTCCTGGGACTCATTTAGGTTATCAATATGTCATGTTTTTTTCAAACACTTGGAGGGGATTTAATCCCTATACAGAAGTGTATACTTTTTTCATTGTACATTTGTAGACATTCATAAACTGTAAATATACAATTCCCAATCAGCTGCCATCTATTTTTAAGATTTTTTTTTCAAACACCAACACAGCAGACAAAGTGTAATTGTTTCTGTTAATGTATAAAAAAAAACTTGATTTGAAGGTTAATGCTTCTATGCAGATATTTTAAATATATAGTTATAAGGACTAATGAAATTTGTTAGTGGGCATTTGGGAAAAACTCAAAATGCAATTATTTTACTTTTTTCTGATAATAGGAATAGCAGGTCGTCTACTTTCACTTTATAATGGTATTGTTCGTATTGCAAACATTATGAGTTTGCCTCGCATTTATTTTAATGGTAGTTTGGTCAGGTTTCTGTTTTCAAAGATTTATATTATCACAATTATGCAAAGGATTTTCAATTTGTTAGGCAAGCATTTTTAAGTCTCCCAAACGAAGTTTGGGAAGACTTATTGTTTTTGCTCAGTTCTTATTATTATTATTATTCTTCTTCCTCTTCCTCTTCCTTTTCCGCCACTTTTAAATTTGAACTTGTCCGCACCCGTTCTCCAAAACCACTTGTCAGATAAACTTAGGGTTTCACAATATGTTAGACTAACATGTCTAGTGGTGCAATCAGGGTTTTGTTTGTGCAATGGGGTTTATAAAGGGGTACTTTGAGGGGCAAAAAGAAAAGAGGGTTTTACTATAGAACCCTATGGGATTTTATTTTTTTAAATTTTCAAATGATTATAAATTGAAAACCATTTGTAATAGACACAATCTTTTTAATTGAAAATGTTCTAAATGATAAAACCCATTAAATGAAATACAGAGTTAGTCCCCAGGGGTCACCCCCACCCCCTGCCATTTAAGAAAGTTCTAATACCTTGTAAGTGGTCAAGATCCCCACCCCTAAACCATATATATTCTGGTTTGTCATGCTAAGATGGTTTGAATGATATACAGGGTTAGTCCCCAGGGGTCATCCCGACCCCCTGCCATTTGAGAAAGTTCTAATATCTTGTAAATGGTCGAGATCCCCACCCCTAAACCATATATATTCTGGTTTGTCATGCTAAGATGGTTTGAATGATATACAGGGTGAGTCCCCAGGGGTCATCCCGACCCCCTGCCATTTGAGAAAGTTGTAATATCTTGTAAATGGTCGAGATCCCCACCCCTAAACCATATATATTCTGGTTTGTCATGATAAAGTACATGAAATGAAATACAGGGTTAGTCCCCAGGGGTCACCCCCACCCCATGCCATTTAAGAAAGTTCTAATATCTTGTAAGTGGTCAAGATCCCCACCCCTAAACCATATATATTCTGGCTTGTCATGCTAAGATGGTTTGAATGATATACAGGGTTAGTCCCCAGGGGTCATCCCGACCCCCTGCCATTTGAAAAAGTTGTAATATCTTGTAAATGGTCGAGATCCCCACCCCTAAACCATATATATTCTGGTTTGTCATGATAAAGCACATGAAATGAAATACAGGGTTAGTCGCCAGGGGTCACCCCCACCCCATGCCATTTAAGAAAGTTCTAATATCTTGTAAGTGGTAAGATCCCCACCCCTAAACCATATATATTCTGGTTTGTCATGCTAAGATGGTTTGAATGATATACAGGGTTAGTCCCTCGGGGTCATCCCAACCCCCTGCCATTTGAGAAAGTTCTAATATCTTGTAAATGGTCGAGATCCCCACCCCTAAACCATATATATTCTGGTTTGTCATGATAAAGCAAATAAAATGAAATACAGGGTGAGTCCCCAGGGGTCACCCCACCCTATGCCATTTAAGAAAGTTCTAATATCTTGTAAGTGGTCAAGATCCCCACCCCTAAACCATATATATTCTGGTTTGTCATGCTAAGATGGTTTGAATGATATACAGGGTTAGTCCCCAGGGGTCATCCCGACCCCCTGCCATTTGAGAAAGTTGTAATATCTTGTAAATGGTCGAGATCCCCACCCCTAAACCATATATATTCTTGTTTGTCATGATAAAGCAAATCAAATGAAATACAGGGTTAGTCCCCAGGGGTCACCCCCACCCTATGCCATTTAAGAAAGTTCTAATATCTTGTAAGTGGTCAAGATCCCCACCCCTAAACCATATATATTCTGGTTTGTCATGCTAAGATGGTTTGAATGATATACAGGGTTAGTCCCCAGGGATCATCCCGACCCCCTGCCATTTGAGAAAGTTGTAATATCTTGTAAATGGTCGAGATCCCCACCCCTAAACCATATATATTCTGGTTTGTCATGCCAATATGATTTGAATGATATACAGGGTTAGTCCCCAGGCATCACTAATGCATATAACTTTGCTGGACCAAACCAATTTTCACTAGACTTTGCCCAATGTCAGGCGACCCTGGGAATTACGAATTATGGGAGCTTCGTTTGGGAGACTTCGTAACAGCATCCTGTTACAATCATTTCTTGTTCAATTTGTTATGCAAGTGTATTTCAATTTGTTGGTTTACAATTTTCATTTTAATTTGTTGGTCTGCTGTTATCTGGAGCTCTGCACATGTGTATTACAGGTACAAATGAAGATGCCATCATCCATGTTATTACAACCAGATGTAATGCTCAGAGACAAGAACTGAAGAAAGCATTCAAAACATCGTACGGAAGGGTAAGACAGGACATTGTGAAAAGTAATGATTTGTATTCCCTTTTTATACAAATAATATAAATTCAGCTCTATTAAGTGAAAATCTGTCTTGTCAGGTCACCCTGTTTTTGTCCGGAAGTAGAAATACCTATGCATTTTGAACCTCAGTTCAAAGGTCACCTCAAGCTCTCTTATACAGTCAATTTTCTCTGGCCTGGAGGTTGAGCTTTATTTACAGGTTTTACTGCATTCAAATGGTTTATTAACAAACCAGATAATACATATGCCTGAAATAATTTCAGAGGAGAAGTTATGAAAAAAAATATATCTTCTCTTTCATTGTTTGTTCTTTATAAATGAATAGGCAGATAGATGCAGATTGAAATTATGCATTTTGAAATTGTCATATTTTTCCTAAAATATCATTATTACACAGTTTTTGTAAAATTAGATTTGAGTCACAGCAAGAGTCTAATATAGTTGTAAAAACATTTAACGGAGACTTCAAAGATATGCCATCAACAGATATGATCAATGAAACACTTTATAAATTTTGTGTGGCAGAAGTGTTTTCTGGATTTACCTTCAGGAACACTGAAACCCAAACATCTGAAAGCTAGGGATGTATAAATACATAGAAATGGACCATGAAAAGAATAGCCAAATTCATCAGAGGTCAATTTTGCCTAGTTGAGTTGAAATCTAAGTTTCTTTATAATTATACCCACGCTTTAAAAAAGTGGGGGTATACTGTTTTATTATACCCCCGCTTTAAAAAAGTGGGGGTATACTGTTTTACCTCTGTCTGTCCGTCCATCCATCCGTCAGTCTGTCAGTCAGTCCATCCGTCCCATGAAAATTTGTCGTTGCATTTTTCTCAGGAACTACAATACAAGGATTTCTGAAATTTGGTTTCAGGGTTTTTATAAGTCAGCTATACCGTGTGATGCGTTTTCAGATTCATCACTCAACAACTTCATGTTTACAGAACATTTGTATCATTTTACACATGATAGCCAAGTTGAAAATTTTCGGCACGGTTTTCTCAGGAACTACAATACAAGGATTTCTGAAATTTGGTTTCAGGGTTTATATAAGACGGCTATACCGTGTGATGGGTTTTCAGATTCATCACTCAACAACTTCCTGTTTACCGAAATACTTGTTTATTTAAGAAATGAATGCTTCTTTTTATTAAAGCATTGACCGAAGCACCTTTTGTATGAAGAGCGGAAGTGCTTCATACTAAAAATGTGCACCTCGATCAACACTTTTACAGCCTTATAAAATTATAAAAAAGCATTCAATTCTTATAATTAATTGTTATTGTTTTGCTATATGCACTCTTTTCACAGTCAGGGATAGCATGTGCAGTCATAGCTGAAATAGCTGAAATGAAATATAATATTGAAGTGTCTCACTATTGTTGTCAAATCAAAATTATGGATTCTAATGAATCATACATGTAATGTAATTATTGATTTATTAAAGAGGAATTTAAGAAAATTCTTAATAGTACAAAAAGAACATTTCCTTTGTGTCTTGAACCAGTATTTTTGTCAGATAAGCAGCTTTTCATTATGTTTTATATTTTTATAGGATTTGATCAAAGATTTGAAAGGAGATCTATCATTTAACTTTGAGACAGCAGTGTTAGCCTTATTTGTTCCACCTGCAGAGTATGATGCTTGGGCCATTAAGGAAGCTATTTATGTAAGGTTCTGCTTTATTCATATTGTGTGAGATAGGAGTCAAAGTCAATACACTTGATTTTTGCATACATTGGTAACGTTTTGATAAATGCATAGACAAAAATTTCTGGTTGGCATTGTATTAAAGATGTATCAGGGCTTTTCCAGATATGTTTAATTGGTCAAATATTATGAAATGAAAATTAATTTGTACCACCTGCAGACAATAAACCATAAAGTATGTAGAATGGAAGCAGCATATTTTTTAATGAAACATACACATTTGACATTTGAAATTCAATTGCAATTTTGATTTAAAAGCAAAGTCATCATTCAAAGAATAACAGACAATGACTAGAACAAGAAAAAAATACCCCTCCCACCCAAATAAATAGAAAATAAATTAGGATGTGTCGGAAGCTAAAATTGAGCAGCCAAAAACTCACAATGATCTCAGGTGCTTTAGAATGATAAGCAGTTCCTGTTCCACTGTTTTTTGTGACACCCACTTTGTTACTCGTAGTTTCTTTCTGTGAATATGTGCAATTTTTTTTATATTTTGACAGGGTCCAGGTACAGATGAAAGAGCTTTGATGGAAATACTTCTTACTAGAACCAACCCACAGATACAGGCAATCAGAGATTGTTATAATAATGGTAGAATACTTTAAAAAATGTTAAGAATAAAAAATAACAAATCTTATTAACTTCAATCTAATTAAAATTAATTCTCCGCACTCGCAAGGAGCGACCAAGCATAAAAAAGTTACCTAGTACGGGATTTAATTTTGATCAGATTCAATTAGCTAAAAGTATTTTTCAAATTTATTATTGTTTGTATAAATTGTCTGCCTCAATGCCCTATCTATGATAATAGAGGGGCATTATGTTTTCTGGTCTGCGTCAGTCCTTTATCTGTTCGTCCATCCCTAGTCAGGTCATTATTTGGTTGACGGTATATTACCATGAAGTTGTAATCAAATCAACTTGAAACTTGGTACATTTGTTCATTATGACAGGATCTTTTTAAAATATATCCAAAATTAGGATTTTTACTCAAATTTTGTAGTTCAATGAACATTGAAATGTGATAGTTTTTAAGGAGCATGGCATGTTGACCTATGGTCACATTTTCTTGTTTAGAAGATGACTAAAAATTTAATGTTTGGAGCAAGAATTTGTGTAAACTTCAACATTTCCCTTGCAAGTGAGAGATAAAAAAATTCCATAATTTTATTCAGTTAAGAAATTATTTTATGTTTATCCATTGAGCTTGTGTAGGTGTTTATAGAATCTCATACAGTCGAACCTCGTTGTGTCGAACTCGGTTGGGTCAAAAACTTGGATGAGTCGAAGTGATTTTCTGGTCCCGGTAAAATTCCTGTTTGATCAATGCATAATCACCTTGGTTGATTCGAATACTTGGTTAAGTCGAGTAAATGTTATAGTCAAGTCTATGTAAAATTAATGTAAATTAACCCCGATGTCTAGAAGTTTGGAAGTAAGAATTTTCGAAAGATGTAACCCTAATGATAAAAATTCAAATAGGATGTATTCCTTGTGTAACCTAATCATTTTCAAAAGAGATTAAAGCTGAGTAAATATACTTGTTTGTATAACATTTAAAATGACATGTTTATGGTGACCAGTAATTAACATCTTTATTGATCGTCCAAGCGGAACGTTCATGTTTTGAACACATTTCACCTGACATAATAACGAAACAAATTTAATTGACCCAAGCCGAGATTAAATGAATCGTTAGAATTAAATTCATTAATTACAATAGGATTAAGACTATTATGATAAATTCATTATAATTTAATGTAAAGCAGAGGACCTCACCAGAGACCATTCAGAACTTGTTTCGTTCTGCGAATGATTTCATAATTTATAGTGACCAACCTTTGTAAATATAAATGTATAATATTGATTTTATTTGTGAAGATTTGTATCTGTACTTGTGTGTTTAATTATTATGAAGGACCCAAAAATATGGAGATGAATACAAAATCATAAAATGTCATATTGAAAAAAAAGGCACACTGTTCAAGGTATCTAGTTTACACAAATTTCATGCATTCCAAATTTATGACGACACACTCGACCTCGGATGAGTTGAACCTTGGATAATTCGAATACTTTGGTCTGTTCCCTTCGACTTTCGACATAACGATGTTCGACTGTATATTTAAAATATTTTATATATCATACGTCTCTGAATACTGAAATATTTCATATCCAAAAGGATAGTTTATTAGTATCAAATTCAGAGCTTTTCCAAAAGAAATAATCTATGGTGCCATTAAAGGATACATCATCAGAATGTTTGCTTGCATTTTATATGACTTTTTATGCACATAGACCTTGGTGAGCAACACAGGCTCTTTAGAGCCTCTAGTTACTATATACTGTGTTTGTTATTTTATAGTTGCCAGTCCAAATTCCAAAAAAAAAGAAGGTCTGATTGATAAAGATATTGAAGATGACTGCAGTGGGGACTTCAAAAGACTTCTGGTTTCTGCTGCTCAGGTAAGAAAACAGTTCTGGTGTCTGCTGTTTAAGTACCGTAGAAAGGCTTGTATAGTTCGCACTGGTACATAGTCCGCACCCCCTTCTCCCCACGAAATTTTAGGTAAAAAAACTTTTTGTAACTGTTAGAAAAGGTCTAATGAAACTCCGGTAATTTCAAATCCTATGGGGTCGTTTGCGGTTTTTTCTTGGAAAAACCTGTTTTCCATCATCAAACAGAAGCTGAAACTGCTTGTAAATGATTCTAGAACGCTTCATGATTGTTAAAATAAGTTTAATTCACTTAAAAAACAATTTCGAAACTTGCGTATGTTTAAACAGGAAGTTTAAAAAGCACGTGTAAAAGAAGAAATTAACCGGTGAGAGTCGAAATCCGTACATAACAGATATCACTATAATACGACTTTGAAAGTAAAACAGTTCCATTCTTTTGTAAAACAGTCTTTAATATATCTATCACATTAATGTTTGAAGGGTCTTAAGCTAATACAAACCATATTTGTCAGTATGAAACACCAAAACGGAACGAACAATAACCGATTACGTTTTGTAGTTTACAAATTCTAAGCTGGTTTACGGTTGTCTTTTTGACTATGTTTGTATAGTTTCAATCAAGCAGATACCAGTTTATTTCAACCAATGCATTGAAAAGAAACGAGAAATTTGTAATGAAAGGTTTAGTTTTTATATTTATCAGTATTAATTTGATATTGAATAGAAATAACTTATTAATATGGATGAGTTAAAATTATTAGTTTGAAAAATGATGAGCGCCCTCTACAATATAAATAACAAAGATGGCGGAACGTAAACAAACCACCTCGCCCGCGAAATTGAAATTTTTCTCTTATTTCTTGCTTATTGTACGTTATAGTCCGCACCCCGTCTGGAAGGTCCAATTTTGGAGAATAAAACCGCGGACTATACATATACAAGCCTTTCTACGGTAAGGAAAACTTCTTTTGTCTGATACTCAGGTATTAAGAACATAAGACTTCTGGTGTCTTTTGTTCAGGTAAGGAAACATTTTTCTTGCCTCTTCTGCTTATGTGAGATATATATGCTAATGCCATCATAAAAACTCCTCTATTGCCTCAGAATTACTGTCCTAAATTATCAACTGTACATTTTCATTTACAATTTCGTCAGCTTACCATACTAATCGATCCAAACATGTGTTCATGTACCTGTCCCAGAACAGAAACCTAGTCACTGGTTGTCTTTAATAGCAAAACTTTAATAATTTTTATAGCAAAAATTATCAGCAAGACGAGAACTACAAATCAGTCTAATGGCTGAAATCGTCAATTGAATCCTTATTAGAGTTATAGCTCATAAATGACTATTTTTACCAATTTTAGTGTTTTTTCCTATTATCTTGAAAACTATAAAAGCTAGATAGACACTTTAATAACAAAAAAATATCAGCAAGACATGATCTACAATAGGTCAACATGGCAGAAATCTTCAGTCTATGACTCCTTATTGAAGTTCTCTACCTTTAATAACGATTTTTACCAATTTTTTAAGTTAATTACTATTATAGTGAAAACTATAAAAGACAGATGTGTTATGTGGTAGTGAGGGGTATTATTTTGCAAGCTTTGGTAGCAGTACTTATAATTTTGCATTGAATAATTTGTTTATTGTTAGACTCTTCCAATCAGTCATATAGTTCAGTAAATGCCTGGATGAGCACCAATTGACAACACTACCTGACAAAGAATCTAATTGGCAAAGAAAACTGAAAATGCTTTTTCTCATCTAGAAAATTTATGATAAAAATAAGATGTTTACTTATCCAAAGGCAGGTGAAAAAAGCAGTATTAATTTAGGCATATCCTACTATAAAAAATATCTAATTTATTTGTTAATGCCATTGTAGGGTAACAGATCTCACATTTCAGAAGAGAAACTAAAGAATGCAGTAGAAGAACTGATGTCAGATGGCAATCCAACAGGAATGTTTGAGGTCAATTTTGATAAGTTGTGTGATATCAATAGAGCCAAGGCTGATGCTAAAAATCTCTTCAAAGCAGGAGAAGACAAATGGGGAACTGATGAAGAAACTTTTGTTCGAATCTTTGCCTGTAGAGATTATTACCAGCTTAGGGCTACATACAATGAATATGTGAAGGTATTTATGTCATACATACATATTGACTTCATGTGTTGGGGCAGAAACCTTAAGAGTTTTATTTTGTCTTCTGTCTATCTAAAATGTGCCAGTTTCCAACTCCAGCTCAAATTTTCAGGTAGATGTCTTCTTTTTGTTTGGAAAATAATAAGTTCTGATTGACTCAAACTGAAAAAAATTAATTAATAGTTGGTTACTTTTCAAACTTCAAGTTAGGAGTAGAATTTCTCCACATAGGACTTGCCAATGGAAAATAAAAAAAAAAGTAAATAAAGCACACATTTGTAAAGCAATATTTTACAGAAAGAACTTTATTATGAATTTGATTATAACAATTCAGGGTGTCCAGTTTTGGAATAAGTATTGAGAGTGAGTACTCCACACTCTTCTGTTCTATTATTTACTGACTGACCTATACGGTAAAGGTTTTGCTGACTATTAGGGCATTATATAGTCTTATTGACAATGACAATCATACCACATCTCTAAGTTTTCATTTATATTGTATTACAATGTTAGAATGGTCACTTTGCCATTTATGTATGACCTGGAGGTTTCTATATATTTTTTAAGTACCTTTGACAAAACCTTTTGAGTTGAAATATTCAGCTGTCATTTTCTGTCTTACCTTCTATTGTTTTTTGTTTTTTACCTTAAATATTTAGTTGTAGTATGTACCATTATCATTGGTATCAGCATTCCCAACATTTAGATGCAGTCTACAGTATAAACTATTTTAACATCAATAACTTTGTCAAACGTTGGGAAATTTGAAAAAAATTGGACAGATTCTTCTTCGTGGTCAAAAGATAGTATCCAGAACAAAATTTTGAAAATAATATTTTCATTTTCTACATTTCATTGATAAATGGACTTACTTTTTTTGAAGTTAAAGTTTACATACAATCTGGGTTTAATCTATTTTAAACATCAAGAGATTTATCCTTCATGGAAAGTTACAAAACTTGAACTGAAGCTTCTTCACAATCAAAACCGAGCAAAATTTTGAAATAATTTATTTTTTATTTTCCTTACTTTACTAAAAAATGGACTTTGTTATTGGCAGTCAACATTGCACTATTACACTGACAGCAGAAATTTGAGCCCTTACAAATGAATGAATCTACAGTATTTGATGTTAAACTGCCTGTAATTAATCCATATTTTCTTGCAAACTGGTCAGTTTAGTTAAATTTACTTTTATATCAATACCATTATATTTCAGATCACTCAAAGAGATATTGAAAATTCTGTTAGCCGTGAAACATCAGGGGACTTTGAAAGAGGACTTCTATCTATTGGTATGATCTATTTAATTTTATATATATATATATATGATTAATAAAAGAATTTGTGTCATATATATAATTCATATAATTTATATATAATATATATTGAATTCACAATAAAAACTACAGGTCATCTTAGAAAACTGTTAACTAATTGTAAGCTTTAAGTGACTCCTGACTAGCAAAAAACTAATTAATTCAAAAGGCATGACTAAATGCTTGATTTCAGTAAATACCATGGAACAAAAATCAGTAATGGTAGACAGCAACCAACCACAACTATTAGGACAACAGGCTCCTGGCTTAGGACAAACCCCTAAATTGGAACAGTGGTGTAACAGTACAATATTAGAACAAACTGAAAAAATCAATATTAATTGGCTTGACTCATGAGATCTGCAATAATAAAAAATGACTGACATAAACAAAATAACAAAACATACAAAGTACAGATCTAAGAGTACCTGCAGTTACTGAAAGCAGGTTCAAAGACCAATTCCAGCTAATAAATTAACCATGTTTTCCTAGATTAACTAAATCAGCACACTCAAGTATTTAATGTTAACACATCATAAGTAGTTTCGAGAAAAGCATGACCTTAATGAATATAATTATATTATGTCAATATAACATTGGTGTCAACCATATGGTTGATTGGAATGAATACTCTCATCTTCATGTCTTTTGATCCTTGATGGACAGTTGTCTTTGTCAGCATTCATACAACATTCTCCTCAATTTTATCGATATAAATGAATGATGTCAAAAAATAAATTATGTTGAGATAATGGATCTGCACAATGGAGAAACTGAATATTTAGATGACACAAAATGGGTTTTAAGCTTACATATACCATTTTTCAAAATTAAAGGTTGCTTGTATGTTATTGTTCGTTTCAAAAAGTTATTTTTCTTTATCTTTAAACAAGCAAAAAAGTCTAAATTGACCCCTTTGGAACAGCTGATTTTTAGACTTATTCAGTTGTAAAGAATATTCATTGATTAAAGTTATAAAACACCAGGCTTATTTTCCACAACAGATGGGTATTTCATCCACTAGAAATAGCAATCGCTAGTGTGTTTGAAAAAAACAGTTAAAAGGCCAAATCAATAATAAAGCTGAAACAGGTTTTGAATTAATGCAATGAGTCTAATTTAGACTGGTTTAATTGTTCCTGTTGAATATATTGTTCATCTTTTATTGTCTAATTTCAGTGAAAAATATTAAGTGTCGTCCAAGGTTCTTTGCAGATGAATTAACATCTTCAATGAAAGGTCTAGGAACCAAGGACAATCGTCTGATCAGAATTATTGTATCCAGAAGTGAGGTAAGTTCTTTTGTAAAAATTGTTTAGATTTCTTCTATGAAACCAATAGGTACTAATCTTAGATACAATGATCTTGGGGCATCAAGTTTCAAAATTGCAGCGAAAGATTTACCACATTTCAGCCATTATGGTCATTGATCAGAAGAATGAAATATATATATAGATAAAATGCTAAAATGATAATTTCCTTTGCAAATTTAGACATCAATTCAAAATGGCTGACACCATCAAACATGCTTATACAGGACTGTTTTTTGGACAATACATTTAAAAAATCTTCTGAAATGAAGTAAAATATTAGACCACAGTCACTTTTAAGGTGTCTTTTTTCGAAATACTATCACATTTTCTCTGATCAAATCATAAAACTGTCAATTTAATAAAAAGGAGAAAGACATACTGTAGATGTATATTATATTTATGGGTTATCAATTTCCATTGAGTTTGTAGATATAAAAACCGTGAATTTAAATGTTCAATGAAGTACAAATTAGTTATAGGCCTGTTTGAAGACTCGCAGAACCACGCAATCAAGTATCCATGAAAATTAGTTCCCACAAAAATAAATGAATCCACAGTATAACAATAAACAATTACTACTTCTCAATGGCTTCAGAATTTATATGACCAAATGTAGGAATAATTCCCTTTCAGAATGAATTCCAAAATGGAGATAATATAACTTTCAAAGAAAGTGTTTTTTTTTTATGCCCCCCTCCCCACATTTACTGTTCTAGAGTTATGCCCTTTAATTAATGGAAAAATTGCTGAATTTTTCATTTCCATTCTCTAACTTAAGTTTGCCTCAACCAAGTGTTATACACAATGCTTATTACCACAAAACTCAGGTCAAGTTTGAATTTGGGTGGCATCACTTTTACCATTCTTGAGTTATATCCCTTTATAACGTTACATGCATGCAGGGGCATCACCTGTGTCCCATGGACAAATTCTCCATTTATTTCTATATTCTCAGGAATATGATCCTTACCTTCAACAAACATGATCAACATTATGATAAATAGTAAAATTTGGAAAAAGATGATGCTACATAAATGCATTGCTAGCAATGCAGTCTACACTTTTGGTTACATTTTTCTAGTGCCAAGAGTTTCTGAGATCTGTTAATATAAATAAGTTTGCAATAGACAATAGATTACAATGACCACTTTTACTGAGGTAGTTTATTCTTATGATTTTTGTCGAGCCTTCGACTTTTGTTGAAAAAGCGAGACATAGGGATCCTACATTCCGTTGGCGGCGGCGGCGTCCACAAATATTCACTCTGTGGTTAAAGTTTTTGAAATTTTAATAACTTTCTTAAACTGTCCTGGATTTCTACCAAACTTGGACAGAAGCTTGTTTATGATCATAAGATAATATTCAAAAGTAAATTTTGTAAAAAAAAAATTCCATTTTTTCCGTATTTTACTTATAAATGGACTTAGTTTTTCTGCCAGTTAACATTACATTCACTCTGTGGTTAAAGTTTTTGAAATCTTAATAACTTTCTTAAACTATCCTGGATTTCTACCAAACTTGGAAAGAAGCTTGTTTATGATCAGAAGATAGTATCCAGAATTAAATTTTGTAAAAAAAAAATCCATTTTTTCCGTATTTTACTTATAAATGGACTTAGTTTTTCTGCCAGTTGACATTACATTCACTCTGTGGTTAAAGTTTTTAACATTTTAACAACTTTCTTAAGCTATCTTGGATTTGTACCAAACTTGGACAGAAGCTTGTTTATGATTAAAAGCTAGTATCTAGAAGGAAATTTTGTTAAAATTTTGTACCATTTTTTCCGTATTTTACTTATAAATGGACTTAGTTTTTCTTCCAGTTAACATTACATACAGTCTGCAGTTTAAGTTTTTAAAACATTTATTAGATTCATAAACTATCCTGGATTTTTACCAAACTTGGACAGAAGCTACTTACAATCAAAAGATAGTATAGAGAGGAATTTTTTTATTAATTTTTTTCCTCATTTTTGTTGAGCCTGCGATTAACAGCAAAAGTAGGCGAGACACTGGGTTCCGCGGAACCCTTACGAATTTTTGTACAGAGTAAGTTTATTTGAAAAGTAATTTTTCATGTAAATAACAAGTATTGAATCCTATTATTATCATTTATATAAATAATATCTTTTCAGATTGATATGGTTCAGATCAAAAAGCATTTCTTGGAAAATAACAAGCAGACTTTATGGAAATGGTTGAAGGATGACTGCTCTGGTGACTACAAAAAATTACTGCAGGCTATTGTTGGCAAAGATTAACACTAAATATTAGTAGTTTGATAGACATATTATGTTGTGTTCTTTATTGTTTTCTTGGCAATTATCCAACAATATATCTTCTCTTTTGCATATAACATTTTTTTTTTATTGAATTTGATTTCCTGATAAATAATTTTTAAAATCTATATATTTTTAAGGCAGTGAATTTTTAAAACCAGCCTACTAGAGTCTAAGTTCTAACAAGTTTTGCTTGGCATAAATACAGCATATTCATTTTTTTTTTGTATAGTAGACTTAGGATACTTTCATTTATATTGCAGATACGCATAGATTCATATGTCAGTGTCTTATTGAATAAAATCTAGCATACAAAATTAGTTCAGTCACATTGTACAATGATATCTGTGCAATAAAATGGAAAAGATTATTTCTCTGTTATATTTGCTTTTTTATTTGATATTCCGTCCATGTTGTTATCTTTAAACATTCCCTCCATGCATCTATAATAAAAAAAAAGAGACAATAAATCTACGGATACACAGTATACTTTCTGTATTTATACATATGATTGTACATTCCGTCCATGTGTACTATAATTTTATTGCATTTAATTGATTTATCTCCCTTTAACATATATAATTCTCACCTTTTTATTATACCTCTATGGAATATTGTACTTCCTGTTTCTCATATTATAGGTTCTTTATTTAGATACGTTAATGTGATATGTTTAACTGTGATACTTTTTTGTGATATAAATAGTAGCATTATTTTTTTTAACTTTATTTTACTAACACTCTCATTTCATGTTGTGTTGTATCTGATCGATGTAGGTCTATGATGAATCAAATTAAAAAAGAAGAATAACATTTTATATAAAGTTTCACCTCACGTTTACTAGCAATAGTTTGATAACAAAATGTGTTAATAATTTACAAAATATATCAATTGTTAAAATGAATCTTTATATTAAAGGTCTAAGTTAGCTTCTTATGCAGGTGGACAATTTTCATTTCAGCAAAATATGTGATTGCTAAGAAAATTAATTACTGTTTGGTTCATGATTTAGATTGTGGGTTGATCTTGTTAAACTTTTGATTTAACTTGAGGAATCTTTGCCTTTTAAATTAATTCAATACACTCGCTACATTTTCGATACTTAAAATCTTTGTAAATACTTTGAATGACGAATTTGTAATATTGCATTTGAAGAAGGGTACATTAATTCATTTTAAAACTGATTGTTCTTTACAATTAATACTTGATTTATAAATGAGAGTTGAAAATTATTTTACATTTGACATATTAAAATAGATCTACACATTGTTTTAGTTGTTTGTATATTCATTGCTGGAACGACAAAAAGTGTGTCAATATAAAAATAAAATGCTCCGCTGGGCGCAGCTTGATACGACCACAGAGGTTGAACCCTGAACAGTTGGGGCAAGTATGGACACAACATTCAAGCTTGATACAGCACTGAATTTGGCCCCTTATTCCTAATATTTTGAGGCAATTACCCCCAAAATCAATCCCAGCATTCCCTGTGTGATATGGAACCTTATGATACAATGTCAGAGAGATCCTTACACTAACACACAAGTTATGTCTGGAAGTTACATAAATGCTTATTTTTGGCCCCTTTTTTGGACCCTAATTCCTTAACTGTTGGTACCATAACCTTCCTTTTGTGGTATTGAACCTTATGGTAAAATTTCATAGAGATCCGTTCACTTTAACTAAAGATAGAGTGCGAAAACCAATGTGTCTTCGGACGAGGACGCCAACGTCATACCAATATACGACCGCAAAAATGTAATGACTTCAACAATGAGCAAAATCAATACACACAGCAATCTATAAAAGGCCCTGAAATGACAAATGTCAGGACTTATTTGAAAACCCAAATAATTTTGAACAATATGACCAATAATTGAAAAGAGGTAATAATAGAATTTTAAATATTTTTTGTACTTTGTGTATGTCATTATAGTAAAGGTTCTCTCCCAAAATTCTACCATTTGTAATAAATAACAAAACCAATCTCACAAGACCCTCTGGTGAAACGATTGGGCACATATTTGCACCAGTCATGGATTAGTTGGATATCAAAGCTAAACACAGTTTTTACTGCATTCAATGTAGGAGGAAATTATGCTGTACAATGTATAACCAGAAAGGCTTTGGACCTTGCAAAAATTGCAAAGACCCAGTAAGATCATCTTTGTTTGAATTTTTTCAATCCTAGTTTTTTGTTGAGCCTGTGACTTTTGTCGCAGAAAGCTCAACATAGGGATAGTGATCCGGCGGCTGCATTAGCTAACTTAATAAAAGCTTTATATTATAGAAGGTGGAAGACCTGGATGCTTCATACTTTGTATATGGCTGCCTCATGTTACGAAGTTTCCGTCATTCACATGTCCAATGTCCTTGACCTCATTTTCATGGTTCAGTGACTACTTGAAGAAAAAGTTAACATTTTTTGTAATGTTAAATTTCCTCTTATTGTCGAGCCTTCGACTTTAGTCGAAAAAGCCAGACATAGCGATCCTACATTCCGTGGGCGTCGTCGTCGGCGGCGGCGTCGTCGGCGGCGTCCACAAATATTCACTCTGTGGTTAAAGTTTTTGAAATTTTAATAACTTTCTTAAACTATCCTGGATTTCTACCAAACTTGGACTGAAGCTTGTTTATGATCATAAGATAATATTCAGAAGTAAATTTTGTAAAAATGAAATTCCATTTTTTCCGTATTTTACTTATAAATGGACTTAGTTTTTCTGCCGGGAAATATTACATTCACTCTGTGGTTAAAGTTTTTAAAATTTTAATAACTTTCTTAAACTATCCTGGGTTTGTACCAAACTTGGACAGAAGCTTGTTTATGATCATAAGATAGTATCTAGAAGGAAATTTTGTAAAAAAATAAATCCATTTTTTCCTTATTTTACTTTTAAATGGACTTAGATTTTCTGCCAGGAAACAACACATTCACTCTGTGGTTAAAGTTTTTAAAATTTTAATAACTTTCTTATGCTATTTTGGATTTGTACCAAACTTGGACAGAAGCTTGTTTATGATCAAAAGCTAGTATCTAGAAGGAAATTTTGTAAAAAAATAAATCCATTTTTTCCGTATTTTACTTTTAAATGGACTTAAATTTTCTGCCAGGAAACAACATATTTACTCTGTGGTTAAAGTTTTTAAAATTTTAATAACTTTCTTATACTATTTTGGATTTGTACCAAACTTGGACAGAAGCTTGTTTATGATCAAATGCTAGTATCTATAAGGAAATTTTGTTTTCTTCCAGTTAACATTACATTCAGTCTGCAGTTAAAGTTTTTAAACATTTATTAGATTCATAAACTATCCTGGAATTTTACCAAACTTGGACAGAAGCTTCTTACAATCAAAAGATAGTATCAAGAGGAATATTTTTATTGATTTACTTCCTCATTTTTGTTGAGCCAGCGATTAACAGAAAAAGTAGACGAGACACTGGGTTCCGCGGAACCCTTACGAATTTTTATAAGTAGTATGATAACTATATTTGGTATGTGCGTACCTTGCAAGGTCCTCATGCCCGTCAGACAGTTTTCAGTCCATATCTCAGATACTATTAGCAATAGGTCAAGTATATTCGGTGTATGGAAGGACTGTAAGGTGAACATGTCCAACTGGCAGGAGTCATCTGACCTTGACCTCATTTTCATGGTTCAGTGGTTAAAGTTAAGATTTTGAGTTTTGGTATGTTTTTCTTATACTGTATGCAATATGTCTACTATATTTTGTGTATGGAATGATTGTAAGGTGTACATGTCTAGCTGGCAGGTGTCATTTGACCTTGACCTCATTTTCATGGTTCAGTGGTTAAAGTTAAGATTTTGAGTTTTGGTCTTTTTTTCTAATACTATATGCAATAGGTCAACTTAATTGGTGTATGGTAATATTTTATGATCTATATGTCAGTCACGCAGGTTTTATTTGACCTTGACCTCATTTTCACAGTTCATTGCTCAGTGTTGAGTTTTTGTGTTTTGGTCTGTTTTTCTTAAACTATAAGCAATAGGTCAACTATATTTGTTGTATGGAAGAATTGTTATGCCTGCCTGGCATGGTTCATCTGACTTTGACCTCATTTTCATGGTTCATTGGTCAATATTTAGTTTTCTTGGTTAATGTTAAGTATATGTGACAGTTGTAATAAAGCTTTATATTTAGGACTATCAATATAATATCAGTGTTTAGTAAAGAAGGCGAGACATTTTAGCGTGTGCACTCTTGTGTAAAAAAAGTTTATCGGTGGTATGGTTATGGAATTTATTTTCATCAAAATAAGCACTTGTAAAGTGGTCCAATTTTAAATGATAAGAAATCCATGGAAATTTATACTTTGGCTTGTACCTCTGAAAAACAAGGGCTTTGAATGTTTTCACAAGTTTGAATTTGAATAGAAAGGAATGGGGAATGAATTTCTTGAAACAAAAATCCTATGAACTAGGTGATAACAAAGGTTTAAAGTTTAAAAAACTGTTATTTCTATTCTATATCTAATCTAATAGCTTTCTAAAAGTTTTGTCACTAGTAGTTAAAATAAAAGAAAATATAAAAAAGAAATGCCAATCAGCCAGCATCAAATTACATAACTGAACCAAGTTCATTGTTTCCAGTAACTCTGGTTTAATGATGTTCTCTTGAAAGTGATAAAATGTAATATGAGAATGTGTAAACACCACTCGGATTCATACAAAACATTCTACAAAACAGATTATCAAGAGTTTTTGTTTTTTATTGATAAATATTTGCTAAGTTTGGAGGACTTAACGACTAGTTCCTTTATTCTTATGAAGAAGGGTCCTTTCAGGAGTCTCTCAGAAAGAATTAAAAGAAACTAGCATAATCCTATTAGTATTCGTTCTGTTATAAAGATGATGTCCTGTCACTACATTATTCAAAGTTCGGTTACTATGTTGAACGCATCGACCCCCATTTTCCATCCCATGAAATTTGAAATAAAGAATACCAAATATTCAGTTGAGTATTGACTTATTTATATTGACTTACATCTAGAAATTGACAATGAAGGTCAGTTGCATTGAGAACAAATGTTCCATTTCTATGTAGCAACATCCCAGTAGCGCCTACATATGGTGTGTATATCTCCCCGCTAAAACAAGATTCAAAAGCTTGTTTTTCTTATCATGCTACATTTACTTACAGGTAAGTTTTTGAACTATGGTTTCCAAATTAGAAAGTCATCCCTTCGAAAATTTTACTAACCGTCATGGAATATCTGTGTCTCAAATGACACGAATATGTTCCAATTGTAGTAACTATCATCCCGTCCTCTTTTACTTGACTGAGAAATCACCCATTTTGTATCTAAGACAGACTAAGCATCAATCAACTTTCTACTAGATGTCCACCAGTGACCTTAATTTACAACACCAGTTATGCCTAATTTTTAAAGTTTTAATGTGCGACTAATGTTCTTACAATATGGGATTTAATCATTTGACTGATTTTTCAGATAAGAAAATCTTTATAAACTTCATGGAGTAAACGTCAATTACACAGCAACCAAAAGACAAAAAAAAAAAAGAAAAAAAAGAAACAAAATTTTTTTTTCAGAAGTCAGTTATTCTATGTTGACATGAATTATTCGAAATACTAAGTATTTTGTACCCCAGGAATAGATTACTTTAGCTCTATTTTGCAAAACCATTGATAATTTTTGGTACACAGTGCTCTTCAATTATAAGCCTGATATCTTTGATCAGTTTTTTAGCCACCAATGGGTCGATGCCACTGCCTTTGGAGGTTTTCTAATCCAGGGTATTACCAGCCAAGTATAGTCATCACTTCTATGTTGACGTTGACGTAGGTAATCATTGATATGAACATATTTATAAATTAACTGTTTACAAGACTTCAAATTGTTCGACATAATTAGGTTGTTTTACCACAGGAATAGATTATTTTAAACTGTATTTGTCAAAATCTTTCGGAACATTGGGTTCTCAAAGCTCTTCAAATTTTTGCTTTATTTGGCCTTTACTTTATTTTTGTTCGAGCGCCAATGTTAAGACTTTTGTAGACGAAACGCGGGTTTGGCGAACATAATTATAAGCCTGGTATCTTTGATGAGTTTTTTTTATTATAGTTCAAAATACAATTGCAATCTTCAATAACAGGAGTTCATTTTTTTTTAATTTTTGGTTGACGATACTAGTACATAGAAATAATCTGTTACAATATGTAACAAAAAAATAAATTTGATATAAATATGCCACCAGCAAATAGTATATTCGTATATACATAGAATTAAGGGATTGCGACAAAAAAGTCCGGTTTTTGCTATATTTTTTTTTTGCTTTTTATTCGTGTCTATATAATTTGCAAATATAGACTTATACAAAATATCATACACATGGAGTGAAGTTTGATACATTCGTGATATGCGGTTCTTAGATTATCAAATTCTGTTCTGATAAATATTATGTTTGCATCATTTGAATAACTACGATTCCAACACCATCAAGCTGTGTAGATTGATTTGGCTATTCATTATCGAACTTGTTTTGTAATATTATAACTCCTGACTTGTTAAATTATTTATCCTCACTATTATTTTAGCGTTCCTGATGAATGCAAATCCAGAAAAGCGATTCGGAACCACGAAATTTATTTAGTTTTATTTTCATTTTAAGGGAATCATAATGGTTTTTAATTTCTATTCTTGATATTATGCAGTCAATATTATTGAAAAAGGGAAAAGGAAAAGTAAACCTTAGATACCTTTGACACATGAGAAGATTTTCATGTATATTGTTTTATATTGTTTCCTCGTATGAAGTCGATTATATTTTGGTATGTAAGCTAATACATCAAAATCGTGAATAAATGTCTCTGGTTTTTACAAGGAAGACATAACCGAAACGATAAACGACTTCGGTATTTAACGTGTTTTGTTCTTAAGGTGCAAGAGATATAGGTCTGGCTTACCCGCTGCATTTGACTATAGATAACAGTGATTGTAAGTGTTTTCGTAATTATTGTTATTATTTTTGTTCAAATTTTTATTTTAGATCATCTTACATCATCGACATAAATTGTCGACATTAAATTAATTAAATAACATCAATATACGGATATATTTATGAAGTTTTTTCAACATTTACCAGATTTACACATTTTTTCCAATGTATTCTTATTTGTGAACATTTTCATTAATTTCGAGTTGTTAGGTTTGTCTTTCATTGACATTACTGATAAGTCTTTTGTAGACGAAACACGCGTCTAGCGTATGAAATTTGAAGACTGGTATCTATGACGAGTTTTGTTTAGCCCGATAAGTACAATTTCTTCGAAAATAAAATATTTGTATATTTTATAGATAAACAAAACCAAATCATTTAAAAATTGTTATCTAAAAATGCTGGTTTACCCCTATATTGACCTAAACTAACTTATTTTTTTCAAAGTTGTAAGTTATGCTAGATTAAAGTAATGTTCTTCGGATTTGCTTGCCCTAAAATATTTTTAATAAAAATTAAAATAAAATAAAATAAAGGCCCTCCGCCTCGCTGTTGAGCATTTTTTAGCCCAAGATTGTTTAATATTCTAAATATCGCTTGCTTCATAAACAAATTACACGAATTTCAACAAACAACAGTAAATAATAAGCATAATACAAATAAACATAAACAATTTTTATCAATATTTAGGCTTCGTTCATATACAGTTACAGTAAAATACGAGTAAACACAATCTAAAGTTTGCACCCCCCCCCCCCCCCCCCCAAATTCCAAGTATATAAGAAAAAAATCTTACCTTGTTCGTCGTAAGTGAAATCTTTCTCAATGACGAAGGAATATTTTCAATCCTTACCACGAACTATTATTTTGTACTTATCCGTAACAGTGACCGCCGCCATTTCATTTGTTGCTTCCGTCTTGTTTGATTAGTTTTGATATACTAGTACGCGAGATTTCTATTCAGTCGCTGCATTTTGTTATCTTTTCCTGTGATAAGATGTTTCATTTCATTGGTCTTAAAGATTTTAAAGCTTAGAAACTCTCTTCTGATTGGTGATGCTGGATATAGAATTCCGAATCTCGAATCTCGAAATAAAGATATTGAATCTCCAAACTCGAATTCCGAATTTCGAACTTCGGATATTGAATCTAGAATTTCGAATATCGAATCTCGAATGATACTTCTGGGCTTTGGTAGATATCTTCTTAATATATGCTTGACGAAATACTACATAGCAACTTTTATATCAATGTTACAGGCAAGCCGCTTGATCTAGTACAGAAATTTAACAGAAATTATTGAAATTATTGAATACTAGCTTCAATTAGAGAAACGGTTTTTTTTTCAATATGGAGGGATTTGTATAATATTATCTGCGTCACCAAAAGCGAAAGTAAATTAACGCTTGACTACGCCCATCCGTCTGTATGAAAGACCTTGGGTAGAAAACTATCGTCAAATGTTTCTTTGCTGCTATAGAGAATGATTTTATATTTTGTTTGCAGCCTCATAATGTTGAGCAGTAAGCAATTTAACATCTTATGTGCAGTCACTTTCTGTTTTGCCGAAATTTTGAAGTTCTACTCATTCACTCATTGTACAAGGAAAATTTTTTCAAAGTTGTTTTGGCTTCAATAAAAGGGAATGATCATTTACACTTCATTAACATATATACCAGCTTTGATTATTTGGTATTTAATTAGTACAATTTTTCACTTCTTCGTACTATGAACATCAAAATTATTTCATTTTTCCTTAGATGCTGTTCTTGGACCTGTACAGGAAGTTTTATCTAGCACTAATTGTATATTTTTATTGTTGATATTCACCCCATATGTACCAAGTGTTAGATAAGTTTTATTGATATTAAAGAAATTTCTTGGTATTCCTAAACGGAAGATTTTATACACACAGAAGAAGAAGTATACTTAACAACAAAATTATTTTCATTTACCTGTGTATAATATGTCGCAGGTTTATTTAAAAGTGATTATTTTCTATAAATTGTTTGAAATTTCACAGTGATATCATACTTTAACTTTTTTTACACCTGTTTATTTACTTTTGACTTTAATTACTTATCCCTTGTAATTTTTTATTAACTGTGTATATTTGCATTCAGGTGTCATTGTGTGTTAATTTACGTTTTTTGATTGAGTTAAGCCTTCCAATTGATATTTTATAGTGTGTTATTCTATGTTGTGATGTTATACTATTGTTTCAGAAAAGGGAGAAGGTTTGGTACCATTAAAACGTTTAATCCCGCTGCAAATGTTTGCACCTGTCCTAAGTCAGGAATCTGATTACAGTTATTGTCGTCTGTTTATGTAGTTCATACGTGTTTCTCGTTTCTCGTTTTTATATAGATTAGACCGTTGGTTTTTCCGTTTGAATGGTTTTACACTAGTAATTTTTGGGGCCCTTTATAGCTTGCTGTTCGGTGTGAGCCAATGCTCCGTGTTGAAGGCCGTACCTTGACCTATAATGGTTTACTTTTATAAATTGTAACTTGGATGGAGAGATGTCTCATTGGCACTCATACCACATCTTCCTATATCTATGTAACTTCTATCAATTGCCTGCAGCGACGCAGGTCCAGATCCGCCCTCTTTTTAACCTGTAGCACCGTGACAAGATAAGTTAATTGCAGTATAAAGGAATATGCAAATCATACTGTATATAAATAAAGGCAACATTAGTATACCGCTGTACGAAACTCATAAATCGATTGAGAAAAAAACAAATCCGGGTTTCAAACTAAAACTGAGTGAAACACATCAAATATAAGAGGAAAACTACGACACCACAGAAACACAACATTGAAATGTAACACACACAGAAACGAACTATAATATGACAATGGCCATTTTCCGGACTTGGTACAAGACATTTTAAGAAAAAAATGGTGGGTTGAACCTGGTTTTGTGGCTTGCCAAACCTCCCGCTTTAATGGCAATGTTAAATAAAACATTAAAATGACAACATTACATGACAGGACTACAACAAATCATCAGTTGAATTATATTGTTATTTTCTTTTAAGGAGAGCAAATGAAAAATGAATACCATCAAATCCATATTTAGAGCTGCCTTTGTGCTACCTTTTACGGCAGGAAACGTTGTAGCAGGGAGATCGAATGGAAAACTCATGCATGACGGCAGGATTTCCGGTTTAACCATTTTATCAAGTTCTGTTATAATTGTAGCGGAGATTATGCTAACAGCAATCGGTATTCAACAAAATAAAGAAAAGGCTTTAGATGTAGCACGCCCATGTCTTATCGTTTTGAATTCTTGTGGCATTGTTTCATGCATTGCAGTAGGATGTAGAGAGAAACAAAGAAGTCGACAAAATATCAACAGCAGTTTAGCAAATGCTACAAAATCACTTAGACTGAAGTTTTTATGTTTATTTTGCTTCGGATGTGCAATTTATCGAATCATAAAATTAGCAGTACATGTCAAATGTAAAGTATACTTACGTCCAAATGATAGTGTCGGACAGGCAGTTTTATTTGATATCGCATCAGTCATATTTTATATAGTACAATTATTTTTTATATATCTTTTTTCGAAGCAAGAATTCAGGCGTTCACTCTTCACATTTTATGGGCTTATCATGCTTGTAGTAGCTAACTTCTCTAATTGGATATATCATTCCGCGCATGGGTACGACTTTTTATCGAACAACTCTAGCTCTCATAACCATTCCAATAGTTCTCGGTGCCATCACAGCAAGACAGTGACATCACTTGAAGATTACCCAGATTTAGCAAATCCGTTTTTAGATCCAATGCGTTTAGAATACTCTCTTTTATCGTTAATTTTCATTTCGGAAATGTGGCCGCAAATGCGATCATATGTATGGAGAAATCATGACGATGATAATGATGAGCTTTATGTTAATACTGAGTTAACACCTATATTACAACGTGGAGAACAAGATCAAAAGGTAGCGGCATCCAGGAATATAGTTAATTCTCAGTGTCAAGACAAAGTACAGTACAATTGCTTTAGGAGCATTGTTTATATCTCCGCGAATGGTGTTAGAATTTCTGGAAACAATTGGTCTCGTTAAGTTAGATTTCGTGCTTTTATCAATTTGCGTGAACATTGCAGAACACGCTCTTTTATTCATTGTTGTAGTTAGATGCTTTCATGTCATGTCAAATCAGTGTCAGCCCAGAAGTTCGGATGATTCTTATTCTGTCGGAGATATTTTGTTGCTATTAAGTTTTCTCGCAACTCTTGGGTATTACGCGATGCATTTAATGGCTCATATTTTCGCAGTGGTTACGAGTTATCGAATTATTTTGACCATTAAAGGTTTAATACGCATAATTGCATACTATTTTCAAACTGTATACATTTTGCAAATGAAAAAATATAGAATTGTATCTGTCAATGGGAAAACATCTGTTCGTTTTATGTGTCTGTTTTTAAGCCTAGTTCATCTAGGTTTCTGGTTTTCAGATACATTTTTCGTTGCACAGTTCCTATACAAAAACAGTATTTACAATAACGTTTTGTATGCGAATATACAAAAAGTAAGGCAATTCTGGTTTCCTTTTGTAATATTTTTCAAATTTGAATGTTTTATTTCTTTGTATGGTCTCTATAAATCTCAATAAATATTAATATTGACGAAAGGAATTTCGTCACACGGAATGTATTATCTGTATTTATCAATAATTGTAATGATATATGAAAGCGCTTTTACAGACAGATCATTATCGTTAAAAAGACAAAAAGAATAACACATTATCCTTTAGTTGCGAAAAATATAAATTGATAACATGTGCGAAATACCTTGTTTTTATCAACTGATTTACTAAGAATTTAGTAGTTTCATTTTTAGATCAATTGTCACTGCTAAGTTCTTCCCGTCCAATTGCTATTTAAAGGTAAAAAAAAGTAAATATGATAATACAATTGAGAGATATACTGCAGTTATCTTTTGGCTCAGGTGTTGATAAAAAACGTGGCGGATCCAGGATAGGGCGAAAAAGGCGTACGCCGCCACTATGATCGACTTAAATTTAACAAAATATATCATGTTTCTCATGATAGTTTACCCTAAAATCGTCTAAAAAAAATTCTGGACTCTCTACGCTTGGTGGTATTTATTCCGTTCTTTTTGGGGGGGAATTATGCCCAACTTTTAAAAAATCCTGGATCACCCACTGCAAAAGGTAATAATGATTTAAAGTATATCATTATCTTATATATATATATATATAATAGTGATAATACTTGCCTGATATAATTATACACTATTAATAATAGTAATCAGTTAAATTGAAATAAAGTGCATGCACTTATGTCACTGTTTTTGGACTAAAAACTAAAATGAAGTCTTATTCGTCATACTTGATGTGGAATATTTTAGAAAAACTGAAATCTGTATGAAACGTTTACATTACAAAGTCGAATGAGAAGAAAATATGGTAATATTCGTATTCTAAAATAAAGTTTATTTATTAATTTGGAAACATTTCATTATGTTTCGGGTTTATAGCTTATGTATGCCTAATTTAATTTTATGCTTGCATATCTTGTATGATGTTGCGTCAAAAGCAAAGAATAGTCAATTCATGCATATTTCATCTATTTCAGTATATAGACCCACTAAATGAATATTGACTGTATCACTGTTAAGTTTCAATTGCATTTTACAATAAGCCTATCAAGGTGTAATACCACCATTGATTTTCCCCTATTAGTCTTTGTTAAATTTGCACTTTTCAAAAAATTGTGCAGGATTTATCTTTGTTTCAAATAAAGAAATACTTGGCATGAGTAAAGTTTGATCCTGTCCAGTACTATAGAAAAAATTTCACATAACATTTCATTGCATATAAGAAAATAACCATCACTGGAAGTTAACCAATCAAATTTTCCCCCTTTTTTAACCTGTGTACAAGCTTTAGTAACCATGTAACCTCAAGTTTCCAAAATATTCTATAGAAACCCCAAATAAAAAAATAATGGTGCTTTGAAATACCCAAGATATATGTTTATGACCCAGAAATGTTTTACTGCAATGAAATGTAGGATCAATTACCTACAACTGTCAAATTCAAGGGAATATTTTTTTTCGACCTATTTTCGTATGCAACCGGATGTGACGTACTATGATTTGGTGGTATTACACCTAAAGAAGACTTTTTTGTTAAATAAACTGAATGGGACTTTTTTCCTTTGTAATAATGGTTATTTCTAGCATTCCTGTCAAGTTTTGTCATAATCAGTTCAATAGTTTGAGAAAAATCTAGTATAATGTAAGACAACATCTACAGCGATTCGAGCTAAATTTCTTCGAAAAATCCAAACCAAGCCGCATCATGATAGAATATAGTGTGGACCAATAAATGATCAAATATTTATCTCATCTGCCTACAAACAGTTGAATATGATACAAAAGATGACTTTAGGATGATAAATACTACTAATGGACCTCTTTGTCTTCCTTATAAGGTCTCTTTTGGTCCATTTATACCTCTCATTTCCTCAGAATTTCTACTTTATAGGCCAATAAATAAAAATTTTGGGGTAACTTTCACTCATTTATGATAGAAATGTTATAATAAATGATTAAATGAAGTATTCGAGCTGAATGAACTATCCGTATAAAAGTTTACTGTCTCCAAGGAGGTTTCAATAAGTCCTTACGTAAAACTTAAATTTACGCCGCGTTCCAGAGAGGGACATAAAAAGCTTCTCTTTTGGTGAATAATTTGTTGTTACTGCTTTCAAAATAATTTCATTTACTTAAAACTATATATTTATTAAAGTATTTCTTAGGAAAAATTTTCTAGTATAGCAGAATATAAGAAAAAAGGAGAAAAAGCACCCCAAAACTCTAAGTATGGCTTATTCGGTCAACTAATATTCATGGTAAAGTCCTATTTCAAGGAAATTTTCTCATAAAATGTGTTTTGGAGACTCAATCTACTCAGAATATTTCATTATTAGTAATATTTCACTTAAATAGCAAGAAATTTTAACACATGAGAGTACTCACAAGGTCAAAGGTGCATGTACAGCTTCCCATATTAGGTGTAATACCACCATTGATTTTCCCCTATTAGTCTTTGTTAAATTTGCACTTTTCAAAAAATTGTGCAGGATTTATCTTTGTTTCAAATAAAGAAATACTTGGCATGAGTAAAGTTTGATCCTGTCCAGTACTATAGAAAAAATTTCACATAACATTTCATTGCATATAAGAAAATAACCATCACTGGAAGTTAACCAATCAAATTTTCCCCCTTTTTTAACCTGTGTACAAGCTTTAGTAACCATGTAACCTCAAGTTTCCAAAATATTCTATAGAAACCCCAAATAAAAAAATAATGGTGCTTTGAAATACCCAAGATATATGTTTATGACCCAGAAATGTTTTACTGCAATGAAATGTAGGATCAATTACCTACAACTGTCAAATTCAAGGGAATATTTTTTTTCGACCTATTTTCGTATGCAACCGGATGTGACGTACTATGATTTGGTGGTATTACACCTCAAGGCAGTTATTGATATGCTTGATGTTTTGACAAATAAATTGAAACCATAACGATTTTTGTTATTTCTATGTGAAAGGAAGTTTTCCGTTCACAAATATTTTTATGAGGAAACAGTTATCTGAAACTTTATTCTTTTATAAATCTATAAATATACGCTCTTCTTCCGTAATAAAGAGTTTCTAATCCATACATTTTTTTAATTTTGAAAAATAATCTAAGAAATGTATTAGTTTATTGAAACAACAGAGACGGTGTATATCGGGACCAAGAAGGCCCTACAATAATGTGTTTTAAAGATTTTCTCAAATTTGAAGAATTGAATATAAAATAAATATATGAATTCCGTCAATAAGATATTCAATTTTTATTTTTGTTTAAAATGATTCTTGTGTATCCTGTGTATAATGAGGCCTTCAAAAGACAATAATTCATTAAAAATATGAACTTTAATGACAACATTGAAAATTGGACGTACGAATGCTTAGAAATAATAAAATTCAAATAATAAAGATCAAAACCCTCGGCGAAAATAACATTTACACAGGAATTGAATTTAATCTGAAATGTTTCTTAAATTAATCCATTTTGAGATATCGGACGTTACCGCTGGGACGGTAGTCTGCCATAACCGGTGAACCAAATTGACCTTTATCTGACTATAGGACCATTAAACAATATATATTCATATACTTTTATTTAGTTATGGGCGTCATTCACTATGATTAAAAAACACAGGAGAGCTATGTCACACAAATTGTAAACATTTTAGTCGAATATTTTAGCAAATAATAATGTGCTATGTATACAATGTATTTTAATTTCATTTGAAAGAGTTTAAATTCCCAATGAAGGTGAATAAAAACGGACTACAGATGCACCAAATGTATCAAGCGTTGTTTTCGTTTTCAGCAAACATTCTATAGCAAAGTTAAAGAGTATGGGCTCTTTTTTAAATAGTTTGCTCCATTTGTATTTATACACTATATTCTATTATCTGTGTGTTCCTTATGAAAAAATGTGGATATTCGCATATCAAATTTCGAATTTAATAAATAAATTGATAAAAAGGTTAGTAATACGCCCCTTTCAAAGATAAAAAATAAACTTAAAGTAAGCACATGTCCTACCCCAATGACATATATGTTGTTGAGCCAGAGTCAAAGCTCTTAGCAACATCGTGTTTGTGTTGTTTTCACTTTGAACAAACACTCTCTAGCAAAGTAAAAGAGTATAGGCTCCTTTAAATTATTTTGCTCCATGTGTATTTATACATTATATTATAGTATGTGTGTTCCTTATGAATAATTTTGGATATTCACATATAACATTTCGAACAAAATCTTTATTTACATTTATATATTTTTTTTCTCAAAAGACTAGCTTACAAAGATACACATATATTTTTTAGGACGGGATAAACCATACCACAGGCACTAGACGGTCTATCACATTGCCCATATTTTATTATTATTGATAGAACTTATAGTGCCTGTGACCATATTTCAAAAATCCACTCTGATACAAACAAAATAATATATCAAATACACTCATCATAGATACATAGATTAAAATCACTGCATTTTTATGCACCTGTCCTAAGTCAGGAGCCTGTTGTGCAGTGGTTGTCGTTTGTTTGTTTGGTCCATAGGTGTTTCTCGTTTTTTTATATAAATTAGACCGTTGGTTTTCCTGTTTGAATTGTTTTACACTAGTTATTTTGGGGCCCTTTATCACGTTTATAGCTTACTGTTGGGTATGAGCCAAGGCTTCGTGTTGAAGGCCGTACTCTGACCTATAATTGTTATCTTTTTATACATTGTGACTTGGATAGAGAATTGTCTCATTGGCACTCATACCACATCTTCTTATTTATAGGCTTACAATTTTGTACATCAGATGCGCGTTTCGTACACAAAAGACACACCAGTGACGCTAAAATCAAATATATTTAAAAGGTCAAATAAATTACGAAGTTGAAGAGTATTGATCGAGGACTAGCAATTCCGAAAGGTTTTGCCAAATACAGTTAATTGATAATTATGACCATATCAATGGTAATTCATGTCAACACAGAAGTGCTGACTACTGGGTTTGTAATACCCTCGAAGAGAAAAAGTACACCAGCAGTGGTATCGAACCAGTGGTTGTAAATAAAATCATCATAAATACCAGGCTTAGAATTTTGTTCGCTAGACGCGCATTTTATCTACAAAAGAATCATCAGTAACGCTCGATTCGTAAATGTTAAAAAGGCATTTTCATGGGAACCAGCTGTTCTCCTCGACTTGTTTCTCTATTCATAGTAAGCAGAATTTATAAAGGACCTTCACAGGAAGATTGATATAATATACATATTATATTTTAAATTCACGTTCCTCTTTTTGGATGATGTCCTTCAATAAATAAATCGAAGTTTGGTGACTATGTTAAATGCAACTATTCAATCGAACTTGAAAGGATACACCAGATACAGTTAAATCTATCTTACATCTATGACTGACGATGCAAGTTGGTTAAGAAAACGTTTATAACAAAAGGATTGATGACGGCTTTTCAATTTAAATAAACTGAAAAAAGTACATTTTATGGGTCCAAGCGCTTTTCTGGATTTATCTTCCATGTAATTTTCCATTTCTATAAAAACAAAATTTCAAGGTTTGCATTTTGAGTAAGCACCATAACGACTTGGTCAAACGTTTTGAAATATCTGTGTCACTGATGATCACGGATATGTCTCAAGTGTCATTGCCACATTATCGTCTTCTTTTTATCAATTTTTGACGTCACCAAATTAGACTTTTGAAGCGGAGGATATTGTTATGGTCTCCGTTATGTTTGACATCAAGCTTTCATACTTGGTAAAGTTATTTTTGCCATACTATAGTAACTTCTGGACCTGCTATATCGTCAGTTATATTTGTCAATGTTTTCATGAGTTACATGTATGAAACTGTAACAACAATTTTACTATTGTAACATTGACACATTATGAATGCAACTTCTCTGAAAACATTTTACAGAAATCTCTGATATTTGGCCGGATTGTTTGCCATCATATCTATATATAGTACACAATATTATACCGTCATTTTGATGTGACCATTTTAACCGGAGTTATGGGACTTTTACCATATTTCGACTATATGTGGCTAATTGTGGCACACGATTCAATTCCTCATTTAGACAGCACGGGGAACATTTCACTACGGCATTGAAGCTGAAAGTTTCTCCTGCATTTCTGACCTTGAATAATTTTAAGTTGAAAGTCTTAAAGATGAAGGTTTTACTACACATAAACCTAACATTATCATTGATTCATGACAATGAAGTCAAGGTCAATTAACCCTGCCAGACGGACAATAATTCTTTATACCACATATTGTTGACCTTTTGATTATAGTAGCCAAAAAAAGACCAATCCATGAAAACATAACCAATGAACGATGAACAGGAAGCCAAGGTCAGATGATACATCCCAGACAAACATGTAAGTCTTACAATCAAATTCATTATCTGAAAAGAGGATCAAACTATGAATCTTAACATTGACCAATGAACCATAAAATAATGTAAAGGAAAGATGATACCCGCCAGACAAACATGTACACCTATAATCATACCATACACCACAAATAGTTGACCTAAAATTGACCTAAACATATAATAACTGCGAAACAGAGCTTGCTAATACAAACTGTTTAACAGGCTATGTAAAACCGCTGACTATGCGGTATGGACTTTGCTCATTGTTGAAGGCCGTACGGTGACCTAAAGTTGTTAATTTCTGTGTCATTTGGTCTCGTGTGAAGATTTGTCTCATTGGCAATCATACCACATCTTCTGTTTTATATGAACCCCGCCACATTAGTATTTGCTCCTCTCCCAAGTCAGGAGCCTATTTTTCAGTGATTATCATTGGTTCATGTCTGTCATATTTGCTTTTCATTTATGGTTTCATAACTTTAGTTTTCCTGTTTGAACTATGTAAAACCGCTGACTATGCGGTATGGGCTTTGCTCGTTGTTGAAGGCCGTACGGTGACCTATAGTTGTTAATTTCTGTGTCATTTGGTCTCGTGTGAAGATTTGTCTCATTGGCAATCATACCACATCTTCTGTTTTATATGAACCCCGCCACATTAGTATTTGCTCCTCTCCCAAGTCAGGAGCCTGTTTTTCAGTGATTGTCATTGGTTCATGTCTGTCATATTTGCGTTTCATTTATGGTTTCATTAACTTTAGTTTTCCTGTTTGAACTATGTAAAACCGCTGACTATGCGGTATGGGCTTTGCTCGTTGTTGAAGGCCGTACGGTGACCTATAGTTGTTAATTTCTGTGTCATTTGGTCTCTTGTGAAGATTTGTCTCATTGGCATTCATACCACATCTTCTGTTTTATATGAACTCCACCACATTAGTATTTGTTCCTCTCCCAAGTCAAGAGCCTATTTTTCACTTCATTTGAAATCTAGTGGATAACTGTCCCATTGACAATAATACCACTTCTCCATATGTTCATACTTATACTTTAAGACTTGATCGCTGATCAATGAAAGGAGGTCTAGGTCGGCTAAACCCTGTCTGATGGACATGTAATTATCCTATTAAAGAGGGGCAAAAGATATCAGAGGACATTCAAACTCATAAGTCGAATATAAACTGTCAACGCCATGGCTAAAAAAGAAAAAGACAAACAATAGTACACAAAACACAAAACATAACATAGAAAACTAAAGACTAAGCAACATGAACCCCACCAAAAACTGGGGGTGATCTTAGGTGCTCCGGAAGGGTAATGTGATCCTGCTCCACATGTGGCATCCGTCGTGTTGCTCATGTTAGTACAAACCCGGTAATAAATCTAATTCGGTAGGTCACATTCGTGAAAAGGGGACGGGATTGTAGTTACGACATTGGGAACACTCTCCTCACTTTGACTTATCTTTCTTTGAAATGATAGGAGCAGGGGCATGGGACATATGCCTAACTATATTCCTGAAATTGCATTTAGAAGGTTAGATTTTAAGGCTATATGACTAAATATTCTGATTCAAGATTACAATTTTATATTTATACTGGCTGCTATATGTTGTACATACTTCCAACAGAGTCTTCCTATACAGAATTCCCATATCTGTACCTAATTTGGAGACCTCTTCCCTATTTTAGATCATAAATCTGTTTAGGTTTTGACTCAATTAAGCAAGAGAAATCCGAAAACCATTCATTTTCGATTTTGTTTTTTTGGCATATAAACGTTTTATTACTAAATATTTCCTATAAACAACTACCGTAGTCTTCCTTTTAACAGGCTATCGTTTCCGATTTTAAATAACAGTTGCTATTGTAATGTACTATTATCTTATTTATTTAAGTATTTCTATGAGCTTATTGTTCTTGCATTTGTTTTGTACTGTATTCCTGGCACGTAGTGTTGTCATTTTAGCTATTTTGTTTTACATTGCCATATAATCAGGAGGTTTGGCTTGCTATAAAACCAGGTTAAACCCACCATTTTTTCTTTAAACGTCCTGTACTAAGTCCGGAATACGGCAGTTGTTATCAAATAGTCCGTTTCTATGTATGTTGGTATTTGTTTTTGTTGTAGTTCAGTGTTTCTGTTGTTCCGTTGTTTTCCTATGATAGTTGATGTGTTTCTCTCGGTTTTAGTTTGTAACCCGGATTTGCTTTCTCTTAAACCGATTTATGACTTTTGGATTGCGGTATACTACTGTTGCCTTTATTTACCCTGCGCATTATCTGTTTCCCCGTTTCATTGTCTTGCAGCTATATTTGTTTTAATCGTATCGCAATTACACTTGGATAAAACACATTAAATAAAAACTGGCTTTTAACACATAACATATATGTATATATTTGTGTAAATGCTTTAAATCTCTGGAAAATTTGATAATTCTTTAGCCTTTAGATTTAAATCTCTTGAAAATTTGATAATTCTTTAGCCTTTTATTCAGACATTATTATTCAGCGGCAAAAACAGTACATACATCAAAATAATCTTTTAAATGGATAAATTAATTGTCCCGTTGAATAAATTATTTTGTAGTCTTTATTGTCACCAAAAAAGATTATAAACTTTACATTGTTATGATACATTCAGGTTCCGTTGATTGAATACTCTTTATTCGATAAACTGAAGACACTGAGTAATAACACCTACAGTTTACATATGAATAGGAAGGGTCGTATCAAAGAAAAAAACATTCAGGAATAACATTGCGTATACATATTAGATTAAACGATATAAGAATATTTTTAATTGAATGGATATCGAGCAAATGACCGTTTGGGAATTATTGTTGTTTTTTTCTCTCTCTCAAATAATACATGTATTCATACGACAATTTCACATTGAAATTGTACATGTAAAAACCTTCAAATAAAAATACTTGAATACTTCATTTTCAAACCGTTAACTCTACAGATATATGGTTATATGTTTATATTGCCACTGCCTGTCAAAAGCGGTTCATTCGTTGTGGAATTTGTATGTCTCCACATTAAAATATCACATCAAAACAAAGTTACTGAGGGGATATTGTAATGGGACTGTCCGTCAGTCCATAGCATATATGTGAAAGCTGTAGAGCTTCTGTTTCTCAAAATTCAAAATAAAGAGTCTATTGATTTTAAAGGCCAAATAAAAAAAAAATCCATTTCGTCAGTTGCGAGAGATATATTTGCTTCCATAGCTAGCCTTCTTGATTATGTTAAGGTAAATTTTATTGTACTAAAACAATTGTGAATAAAATTCCCGCACCTTTTTAGCAATATTCCAATAGCAACTGCGAGTGGAGTTAATTTCTCTCATCTCATACGTTACTAAATAACTTGTTTTCATTAACGAATCTTTTTAGGACGGGGCCGAACTGCTAACTCAAGCAGCTGTTTGTTGTCCCAATATTAACCCTACTCGTATGTTTTATGGACGTCATCACGAACCGATTTATCATTTATCAGAATGATACCGAACAACACACATTGATGAAGCAAAATGGTTGAAATTGTCCGTCGTATGTTTATGAAAACTGTCCTTTTTGGAGGTGAAATAAACTCATATCGCCGTTCTTATATACCAACATTTACGTCGCCTTAGATTAACTACAAGGAACAAATTTGATGCGAAAGTGTCGAAAATTAAATCGTATTGTTGTTGAATACAAGACAGAATTAACATGAACATCAAATGCATACATAACCATGATTACGGAAGTCAAGTTTACAGACCTTGTAAAGACATCTGCAGCCCTAGTCAATAGACGTACATTCATTTATACTATATTACATGTTGTTTTCTTCATTTTTCCCAATTTTTTCAATGAAACTAGAAGCCAGTCGTCTAAAAAGATTGAATAAAATGTCGAAGTCCTCCATTTTCTTCATACTAAATTCATCAATAAAAGTTAAGTTTAAGTAACAAATGCTTTATAATCAAGACAAGTTATAGAAGAATATAGTAAAGGAAAGTATACTTGAACACATTTCTTTAAACGTTTTTCCAAACATTTTTCTTAATCCAATATTTGACTACTATGTAAAATTGTACAATTATTTTGATATAATTTTCAATAATACATTCTGTTTAAAATAAGCAAGTAAACGACAATTATTATGAATATACAAATACTGTTTTTGAGATGACCCCAAACATTTTACCTGTAGGTGTCGTTGTCAACTCTAGGTGGAGACAGTTAAATTGAGCGTGTTCAATACTAGGTAAGCTTTGACTGTTAATTTTTTCGAAATGTAAATGAAATATTTTACACTTGGTGTAAGAAAACCACAGGACATAAGAAAACAATTGGGATTAAAAAATGCACTACCATCTATCTATGGAGGGATAGATATATTTATCAATAATTCGCCAGCAATTAGAACTTTGGATCATTCGAGTTAATAATTCGTCAGTATATTGATTTATGTAGCTATGTTCCGTTGCTTTGCAGAAACGGGTTATTTCATAGTGCATTTTTAAACTGTAAACCTTTTTATTTCTTTGTTTTTACAGAAATAATGTGATTTTGAATACAGATAAAAAAATTCTAGCCCGCCATTAATCATTTTGGCACTGACTCAAATCTAAAAGTCCATATTACCTAGAGGAAAAGAATTATTAAATGAAAATAGTGAAACATATGCTTTCCTTTTAACACTATATGCTAGATTTGTTTTACCGTTTTATTAAAATCAGATTTGTAAAAATAGAAACATTGAATACAAATTTTAAAGACGACGACGCACAAACGGACTTACGAATGAGTACGTAAAATAAATAGGGATGAAAGAACAAATAAAGATAGTGACGAACAAACTGATATAAGGTTGAGCAAAATGACTCAACAATCAATACACATTCTTCACCTCAAAAAACTCATGGCTTCCACTTATAATGTATAAGTGGAAGCATTATTTTACAGTAACATGAGTTAATTTAAAACACAAGTGAATATATAATTTTTTTTTTAATAGAAATATTGCCAAAAGTATCATTGCGGTCATAAACTAATTATAATGTAGCCTCTTTGCTAAGATACGCTTTCATCGCTGCATTTTCAGCACTTTAAATTTGAGATAAGTTATATATCCGATTATATTCGGAATTATCATACTCGATTGCACTTAATTAATAAAACGTTCATTAGCGCTGAAATCCTAAATCTTTATAATTCAAAGATATGAAAGGGGAAAAAATTGTGCGTAAAATGCTGGATCTTTGATTGATATATAAAATTCAAATTGAAAATAACCCTTTTTTAAGGTAGATAGGGTGTCTTCCTCCATCTTGGATTTTGAAATACCAGAAAACAATCGGTTTAGATCTTTAATAAAATGTGCACATTTTGAGAGTAGTAGGTAATTCATGTGTAAGAATTTTCATTTCAAGATAGAAAATGACATGTTTTATCATATTTATGGTTGTATTTTACAAAAAAACAGAATACTTTTGTTTGATTCAATTTTTTCCAACTTTGCCACATAAGGGGAGGCAACTTAAATGTAAGGGCAGATAAGTCAGATAAAGTTACTTTTACAATAGAATGTGTAAGGAATTTACCTATTTTTTTATGTAGCAATAAAACGGGTCCCGTGACCCAATTTTTTCTTTTTCTTATCTGAGAGCATAATATTAGAGCTATCTTCTCATATTTTATCTCAAAATTCTATGGTGTAGTTTTCGTTTTATAGCAGAAAATTGGGTTTTCCATACATAATCTATACAAAATCTGTCAATTTTGCACAACCTGTAGCGTGAAAATAAGCCCCGTGACCCATTCTTTTTTATTATTTTTTTTTAAAAAGCATGATATAAACTACGTTTTGGCAAATTATTAAAAAATTCTATGGATTATAATTTAAACACTCCATCTACCTAAAATTGATTCGTAAATGCGCTTTTTATTAGATTTACCTCCATTAACATGATTAAGTACGCTGCTCATAATCAGTAACTATTCAGTAGCTATTTAGTCATTTCAGTTTATGTTGATGAGTACAGGTAAATAACGACGACTGAACATATATTAAACAGATCTTAATTTATTGAATGCGAATTGTCTAACATGTACAGAATTTTCAGCAGTGGATGAGTCTAAAAATGAATGGAAGTACGGAATTTACCGCAGTGAATGAGTCTAACAATGAACGAAAGTACGAAATTTACCAGAGTGGATGAGTTTAGAAATAAACGAAAAGATTGAGAATGACTTAATATCAAAGTAAGTTTGCTAGTGAAAACAAATAGGCGAGATGTGGACACAGTTGGTTTCTATATGAATGGGTCGAAATTGCTTGAAACATGACACATATGTTTTTGAAGCGAAAACCTAGCATACATATACTGATATAAAATGTGGAAGATGTGGTTTAATTTCCAAATGAGACAAATAACCTACCAATGACCAAATGACTTTAATGTATGCAACTAAAGGTCATTGAGCGGCATTTCAGAAAATAAGAAAACCTTATACATAAAAGTAAGCTTTATAACGTCCTGACGCACACAATGTCAATAACATAAACGGTACCAATTTTTCTGCTCCAGATGCGCATTTCGACAATCAATGTCTCGTCAGTGATGCTCGAGGCCAAAATATTTGAAAATCCAAAGGTTATTAAAAAGACGAAGAGCTATTAACCAAAAAGGACTAAAAAGTGTAGCCAAATCTGGGCAAGGAATCAGAGCTTTGCATGATGGAGATACATTCCTTAATTTTAAATACTTTCCAAAATTTTGTAACAGCAAATTTTAATAACACAAAATCCGTATTTTCATGCCAGTACCGAAGTACTGGCTACTGGGATGGTGATACCCTCGGGGACTATCAGTCCACCAGCAGAGGCATCACCCCAGAGGTAGTAATAACATAAACAGTACCAATTTGTCTGCACCAGATGCGCATTTCGACAATCAATGTCTCTTCAGTGATGCTCGAGGCCAAAATATTTGAAAATCCAAAGCTTATTCAAAAGATGAAGAGCTATTAACCAATAAAATGTTCCGCTGGGGCGCAGCTTGATACGACCGCAGAGGTCGAACCCTGAACAGTTGGGGCAAGTTTGGACACAACATTCAAGCTTGATACAGCACTGAATTTGGATTGTAATTGAATATTTGACACAGCATAGGTTTCTGACACAGAATGAAAGTGGTCTAAGAACTTAAAATTTTTTAATTTACCTATTCAAACCATATCATTATTATTTGCTTTCATATATAAATCAGAAATAACCAATTTAAAATTGAAAAATCCCCCCCAAATTTTTTGAACCCCCTTATGATTCATCACATCCAAACTCAATCCCAGCTTTCCCTTTGTGGTATGGTACCTTGCAGTACAATTTCATAGAGATCCATACACTTCAACACAAGTTATTGTCTGGAAACTAAAAACATGCTTGTTTTTTGGCCTCTTTTTGGCCCCAAATTCCTAAACGTTTAGGGCAATTACCCCCAAACTCAAACCCAGCTTTTCCGTTGTGATATGGAACCTTGCAATACAATTTCATAAAGATCCATACACTTACACACAAGTTATTGTCCTGAAACTAGAAAAATGATTGTTTTTTTGCCCTTTTATGGCCCCTTATTACTAATAATTTAATGGAAATACCCCCAAAATCAATCCCATCCTTCTCTTTGTGGTATGGTACCTTGCAGTACAATTTCAGAGAGATCCATACACTTGAACACAAGTTATTGTCTGGAAACTAGAAAAATGCTTATTTTTGGCCCCTTTTTTGCCCCTAATTCCTAAACTGTTTGGGCAATTACCCCCAAACTCAATTCCAGCTTTCCCTTTGTGATATGGAACCTTGTAGTACAATTTCATAAAGATCCATACACTTACACACAAGTTATTGTCATGAAACTAGAAAAATGCATGTTTTTTCCCCTTTTTGGCCCCTAATTCCTTAAATTTGGAGGCAATTACCCCCAAAATCAATCCAAGCATTTCCTTTGTGATATGGAACCTTGTGATACAATATCAGAGAGATCCATACACTTTCACACAAGTTGTTGTCATGAAACTAGAAAAATGCTTGTTTTTTGCCCCTTTTTGGCCCCTAATTCCTAAAATTTAGAGGCAATTACCCCCAAAATCAATCCCAGCATTTCCTTTGTAATATGGAACCTTGTGGTACAATGTCAGAGAGATCCATTCACTTACACACAAGTTATGTCTGGAAGTTACAAAAATGTTTATATTTGGCCCCTAATTCCTTAACTGTTAGTATTATAACCCCCAAAATCAACCCCCACCTTCCTTTTGTGGTATTGAACCTTATGGTAAAATTTCATAGAGATCCATTCACTTAAACTAAAGTTAGAGTGCGAAAACTAATGTGTCTTTGGACGACGACGACGACGACGACGACGACGACGCCAACGTCATACAAATAAACGACCACAAAAATTTTTTTGCGGTCGTATAAAAAGGACAAAAAAGTATAGCCAAAGCCGGGCAAGGAATCAGAGCTTTGCATGAGGGAGATGCATTCCTTAATTTTAAATAATTTCCAAAATTTTGTAACAGCAAATTTTAATAACACAAAATCCGTATTTTCATGCCAGTACCGAAGTCCAATGTCAAACAACTTGAATGAGAAGAACTAAAGGCTTGATTTACGTTAATAAAACAAAAATTAAATAGGACGGAAACAATTAAATCTTTACTTTAAAAAACTAAATTTTTTAAAGTATCTGTTTCGATGCAAACACAAACTCAAACTCCGAATTATGCTCTAACTCGACATGGAGTGCGGAAAATCACTGCCATATTCCTGGCAAAGGATTATGACAACGGCACACGGGGGGTTGGGGGAGGGGGGTGTTACTCCGGTATTTTTTTGGTAAGGGTGTGCCATTGTTGCATCAAAAAATGTATTCATTTTAATAAAACATTCACTGAAGTTCAGTGCCTAAATTATATTAATATTTAAGAAAGAATGACCTATATTTATATACAAATCAGGAGACAACTTTCCGGGGTTAATTTTTGGAACTTACTTGAAAGGTGAACTTTCATATGAATTGATTTAACTGAATATAATAATTGAACATTGATAATGTAAGATTCTCAATAGCATATTTATATAGGATATTGATATGTAGATCATACATACCCCAAATCAATATACAGTTTTCAAACGTAAATGCATTTTAATATAGGATGTTATAAAAAGGAGGGTCGTTTTTTATAAAACCTCGCAAAATTATAACCCATATTGTTGGCACATCCCCGTACAGTGAATCCCCCCCCCCCCCCCCCCCCCCCCCCCCCTTGGTCAAAGGTTGTCCTGCGAAAGAATATTCTGTGTTGGTAACTTAGTGCTGATCGGTGCTGGTGGGTCCTGATTCAGTGAGGCCGGGTTTGGCTATTTGTATCAGAACGCCAATAGATCAACCACTCTGTTGCTAAATTTCCCCGTAAACGTGACTTAACTCGCGAGGTATACTGCAACGATTTCTTATAACAAAAGTAGAGCAAATTCGCAAAACGAAATAGTTCAGATAGTTTGGTGATGATGAGAAATTATATCCTGGTTCTGTGCACCCTATGTCTTAGTTCTGTGATCTTACTTTTTAGTTTTGGTTAAAAAGTGGCAAATATTCAAGATCTATGATGCAGAACATTTATGAAATTGATAGAAAAGACACGTAGTATGCATTTGTGCAATACTCTAGAAATCTTTTTTATTTAATCATCCGAATGAATTTCAATCATGTTTCTGTTCATAAGTAACACGTGTCCTCCGCAGTTAAAATCACAATTCTTTTTTAGTGTAGTTCTTAATGATAAAGTTAGGTGAAATTAAAAAAAAATCTAGAATTTAAAATTGATACTATAAGTCAGAAGAGCATTAGTTACGGTAGGAGTCTCATTGACAATCATTCCACTTCTCCATATGTTCATACTTATACTTTTAGACTTGATCGCTGATCAATGAAAGAAGGACTAGGTCAGTTAAACCCTTTCTGATGAACATGTAGTTATCCTATAAAACATAAAAAGTGAGAAATTCTCATTACAAAATCTATACATTTTTAAGCAGTCGATGAACTATGAAAATGGGGTCAAGGACAATGAACATTTTACATACAGAAATTTCAAAAATTTTAAAGTCTTATATTCTTTATAATATAAAGATTTATAAACAAATAATTTACGCCACTACCTTCGTATTGTCATCTCTATATATGTCTCACATTCTGCGACTTTTGTCAGCACAAAAAGGCTGAGATTCTACTGACCCTGACTTATCTACCAGGTTGGATGATAGGGGCAAGGAGATGGGACATATGCATAACTATATTCCTGAAATTGCGTTTAGAAGGTTAGATTTTAAGGCTATATGACTAAATATTCTGACTCAAGATTACAATTTGATATTCATACTGGCTGCCATGTGTTGTAAATACTTCCGACAGAGTCTTCCTATACAAAAATCAGGTATCTGTACCTAATTTGGAGACCTCTCCCCTATAGTAAATCATAAATTTGCTTAGGGTTTGTCTCAATTAAACAATTAAGCAAGATAAATTCGAAAACCCTTGATTTTTGATATTTTTTGGACATATAAACGTTTTATTCCTAAATATTTCCTGTATTCAATTATTTTAGTCTTCCAGATAACATGCTAATGTTTCCGAATTTAAATAATAGTTACCCTGAAGTTTATCATATAGACCCTTAAATCAGTTGTCTTTTCCCCCCGTCTCCTCGTCTTGTAGATATATTTGTTATAATCGTATAGTAATTACACTAGGATAAAATGTTTCTTTAACACATAAAATAAAAATTGGCTTTTTACACCTAAAATATATGTAGATATATGTGTAAACGCTTTAAATCTCTTAAACATTTGACAATTCTTTAACCTTTTATTCAGACATTATTATTCAACGAAAAAAAAAACCAGTACATACATCAAAATAATCTTTTAAATAGATCAATTATTTGTCCTGTTGAATAAAGCAGTTTGAAGTCTTTTGTGTCACCACAAAGATTATGAATTTTACATGGCGCCGGATTTCAAAAGCGATTCATTCGTTGTGGAATTTTTATGTCCACATTAAAATATCAACTCAAAATAAAGTTGCTCAGGGTATATTGTAATGGGACTGTCCATCAGTCCATAGCATACATGTGAACACTGTAGAGCTTTTGTTTCTCAAAATTAAAAATAAAGAGCCTATTGATTTTAAAGGCCAAATAAAAACAATATCTTTAGTTTAGTTGTGAGCGATTTATTTGCTTCCATAGCCTACTTGTTTATGTTAAGGTACATCTGGTTGTAATAAAACAATTTTGAATCAAATTCCCGCTCCTTTGTAGCAATATTCCAACAGGAACTGCGCGTTGAGTTTATATCTCTCAACTCATACGTTACTAAATTGCTAGTTTTTGTCTCGCCTTGACGAAGTCAAAAAGCGAGACATAGGTATGCTGTTTCCGGCGTCGGCGGCGACGGCGGCGGCGTCAACAATGTATTAGTATGTGATTAGGTCTAGTTTATGGTGAACCTCTAGTGGAAGGTCAATGATATTTGGTATGCAGTTGTATTAGCATTGACACATCTCATTACCATGGAGTTTTTTTGGTAAGGGTGTGCCATTGTTGCATCAAAAAATGTATCCATTTTAATAAAACATTCACTGAAGTTCAGTGCCTAAAGTTATATTAAAATTTAAGAAAGAATGACCTATACTTATATACAAGTCAGAAGACAAATTTCCGGGGTTAATTTTTGGAACTTACTTGAAAGGTGAACTTTTAAATGAATTGATTTAACTGAATATAATAATTGAACATTGATAATGTAAGATTATCAATAGCATATTTATATAGGACATTGATATGTAGATCATACATACCCCAAATCAATATACAGTTTTCAAACGTAAATGCATTTTAATATAGGATGTTATAAAAAGGAGGGTCGTTTTTTATAAAACCTCGCAAAATTATAACCCATATTGTTGGCACATCCCCGTACAGTGAATCCCCCCCCCCTTGGTCAAAGGTTGTCCTGCGAAAGAATATTCTGTGTTGGTAACTTAGTGCTGATCGGTGCTGGTGGGTCCTGATTCAGTGAGGCCGGGTTTGGCTATTTGTATCAGAACGCCAATAGATCAACCACTCTGTTGCTAAATTTCCCCGTAAACGTGACTTAACTCGTGAGGTATACTGCAACGATTTCTTATAACAAAAGTAGAGCAAATTCGCAAAACGAAATAGTTCAGATAGTTTGGTGATGATGAGAAATTATATCCTGGTTCTGTGCACCCTATGTCTTAGTTCTGTGATCTTACTTTTTAGTTTTGGTTAAAAAGTGGCAAATATTCAAGATCTATGATGCAGAACATTTATGAAATTGATAGAAAAGACACGTAGTATGCATTTGTGCGATACTCTAGAAATCTTTTTTATTTAATCATCCGAATGAATTTCAATCATGTTTCTGTTCATAAGTAACACGTGTCCTCCGCAGTTAAAATCACAATTCTTTTTTAGTGTAGTTCTTAATGATAAAGTTAGGTGAAATTAAAAAAAAATCTAGAATTTAAAATTGATACTATAAGTCAGAAGAGCATTAGTTACGGTAGGAGTCTCATTGACAATCATTCCACTTCTCCATATGTTCATACTTATACTTTTAGACTTGATCGCTGATCAATGAAAGAAGGACTAGGTCAGTTAAACCCTTTCTGATGAACATGTAGTTATCCTATAAAACATAAAAAGTGAGAAATTCTCATTACAAAATCTATACATTTTTAAGCAGTCGATGAACTATGAAAATGGGGTCAAGGACAATGAACATTTTACATACAGAAATTTCAAAAATTTTAAAGTCTTATATTCTTTATAATATAAAGATTTATAAACAAATAATTTACGCCACTACGTTCGTATTGTCATCTCTATATATGTCTCACATTCTGCGACTTTTGTCAGCACAAAAAGGCTGAGATTCTACTGACCCTGACTTATCTACCAGGTTGGATGATAGGGGCAAGGAGATGGGACATATGCATAACTATATTCCTGAAATTGCGTTTAGAAGGTTAGATTTTAAGGCTATATGACTAAATATTCTGACTCAAGATTACAATTTGATATTCATACTGGCTGCCATGTGTTGTAAATACTTCCGACAGAGTCTTCCTATACAAAAATCAGGTATCTGTACCTAATTTGGAGACCTCTCCCCTATAGTAAATCATAAATTTGCTTAGGGTTTGTCTCAATTAAACAATTAAGCAAGATAAATTCGAAAACCCTTGATTTTTGATATTTTTTGGACATATAAACGTTTTATTCCTAAATATTTCCTGTATTCAATTATTTTAGTCTTCCAGATAACATGCTAATGTTTCCGAATTTAAATAAAAGTTACCCTGAAGTTTATCATATAGATCCTTAAATCAGTTGTCTTTTCCCCCCGTCTCCTCGTCTTGTAGATATATTTGTTATAATCGTATAGTAATTACACTAGGATAAAATGTTTCTTTAACACATAAAATAAAAATTGGCTTTTTACACCTAAAATATATGTAGATATATGTGTAAACGCTTTAAATCTCTTAAACATTTGACAATTCTTTAACCTTTTATTCAGACATTATTATTCAGCGAAAAAAAAACCAGTACATACATCAAAATAATCTTTTAAATAGATCAATTATTTGTCCTGTTGAATAAAGCAGTTTGAAGTCTTTTGTGTCACCACAAAGATTATGAATTTTACATGGCGCCGGATTTCAAAAGCGATTCATTCGTTGTGGAATTTTTATGTCCACATTAAAATATCAACTCAAAATAAAGTTGCTCAGGGTATATTGTAATGGGACTGTCCATCAGTCCATAGCATACATGTGAACACTGTAGAGCTTTTGTTTCTCAAAATTAAAAATAAAGAGCCTATTGATTTTAAAGGCCAAATAAAAACAATATCTTTAGTTTAGTTGTGAGCGATTTATTTGCTTCCATAGCCTACTTGTTTATGTTAAGGTACATCTGGTTGTAATAAAACAATTTTGAATCAAATTCCCGCTCCTTTGTAGCAATATTCCAACAGGAACTGCGCGTTGAGTTTATATCTCTCAACTCATACGTTACTAAATTGCTAGTTTTTGTCTCGCCTTGACGAAGTCAAAAAGCGAGACATAGGTATGCTGTTTCCGGCGTCGGCGGCGACGGCGGCGGCGTCAACAATGTATTAGTATGTGATTAGGTCTAGTTTATGGTGAACCTCTAGTGGAAGGTCAATGATATTTGGTATGCAGTTGTATTAGCATTGACACATCTCATTACCATGGAGTTTTTTTGGTAAGGGTGTGCCATTGTTGCATCAAAAAATGTATCCATTTTAATAAAACATTCACTGAAGTTCAGTGCCTAAAGTTATATTAAAATTTAAGAAAGAATGACCTATACTTATATACAAATCAGAAGACAAATTTCCGGGGTTAATTTTTGGAACTTACTTGAAAGGTGAACTTTTAAATGAATGGATTTAACTGAATATAATAATTGAACATTGATAATGTAAGATTATCAATAGCATATTTATATAGGACATTGATATGCAGATCATACATACACCAAATCAATATACAGTTTTCAAACGTAAATGCATTTTAATATAGGATGTTATAAAAAGGAGGGTCGTTTTTTATAAAACCTCGCAAAATTATAACCCATATTGTTGGCACATCCCCGTACAGTGAATCCCCCCCCCCCCCCCCCCTTGGTCAAAGGTTGTCCTGCGAAAGAATATTCTGTGTTGGTAACTTAGTGCTGATCGGTGCTGGTGGGTCCTGATTCAGTGAGGCCGGGTTTGGCTATTTGTATCAGAACGCCAATAGATCAACCACTCTGTTGCTAAATTTCCCCGTAAACGTGACTTAACTCGCGAGGTATACTGCAACGATTTCTTATAACAAAAGTAGAGCAAATTCGCAAAACGAAATAGTTCAGATAGTTTGGTGATGATGAGAAATTATATCCTGGTTCTGTGCACCCTATGTCTTAGTTCTGTGATCTTACTTTTTAGTTTTGGTTAAAAAGTGGCAAATATTCAAGATCTATGATGCAGAACATTTATGAAATTGATAGAAAAGACACGTAGTATGCATTTGTGCGATACTCTAGAAATCTTTTTTATTTAATCATCCGAATGAATTTCAATCATGTTTCTGTTCATAAGTAACACGTGTCCTCCGCAGTTAAAATCACAATTCTTTTTTAGTGTAGTTCTTAATGATAAAGTTAGGTGAAATTAAAAAAAAATCTAGAATTTAAAATTGATACTATAAGTCAGAAGAGCATTAGTTACGGTAGGAGTCTCATTGACAATCATTCCACTTCTCCATATGTTCATACTTATACTTTTAGACTTGATCGCTGATCAATGAAAGAAGGACTAGGTCAGTTAAACCCTTTCTGATGAACATGTAGTTATCCTATAAAACATAAAAAGTGAGAAATTCTCATTACAAAATCTATACATTTTTAAGCAGTCGATGAACTATGAAAATGGGGTCAAGGACAATGAACATTTTACATACAGAAATTTCAAAAATTTTAAAGTCTTATATTCTTTATAATATAAAGATTTATAAACAAATAATTTACGCCACTACCTTCGTATTGTCATCTCTATATATGTCTCACATTCTGCGACTTTTGTCAGCACAAAAAGGCTGAGATTCTACTGACCCTGACTTATCTACCAGGTTGGATGATAGGGGCAAGGAGATGGGACATATGCATAACTATATTCCTGAAATTGCGTTTAGAAGGTTAGATTTTAAGGCTATATGACTAAATATTCTGACTCAAGATTACAATTTGATATTCATACTGGCTGCCATGTGTTGTAAATACTTCCGACAGAGTCTTCCTATACAAAAATCAGGTATCTGTACCTAATTTGGAGACCTCTCCCCTATAGTAAATCATAAATTTGCTTAGGGTTTGTCTCAATTAAACAATTAAGCAAGATAAATTCGAAAACCCTTGATTTTTGATATTTTTTGGACATATAAACGTTTTATTCCTAAATATTTCCTGTATTCAATTATTTTAGTCTTCCAGATAACATGCTAATGTTTCCGAATTTAAATAATAGTTACCCTGAAGTTTATCATATAGACCCTTAAATCAGTTGTCTTTTCCCCCCGTCTCCTCGTCTTGTAGATATATTTGTTATAATCGTATAGTAATTACACTAGGATAAAATGTTTCTTTAACACATAAAATAAAAATTGGCTTTTTACACCTAAAATATATGTAGATATATGTGTAAACGCTTTAAATCTCTTAAACATTTGACAATTCTTTAACCTTTTATTCAGACATTATTATTCAGCGAAAAAAAAACCCAGTACATACATCAAAATAATCTTTTAAATAGATCAATTATTTGTCCTGTTGAATAAAGCAGTTTGAAGTCTTTTGTGTCACCACAAAGATTATGAATTTTACATGGCGCCGGATTTCAAAAGCGATTCATTCGTTGTGGAATTTTTATGTCCACATTAAAATATCAACTCAAAATAAAGTTGCTCAGGGTATATTGTAATGGGACTGTCCATCAGTCCATAGCATACATGTGAACACTGTAGAGCTTTTGTTTCTCAAAATTAAAAATAAAGAGCCTATTGATTTTAAAGGCCAAATAAAAACAATATCTTTAGTTTAGTTGTGAGCGATTTATTTGCTTCCATAGCCTACTTGTTTATGTTAAGGTACATCTGGTTGTAATAAAACAATTTTGAATCAAATTCCCGCTCCTTTGTAGCAATATTCCAACAGGAACTGCGCGTTGAGTTTATATCTCTCAACTCATACGTTACTAAATTGCTAGTTTTTGTCTCGCCTTGACGAAGTCAAAAAGCGAGACATAGGTATGCTGTTTCCGGCGTCGGCGGCGACGGCGGCGGCGTCAACAATGTATTAGTATGTGATTAGGTCTAGTTTATGGTGAACCTCTAGTGGAAGGTCAATGATATTTGGTATGCAGTTGTATTAGCATTGACACATCTCATTACCATGGAGTTTTTTTGGTAAGGGTGTGCCATTGTTGCATCAAAAAATGTATCCATTTTAATAAAACATTCACTGAAGTTCAGTGCCTAAAGTTATATTAAAATTTAAGAAAGAATGACCTATACTTATATACAAATCAGAAGACAAATTTCCGGGGTTAATTTTTGGAACTTACTTGAAAGGTGAACTTTTAAATGAATGGATTTAACTGAATATAATAATTGAACATTGATAATGTAAGATTATCAATAGCATATTTATATAGGACATTGATATGTAGATCATACATATACCCAAATCAATATACAGTTTTCAAACGTAAATGCATTTTAATATAGGATGTTATAAAGAGGAGGGTCGTTTTTTATAAAACCTCGCAAAATTATAACCCATATTGTTGGCACATCCCCGTACAGTGAATCCCCCCCCCCCTTGGTCAAAGGTTGTCCTGCGAAAGAATATTCTGTGTTGGTAACTTAGTGCTGATCGGTGCTGGTGGGTCCTGATTCAGTGAGGCCGGGTTTGGCTATTTGTATCAGAACGCCAATAGATCAACCACTCTGTTGCTAAATTTCCCCGTAAACGTGACTTAACTCGAGAGGTATACTGCAACGATTTCTTATAACAAAAGTAGAGCAAATTCGCAAAACGAAATAGTTCAGATAGTTTGGTGATGATGAGAAATTATATCCTGGTTCTGTGCACCCTATGTCTTAGTTCTGTGATCTTACTTTTTAGTTTTGGTTAAAAAGTGGCAAATATTCAAGATCTATGATGCAGAACATTTATGAAATTGATAGAAAAGACACGTAGTATGCATTTGTGCGATACTCTAGAAATCTTTTTTATTTAATCATCCGAATGAATTTCAATCATGTTTCTGTTCATAAGTAACACGTGTCCTCCGCAGTTAAAATCACAATTCTTTTTTAGTGTAGTTCTTAATGATAAAGTTAGGTGAAATTAAAAAAAAATCTAGAATTTAAAATTGATACTATAAGTCAGAAGAGCATTAGTTACGGTAGGAGTCTCATTGACAATCATTCCACTTCTCCATATATTCATACTTATACTTTTAGACTTGATCGCTGATCAATGAAAGAAGGACTAGGTCAGTTAAACCCTTTCTGATGAACATGTAGTTATCCTATAAAACATAAAAAGTGAGAAATTCTCATTACAAAATCTATACATTTTTAAGCAGTCGATGAACTATGAAAATGGGGTCAAGGACAATGAACATTTTACATACAGAAATTTCAAAAATTTTAAAGTCTTATATTCTTTATAATATAAAGATTTATAAACAAATAATTTACGCCACTACCTTCGTATTGTCATCTCTATATATGTCTCACATTCTGCGACTTTTGTCAGCACAAAAAGGCTGAGATTCTACTGACCCTGACTTATCTACCAGGTTGGATGATAAGGGCAAGGAGATGGGACATATGCATAACTATATTCCTGAAATTGCGTTTAGAAGGTTAGATTTTAAGGCTATATGACTAAATATTCTGACTCAAGATTACAATTTGATATTCATACTGGCTGCCATGTGTTGTAAATACTTCCGACAGAGTCTTCCTATACAAAAATCAGGTATCTGTACCTAATTTGGAGACCTCTCCCCTATAGTAAATCATAAATTTGCTTAGGGTTTGTCTCAATTAAACAATTAAGCAAGATAAATTCGAAAACCCTTGATTTTTGATATTTTTTGGACATATAAACGTTTTATTCCTAAATATTTCCTGTATTCAATTATTTTAGTCTTCCAGATAACATGCTAATGTTTCCGAATTTAAATAATAGTTACCCTGAAGTTTATCATATAGACCCTTAAATCAGTTGTCTTTTCCCCCCGTCTCCTCGTCTTGTAGATATATTTGTTATAATCGTATAGTAATTACACTAGGATAAAATGTTTCTTTAACACATAAAATAAAAATTGGCTTTTTACACCTAAAATATATGTAGATATATGTGTAAACGCTTTAAATCTCTTAAACATTTGACAATTCTTTAACCTTTTATTCAGACATTATTATTCAGCGAAAAAAAAACCAGTACATACATCAAAATAATCTTTTAAATAGATCAATTATTTGTCCTGTTGAATAAAGCAGTTTGAAGTCTTTTGTGTCACCACAAAGATTATGAATTTTACATGGCGCCGGATTTCAAAAGCGATTCATTCGTTGTGGAATTTTTATGTCCACATTAAAATATCAACTCAAAATAAAGTTGCTCAGGGTATATTGTAATGGGACTGTCCATCAGTCCATAGCATACATGTGAACACTGTAGAGCTTTTGTTTCTCAAAATTAAAAATAAAGAGCCTATTGATTTTAAAGGCCAAATAAAAACAATATCTTTAGTTTAGTTGTGAGCGATTTATTTGCTTCCATAGCCTACTTGTTTATGTTAAGGTACATCTGGTTGTAATAAAACAATTTTGAATCAAATTCCCGCTCCTTTGTAGCAATATTCCAACAGGAACTGCGCGTTGAGTTTATATCTCTCAACTCATACGTTACTAAATTGCTAGTTTTTGTCTCGCCTTGACGAAGTCAAAAAGCGAGACATAGGTATGCTGTTTCCGGCGTCGGCGGCGACGGCGGCGGCGTCAACAATGTATTAGTATGTGATTAGGTCTAGTTTATGGTGAACCTCTAGTGGAAGGTCAATGATATTTGGTATGCAGTTGTATTAGCATTGACACATCTCATTACCATGGAGTTTTTTTGGTAAGGGTGTGCCATTGTTGCATCAAAAAATGTATCCATTTTAATAAAACATTCACTGAAGTTCAGTGCCTAAAGTTATATTAAAATTTAAGAAAGAATGACCTATACTTATATACAAATTAGAAGACAAATTTCCGGGGTTAATTTTTGGAACTTACTTGAAAGGTGAACTTTTAAATGAATGGATTTAACTGAATATAATAATTGAACATTGATAATGTAAGATTATCAATAGCATATTTATATAGGACATTGATATGTAGATCATACATATACCCAAATCAATATACAGTTTTCAAACGTAAATGCATTTTAATATAGGATGTTATAAAAAGGAGGGTCGTTTTTTATAAAACCTCGCAAAATTATAACCCATATTGTTGGCACATCCCCGTACAGTGAATCCCCCCGTAGTCAACGGTTGTCCTGCGAAAGAATATTCTGTGTTGGTAACTTGTTGCTGATCGGTGCTGGTAGGTCCTGATTCAGTGCGGGTGGGTTTGGCTATTTGTATCAGAACGCCAATAGATCAACCACCCTGTTGCTAAATTTCCCCGTAAACGTGACTTAACCCGCGAGGTATACTGCAACGATTTCTTATAACAAAAGTAGAGCAAATTCACAAATCGAAATTGTTCAGATATTTTGGTGATGATGAGAAATTATATCCTGGTTCTGTGCACCCTATGTCTTAGTTCTGTGATCTTATTTTTTGGTTTTGGTTAAAAAGTGGCAAATATTCAAGATCTATGATGCAGAACATTTATGAAATTGATAGAAAAGACACGTAGTATGCATTTGTGCGATACTCTAGAAATCTTCTTTATTTAATCACCCGAATGAATTTCAATCATGTTTCTGAAATTAAAAAAAAATCTAGAATTTAAAATTGATACTATAAGTCAGAAGAGCATTAGTTACGATAGGAGTCTCATTGACAATCATTCCACTTCTCCATATGTTCATACTTATACTTTTAGACTTGATCGCTGATCAATGAAAGAAGGACTAGGTCAGTTAAACCCTTTCTGATGAACATGTAGTTATCCTATAAAACATAAAAAGTGAGAAATTCTCATTACAAAATCTATACATTTTTAAGCAGTCGATGAACTATGAAAATGAGTTCAAGGACAATGAAAATTTTACATACAGAAATTTCAAAAATTTTAAAGTCTTATATTCTTTATAATATAAAGATTTATAAACAAATAATTTACGCCACTACCTTCGTATTGTCATCTCTATATATGTCTCACATTCTGCGACTTTTGTCAGCACAAAAAGGTTAAGATTCTACTGACCCTGACTTATCTACCAGGTTGGATGAGCAAAGGCCAAATAAAAAATATCTTTAGTTTAGTTGTGAGGGATTTATTTACTTCCATTGCCTTCTTGTTTATGTTAAGGTACATCTGGTTGTACTAAAACAATTTTGAATCAAATTCCCGCTCCTTTATAGCAATATTCCAACAGGAACTGCGCGTAGAGTTTATATCTCTCAACTCATACGTTACTAAATAGCTTGTTTTCATAACAGAGTTTTTTTAGACTGGGCCGAACTGCTAACTCAAGCAGCTGTTTGTTGTCCCAACATTTACCCTTTCGTAAGTTTTAAGGACGTCATCACGAACTGATTGACCGTTTATCAGAATGATACAGAAAAACACACATTGATGCAGCAGAAATGTTAATATTGTCCGTTGTATTTCCAAGAAAACTGTGTCCTATATAAAGTCATATTGCCGTTCTTATGTAACAACATTGACGACGCATCAGATCAACTACAAGGAACAAAATTGAAGCGAAAGTGTCGAAAAATTAGATAGCATTGTTGTTGAGTACAATACAGAATTAACATGAACATCAAATTGGTGAATTAAAAAACAAACTATAAAGAAATGCATACATCACCGGGTACCATGATAACGGAAGTCAAGTTTACAAACCTTGTAAAGACATTTGCCGCCCCTAGTCAATGGACGTACATTCATTGTGTAATTAAACATTGACTGCTATAAAACATGTTGTTTTTTCTTCATTTTCCCAATTTTATCAATGAAACTAGAAGCCAGTCGACTAAAAAGATTATATAAAATGTCGAACCCCTTCATTTTCTTCATACTAAATTCATAAATAGAAGTGATTTTTAAGTAACAAATGCTTTATAATCAAAACATGTTTGAGAAGAATATAGTAATGGAACGTATATTTAAGTAAGCTAACCGGGAGAATGATTTATAAAAGTTTTTCAAAACTTTTTTCCGAATCCAATATTTGACTTCTATGTTAAATTGTAAAATTATATTGTTATATTTTTCAATAATAAATTCTGTTTAAACTAAGCCAGTAAACGAATAGTAATATGAATATACAACTACTATTTTTGAGATGTCCCCAAACATTTTACCTGTAGGTGTCGTTGTTAACTCTAGGTGGAGACAGTTAAATTGAACTTGGTCAATAATAGGCTGTTATTTTTTTCTAAATGTAAATTAAATATTTTACACTATGTGTAATAAAAACCAAAGAGCATAAGAAAACAATTGGCGTTAAAAAGTGTACGACTAACTATCTATGGAGAGATCAATATATTTATCAGTAATATCGCCAGCAATTAGAACTTTCAATTGGATCATTCGAGTAAACAATTTGTCACTATATTGATTTATGTAGCTATGTTCCGTTGAATTGCAGAAACGTGTTATTTCATAGTGCATTACTAAACTGTAAAACTTTTTGTCTTTGTTTTTAAAGAAATAGTGTGATATTGAATACAGATAAAATATTCTAGCACGCCATTGATTATTTTGGCACGGACTCAAATTTTCCAATGTCCAAAAAAGAGGTCTACAATCATTTCACTAATCTGGAAAACCCCTATTACCTAGAGGAAACGATTCATGAAAATGAAAATAGCGATAAATTTGCTTTCCTTTTAAAACTATATACTAGATTTGTTTCTAATGTCCTTATGGATATCCTGCTTCGATCTTTTTATTAAACATCAAGACAAGAAGATAGCGCATGACATTTTTCTTAAAATAAGAGGCTGATCAAGGGTGCTTTTGAATACTCAAAGCGATCCATCTTAAATATTAAGCAAAACATAAATATAAAAAATACAGACCTCAAAGACAAATTCAAAAAGGGGGAGTCCATGAAACTGACAAAATCAAACGCTATCAATCAACAGAACAAGTGAAAAACAAATGCCATAGTACTAGCCAAGGATTATGAGAACGGTTGTCTTGCGAGGTGGTGCAACATTTTGTCTATCCTGTTACCATGTTCAAAGAAATTTCGGGATATTTAGAAAAGGTTTCGATGAAATTTTAAGCTTGTTTTTCGTAGCAAATAAGATGGTTTTTAAGAGTAAAAACTTCTATGTATATTCCTTCTGTGAAATGATAGATTATTTGTCAATTTTCCATGTTGTACTGAAAGATGACTATAAAAATTCGTTTTCAAAGGTTATAAAAACAGCCACCTGTAATACAAGTCTAAGATAGCAATTAATAAGGTTCGGCATTTTTTCTCTCTTTCTAATAAACCCAACACCAAGTAATTCCCTCGCATGTTGGTTTACTTTTGTTTTTATTTTATTGGTAACAGGAACGTACGTTAAATTAAATGATATATCACCATATTAAGTTCTATCCTGTTACCTTTTTGTCTATCCAGATACCGTTAATTTTAGCAGTATTGCATGTAAATGCTAAATTGCGAAGATTAAGACGTTATAACGTTTAGATGAGGTCAAACAACGAAACATTTCATTATGTGTACAACAATATGTAATTATAAAAATTCAAAGACGTTTCTGCCTACTATTGTCTATCCTGTTACTGTAACCATAGCAACCACAGAAACAGGATCGACACATTTCTTAGTTTTTGAATGCTGTTGTGCAATAACTACTCCCTTTGATGCAGTGATAATGTTTTTCTGTTGTGATTTTGGTTTCCAACACGTTATTGCACTTTTTACAACTATAATATTGGTGTAATTAATAAATATGTTAACAGCATAGCATGACAAAAGGGTACCCACTATTATTCTTTCACTAAATGTCTTAAAATTTCGTTTCTCTACACTGTTATACAAGAAACGTGCTGTGTTAAATGTTTAGGTTGCATGGCGCTTTTGAAATCAACACTGAATAGTTCAATAGTTATAGGGAGAACAATTTAATAGTTGATTTAAGTAGCGGTAACAAGATGGACACTAACTTCATGTACGCTGATTGAATTTAGTTTGTAGAAAAAATGTTGCATATGATAATAAAGAAGCTGCAATTTTCCGTTCGAGTTATAATAAACACTATAAAAAAGTCCCTTTCGCAGATATCAAGGTTATCGGAAAATAGGAAAAAAAATAATTTGATATGTGTTACCTTGACACTGTACGCACATAGATTACGCAAAAATCGGATTTAAATATATTTTAATCTTATTAAAATAGATCTAAATCGTGTTTATTATTAATGTTCTGACTCCTAAATTCCACACACTTTCATTTAAACACTTGCAACTGTATTTTCCATTAGAAATAAAAAATATTAGCATAGGTGTACTGAAAATTCGACATTTTTTGAAATGACCCATATATGTAAAACAAAAGCAAGAAAAAACAAAAGAAAGTAGCTTATTATGTGCTACATGTAGGTAAGTTTTTATTCGTCGAAAAGAATATGAAAAGGAATATATTTTTGAGGTATATGATAAGGATGGGGTATGAAAGACTCAGCGGCTCACCCCAACCACAATTAGGTTGAAGTGCCCCCTCTCCTTGAGCCCATAGGACAATCTGGTGCGTCCCCTGTTGGCGGATAGTGGGAGCCCTCGTTCGATTGATCGATGGGGGTTATCTGAAACAAAACAAAAGGGATTGGGGCAGGAAAGAGAAATACACCCATATCCCACGTGATTGTTTAAAGCACTGTTTAGTCTTTAGTTTACATTTGTAAATGGACCTTTTCGCAGTTCGTAAAGTCGTTGTCGAATATAGTTCCTTTATTGCAGGACGTTTTTGCGGTGTCTTAGGGTCTTTTATAGCTTTCAATTGACTAGTGCTATGCATTTTAGTTACTAGTAATATAATCTTAAAATATGAGTAATGTTCTTATGATACTGTGGAACTATTTTACATCAATTTTCTATGGAAGTCGCTGCAACACAAATTTACACACCAATCCACAGTTGAGAAGCGTAAGATCTTAAACTACGAAATTGCGAAAGCTTTTATTTATAATATTGTTTTTATTTACTTCATTTTTTATCAAATGATTCGAATATACCCGACCCGAACAACATTTAACAAACACACACTTTGCTTCAGATTTCTGTGTGTCACTGTTCTTTCTGCGCAAGATTGCAGTTGCAAATGTTTTAGCATGTGGTTAGTTAAGGGTCTTCCTCTTTAAGCCATAAACTTGATATAATTGACCAGGGCTTGTTCTTCCTATATAATATGTATGGTTAACGACAACTTTCCCCCAAGTCTAGCTGTGCTCCATGTAAGACGTCATTTTGTGTGGTCATATGGTGTTGTCTTAGGAATTCCATACAGTCTTGCTGTTACTGATAAACTTTTCCATCTGTTTCCTGCCCCCCTTTTTTTTATAATATTAAGGCTTTAATATACTTTAACGACGAGTTTGCTCTTTCTGTGGAACTAGATGTTACGCTGGTCAATGAAAGTAAGCTCAGAACTTTAACGATTTTTGGAAAAATCGTGCTACACACTCTTGTGTCTGTTACGGTAGACAGACGGTTTGTCGGTCTGGTCTCGCCATAACTCGTTCCATAGTCAAAACTCCTGTCTAAAAGAGTCAGGATATGGCATGTCAACTTCGTAGTAACCGACGATGTCTTCGATATTATCATCTGAATTATCTATCTAGCGATTACTGACTGGGATCATTATTCAGCAGTGTTATTAATGGGCTGGGGCGTGTGGGGTTAAACATGTTTTCGTAGGTAAATATTAAAGCTGTGAAACTTTTTTTTATCATGTGAGTGTAATAGAGTATTACCTTCTGTTGGGTGGAATTGTGAAATAGGAGCCAATACATCCTTGCTCCATCCTTCGTCGCTTTGAAGGCGTCATGCTTGTCATCCTTAGCCTTAGCAATGTGTTACTGTAATTTGAATTTCAAAATGTCTGAGTGACGTTTTTTCGGCGTACTGGTCAACTCAACAGTTGCGAATCACGTGACTTTATCATAATCAATGATATATTACACGTAAATACGAGCGAATAATATCTTTATAAGTAGCGAATTGTCGCATAAAATATACGGGAAATGGCAACGTTAACGAAATCTAGTTTGATTAATCATTTTACAGTCTTAATTTAAAAAAAAAGTGCAAGTAAAAGGGGGGTGGGGCGTACGCCCTCTTCGCCCCTCTCTTGATCCGCCACTGAACTTAAAAGAAATGATGTTCATCAAAATGATTCTTTTAAATCGCTTCCCCCTAAAATATAATTGAGAAAGAGGGAGGGGAGTAGTATTATACTTCTGTGTGTTAAAAATAGGGTGGTATTTACTTCTTCGTGTTAAAAATAGGGTAAGATGAAACTTGCAAAACGTTAAACTTGTATTGAAAAAAAAAATAACAACCAATGAAATATTCCTCAAATTTTTTACTCTCTACGATCGGCGAATATTTTTTTGATTCACTGTCAACGCTATAGCTACACAATAAAGGAGGGTCTTCATCTGTGTTGGAATTATTCATTTCTTGACACAAACATAAAAGAAATAAACAAGAAATATATCACTTCTATATGTCGAAGAATAAAGTTCCCTGGCAAAAATCACTATTTATCAGCTAACCCCTGCACACAAGCAATCTGAATATTTATTGAACCATTACCCTTCAGATATCTGGGATTACAAACTTCACTTGGGGAACAGCCTTGACATGCAGAACACACAAGAAAAACTGATTTAATACTTTTCTTTATTGAAAAAGCACTTTACGCCCATATGGGCCAATGGCTTACAAACATTATACATGATATACATATAATACAGTAAATCAATGAAAATAAACAATACAGACACTTTCTAATTTAATCCTTTCTTTAAATCCATATATATATATATATATAAGAGATTCAAATAATATCAAGGACTCCCTGCCCTCAGTCTTAGTGACTTTTTTTTTAAAAAGGAGCCTAATTAATTTGTTAGTGTCCTGTTTTGTTTCAGGATTGAGGATATGTTTTAATTTATCTATATCGTTTAAGCTATTATATTTATTTGCAATAAAAATTCTTTTCTTAATTGTTCATCTATTTTATATTTAAAAAAGAAATGGAACTCATCATCTAGTACATCACAATGTGTACATAGTCTTAAATCTGGGAATTTTCCTGTATCTACCAGGTTCTATTAATAAACAGTGGTCACTTATTCGAAATTTACAAATTAATTGTCTATGTTCAAAGTTTTGGGAAAGTAGGTATGGTTCAAAGTTATAGCTTTTTTAAATTTTTTTAAAAAGTTGGAGTTTACAATTCTCTTGTTAATTTGATATTTTATCATTATATAAATTTTCATAGGAGTTTTCCAAATTTTGTTTGTATATTAGCTTATTATTTTTATCCTTATTTTGGTTACCAATTTCTAAATCGTTTTGATTTCTGACATGATTAACATAGGAGTACCAAGAATAAATGCCTGAATTATGTAAAGTTTTTGCCAAATTTAGTGTTTCTTTTAGTAGGGGGCTAGTTTCTTCCCTTAAAAGTCTTTCATGAAAAAGAAGAGTTTGTCTTTTTATAAAGCAATCAATCAGGTAGCTGCCTAATTCAGATCGAACTGCTATATGATAAGAGCATTTTTTTACTCCTAAAGTTAACTTATTAAATTTATTTAGTACTTTATCAGGCGGACTTTTGTCAATGAAATTAAGAGTATCTACTTTCTTATTATTTTTATCTCCTTTAATTGAAGCTTTATAAAAGGATGAGTATTTATCTATATACCATATTTCACTGTTATAACTTAATATTGGTCTAACGACTGAGTTAAATAAATGGTTTGACAAAGTCACAGGTGTCTGATGAATTGAATTACAATATGTTTTTTTAGAATACATTACTTTCATAGATTTGTTTGCTAATTCTTGTGCTGAATGAATAAGATTTCCATTCTGACTAATGATGTTCCCAAGAAATTTAAACTTTTGCATTTGCTCTAATTTATCATCATTATAATCAAAAGAATGGTTAAGATTTTTCCTATTGTTACTTGTGCTTCAAATCATAGTTTTAGTTTTTTTACAATTTACAGTGAACTTCCATTTATCACAGTATTGGGACAAATGGTTTAAACTTGACTGAAGACCCTCTTTATTTTCAGACATTATCAATATATCATCGGCAAATAGGAGGCTTCCAATATGTGTGTGTTCTATTTTCAAGGGATCACAGTCAACCTGTTTAAAAATTTGAGGTAGATCATTTATGAAATTATTGAATAGGGTGGGACTTAAAGAATCCCCTTGTCTTACCCCTCTAGTTACTTCAAACCAGTTGGTGAGTTTATCATTAATCTTAATTGAAGATTTTGTGGTTAAATACATATTTTTCATTACTTGATACATTTTACTGCCAATACCCTGCAATAATATTTTATATAATAAAGCAGTTCTCCAAAAGGAGTCAAATGCTTTACGTAAGTCAACAAAGCAAATATATAATGGTTTCTTTTTTGAATTTAAATATTTATTAATCAAAGTTTTAAATATAAATAGACTATCTGTAGTTCTTAAGTTAGGAAGAAATCCAAATTGTTCCTACTAAATTTGTTTTCCATATGTGTAATTATTCTTTTATTTAAAAATTGAAATTAAAATTGAACTAAATATTTTGGCAATTCCATTTAAAAGAGATATTCGTCTGTAATTATTTGGTTCTTCGGAATCTCCAGACTTAAATATTGGCACTAATAGAGAATATTGCCATGTTTCAGGGGAATACCCTGAATCAAGAACAAGGTTATATAATTTTGTGTAACATTTAATTGTTACTGGACTACAATATTTAATCACCTCATTTACAATGGAGTCTGGACCTGCTGATTTTTTCATTTTAAGGGATTTTATAACTTTATTTACTTCTGACACTGTTATTGGTCTATCAGTTATTTCATTATATCTATTTTCACTCTCTTTGTTTTTCAAAAACTGGTTGTTTATCTCATCTTCTGCTTTATCGCAAGGTTTGTTCCAAAGACCTTGCTTTTGAAAATGGTTTGTTAGGTTATCTGATTTCATATCAATTTCTGAGGTATTTATATTATTTCTTATAGATTTAAGTAGTTTCCAAAATTGTTGAGGGTCTTTAGTTTGAAGATTTGATAATTTTTCAATAATTTGTTGTTGATATTGGATTTTTTTCTTTTTACTTGCTTTTTTTTAAAAATATTTTGCAGTTTCAAAAAAATGCTGTTTTAGCTTTTTACCTAAATTATTGATCTTACGTTTTAAATCTCTTAATTCATTGTCTGACCATGAGTTTCTTATGCTTTATTGGAATTTTTATTATACATGTTTTAGAGGCTACATTATCTAGAATTTCTGTTAATGATTTTGAAGCTTCATTTATGCCTTTTTCATTCTTTACAAAGTGGGTGATTTCAAAATTTAAAATCTTATTTTTCACTTCGTCAGAGTTTAATGTTTCATATTTCTTACTATGTGACACATCAGTCCATCTATACGTTATGTATTTTTTTCATAAGTTTATTATCAAAGTCCTTTTTATTTAGATATTGTTTTATATCACATTTCAATTTAAAGGAAATCTGTACATGGTCTGATAAAAAATGTAGATCAGAGGTACAAGAATATTCTACTGAGGGCAGGAGATCCTTGCTCAATATTGCATAGTTAACTGTGCTACAACCATTTTTAGAAAAATATGTGTGATAACCCAATGAATCTCCTAAATATCTACCATTTAAGATCCTTAGTCTTGAGGATAAACACATGTTGAGTAAATTTTTACCTTGTTGGTTTAAAATATCAAAATTATTTCTTTTAATAGGAGAATCTAGATCATAGTCTTGGGGTAACATATCCTGTAAAAATTGGATAGTATTATTTTCATTTTCAAGTAGTTAGCTTCTTCCCCAGTTCTGGCATTAAAGTCTCCAATTAGGTCTATATCCCCATGTTGTGAATAATTGGCTATCTCAGCCTCTAGATTAAGTGAATCATCTGCAGTGTTTGTTGATGTTAATGGAGGAATGTACACAGCACAGAGATATATCTTTTCCCGTCCCAAAAAAGGTTTTATTTAGTTTTAGCCACATTCTATTTGGTGACTGAGAGCCATCCTTTAGATATTCTATTCCCGAATATAACTGTTTTTTTTTATATAAACTATAATTCCCCCGCTGTGTCTCTTAGAACTTTTATTTTTTTTTCTAGATTTTGAGATTGTTACAAATCCATTTATTTGTGTATCTGCACTTTCTCCTTTCCATGTTTCAAGAATTACATTAATATCAGATTTAATATTTTCAATGAAACTAGGGTCCATGTATTTATCACCAAGACCATGAATATTCCAAGACGCTATTGATAAATAACAACAACTGATAAAAAAATACCAGAACAACTTAAACTTTCTCGAACAACAATAGTATGAGTATTACAAAGTAAAAAGGGAAATCAACAGAATACGACGGGATTTGTAATAACGAAATAAAGTTCTGTTCAGATATTTAAAAAAAATTCTTACTTTGATATTTATATTTTATCTTTTTATGAATAAGGTGCACTGGATTTTTATACATGTAATCAATTTTAATCAAGATAGCAGTACAGTGTATTTGACCCAGTGGAGATAATTAATGGAAAGATAACACCTATACGGCAGAATTATTTAACCACTGTACTAACTTGTTAATTTAATTTGACATGTTTGAGGTTAACAGTATTCCACCAACCTGAGATATCAAAATTGAATATATATTCTGATATTTGGATGTATACGACGTTTTCGCAAAGGCTATCACACCATACGTCATGCTCTTAAAATGAAATGTTGAACGCTATACAAAATTTGAGTCATTGTCATTTAGCTGTCTGACAATTGACGATGTACAAATGAATGATCATGAATTATTTAGAATATATTGAACCGGAAGCGATAAAATCTATTTTTTTTTTATTAAAAGCCGTACATTGTAATCTGGAAAGCAATGTATCCCCTACAGCGGTTAACAGGTGTGTTTATCTTCCATTTCGTTGTGAAGATCTTTTGCAGCTGGGATAGTAAACAGCGCCGGGTCTATGGCCAAATCGTTGTTACAAACGGCGTGTAAGTCACTACATGTATCCTTATAGTAGTACGCTTTTTCATAGACTGAATAATCTGTCTCTTGTGTGGTTACATCTGTCATTTTATATTTTCTTTTTATCATTTGGCTATTCATTTTTTGTTTGTTTTCACATATGCATGACATGCGGACACAAAAATAAATAAAAAAATAATGAATAGCCAACATGGCCAAATGATAAAAAGAAAATATAAAATCACAAATGTAACCACACAAGAGAGATTATTCGGTCTAGCTTTTTCGTTGCATGGCCATCCGACCAGTATTCAGTGTTTCGGCACTGACATAATTTAAATTATGTATTATATTATTTATTTGAATTTTCAGTTGATAAATTAAACAATTATTAAATACTAAAAAAATAAGGGGCATCTCCCTCGGGCAATATAGTAGTCCTCGAAATTAGCGCAGGACCGACAGGACATGCCCTGTAAAACATATATTCAGTCCTGTTGATTTTTGTTAATTTTGTAATACATTCCTAAGAAAAATTTGAAGAATCATCAATTCGGTCCTGTAAATGCCAAACCCAACTTTCCTGGTGAATATTTTTCCAAAAACGCGCCATACGCATCGAAAGTGGTAATCTTGCCTAATTTCAAATGCTGTTGCAGTGAAATTGCTATCTAGAGCATGGAAATAAAGGTCAATGATAGGACTAGGATACACCTGGTCGCAGAAAGACATGTAAATTCATAGACCAAAAATAGTTAAACTACCATCTTTAGCTGTTGAGAAACGGACCTGGTCTAAAAACTGGACATTGTTCACCGAGGCAAAAAACAAGGCAAAGGACAACTGACATATGGCAAACAGACATGTACACCTTTCAATGTATGCACAGGCCTAATAAATTTGACCTATGACCTGAAATAATTGAGAAACTGTTCGGGTTATCAAACTGGACATTGATCAATGGAGCATAAAAACTAGGTCAAGTACAGGTGACATATAGCAGGCTGACATGTACACCTACAAATGTACATGTAACTACTAGTATGTATTTTCAGACCAAATATAGTTAACCAACCTCTTAAAGTGATTGAAAAACAGACTTTGACGCAAATCTATCAAAGTCAGTAGCTATAGACTACTTATACATGTAAAATGTAGTCAGTTTTATACGATCGAATACTTTTTCGGGCATGTTGTGTTATGGTGTTATTGTTGTCGACGTCGGGGTCGGCGTCTTTTGACAGAATGATTTCTGGACTCTAAGATTTGTTTTAGTTGTTGGATCCTTTAGAAACATTTAGCACATCAATCCTTGCAACTAAAGGAAGTCTGGGACTGAAAATGGAGGTTATGCACATAATTGTTTCTAAATAATCGGCCGAAAGGGGACAACAATTGTGTTTTTTTGGTTATTTTGCATTGAAAATTTATCTTTCAGCTGAATTTGATCTTGTTTTAATATTTATTCCTTAATTAACTACAGTCATGTTAATGCCAACATTTTACAGTTTCCGAGATAAAAGTGGAACAAATTGAAAATAGGGGCAACGCACTAAAAAGTGAATTTTAATATTAAGTTGGATTTTGATATTTTATTTTTTGCATAAAATTGCTTGTAAAATACCCTGCCTGCGTTTCCAATCAATGACTTAGCTCTTGCGGTTTCCAAGCTAAAACGGGTTAAATGGCCCATTCCCATATTGTTTGTTTAAACATGTTAAACATGGCCCCTGGATAGCTTGCTTGAGTTATGTAATTTTAGAACTTTTCCGGATTGGAATAAATAGCGATAAGGTGAATTAAAGTGATGGGGCCATAAAAAACAAAAAGACAAACAAATTACTACACAACAAAACATAAAAACTGTGAAACATGGTCATGAGCACCACCAAAAATTTGGGTGATTTCAGAGGGGGTCTCATTGGGGGGGGGGGGGGGGGGGTGGTGGTTCTGGTCCCGGATCCTGCTTACTGTTTTGTCAGATGCCTGTATCCCGCTTACACTATGTTCGTAAGCAATTCTCATTTTTTTGTAATTTCCCATGTCCTGCAAGACTTCATTTCCCGTTTTCACGGCACAATAATTTGACTTTCACATGTCACGCTTACAAAAAATCGGCAATCCTAGGTCAGATTTAGCCCATTTAATAGTTTATATATAACATTTAAAAAAAAATGTATACCCCTGGTCCTTCTATCCACAATCTGTTTTGGATAGTAGGGGTGTAGTCAGTCCAAATGATAATAACTTCTTGAAAGGCTAGTTTATTTTTTTATGTGAGGCCTCCATGGAAGTGTCACAGAAAAAAATAAAATACCCTTTCATTTCAAGATATCATAATTAATTGGTCTGGGTGGGGAGTTTGTTTTAAATTTAATGCACCTAAACAATTAATGGGCTATACATCTGACACAATAATACAATGTTAACAAAAATAAGTTGGAAGCACTTGTCGTCAGAAGTTCAGTGTCGAGTCCTTAGCAACACGCTGCAAGTTAAAACGGTAGACGAAGGCATCAGGCTCTTTTATAGTGCCTTTAAAGTGCAATAACAAAAGAATTAATTACAGTTGACAAGACACGTCAGAAATTATTTTGGATTTACTGCGATTTGTGAAATTTACCTTTTGTTGGAAAATGCTGCTATGCCACACAGTGTTCGGTCTAATTTGAAGCGTCTAAGTGACCCGGATTGAGGGTCAACAGCTGCTTAAGGACTGACTCAAAACCTACGATGTCTTTTGAGGGGCGCTATTAAAAGTATTTTGATAGAAATCATATTTTTATGTAGAAAAATACTACCTTGGTAAATACAAGGATTTGTATCCTAGGAAAATACGTAAAACTGATTCATATTAAAATAGACCCTATATTACTGCCGTAAAAAAAAGGCGAAAGATATCAGAGGGACATTCAAACTGTTAATTGTACAAGAAAATAATGAATGAATAAAGTAATAAAAAATGAATGATGATAAAAATAATAAAAGTTAATGATGATAAAAATAATAAAAAGTGAATGTTGATAAAAATCATAAAAAGTGAATGATCATGATAAAAATAATAAAAAGTGGATGTTGATAAAAATAATAAAAAGTGAATGTTGATAAAAAAAAATAAAATGTGAATGATCATGATAAAAATAATAAAAAGTGAATGATGATAGAAATAATTAAAAGTGAATGATGATAAAAATAGTAAGGAGAGTACTGTAATGATAAAAAAAATATAATGGTGATGATGATAATGATAATAATAATAATAATAATAGAAAATCTAATAATCAATCAAATAAGTAAACATGTTAAATGAATGAATAAATAAATAAATAAATAAATAAATAAATAAATAAATAAATAAATAAATAAATAAATAAATAAATAAATAAATAAATAAAAACATTTCAGTACCAGAACACTTTAAACATTATGCATCTATAACTGTAATATCCAAACTGGTACATGATCAAAGGCAAAAGTTGTAGACTGGATTACCTCACTTAAACTTGACAAAAAGCTATTTCACAGACATGTGACCTTAGTAAAATTTCCAAAAGGGAATACATATTTTGGTCCTTTTTGGTTTGATTGATAAGTTTATCACCGTTTGTATTAGGATTTAGATTTTTAAATATTTTGGCCTCGACCATTCCTAAATACATGCACATTAATTGTCGAAAGGTGCATCTGGTGCAGTAAAATTGGTACCATTAATTGTATCAGTATTTGCAAAAAAAGCATAGTGACAAAAACTATTAGCAAATAAATTCAGGCTCGGTTGTAAATTATTCTTGTGATAAATATCGACTATGATATATGATTGAAAGTAGTATAAAAAACCATTTCCGTGAACTACAATTTTGGTGTTGTTACTTTAATATTGCCTTTTAAAGCCGGGGTCACACATTCACGATTTTTACTACCGTCCTTGATAGGACCATTCCCGATTAGAATTTGTTTGACCAAGATCCTGTGAATCGTGACTGGAAACTCAAACTTTAATAAAAATTTGTAAAATCATTTACTTAATCACGACAACAATCAGATATTGTTCAGGAAGCGTCCAAATTCAGCTGTTTCCATCCCAATTTGTCCCGATTATCCCGTTCTCAATCCGATTCTAATCCGATTTGTATCTTTTTCATGTAAAAAACGACCGAATCTGTCCCGACAGCGTCCCGATTCTACCGAATGCGATCCGACAGATATCAGACAGTGAACCGACGCTGACGGAAGATAAACTGTCGCCATATTCGGGATAATCAGGTTCTGTCGGGACGCAATCCTTTCACAGTCTGCTGTACCGCATTGCAAACGGCTTTGTCTGGACTAAGTCGTATCGTGTTCTGTAATTGTCGGGACTCTGACGTGGGTATTATTGACGGAATAATTTCGGCAAAGACGGTTCGCACTCGACAAGATCTGGATGCAACCTGGACTCAATCGGAAAAAATCAGCAATGAAAAGTATCTCCAGATCATGTCCGTTCCACAGGACACCGTCCAGAAAACACAGAACATTGTTACGATTTTGATCCGATATAGCAGAATCTGTCTCGACATATTCACGGTTGTAATCCGACTAGACAACATTGGCTGAGTTTCCCAGAATGTCGTGACCGGGACGCACCTAACTATCGTGGGTTCTTGGCCGAACCCTCGGGACCATTCCCGATCCGTAGGAATCTGTTAAGAAAATATACTACTGCGGTCAGACAATGATAGGACATTCCAGATCATTAAGGATAATAATCCGACTTTTTCACTTTTCGTGTCTGAGCGCTGTCTGATCTCAAACGGGAGCCATAATCGGCACTGTGTGAACGCCACATTATCTGCACGGGTTATGCGGAGACTATTTTGAACTTAAGAAATGCTGGTCCTCATTTACTTATATACAGGGTGCTATTTACATGCATTTCATGTTTCAAATATTATATAATGTATTTTAAAACTTTGTTGATGAAAGTGTAGCAAAAGGCTTTTATCATGAGCATAAGAAGTTGGAGACATACACTGCGTTTACAAAAACAATTGAAAGTCCATTATCTGCATGATCAAAGAACACGAACATGCATTAGCGGCAATAAAAGCCGCATTATATTTGTACATAAGTACATGACACAGGATCTGAGTTTTTTTATCAGGTTGGTACGATAGATACATATACTGATACACTCAACTTTTTCTCAGCGGTTGCAAAGCACTTTTGTAAATCAATTTAGTTTTGAATCGGGATGTCACAATAGTCTGTTGATGTCATAAGACAATGTCATAAAACTATGACAATGTAATTTACACTGTTTAAGCATCACCGCACGTCAAACTTTGTACAACAGAAAAGCTGATTGGACATTAGTGACAATTTGTTACGCCCTCGTGAACGACCTTCGGTAAGCTTCATTAGAATTATTTCACACACAAGTAACTATTTTTCTTAACAAAACAAAAATATTTATACAATTTATTTTTGCATTGAACATGTAATGAATCCACGAATTCATAACATTTAAAAAATGGTTCACTACGGTTGATAAATTGTCGGAAGTATAAAAAGAAATATAAAAATTATGTCCAGTGCGCGTTTAAAAACAGGCTCTATTCGAATATTTTGAGATGTTTCAGTGATGTTCTATGTGTAAAGGATTTTAGGTCAATTTGACTTATAATCAGTTCAATTTCATGCAATCCAAAATATGTTGGGTTTCTTCTCTTTTTTTTTAACGTTATATCAGTATTCTCTGATATTTCACATTATCTTCTGAAATTTTGCTTTGAAGATGAATGATTTAACAAATTTATATACCAAACATTTAAAAGTTTACTCTGCGTTTATAAATACCATTGAAAGTACAACATCTGACAAAAGATAAATATTGTTAGAAGAAAATGGAATATAACCGTTGTTTGATTTTGTTTGTTAAACAAAAGAAACCCCCTAAATATCGTCTCATGACCAGAACAAAAAGTGTTACGACCAGAACAAAAAGTGGCGAAACTGAACTACCAAAACCTAGCGATGATATCTAATCATATTATAGTTTTGCAATGGATTTAAATGCAATGTAAAACTAGAGACATATACTATTTATATGTCTCTGGTAAAATTTTACATTTAGAAATGTCTTATCCCGAATTTCTTCTTTGTTAAAACTGTAATACATTATTTCATGGTACACCGACCCGAGAAGTAGAATAAAATATGGTAATTGTTTCATGCTATGATTCCAAGAAGAATAGACATGGTGTCTGTATTTGGATAAGTTGTTTTACTGGTAAATAGAATAATTCCTTCCAATCGAAATTATCTTCAGAAAGAAAATTAAGGGTTCTCTTGCTCGTACTTTCTTTCTGTCGTCCATAGAACACAATTTTCAAAATTAATCAAATTTGGCGTAACATAATTAATTTTGTTAACCTTTTAGTCCAAAGAAAAGAAAGAAAAAATAAAGATTCCAAGACCCTAAAACAAAACACTTTAGTGACTGTGGGTTTTTTTTTTCAGCGCAAGCTATTTTTACTTGTGGTAATTTTTCTAGTCGTTGTTTTATTTTCATCAATAGAGAATTTAATACTGAAACAGACATTTATCATGATTTTTAAGGAAACTTTGATTAAATTTTGAAAGAAAATTGTGTAATTCATTAAATAGTCTTTTAATTTGTATTGATGGTCCACTGCCTCATTTACATATATCCTACATACATTGATCATATATAGAGAAATATAATTGCATCCGAGATCGCATTATGTAATGGACTAATTTTATCACTTTTTACTGTCTCCCTTAATTATATATCGATGGGCATTCCACTCCCTTTTGAAAAATACTAAATCGAAAATAAAATACATGTACGAAGAAGTTTGTCTTACGTGAAAATACGTAGTTCAATAGGCTTTATTTACACACACAGTGAACTGCTTTTTAATAATATTTTTACGAAATCATTTGAAATTTAGTTTTTTTTTTCAAAGAAAGACCTATATTACAATATATTACAATAAGCATATTTAGAGTACTTTGACATGCCGCTGCATGATAACTCATCATTTTATGAAGGCATGTCAAACTGTCACTATTGTCAGAAGTTGGACTTTTGCTAGTATCCTATCAACTGTTCTATATCTCACATAGATTGACGTACGGTGATGGCGGCTTGAAACAATGTAATTTATATAATGACATTGTCATATAGTTTTAGGACACTGTTGTTATATAGTTTTAGGACACTGTTTGCATTTTAACCCGCCAGTGTTTCATGTTTTGCAATAAAGTTATCTGTAAATGTATCTGTATTAACATCAAAGAGTAATGTACTTTATTGTCGGAGATGTAGACTACTGATTCAAAATAAGGTTGATTTCGACATCGAGCTTTGTAACCGCGGAGAAGAAGTTGAGTGTAAGAGTAAATTAGACGAATAAGAAAAATGTGCCCGGACCATACGTGTTGTGATTTTTTTGTAAGAGGATTGAAAATTAATGTGGAGTAGTTGCAGATGATTTTCGAAAAGAGAGACCCAGAGGGCATTTTAGTGAAAAATCCGAGTCGTAATTTCCCGCCCTGAATGTTACTTTGAGTAGGAGGGCGCCAACTCCCTGTGGACAGCCCATGAACACGGCTCTGTGGGAGGGCTAAATCTAAATAAAAAACTAGTCTGAACCCGCACGTGATGATGTGCCTGTTCCATATCGCTATTTTTGGGACTTGGTGTTCATGGTCTCTGTTAAATCAATGAATTGTATATTTAAATTTACAATTCCTTGGTTAAATGTATCCATTACTTTTCTAGACTTCGGTGGTTTAGAAGTTGACCAGCGTCCATTTTCGAAGACCAAATGCTGACCACTAGATGACTTGTTCTTGTCAGTTGTTGGGTTTGCCTTCTCATTTTTGTATACCAACATCTCCTTTCATATAAAACCTAGAGACCAGTTCAAGTACCCATGCCACACACAATTTATTTTTCTTAAAAAAACTTTCAACAGTTACACACAGTTTTTTGCTTGCATGGATAGAGGAAAGTAAAACAGGGATAGCATATACCAAGTGAGCAATTAGAAACTATAAACAGAAGAAAAGAGGAAAATGACGAGCGTTTCGTCTTAAAAAAAATTGAAAACAACACGTTTAATAATTTCATGCGTCCGAAGCGATATTCTGGATTCACCTTCATCAGGAACGCTCAAAACCAAACATTTGAAATCCGAGGATGTATAGGTACCGAAACCGTTGAAGAGCTATATGACAAAAATACCTAAAACAAATAGCCAAATTCATCTAAAGTCAACTTTGCCTGAGGGAGTTGAAACCTCAGTTTCTTAATAGTTTAAAAATTTAAAAACGGACAAAAGACTCATCAGTGACGTTCCAGTACAAGAGTTAAAATACCAAATACAATACGAAGCTGTAGAGCATCGACGACCCAAAATTCCGGAAGGTTTTGCCAAACACAGCTATAAGGTAATCTATTCCTGCATGGGATAAAAATCCTTACTCGGTATTTCGAAAAAAAATCATAGTTTTGGTAAAAACCATATCAATGATAATTCATGTCAACACAGAAATGGAAAGATGACGGGGTTAAGGACCAACAAGTGACGCATATCAGTGGTCATCTACGGTCAACCAAATCATGATGGTGTCCGTAAAACTTTTAACACCATGCAGAGATGACATAAAATTACCATATGGAACCACATGCACTTGTCACTTAAAAATAACCTTTATACTTTAAATAACAGTATATAGGTAAAAAAAAAGATCAGAGACCAGTGCCTGTGTATGGAACATGCATTGTTTAATCTTGAATTCGGTTAGTATCATTAATATGAACCGTAAGTAAAAATAATAAAATATACTTCTAGGTCTTAAATAGAAAGTTACAAAACTAAATAAATGTCAATACTGAGGGGAAAATCTACAGGCATAAGCTTATCTCTAAATAGAGACAAGTGCCTGTTAGAAAATCGTTTGAGTTAAGCCTTCTTGGTCCAACTTTTAAATTAATTGTGATCGAATTATTCAATTAAAATCCTTCTTTTGAGCCCCAATTTAAAGTAATAACTTCCCCTAATACACTCTTTGATTAAAAACTTTTTTAACAATAAGACTGTTTATTTAAAGAATTCAATACGTTATAAAGATCTAGAGCCATTCTTGTTGCGACGTGACGTAACACAAACATAAGTAAATTGACGCAAAACAAAACTAGGTTTATTTCGAAATGATAATGAGACAAGTTTGTGTTCGACTGGGTCATTTAAATCTATTATTGTAATGACATGTCTGTAATCGTCCAAGAACAGGGTCATTTGTACTAAAGTTATTTAAATGAGCTGCATTAATTGTTGTGTTAAAATTCCTGGAGAGAAGTTTGGCAGTCTTGCACAGCAGACATGTAAGCAGATTTTTTTATCATGGTTTCTCTTATCATGCTTATTTCTTTTTATTTTCGGTGAAACTAAACGGAAAAAATAAATACAAAGTTAATTTGTTAACTCGTTAATACCTAAACAAACAAATGGTCGAAAGCCTTTGTGTCCTTAACGATTTTTTCTATCAGAATCAATCCTAAGATTTTTTCCGCAATGAAATTTAATTTCTACGTCATATATGTGCATATAGATATTGAAAATAGCCCCCTTCCAATTTGTTAAGTATGCTGCCCAGTGCATTTGTCCCGTGTCATTAGTGTTTATATCATCATGAGTTTCTTGCCACTACCGGTTCAATATTTATTTGAATACGTACTGGACCTCTTGTACAGTATTTTTTCTCTCAGTAAAAGTATCTATTTGCAGGCCGAAAAGTTACAAAAAATATCTGAAGAGCCACCCATGTCCAACCATCGGAATATTTCAAAATAACATATTTTCTAGTTATTTATATAAAATACTACCTTATCCTTGTTAAAAGGGTCTCCAAGGCTCGCAAGGGACAGGAACAAAATCCTTCTTCTTTAATAGTCACCTAGTTCATGTAATGTAAAATCCTTTTGATGATCTGTTTTATTAAGAAAAAAAATGCCAGAGACATGCCTGTGTCTCGGATGCGGCATGAAAAAAATCAAGAAAGTAGTGCATTTTTATGGATTACATTAATGATTATTATTGAGTTATATGTGATACATACATACAAAAAAAAAAATTAACAAAAATAAAAAAAGAAAGAAAACATGGGAAAATATGTAACATTTGCCAAGCAAAACGACAGTAGACGAGAAAAAAGAAAAGATGTGTACCATATTTACAACTATACCTTAGACTACAACACATCCGACAGAGACGCATATACTGCACATGCATGTCAGGCTCTGAACACTTGACTTGAACATGATATTGAACTTTTATTTTATTCATTTAAAATGTTTTGTATGTTTCACTTTGTAGTCATTTATTCTTGAAATAAACAAGTCTTAACATGTCCTACTTCTGTGCATAAAGATTGCACAAAATGTATATATTGATTGAACATTTATGTAAAAAAATCGTCATTGATTATCGAATGACAGTCCGAATTTGAATTCTCAAAAGAAACGACTTTTTTTTTAAGAATGTTTCAATTTAAGCGCATAAAAGATTAAGATTTTCTAACGTCACTTCCTGTGTTTACTGGTTTCCAAAACACTAGCACCTGTTGCAGACTGGCCAAATCCTATGTAAGCTGACATTTATGTAACATTCTCATATAACTTTGTCACAAATAACTTCATTTTTATTCGTATCTTTATTTTTACGATGCTTGCTTTAGTCAGACTTCAAATATGTACTGAAAGGTTCATTTGGCTAAAATAGATGCGTTTCAGCTTAAAATTACTTTAAGATTCATCATACCAAATGGACAAATATGTCTGTATTTACACCTCAAAAACTACTCTGTGTACAGACTTACCTGTACAGTTTTGAAACTTTTAAGGTCTGGCATCCACTAGATGTATAAAAGTTAAATGCATTTTGTGTTTCAAAAAGATAAATTCTTTTTTGGATTTTGATGGGCATTTTTTTTCGTTGAAACTTTCCAAACTGCACAGGTTAGTCTGTACACAGAGTAGTTTTTGAGTTGTAAATACAGCCATTTTTGTCCATTTGTTATGATGAACCTCAAGGCATAGCATGCCTTATATTTAAAGTTCAAATGCATTTTATGTTTTAGTGAATTGAAAAATGATTTTGCACAGCACTTTTTGCATTCCTATTGATCCAAATTTTAAATTGAATATGATTGTGTGAACTAAATGTGTTTTTTTAATTTGTTTTTTTTTTCACTTTTGTGTGTAGAAATTAAATGTCCCTCCCGTTTTAGCTCACCAGGGCCCAAAGGGCCCCATGTGAGCTTATGCCATCACTTGGTGTCCGTCGTCATAAACTATTTCTAAAATCTTCTCCTCTGAAACTACTGGGCCAAATACCTTCAAACTTTAACTAAATGTTCTTTAGGGTATCTAGTTTATAAGTTATATCCGAAGTTTTGATCCATCGACAAACATGGCCACCATGGCTAAAAATAGAACATAGGGGTCAAATGCAGTTTTTGGCTATATCAGTCAGGGATATACATGTAACTCTATAGGGTTATTACAGAAAAATAACATACATTTGTTATTGTGGACTAAAAAATCAAAGAACTGTGATAACATATGTATGTTACATGTTTCAAAGTGACAATATACATCACTAGTTTAGTTAAAATGCATACAAGTTCTATTGATATTACTATTGTCTTTATGTATACTTAACTATAGAAAGATATAACAGTTCATAGTTTGCCAATTTTGCATAGTACACCTATATGTTATTACAGAAAAAACATGCCTGTAATAATTAAAAGGTGTTATCACAGCTTCTCTATATCACTCCAAAGCATTTTCTCAGACATACATCATGCTTAATTACAATGTATTTTAATTTATTGTAAGAAATAATGACCAGAGCATGTAATGAGGTTTTGCGCAAGCTTCCCAGTAATTCCCAAGTGTCTCATATAATAGGTTACTTTCCTTAAATAACTAAGCTATGTTATTACAGCTAATTTTACCCCTTAAAAGCCTCGTCTCATTGATTTACCATGGTTAATCAAAAATGTATTAAGCTATGCATTTAGTTTCTGCGCAAAGTCTCAAGAGTTCCCTAGAGCCCATTATAAATTAAAATATTTTTGATTTATTTTACAAATAACAAACACATGTTATTGCAGATTTAGAAAATTTAAGGAATAAAGAGTAGACAACTCATGAAAGTATCTGTAATAACACATGCAAGTTATTTTCTGTAATAACCCTATAGAGTTATATCTCTGACTGTATATCTTAAAAACTAAAGCTTTTAGAGCAAATCTGACATGGGGTAAAATTGTTCAATTGGTCAAGATCTGTATCAGCCCTGAAAATTTCAGACAAATCGAACAACCCATTGTTGGGTTGCTGCCACTAAATTGGTAGTTTTAAGGAAATTTTGCAGTTTTTTGTTATCTTGTATATTACTATAGATAGACATAAACTGTAAACAGCAATAATGTTCAGCAAAGTAAGATCTACAAAAAAGTTAATAAGACCATAATTGTCAATTGACTCTTTAAGGAGTTATTGCCCTTTAAAGACAATTTTACACAATTTGTTCATCAAGTTTGGTAACATTTAAAAATCTTCTCCTCTGAAACTACTGGGCCAATTACCTTCAAACTTTAACTAAATGTTCCTTAGGGTATCTTGTTTATAATACATGTATGTATCCGAAGTTTTGATTCATTGACAAACATGGCCGCAATGGCTAAAAGTAGAACATAAGGGTCAAATGCAGTTTTTGGCTTATATCTCAAAAACTAAAGCTTTTAGAGCAAATCTGACATGGGGTGAAATTGTTCAATTGGTGAAGATCTATCGGCCCTGAAATTATCAGACGAATTGAACAACCCATTGTTGGGTTTCTGCCACCAAATTTGTAGTTTTAAAAAATTTTGCAGTTTTTTGTTATTATCTTGAATATTACTATAGATAGATATAAACTGTGTATGTAAATATTGATTATGTAAAGGTAAGATTTATACAACATAATATATTTTTTGGTTTAAAACATAAATGACAGTTCAGCCATAAGAGTGAAGGTCCTTCATACCTTCCATTTCCTGCATAAAGATGATTTTTGTCTCACATTTAATAGACAGGAAATATTTTATTGTTTAAGTGAGTCTTCAAATATCACTTTTATTACTTTCAACCATGTTTTGTCATCATTTATTGGGGCTGTTGTTTTTATAGTAATTAAATTTTCACACAATGCCAGGTGATAGGTAATAAGATACCCGTAAAGTTCATTTACCTGTAGTTTTATGTACCTGTAAAAATTATGCATTTTCAATAAAAATTATCTTGATTGTGTGTAATAAGTAATTTGTCAATTCTTTATATATATTTAAAATATGCAACATCATAACTTATAAGGACTAAATTAGTAGGTATGAGTGTTACAAATGAATAAAACATATCATATTCATTCATTTATATCAGCTGAAACATACCAAAAGATAAAAGTTTAAATATATTTTACTTTTTATCATTTTTTTACTTCAATAAAGAGTAAAAACCACCATGAAAATTTCAATCGACCAGTATTTGCCAGTATTGACCACTTGAGGAGTATTGTCCGGGGCGGTAAATACCGGTAAATACCGCCGGTAAATACCAGGGGCGGTAAATACCGACCAACCTTGTTGTTATTACGTCACAGTAGGAACGTTTATTTGTGATGTGGTTTTTGCCGATTGAACTAAGATTAATCGGTGTAATTCATTCATTTAAAAACAATTTGAGATTGTTGTATGGCAGTATGGAGGAAACATCTTGCAATGAACTATCCCAGATTCCCAAATACATTTAGCAACACATGTAAGGTCTTAAAAGTAGTCACCGGGTCCGTTCGCCCAGATTCGCGTTCGCCCTAGTACCTGTTCGCTCTGGGTCCGTTCGCCCTAATTCCTGTTCGCACTGAGTCCGTTTGCCCTGATTTCTACTTTATTTTGTTGTCTTGTATAATATAAATTATTTGAATTAATTATGTTAAAGTTTGTTGAAAATTCCGCCGAAATATTTATGTTGTATTGATGCTACCAGATAATTATTTTTCTTTTGATTTGCATTGACTATTCTTGCCAGAATATTCATCATGTTGAATGTGGACAGTATTTTGAAGAAGAAGAAGTGTTCAGGAACTGGAGGCCAAGTTATCTGTATGAATTTATCTTTTTTGAAACCTTGTAACGATTTCAAACCAATCCAAACAGGTATAACAAGCTCAAACTCACTCAACACCTTGAGATCAAAGAAGCCAAGCGGCGAAAACAATTTCCCTTTAATGTCTTACAATTCTTACATCATTGTTCTAACTCATTCCAAGCTGACTTGTTTATTTAAAAAAACAATTTCATTATTAATCCATCAAAAACAATAACTACAACAATCAGTGAGATCAAAGATATTGTAATCATATCTAATCAGCATTCTAAATTACAAAACTTTGAATTTTCGGAATACTAAGGCTTTTCCACCTCAGAAATATATTATCTTAGCTGTATTTGGCAAAACTTTTAGGAATTTTGGGTCCTCAATGCTCTTCAACTTCATACTTTATTTGGCCTTAATAACTTTTTTTATTCGAGCATCACTGATGAGTCTTTTGTAGACGAAACGTGTGTCTGGCATACAAAATTTCAATCTTGGTATCTATGATGAGTTTATTTACAATCAACAGTCATTAAAAGTAATTCTGAATAAAAACAAATGTAACAATGAAGCCAATTTGCCTGATTAATGCTCCAAAACAAAAACTTTTTTTTTTAATTTCAATGTTTATTCATGAATTTGGGGTTATACATTTTAATATTTACCATTTAAATATCTGAATAAGATTACAAAACTTTAATTAAACCATTAATATTATTTTTTTTTATAAAAAATAGGGCGAACGGACTCTATGGGCAAACGGACCGAGGGCGAACATGTAATTAGGGCGAACGGACCCGATACCATTGTCTATAGTTACTAAACATAAGCCTACATTACTCCAAAAGGAGACAATTTGGACTTGTATTAGCTAAAATTGTCATTGTTTCCTGTATGATAACCAAAAAATAAATTATAACTGATCAAAAATATATTAGATCATATATAACGAAAATGGGTATTTGACAATTTTGTACATTGTTCAAAATATAGACCCCTAGTTGATAAGTATTTCAGATTAAAACACAGATATACATGTATGTATCACCCCACCCCTGGTTTTGTCATCTGCTGAACACTTTGCCAACCCTGCATTAAACATCACTTAAATAAAAAAATGTATGAAACATAATTCAGTTGAAAAGCATCTTTTTGGAAAAACCTTTACTTGAGTTACATTTTTAGAAACACTATATTGGGCTCCTGTAGGGTACCCCCTTAGATCACAAGGTCATGTTTAAAAGTAGTCTCAGGTCACCAGGTCACCTTTAACCTAATTTGAAAGCTATGACAATCCACATGTGCACATTTAAAACAAATAAAAATAAAAAATGAAGATCTATCACAGGTGTCTTTTTATCATGCTACTACCATAGCAACTAGGCAAAGAAACTCCATGATTGCCAGTCTGTAAATATTGAACATTTCACATTTTGGGAGTGTAAAGGAAATGAAGGGATATTGTAATAGATAAATTGCACATAGTCCCCACACTCATGTCAGTTCAATAAATCAATTGCAAAAAAAAAGGAACAACACTCTATTGCTTTTCTTTATCCATTGTTATCCATACGTTTCAACTTTCTAAAAGAAAAAGTGGGTTTGTGAGGGGCTTTTTTGTATTTTTTCCACAAAAAGTTTGAAATTTTTACAAAATGTATATATTTTATTTGCATTTGGAATTAAGACATCCACTGGTTACATAAGATATTTATCATGTCTGTAGATCATGCTTTAGACTTATTATACCCCACGCAACGGGTTGCGGAGGGTATAATGTTTTTGACTCGTCCGTCAGTCTGTCCGTCCGTCAGTCCTGTTTCTTGTCATTGCAACTCCTCTCAAACCACCCAACAGAATTTCACGAAACCTTTTTAGATAATAAGGACATACTATGTAGTTGTGCATATCAACAGGAAATTGCGATTCAGTTTTTTTTCTAGGAGTTACGCCCCTTTGAACTTATTTACTTTAATGTACTACTGCAACAGTTTGTCATCGCAACTCCTCTCAAACCACACAACAGAATTTCATGAAACCTTTTCAGATAATAAGGATATACTATGTAGATGTGCATATTGACAGGAAATTACGATTCAATTTTTTTCCAGGAGTTACGCCCCTTTGAACTTATTTACTTTAATGTACTACTGCAACCTTTTGTCATCGCAACTCCTCTCAAACCACAAAACAGAATTTCATGAAACCTTTTCAGATAATAAGGATATACTATGTAGATGTGCATATTGACAGGAAATTACGATTCAATTTTTTTTCCAGGAGTTACGCCCCTTTGAACTTATTTTACAACTGCAACCTTTTGTCATCGTAACTCCTCTCAAACCACACAACAGAATTTCATGAAACCTTTTCAAAAAATAAGGACATACTACGTAGATGTGCATATCGACAGGAAATTACGATTCAAATTTTTTTCCAGGAGTTACGCCCCTTTGAACTTATCTGCCCAATATACTACTGCAACCTTTTGTCATCGCAACTCCTCTCAAACCACACAGTCAACAGAATTTCATGAAATTGTAGATAATAAGGACATACTATGTAGATGTGCATCTTGACAGGAAATTATGATTCAATTTTTTTTTCTGATACAATTTTTTTTTCTTACACTTATTTTATTTCTCCAATGACAATGTGGGGACGTGGGGTATGTGAGCGCACTCACTAAGGTTCTTTCATTATAATAAATATATTTATTGTTCTTTTCAGAATGGCATATCAGGTAAGTTACAATGTATATATTTTAAAGATAAAGTAGTGAAAACAACATTGATTTTTTTTTAATTTGGATAATTTGGCCAAAATATTTTGTGTAATTGTGGCTTAATTTTCCTCCAAAATATAAAGTTTTTCAAATATGTCCTGTATTACATAGAACATAGAGAAATGTGTAAGATATCAATATAATTAAGACACCCAATGAATTTAACTTTAATAATAGATTAACACAGCAAGGATCCAGTAGCAGGTACAAAAAATACCTGTACAACACAGCAATATAGGATACAGTAAACTGGTTCCCTGTCTCTAATAGTATTAATAGTACTGCAGTGAAAAAATTATTAACAATGGTTGTCCGAGTCCCAAATGCTGTTCCTCCAAACATTTTTCTAACATTTATTTTCATGGGTAATGTACCAATTTCTGTGGATTGAGAATAATTTACATTTGGTGGATATTTTTTTTGTGATTTTGCAAAATTCTGCATATAAGCATTTAGAAAATTTGACAAATGATAACGTTGAACATTTAAATTCTTGGTTCACCTGAACCACTATATCCACAATAATTGGTATCCCATGAATAATATTGAATCAACAATTATCAGTAATAATTCCTTGTGAATTTTAGAGTAATTACCCAGGAGGAGGTGGAGGTTATGGAGGTTATGGTGGTTATGGTGGGGGTGGCTATGGGGGAGGACCCCCACCACCACCAGGAGGAGGATATGGTAATGCAGCATACCCAGGAGGAGGAGGATATGGTGGGGGGTATGGAGGGGCCTATAATGTCAATGCTTCTCCATATGGAGGATTTGGAGTAGGAGGGTACCTAACTGGATCTGCTCCACCCCCTGGAGGACAACATGGTTATACAGGTAAGAATTCAAGGACAGCAGTGTCCAAATTTTGAAAGAATGTAGCAGACCCAAAGAGCATTTCAGGGGAAAATTAGGCAAACTAATGCCATTCATGTCAGCCATATTGAAAGAATAAAAATGTTTCTGAAGGATACAGCCTTTATTACAGGTTGTGATTAGGGCCTAATAACAATCTGTATCCTTTGGAAAAACTTTGTAGTCACTGAAACAAATAACTATCAGAATCCTTTTGAACCTTTTTCTGCTCAAAGCTGAAACTACTCATTTGAATACTTATGTATATTACAGGTGGTTATACCAATAGCAATGGATATGGTAATTTCGCGGCTGCCATGGGTTGTCAGCAAACGTATATTGGTCATCAACAGGTACATATTTCCTACTAGGAACTCTGAGAAGCATTATGGGTAATATTTTCAAAAGCATAATTCCAAATGTTATATGTTGACAACTTCCCAAAAAATGGAAATTCATCCAAGGGCGATCACTCTAGCAGGCATCAAAAGCAATTTCATTTGGACCTGGATATCATCAATGGTTTTCAGTTTTGATGTTAAGGCAAATTTCCATTTTGATGTGAAGAAATTTAAAGACAGATTAAATTTATATTGTCAATAAGAAATAAAGTGGAATGGTTTGTCTTACATGCCTTACAAGGCCCATTGTAAACCAAAAAAAAAAACAAAAACTGATGATGCTTTTTCCATTAAATAGATAGCTCCATCTCCAGCCCCTCCCAGTGTGTACCAAAATGGGATTGACCAACAAATGGCATTAATGTACCAAGAGATGCAGCAGTTGATGAGACAAGTAAGTTTTACTGTAAATTCAGAAATTTTTTAGTGCTTTAATTTTTGCGATTTATGAAGTATGGATAAAAATGTGAGATAAATTCTGCATGCAAATAATGCTATAAAATATAAAATGCAACAATTTTTAAATTTTTATTTTTGTGATACCTACATTGTATTCGGTCACAAATTTCTTAATGGTAAAAAGGAAATTATGGTGTAAACAATGAATAATGAAGATGATAATGCTGTAGCGTTATCATCTTAAATTGTTGCTATTGAATCTTCCTTATGCTATGACCTCTGTGGTCTTTTGGTTGCATGTTTTCCTCATGTGCAGGATGTCAGTGGTTTGATCCCTGGCTAGGTAAAAATGCTTTTTGCATTTTTCTCCACTAAGAAGGCTGCATTTAGGAGTAGTAGCAAAGACTGGTTGGCCTGTCGTCAGAATAATGTGTCCTAGTGAGGTTACACATCTTCCTGTGGACTTATTATGTGTACTGGAATGTTAAAAATTCAACTCAGTCTGTCAGTCGAGTATAAATCAGGGTTTATATTCATATCACGTTATCATGTTTATCGCCCTTAGTATGCATTTAATTTGCCACTGAATGGTGAAACAGCTATTCAATTTTCATTAAGGAACAAAACCATAATTTGATAAGTGTTTGAGTATTGAAATTTTTTTGGTCACCTATTCTTTTTTTTTACAAAACTTGTTCATTTGACTGCAGTATTGCCCAGAAAATTGAGATATGTGATTTTAAGCCATTAATTTGCATTTATTTTGCCATGTTAAATACAGGCCATCTATTCTTTAAATTTTCGATCTCTGACAAAATTAAATTTAATGATAATGTTGCCAAAAGTGGGAAATATGATTCAGTTTAGTATTTAAAGAAAAAATATAAGAAATAAATATTTATTCAATATAATTTCCCATTTTAGCAAGCTGAAATGGAGTTCCGTGTCCAAGAGAAGGAAAATAGGGTGAGTAAAATAAAAACCATCCTACTTAGGGAAAATAGGTTTAGATAAAAAAGAAAAAAAAATATGCTAATCAACATTTGCTCACACATTGTTGTCAATATATTGGAATTTTATGAGACTGTCATATAAGTGAGAGGTTTAGCTAGCTATAAAACCAGGTTTAATCCACCATCTTCTGCCTGTACCAGACAGTTGTTTTCAATTCCTTTGATATGTTTGAGCTTTTGATTTTGCCGTTTGATAATCTTGAGACTTTCCATTTTCAATTTTCCTTGGAGTTCAGTATTTTTGTTATTTTACTCTCTACATTGACATGAATTTAGAATATTAAAAGTAGTATAAATGCAGTGCCTCATAAAAATGAAAATAAAAAGCTTGAGATATTACTTTGTTAAAGTAAATATCAAGTCTGCCTACAACAAGTAAACAGTGGTTTACCCCCTTCTTTGGAAAAAAGAGAAAAAGAATTAAATGAATGTGCAAATCTACAACAAATTGAGTTAAGAGTATTTTCTTTTCTACAAAAAAACTTTTAAATTTCATATCTTAATCTTGTTACTAGGGAAATAATCATATAAAATTCATTAGAATATCAAAATGAAATATAAATTGGGAGATACAAAAATCAACTTTAGTTACTAAACATCCATGGGTTCAGGGGTCACCACACTAGAGAAGCTCCAGGGAGAAGTTTATGTTGCCCTCGATTTTCAGTAAAATTCCCCAATGTCGCTTCATGATTTTTGAAAAATTCCGCATCCAAATGCAAACGATCTGATATTCAAAGAAATAAAAAATATGTTATCTTCGAATTCAGAATTGAATTGTCCGCAATCTTTTACACCAACATTGAAATTGCTAGACAGGGTGTACTATAGGCAATAAACAATAAAAAAACTTCATTTTGCGATGTTTGTTTAAATGTTTCGCCATCTTTGTTATTGAAATTGTAGAGGGCGCCCTTTTTCTTTTCAAAACTCTTATCATTTACCTAATCCATATTAATAATGCAATTTTAATTTTGATATCTCACATTTACTGATAGATATCAAAATTTGATGCTTCATTAAAAATTTCTCATTTCTTTTCAAATGTTGCATAATGTAAACTGGAATCCACTTGTATTTAAACTATGTACACGGTTAAGTAGTGAGCCGGGAACCAGCACAACGATGTATAAACTACAAAATGTAGTCGGTTTTTCGTTAAGGATTTGGTGTTACAGACTGCTGCATGTGCTTTGTTTTAGCTAAAGGTCTTTAAACAATATTGTGATGAATACATTTAGTATTAATTTACTAAAGGACGGCACTATTTTACTTTCAAAGTCTTATATTTTTGTAAACTATTAAGTACGAATTTTCCGTCACATCTCACACTGTATTTGTTCTCGATTTACACGATACCTTTTTCAATTTCCGGTAATGATAAATACAACTTTTCCAATGTTACTTTTTGTTATTTTGTCATATTTTAATACTTGTAAAGCGTTCTAGAATCATTTACATGCATTTTCAACGTCTACTTGATGATTGAAAATTGCCTTTTCCATGAAAATACCTCAAACAATCAGAGTTTTCAACAAATGACAAAAACTTTTTTTTTTCTGAATTCCTATTAAAAATAATTTAAAGAACAAATATATATCTATTATGATCTTGGCAATGAAAGACAGTGAAACTGTATTAAAAGATATTTAAACTTACTTATCCGAATTAGTTATTATTTTTTTAAAGGGTTCTTGCTTTATTTACTGTATTAAACACAACTGTGAGCAATTCAAAACAGACTTTTGTTTGAAAAATCTTTGAGATGCAGCAAAATTTGACCAATATAAAATCTTCAATTCATTCAGACCTAACTGCACAACCGTAGCACTTACAGTCCTTATGATAATTTTTGACAATTTGCATCCGTAGGTACAAAGGTAATTCACACCACAAGCATGGCAAGTCAAGTAAATACCACCTTAACAGTTGTCATGTAAAATGCTTTGAAAAATAACAAAAAGGTAAAGATGCTTGAAAAATTTAATTCTTAAAATGTATTAATGCGATCCTTCAATTTTTCCTGAAGTCTCCCTGGTGGGGCTTCACTTCTCCTTGAAGTCTCCCTGTTGGGTCTTCACCTCTCCCTGTTTCGCTGCCAGGGAGAAGTCACTTCTCCCTATAATTCTGAAGTGTGGTGACCCCTGGCCCGGTTACTGTCTGGTTGATGTACAACAGTACCAATTAGTATTGACATAGGGCAAAGGCTGAGGTTAATACTGGTTTTGGGTTTGTTAAAACTCTAGGTCTGGCTTTAATAGCTTAGTAATTGTAATCTTTGTTAATTATGGATATGATTTCTTATTAGCTAATAAGTATCCTGATAAAAATTGAAAAAGAAAAAAAAATTAAAGGAAAAGGTAGTGAGTTCTTGCATTGTTAATCTTGAAATAAAAAGAATGGACAATTGATTTAAGCTATCAAGGTGTAATACCACCATTGATTTTCCCCTATTAGTCTTTGTTAAATTTGCACTTTTCAAAAAATTATGCAGAATTTATCTTTGTTTCAAATAAAGAAATACTTGGCATGAGTAAAGTTTTATTCTGTCCAGTACTATAGAAAAAATTTCACATAACATTTCATTGCATATAAGAAAATAACCATCACTGGAAGTTAACCAATCAAATTTTCCCCCTTTTTTAACCTGTGTACAAGCTTTAGTAACCATATGCATGTAACCTCAAGTTTCCAAAATATTCTATAGAAACCCCAAATAAAGAAATAATGGTGCTTTGAAATACCCAAGATATATGTTTATGACTCAGAAATGTTTTACTGCAATGAAATGTAGGATCAATTACCTACAACTGTCAAATTCAAAGGAATATTTTTTTTCCACCTATTTTCGTATGCAACCGGATGTGACGTACTATGATTTAGTGGTATTACACCTCAAGAACAGTTAAATAGGTTATGGTAATTTTCTAAAAAAAATGAAGATTGTATTGTCTGTATCATAAATTTATATTTTTACTGTATTTAATAGGGAAGAAGGAGAAGGAGGAAGAAAGGGAGAGATGATGATGATGAGGAAGAGGAGGATGAAGAAGAGGATAAAGAAGATGAAGAAGAAGATAGTGTAAGTCAAATCTGTGAATGATATTAATGTCTGATATTCTTCTTAAGCATGAGTTTTGCACAAATTTAATTTGGTCCTGGGAAATTAGAAAAACTTAGGAAACTTCAAATCATATTAAGATAATTCTAGAACTGTATATGATATAACTTAGACCACTTCATTTGACCATAATTTAGACCAAAATCCAAATATACAGATATCTCCTGAATTTAAATTGTATTTATTGCTTTTGCTTGCAGTAACTGTTGTTGTATTAAATACAATATTTAATTATTTATCAATTGGTTTCCAGGGAAAATCAGTGAGTATAGCATGAATTGAACTATTCAGCTAGCAGATTATCCTTCCCATTGTTTTCCCCACAATGAAAGGAAGACACAAAAAAGTCGTGCATATCCAAATACTCAATGTAAAATTGAGTACCAAACGCACTGATACCTGCATAAAAAAAAGTTATATATGTTTCTGAGTTTAGTGTGACGTCCATTTTTGCTGAACTAGTATACATTTATGTTTAGGGGTCAACTGAAGCCTGCCTCTGGGTTCGGGATTTTCTCGCTGTGTTGAAGACCCATTGGTGGCCTTAGGCTGTTTTCTGCACTTTGGTCGGGTTGTTGTCTCTTTGACACAGTCCCCGTTTCCATCAAGGCTTCCAAAACTGTCATATTAGCTGGACAAATATAAATTTATCGGACATTGTCCGACTGGGCCAAGCATTAAACGGACATCTTACGTGGGATTGCCATTTCAACGTTCATGTTATTAAAAAAAATCAACCATTGTGACTTGACCTTGTGCCTTAAACATCCACACTTTACCGTTTATAAAAGGGACAGTACTCTATAAACAAGCCCAACTATAATCCCCTCTCATTACAATCAAGGTTAATTAAGTGTCTAACAGCTGAGATTTACCTGTGATCACCTGTGTCAGGTAAACTATTTGTACTGGACATCAATCGATCTTTTTGGAAGTTATTTTTTTTTATTAAAATTAAAAACATTCCTCGTTTAATTCTAACCACTTTATAGCAAACCAGATTCAGACAATCAGAAAAACGTATTTAAAACGATAGGATCATAATTTACAAAGGTGGTAAAAAAGTTTAACAGACAGAACCACATCGATTGAAATATTAGAAGTGTGCGTATGTGCACAAGTGTGATATTTATTATTTAGTAATGCGTCCGAATTCATCCAAAACAATAAAAATGTCATTTATACCATTATCTTACGTTCATTTCAAGTATTTTCCCTGAGAAATAACGTGGAAAGAACTGCTTAAACTCAATAATGCTAGATTAAAATACACAGATTTTGCACAACAGTCTCCGTTCCGCGTTATATCGTTGTCTAGTAAATATCCGGTATTGGAAAACGTGTTTATCAAATAACTAAGCTGGTCCTCGACTGATTAATACACTTTGTTAAGTCTGTTGATATATGCCAATTCGAACCATGTGGATATATGCCAATTCCAACCATGCACTATCAATGAAATTGTTAATGTCAAAAATGAAATTCATATAAAAACTGAAAAAGTATGAAGTCTATGAAGTTTATCTTCCTTTAATAGTTTAATGGCTTTATCATATGGTGATGTTCATCTTTTGTTATGGGGTAACCTTTATAATCTAAAGGGATAAAAAACAGGATTGAAAAAAAATGTCTGGGTGGCTCAAATATTTTTTGGATGCCCTGGTTTCCATTCTCAAATTTATTTAATACTTACAGAAAACATTTATACTAAAATTTTTATCTATAAGAAAAAATAATTTCTTTTCTCTTCTGGAAGATTTGTACACACACAGATTTTAGAATTTGAGTTTAAAACAAGTAGCTTCTAATGTTAAATGTTAAACCTTCTTTTCCACAAGACAAAACAAATGTATATATAGGTTTCCTGCATGATCAACCCTAATTTTGAGCTCTTATGTTTTTATTATACCCCGCTTTAAAAAAGTGGGGTATACTGTTTTGCCTCTGTCTGTCCATCCGTCAGTCCGTCTGTCCCATGAATATTTTTCGTCGCATCTTTCTCAGGAACTACATTACAAGGATTTCTGAAATTTGGTTTCAGGGTTTATATGAGTCAGCTATACCATGTGATGCGTTTTCAGATTCATCACTCAACAACTTCCTGTTTACTTTATTTTTTTAGCGGGTGGGGGTATCATTAGTGCAGCAGTAGCTCACAGATTCACTTGTTAGGATTTCATCACCATAAACTTTTCACCAACATATGAGTTGTTGTAACCACTTATTCATTATATCAAAATATGCAATATTTTAGGGTCTCAAAAAATTTAGACCTTCTGATCCTATAATTCTTTGGCAAGAAACCCTATTTTAAAAAACAAGATACTGCTTTTTGCAACTTCTATTACTTCATTGTAAGATATATGACTACTTCTTTATGTATATATGTTTAATTTACCATTGATATAGTAGAACGAAAAGTATGAAGATAATCTTCTAGCTGAATGTATGTCTATATACAGTGAATTTGTTAGCGCTCGTCATTTTCGTCAATTACGAAACGGTTTTCAAAATGACGAAAGTATTCCAAATCAATTTCGTCACTTAAATTTGGAAAGAGTAAAAATGTTTTCCCATGAAAATACTATAATTCTACCTGTCTTATTGTTTCTGACAAGTTTATAACCCTCAGCTAATTAACATATACAACAGGTGTTATAAGTTGTGATTATCGCCATCGGATGGGTCACTAATCCGTTAATTATTTATCAACCTCATAAATATTTTCCCCAGTAAAATCAGTCAGTCGGCATTTCAATTTCAATATTTATCAAACGAGCACAATTTGCAGTTCGTTTGTCGTAGTTTCGTCATTTGAGTTTTCCCTTGGAAAGTTCGCATTTTAATTTCAATATTTCGCCATATTTGATATAACTTTTAATTCAAAACTTTCGACAATTTCAATTAAAAAGATAGAACTTTATTCATTACATTCAGAAATGTTTTCACCATTCAAACAGGTGCTTCCTTTACGATGAACTGCGCATGCGCGAAAGTATTCTTATGAATTTAAAGACAGTAAAACGTAGAATACGAAATAATTAAGTATCAAACTAAACGAGAGAGACAAATATAGTTCTTATCTAGCAAATTCAATTTAAAAACTGATAATTTCCTGCCTTTTTTAAACACGAACCAATCCGTAGATGAATCCGGATTCATTCTGAATTTATTATCCACTAGTCACTTCCCGTTTTCATTTCATTTGGAAATCGAAAGTAAACATGATCTAATTCATGATAAATTTACAATTTAAAGTCATTAGAATTGTTCCAATAAGGATTTGTACAAATCCTTGATTCCAACTTTATAGAATTAATTCTAAATATCGATTTAAAACGTTTTTAAGGATAATGAGTATGAATAATGCAGTGAAATAGTCATTACAAGTTCATTTATGCTGTGATTCCTGGTTTAAAAAAAATGGATCCCAACTTTTGCTGATTAGGAATGTACCCTGAAACTAACTAAGGTGAAATTGTGAACTAGATTTCTAGATCTTATATCCTAATCTTCGTATTAAAGTGCCACATCAGTCAAATCATGCAGGAACTGCCTAGTATGCCTAAGTCCTTCAAAGTCTGACAAAGATGTATAGATAGTAATATACATCCTAGGTCCCTTGCTGCTACCCAAAATAAGGTTGATTTTCATCCCGTGCAAAAGTGACTAAAGCCCTCAAAATCCTAGCTTAAACCCTGTCTATATATATATGTAGCTGTTCTAATTTACGGTAGCTAAGAGTTAAGATTCGGTGTCATATTAGTTGTTTATTCCTGCATGGAAACAATTCATCAAATTTTTACAGGACATTTTAAAATTTTTTTTATTTGTTTTGGAATTTGTTTTTAAATGGATTTCAGAAATCAAGGATTTTCCTGATAATTTGATTAAACTTAGTTGATTTCAATATTTTGGTTGAATTTGACAGGCATATATGCGCCTGGCTGTTGCTTTTATGATCAAATATCATTATCATTCATAATTGTACAATGAAGGAAATACCTTAACTAAGCAATTGGTTCCTAAATGCTGTTGAACATCTTTAACCTGATCTTAAAATATTTCAAACAACACAGCTTGTTTTAAAGGTTGCATTTTTACTGAGCTGTATATCATTAATATTGTATTGTAATTTTTAGTTTTTTTCTTTTACTAAGCATTGCTTTTATTAATGAATTATTTAAAATTTCCCTTTTCTGTTATATTTGGTGTCAAGTTTTTAATGTAAATAAATATTATTGTGTTTGTATTTAAGTTTTATGCCAGGCACATAGCTAAAACCATGGTATTTATAAATTTATGACTTTGTTGAATGTTTAGTTTAAAATAATTGTTATACATAACAATTCATGAATTTGTTGCTGTTTTGTTTAATTGTTATACATAAAAATTCTTGAGTTAATTGAATGTTAAGTTAAATTATGATGTATTATGAATTTATGGTAATTGAATTTGATTGTTTTTTGTAACATTGGCTCATACATACTTCAAAGTCAACTGTCAAATCTAAATTTCTCGTCATTATCAAATACTATTAGTTAGAAACTTGAAATAGTGACCTTTTCCAACATCCCTACTTCTCAGAATAGACTGAATATTAATAGAAATTAATTTTCATTTGTGCTAAAGTGGGTAAGTACACAATTTCAAGATAGAAACTTGCCATCTGAAGACTTGGTTTCAATTCCCATATTTTCAATATGGACTGCACTCTGACGTCCTTCATCCCCAACAAGTCCTAAAAAAGTGCATCAGATGTCAAAGCCATCTTGGACTAGTCAAGCTCAAAATCACATAGAGTGAGTCTAGACAGGTTATGAATAAAAACAGAAAAGGTATATATTTTATATTTTCCAAGCAGAATACAGCCATTTTTATAGGTAAAGAAATCTGAGCATAAAACAAGAACATTTTGAAGAGTTTTTTAAGTTTTATTAATCATAGTCATTATTGTTATAGGGACCCAGAGAAGAGGACATTAAGGAGAGAGTTAAGGCATTTTATATAGCCGAGTTATTGAGACGTATCGATAGATCTGGTACATTAGATGTCACAAGTGGAACAATAGTAGGATACCCCTACTATACAAAGGATGATCCTGTGTTAGAATTTAACACAAAGAAAAATGGATATGAATTTGATCCAGATAAACCACTAAAATGGGACCCAGAGCTTGATTGTGAATATTTGAGAGAAGCCCTCAAAGGATGGGGTAGGACTTTTAATATTCAATGAGAATATATAGAGATCCTCCTGGGACTCATTTAGGTTATCAATATGTCATGTGTTTTTTCAAACACTTGGAGGGGATTTAATCCCTATACAGAAGTGTATACTTTTTTCATTGTACATTTGTAGACATTCATAAACTGTAAATATACAATTCCCAATCAGCTGCCATCTATTTTTAAGATTTTTTTTCAAACACCAACACAGCAGACAAAGTGTAATTGTTTCTGTTAATGTATAAAAAAACTTGATTTGAAGGTTAATGCTTCTATGCAGATATTTTAAATATATAGTTATAAGGACTAATGAAATTTGTTAGTGGGCATTTGGGAAAAACTCAAAATGCAATTATTTTACTTTTTTCTGATAATAGGAATAGCAGGTCGTCTACTTTCACTTTATAATGGTATTGTTCGTATTGCAAACATTATGAGTTTGCCTCGCATTTATTTTAATGGTAGTTTGGTCAGGTTTCTGTTTTCAAAGATTTATATTATCACAATTATGCAAAGGATTTTCAATTTGTTAGGCAAGCATTTTTCAATTTGTTATGCAAGTGTATTTCAATTTGTTGGTTTACAATTTTCATTTTAATTTGTTGGTCTGCTGTTATCTGGAGCTCTGCACATGTGTATTACAGGTACAAATGAAGATGCCATCATCCATGTTATTACAACCAGATGTAATGCTCAGAGACAAGAACTGAAGAAAGCATTCAAAACATCGTACGGAAGGGTAAGACAGGACATTGTGAAAAGTAATGATTTGTATTCCCTTTTTATACAAATAATATAAATTCAGCTCTATCAAGTGAAAATCTGTCTTGTCAGGTCACCATGTTTTTGTCCGGAAGTAGAAATACCTATGCATTTTGAACCTCAGTTCAAAGGTCACCTCAAGCTCTCTTATACAGTCAATTTTCTCTGGCCTGGAGGTTGAGCTTTATTTACAGGTTTTACTGCATTCAAATGGTTTATTAACAAACCAGATAATACATATGCCTGAAATAATTTCAGAGGAGAAGTTATGAAAAAAAAAATATCTTCTCTTTCATTGTTTGTTCTTTATAAATGAATAGGCAGATAGATGCAAAATGAAATTATGCATGTTGAAATTGTCATATTTTTCCTAAAATGTCATTGTTACACAGTTTTTGTAAAATTAGATTTAAGTCACAGCAAGAGTCTAATATAGTTGTGAAAACATTTAACGGAGACTTTAAAGATATGCCATCAACAGAAAATAATATGATCAATGAAACACTTTATAAATTTTGTGTGGCAGAAGTGCTTTTCTGGATTTACCTTCAGGAACACTGAAACCCAAACATCTGAAAGCTAGGGATGTATAAATACATAGAAATGGACCATGTAAAGGTGGGGTATCTGCACGGAAGAACGCGAAATAAAATTTCCATTTCACGATGAACGAACAATTAAAAATTTCTTGCACGTTGATCTTTTTACCGATTTCACGAAACACGGTGAATAACGAACCTTTTTCACAGCTGCACGTGAAATAAAAATGGCAAAACACGTTGCACGAAAATAACCCTTTACCACTCTCTGAAAAGAATAGCCAAATTCATCAGAGGTCAACTTTGCCTAGCTAGTTGAGTTGAAATCTAAGTTTCTTTATAATTTATTTAAGAAATGAATGCTTCTTTTTATAATTTTATTGTGGGTGTTAAAGTTAAAGCATTGACTGAAGCGCAGAAGTGTTTCATACTAAAAATGTGCACCTTGATCAACACTTTAACAACAATATAAAATTATAAAAAAACATTCAATTCTTATAATTACATTTTTATGCTACAACTGTGAAATCAAGAGTGATATCAAGCTTCTTGTTTGTTTTGCTATATGCACTCTTGTCACAGTCAGGGATAGCATGTGCAGTCATAGCTGTTGTATTTTATACGGAAATAAAATATAATATTGAAGTGTCTCGCTATTGTTGTCAGCCAATCAAAATCATGGATTCTAATGAATCATACAGTCAGGAATTTGATGTTCAGTAGTTGTCGTTTGTTGATTCATAAGTGTTTCTCGTTTCTCGTTTTTTATATAGATTAGATCGTTGGTTTTCCCGTTTGAATGGTTTTACACTAGTTATTTTTGGGGCCCTTTATAGCTTGCTGTTCGGTGTGAGCCAAGGCTCTGTGTTGAAGACCGTACTTTGACCTATAATGGTTTACTTTTATAAATTTTGACTTGGATGGAGAGTTGTCTCATTGGCACTCATACCACATCTTCTTATATCTATGTAATGTAATTATTGATTTATTAAAGAGGAATTTAAGAAAATTCTTAATAGTACAAAAAGAACATTTCCTTTGTGTCTTGAACCAGTATTTTTGTCAGATAAGCAGCTTTTCATTATGTTTTATATTTTTTAGGATTTGATCAAAGATTTGAAAGGAGATCTATCATTTAACTTTGAGACGGCAGTGTTAGCCTTGTTTGTTCCGCCTGCAGAGTATGATGCTTGGGCCATTAAGGAAGCTATTTATGTAAGGTTCTGCTTTATTCATATTGTGTGAGATAGGAGTCACAAGTCAATACACTTGATTTTTGCATACATTGGTAACTTTTTGATAAATGCATAGACAAAAATTTCTGGTTGGCATTGTATTAAAGATGTATCAGGGCTTTTCCAGATATGTTTAATTGGTCAAATATTATGAAATGAAAATTAATTTGTACCACCTGCAGACAATAAACCATAAAGTATGTAGAATGGAAGCAGCATATTTTTTAATGAAACATACACATTTGATATTTGAAATTCAATTGCAATTTTGATTTAAAAGCAAAGTCATCATTCAAAGAATAACAGACAATGACTAGATCAAGAAAAAAATACCCCTCTCACCCAAAAAAATATATAGGATGTGTCGGAAGCTAAAATTGAGCAGCCAAAAACTCACAATGATCTCAGGTGCTATAGAATGATAAGCAGTTCCTGTTCCACTGTTTCTTGTGACACCCACTTTGTTACTCGTGGTTTCTTTCTGTGAATATGTGCAATTTTTTTTATATTTTGACAGGGTCCAGGTACAGATGAAAGAGCTTTGATGGAAATACTTCTTACTAGAACCAACCCACAGATACAGGCAATCAGAGATTGTTATAATAATGGTAGAGTACTTTAAAAAATGTTAAGAATAAAAAATAACAAATCTAATTAACTTCAATCTAATTAAAATTAAATCTCCGCACTCGCAAGGAGCGACCAAGCATAAAAAAGTTACCTAGTGCGGGATTTGATTTTGATTAGATTCAATTAGCTAAAAGTATTTTTCAAATTTATTATTGTTTGTATAAATTGTCTGCCTCAATGCCCTATCTATGATAATAGAGGGGCATTATGTTTTCTGGTCTGCGTCAGTCCTTTTATCTGTTCGTCCATCCCTAGTCAGGTCATTATTTGGTTGACGGTATATTACCATGAAGTTGTAATCAAATCAACTTGAAACTTGGTACATTTGTTCATTATGACAGGATCTTTTTAAAATATATCCCAAATTAGGATTTTTACTCAAATTTTGTAGTTCAATGAACATTGAAATGTGATAGTTTTTAAGGAGCATGGCATGTTGACCTATGGTCACATTTTCTTGTTTAGAAGATGACTAAAAATTTAATGTTTGGAGCAAGAATTTGTGTAAACTTCAACATTTCCCTTGCAAGTGAGAGATAAAAAAATTCCATAATTTTATTCAGTAAAGAAATTATTTTATGTTTATCCATTGAGCTTGTGTAGGTGTTTATAGAATCTCATACAGTCGAACCTCGTTGTGTCGAACTCGGTTAGGTCAAAAACTTGGATGAGTCGAAGTGATTTTCTGGTCCCGGTAAAATTCCCGTTTGATCAATGCATAATCACCTTGGTTGATTCGAATACTTGGTTAAGTCGAGTAAATGTTATAGTCAAGTCTATGTAAAATTAATGTAAATTAACCCCGATGTCTAGAAGTTTGGAAGTAAGAATTTTCGAAAGATGTAACCCTAATGATAAAAATTCAAATAGGATGTATTCCTTATGTAACCTAATCATTTTCAAAAGAGATTAAAGCTGAGTAAATATACTTGTTTGTATAACATTTAAAATGACATGTTTATGGTGACCAGTAATTAACATCTTTATTGATCGTCCAAGCGGAACGTTCATGTTTTGAATACATTTCACCTGACATAATAACGAAACAAATTTAATTGACCCAAGCCGAGATTAAATGAATCGTTAGAATTAAATTCATTAATTACAATAGGATTAAGACTATTATGATAAATTCATTATAATTTAATGTAAAGCAGAGGACCTCACCAGAGACCATTCAGAACTTGTTTCGTTCTGCGAATGATTTCATAATTTATAGTGACCAACCTTTGTAAATATAAATGTATAATATTGATTTTATTTGTGAAGATTTGTATCTGTACTTGTGTGTTTAATTATTATGAAGGACCCAAAAATATGGAGATGAATACAAAATCATAAAATGTCATATAAAAAAAAAGGCACACTGTTCAAGGTATCTAGTTTACACAAATTTCATGCATTCCAAATTTATGACGACACACTCGACCTCGGATGAGTTGAACCTTGGATAATTCGAATACTTTGGTCTGTTCCCTTCGACTTTCGACATAACGATGTTCGACTGTATATTTAAAATATTTTATATATCATACGTCTCTGAATACTGAAATATTTCATATCCAAAAGGATAGTTTATTAGTATCAAATTCAGAGCTTTTCCAAAAGAAATAATCTATGGTGCCATTAAAGGATACATCATCAGAATGTTTGCTTGCATTTTATATGACTTTTTATGCACATAGACCTTGGTGAGCAACACAGGCTCTTTAGAGCCTCTAGTTACTATATACTGTGTTTGTTATTTTATAGTTGCCAGTCCAAATTCCAAAAAAAAAGAAGGTCTGATTGATAAAGATATTAAAGATGACTGCAGTGGGGACTTCAAAAGACTTCTGGTTTCTGCTGCTCAGGTAAGAAAACAGTTCTGGTGTCTGCTGTTTAAGTACCGTAGAAAGGCTTGTATAGTTCGCACTGGTACATAGTCCGCACCCCCTTCTCCCCACGAAATTTTAGGTAAAAAAACTTTTTGTAACTGTTAGAAAAGGTCTAATGAAACTCCGGTAATTTCAAATCCTGTGCGGTCGTTTGCGGTTTTTTTCTTGGAAAAACCTGTTTTCCATCATCAAACAGAAGCTGAAACTGCTTGTAAATGATTCTAGAACGCTTCATGATTGTTAAAATAAGTTTAATTCACTTAAAAAACAATTTCGAAACTTGCGTATGTTTAAACAGGAAGTTTAAAAAGCACGTGTAAAAGAAGAAATTAACCGGTGAGAGTCGAAATCCGTACATAACAGATATCACTATAATACGACTTTGAAAGTAAAACAGTTCCATCCTTTTGTAAAACAGTCTTTAATATATCTATCACATTAATGTTTGAAGGGTCTTAAGCTAATACAAACCATATTTGTCAGTATGAAACACCAAAACGGAACGAACAATAACCGATTACGTTTTGTAGTTTACAAATTCTAAGCTGGTTTACGGTTGTCTTTTTGACTATGTTTGTATAGTTTCAATCAAGCAGATACCAGTTTATTTCAACCAATGCATTGAAAAGAAACGAGAAATTTGTAATGAAAGGTTTAGTTTTTATATTTATCAGTATTAATTTGATATTGAATAGAAATAACTTATTAATATGGATGAGTTAAAATTATTAGTTTGAAAAATGATGAGCGCCCTCTACAATATAAATAACAAAGATGGCGGAACGTAAACAAACCACCTCGCCCGCGAAATTGAAATTTTTCTCTTATTTCTTGCTTATTGTACGTTATAGTCCGCACCCCGTCTGGAAGGTCCAATTTTGGAGAATAAAACCGCGGACTATACAAGCCTTTCTACGGTAAGGAAAACTTCTTTTGTCTGATACTCAGGTATTAAGAACATAAGACTTCTGGTGTCTTTTGTTCAGGTAAGGAAACATTTTTCTTGCCTCTTCTGCTTATGTGAGATATATATGATAATGCCATCATAAAAACTCCTCTATTGCCTCAGAATTACTGTCCTAAATTATCAACTGTACATTTTCATTTACAATTTCGTCAGCTTACCATACTAATCGATCCAAACATGTGTTCATGTACCTGTCCCAGAACAGAAACCTAGTCACTGGTTGTCTTTAATAGCAAAACTTTAATAATTTTTATAGCAAAAATTATCAGCAAGACGAGAACTACAAATCAGTCTAATGGCTGAAATCGTCAATTGAATCCTTATTAGAGTTATAGCTCTTTAATGACTATTTTTACCAATTTTAGTGTTTTTTCCTATTATCTTGAAAACTATAAAAGCTAGATAGACACTTTAATAACAAAAAAATATCAGCAAGACATGATCTACAATAGGTCAACATGGCAGAAATCTTCAGTCTATGACTCCTTATTGAAGTTCTCTACCTTTAATAATGATTTTTACCATTTTTTTAAGTTAATTACTATTATAGTGAAAGCTATAAAAGACAGATGTGTTATGTGGTAGTGAGGGGTATTATTTTGCAAGCTTTGGTAGCAGTACTTATAATTTTGCATTAAATAATTTGTTTATTGTAAGACTCTTCCAATCAGTCATATAGTTCAGTAAATGCCTGGATGAGCACCAATTGACAACACTACCTGACAAAGAATCTAATTGGCAAAGAAAACTGAAAATGCTTTTTCTCATCTAGAAAATTTATGATAAAAATAAGATGTTTACTTATCCAAAGGCAGGTGAAAAAAGCAGTATTTATTTAGGCGTATCCTACTATAAAAAATATCTAATTTATTTGTTAATGCCATTGTAGGGTAACAGATCTCACATTTCAGAAGAGAAACTAAAGAATGCAGTAGAAGAACTGATGTCAGATGGCAATCCAACAGGAATGTTTGAGGTCAACTTTGATAAGTTGTGTGATATCAATAGAGCCAAGGCTGATGCTAAAAATCTCTTCAAAGCAGGAGAAGACAAATGGGGAACTGATGAAGAAACTTTTGTTCGAATCTTTGCCTGTAGAGATTATTACCAGCTTAGGGCTACATACAATGAATATGTGAAGGTATTTATGTCATACATACATATGGACTTCATGTGTTGGGGCAGAAACCTTAAGAGTTTTATTTTGTCTTCTGTCTATCTAAAATGTGCCAGTTTCCAACTCCAGCTCATATTTTCAGGTAGATGTCTTCTTTTTGTTTGGAAAATAATAAGTTCTGATTGACTCAAACTGAAAAAAAATAATTAATAGTTGGTTACTTTTCAAACTTCAAGTTAGGAGTAGAATTTCTCCACATAGGACTTGCCAATGGAAAATAAAAAAAAAAGTAAATAAAGCACACATTTGTAAAGCAATATTTTACAGAAAGAACTTTATTATGAATTTGATTATAACAATTCAGGGTGTCCAGTATTGGAATAAGTATTGAGAGTGAGTACTCCACACTCTTCTGTTCTATTATTTACTGACTGACCTATACGGTAAAGGTTTTGCTGACTATTAGGGCATTATATAGTCTTATTGACAATGACAATCATACCACATCTCTAAGTTTTCATTTATATTGTATTACAATGTTAGAATGGTCACTTTGCCATTTATTTATGACCTGGAGGTTTCTATATATTTTTTAAGTACCTTTGACAAAACCTTTTAAGTTGAAATATTCAGCTGTCATTTTCTGTCTTAGCTTCTATTGTTTTTTGTGTTTTACCTTAAATATTTAGTTGTAGTACCATTATCATTGGTGTCAGCATTCCCTACATTTAGATGCAGTCTACAGTATAAACTATTTAAACATCAATAACTTTGTCAAACGTTTGGAAATTTAAAAAAGAACTTGGACAGAATCTTCTTCATGGTCAAAAGATAGTATCCAGAACAAAATTTTGAGAATAATATTTTCATTTTCTACATTTCATTGATAAATGGACTTACTTTTTTTTAAGTTAAAGTTTACATATATAACTTTATATATATAAACATCAGGGGACTTTGAAATATTGGTTTAATCTATTTTAAACATCAACAGATTTATCCGTCATGGAAAGTTACAAAACTTGAACTGAAGCTTCTTCACAATCAAAACAGAGCAAAATTTTGAAATAATTTATTTTCTATTTTCCTTACTTTACTAAAAAATGGACTTTTGTATTGGCAGTCAACATTGCACTATTTCACTGACAGCAGAAATTGGAGCCCTTACAAATGAATGAATCTGCAGTATTTAATGTTAAACTGCATGTATTTAATCCATATTTTCTTGCAAACTGGTCAGTTTAGTTAAATTTACTTTCATATCAATACCATTATATTTCAGATCACGCAAAGAGATATTGAAAATTCTGTTAGCCGTGAAACATCAGGGGACTTTGAAAGAGGACTTCTGTCTATTGGTATGATCTATTTAATTTTATATATATATAACTGTCGTCACCGTTAAAGCTTTAGAATTGTGCTAGTTCATATCGCACATTATTATTTTTATTTAAAGCATATATTTGAACTCTCTGTTGTAACTAGTCATATAACCTATGTCGTGTTTAACACATATTTAGAATTGTGCAAGTGTCTTACCTGATGTTCGGTTGGACTTTTTTATTGTATAAATTTCAAGATTGTTATAGTTTAATCTAAGTAGACTGATATATGATTCATTCAACATCACAATCATATTTACTGATGAAGGATATCTGTTATCCGAAATATTTATAAATAATTACATTTATAGTTCCTTTTTTTTTGTTATTGGTGTTGTTGTGTACACTTTTTAGGTGTTTATATATATATATATATATATATATATATATATATATATATATATATATATATATATGATTAATAAAAGAATTTGTATCATATATATAAAAATAAGGACACATGAAATCATTGTCAATTTATGTTTGAATTCACAATAAAAACTACAGGTCATCTTAGAAAACTATTAACTAATTGTAAGCTTTAAATGACTCCTGACTAGCAAAAAACTAATTAATTCAAAAGGCATGACTAAATGCTTGATTTCAGTAAATACCATGGAACAAAAAACAGTAATGGTAGACATCAACCAACCACAACTATTAGGACTACAGACCTGCAATAATAAACAATGACTGACATAAACAAAATAACAAAACATACAAAGTACAGATCTAAGAGTACCTGCAGTTACTGAAAGCAGGTTCAAAGACCAATTTAAGCTAAAAAATTGACCATGTTTTCCTCGATTAATTAAATCAGCACACTCAACATGCTCAAGTATTTAATGTTAACACATCATAAGCAGTTTGAGAAAAGCATGACCTTGATGAATATAATTACATTATGTCAATATAACATTGGTGTCAACCATATGGTTGATTGAAATGAATACTTTCATCTTCATGTCTTTTGGTCCTTGATGGACAGTTGTCTTTGTCAGCATTCATACACCATTCTCCTCAATTTTATCAATATAAATGAATGATGTCAAAAAATAAATTATGTTCAGATAATGGATCTGCACAATGGAGAAACTGAATATTTAGATGACACAAAATGGGTTTTAAGCTTGCATATACTATTTTTCAAAATTAAAGGTTGCTTGTATGTTGTTGTTTGTTTCAAAAAGTTATTTTTCTTTGTCTTTAAACAATCGAAAAAGTCTAAATTGACCCCTTTGGAACAACTGATTTTTGGACTTATTCAGTTATAAAGAATATTCATTGTTTAAAGTTATAAAACACCAGGCTTATTTTCCACAACAGATGGGTATTTCATCCACTCGAAATAGCAATGGCTAGTGTGTTTGAACAGTTAAAAGGCCAAATCAATAACAAAGCTGAAATAGCATTAAAAACCAGGAAATTAAAAGTTATGCCATTTCTGGCTAAGGAATTCTATGCCTTGGGTAGAATGATCTAAGTGTTCTCAATGATCTTATCATTTATAAAAGTTAATATACAGAAAATGACTGTGTCATTTGATATTTTTTGTCAACATATGATTGTTTTCTACAGGGTTGGTGATAGGTACCCTTTTGGAGGAAACATCTATCAACCAATTGATCAATAAAGCATGGCCTGATGCATGAGAAATTTAGACAGGTTTTCAATAAATGCATCAAGTAAAATTTAGACTGATTTAATTGTTCCTGTTGAATATATTGTTCATCTTTTATTGTCTAATTTCAGTGAAAAACATTAAGTGTCGTCCAAGGTTCTTTGCAGATGAATTAACATCTTCAATGAAAGGTCTAGGAACCAAGGACAATCGTCTGATCAGAATTATTGTATCCAGAAGTGAGGTAAGTTCTTTTGTAAAAATTGTTTAGATTTTTTCTATGAAACCAATAGGTACTAATCTTAGATACAATGATTTTGGGGCATCAAGTTTCAAAATTGCAGCGAAAGATTTACCACATTTCAGCCATTATGGTCATTGATCAGAAGAATGAAATATATATATAAATAAAACACTGAAATGATAATTTCCTTTGCAAATTTAGACATCAATTCAAAATGGCTGACACCATCAAACATGCTTATACAGGACTGTTTTTTGGACAATACATTAAAAAAATCTTCTGAAATGAAGTAAAATATTAGACCACAGTCACTCTAAAGGTGTCTTATTTCAAAATACTATCACATTTTCTCTGATCAAACCATAAAATTGTCAATTTAATACAAAAGGAGAAAGACATACTGTAGATGTATATTTTTTTTGTTGGTTACCAATTTCCATTGAGTTTGTGGATATATAAACTGTGAATTTAAATCTTCAATGAAGTACAAATGAGTTATAGGCCAGGCAGAACCACACAATCAAGTATCCATGAAAATTGAATTTTTGCTCTATCCATGAAAATTGGTTCCCACAAAAATAAATGAATCCACAGTATAACAATAAACAACTACTACTTCTTGGTGGCTTCAGAGTTTATATGATCATATGGAGATAACATAACTTTCAAAGAAAGTGTTTTTTTTGTATGCCCCCCTCCCCACATTTACTGTTCTAGAGTTATGCCCTTTTACAAATGGAAAAATTGCTGAATTTTTTGTTTCTGTTCTCTAACTTAAGTTTGCCTCAACCAAGTGTTATACACAATGCTTATTACCACAAAACTCAGGTCAAGTTTGAATTTGGGTGGCATCACTTTTACCATTCTTGAGTTATATCCCTTTATAACGTTACATGCATGAAGGGGCATCACCTGTGTCCCATGGACAAATTCTCCATTTATTTCTATATTCTCAGGAATAGGATCCTTACCTTCAACAAACATGATCAACATTATGATAAATAGTAAAATTTGGAAAAAGATGATGCTACATAAATGCATTGCTAGCAATGCAGTCTACACTTTTGGTTACATTTTTCTAGTGCCAAGCGTTTCTGAGATCTGTTAATATAAATAAGTTTGCAATATACAATAGATTACAATGTCACTTTTACTGAGGTAGTTTATTCTTATGATTTTTGTCGAGCCTTCGACTTTTGTTGAAAAAGCGAGACATAGGGATCCTACATTCCGTTGGCGTCGTCGGCGGCGGCGGCGGCGTCCACAAATATTCACTCTGTGGTTAAAGTTTTTGAAATTTTAATAACTTTCTTAAACTGTCCTGGATTTCTACCAAACTTGGACAGAAGCTTGTTTATGATCATAAGATAATATTCAAAAGTAAATTTTGTAAAAAAAAAAATTCCATTTTTTCCGTATTTTACTTATAAATGGACTTAGTTTTTCTGCCAGTTAACATTACATTCACTCTGTGGTTAAAGTTTTTGAAATCTTAATAACTTTCTTAAACTATCCTGGATTTCTACCAAACTTGGAAAGAAGCTTGTTTATGATCATTAGATAGTATCCAGAATTAAGTTTTGTAAAAAAAAAATTCCATTTTTCTGTATTTTACTTATAAATGGACTTAGTTTTTCTGCCAGTTAACATTACATTCACTCTGTGGTTAAAGTTTTTAAAATTTTAACAACTTTCTTAAACTATCCTAGATTTCTACCAAACTTGGAAAGAAGCTTGTTTATGATCAGAAGATAGTATCCAGAAGTAAATTTTGTAAAAAAAAAAATCCATTTTTTCCGTATTTTACTTATAAATGGACTTAGTTTTTCTGCCAGTTGACATTACATTCACTCTGTGGTTAAAGTTTTTAACATGTTAACAACTTTCTTAAGCTATCTTGGATTTGTACCAAACTTGGACAGAAGCTTGTTTATGATTAAAAGCTAGTATCTAGAAGGAAATTTTGTTAAAATTTTGTACCATTTTTTCAGTATTTTACTTATAAATGGACTTAGTTTTTCTTCCAGTTAACATTACATACAGTCTGCAGTTTAAGTTTTTAAAACATTTATTAGATTCATAAACTATCCTGGATTTTTACCAAACTTGGACAGAAGCTACTTACAATCAAAAGATAGTATAGAGAGGAATTTTTTTATTAATTTTTTTCCTCATTTTTGTTGAGCCTGCGATTAACAGCAAAAGTAGGCGAGACACTGGGTTCCGCTGAACCCTTACGAATTTTTGTACAGAGTAAGTTTATTTGAAAAGTAATTTATCATGTAAATAAGGAATATTGAATCCTATTAATATCATTTATATAAATAATATCTTTTCAGATTGATATGGTTCAGATCAAAAAGCATTTCTTGGAAAATAACAAGCAGACTTTATGGGAATGGTTGAAGGATGACTGCTCTGGTGACTACAAAAAATTACTGCAGGCTATTGTTGGCAAAGATTAACACTAAATATTAGTAGTTTGATAGACATATTATGTTGTGTTCTTTATTGTTTTCTTGGCAATTATCCAACAATATATCTTCTCTTTTGCATATAACATTTTTTTTTTATTGAATTTGATTTCCTGGTAAATAATTTTTTTAAATCTATATATTTTTAAGGCAGTGAATTTTTAAAACCAGCCTACTAGAGTCTAAGTTCTAACAAGTTTTGCTTGGCATAAATACAGCATATTCATTTTTTTTTGTATAGTAGACTTAGGATACTTTCATTTATATTGCAGATACGCATAGATTCATATGTCAGTGTCTTATTGAATAAAATCTAGCATACAAAATTAGTTCAGTCACATTGTACAATGATATCTGTGCAATAAAATGGAAAAGATTATTTCTCTGTTATATTTGCTTTTTTATTTGATATTCCGTCCATGTTGTTATCTTTAAACATTCCCTATATGCATCTATAATAAAAAAAAAGAGACAATAAATCTACGGATACACAGTATACTTTCTGTATTTATACATATGATTGTACATTCCGTCCATGTGTACTATGATTTTTTTGCATTTAATTGATTTATATCCCTTTAACACATATAATTCTCACCTTTTTATTATACCTCTATGGAATATTGTACTTCCTGTTTCTCATATTATAGGTTCTTTATTTAGATACGTTAATGGGATATGTTTAACTGTGATACTTTTTTGTGATATAAATAGTAGCATTATTTTTTTTAACTTTATTTTACTTACACTCTCATTTCATGTTGTGTTGTATCTGATCGATGTAGGTCTATGATGAATCAAATTGAAAAAGAAGAATAACATCTTATATAAAGTTTCACCTCACTTTTACTAGCAATAGTTTGATAACAAAATGTGTTAATAATTTACAAAATATATCAATTGTTAAAATGAATCTTTATATTAAAGGTCTAAGTTAGCTTCTTATGCAGGTGGACAATTTTCATTACAGCAAAATATGTGATTGCTAAGAAAATTAATTACTGTTTGGTTCATTATTTAGATTGTGGGTTGATCTTGTTAAACTTTTGATTTAACTTGAGGAATGTTTACCTTTTAAATTAATTCAATACATTCGTTACATTTTTGATACTTAAAATCTTTGTAAATACTTTGAATGACGAATTTGTAATATTGCATTTGAAGAAGGGTACATTAATTCATTTTAAAACTGATTGTTCTTTTCAATTGATACTTGATTTATAAATGAGAGTTGAAAATTATTTTACATTTGACTTATTAAAATAGACCTACAGATTGTTTTAGTTGTTTGTATATTCATTACTGGAACAACAAAAAGTGTGTCAATATGAAAATAAGAATATGTGGTATGATTGCCAATGAGAATCAATTCTGCACCAGAGACCAATCAATGTAGAAGGTTAGGTCACTGTAAGGCCTTCAACAATGAGCAAAACCAATACACCCAGCAATCTATAAAAGGCCCTGAAATGACAAATGTCAGGACTTATTTGAAAACCCAAATAATTCCGAACAATATGACCAATAATTGAAAAGAGGTAATAATAGAATTTTAAAGATTTTTTGTTCTTTTGTTTATGTCATTATAGTAAAGGTTCTCTCCCAAAATTCTATCATTTGTAATAAATAATAAAACCAGTCTCACAAGACCCTCTGGTGAAACGATGGGGCACATATTTGCACCAGTCATGGATTAGTTGGATATCAAAGCTAAACACAGTTTTTACTGCATTCAATGTAGGAAGAAATTATGCTGTACAATGTATAACCAGAAAGGCTTTGGACCTTGCGAAAATTACAAAGACACACTAAGATCATCTTTGCCTGACTTTTTTCAATCCTAGTTTTTGTAAAATTTGCAGAATTTATCAGCGGTAAGGTTATGGAATTCATTTTCATCAAAATAAGTACTTTTTTTTTGGCGTGTACCTCCAAAAAACAAGAGATTTGAATGTTTTCACAAGTTTGAATTTGAATAGAAAGGATGGCGAATGAAAGTTCTTGAAACAAAAATCCTATGAACTAGGCGATAACAAAGGTTTAAAGTTTAAGACACTTTAATTTCTATTCTATATCTAAGCTAGTAGTTTTCTTAAAGTGTTGTCCCTAGTAGTTTAAAAGAAAATATAAAAAAAAAATGCCAATCAGCCAGCATCAAATTACATAATTGAACCAAGTTCATTGTTTCCAGTGACTCTGGTTAGGTTTAATGATGTTGTCTTGAAAGTGATAAAATGTAATATGAGAATGTGTAAACACCACTCGGATTCATAGTCAAAATTTCAAGGTTTGTTTTTATTGATAAATATTTGTTAAGTTTGGAGGACTTGACGACTGGTACCTTTATTCTTTTGAGGAAGAGTCCTTTCAAGAGTCTCTCGGGAAGAATGAAAAGAAACTAGCATAATCATATTACTATTTGTTCTGCTATAAAGATGATGTCCTGTCACTACATTATTCAAAGTTTGGTAACTTATGTTGAAAACATCGATCCCCATTATCTATCCCATGGAACTTGAAATAAAGGATACCACATATACAGTTGAATGTGTCTTTTTGACTTACATTAGAAATTGACACTGAGGGCCAGTTGCATTGAGAACAAGTGTTTCATTTCTATGTATCAGCATCCCACTAGCGCCTGCATATGGAGTGTTTATCTCCAAGTTAAAACAACATTCCAGAGCTTGTTTTTCATATGATGATTTCTTTGATAGAGCGTTGCTACTTTCAGGGAAGCTTTTGGACTAAGGTTTCCTAGCGGAAAAGTTTGAAGTCATCCCATCGAAAGTTTTGCTAACCGTTATGGAATATCTGTGTCTCATATGACCACGAATATGTTCCAAAAAAAAATCAACAGTCAGCAATTCTGTGTTGACATGAATTATCATTGTTTAATCAAATTCATACAAAACTTTTAATTAATCGATTTACAAGGATTTTGTATCCCAGAAATAGATTACCGTAGCTCTATTTTGCAAAACCATTTTTAATTTTTGGTTCTCAATGCACTTCAATGTAAAATTGAGAAGATGTGGTATAATTGCCAAAGACAACTCCCCACCAGAGACCAAATGGCATAGACGTTAGCAACTATAGGTCACCGTAAGGCCGTAAACAATGAGCAAAACCCAACTTTGTACTTTATTTGGCTTTTAAAGTTTTTATTCGAGCATCACTGATGAGTCTGTTGTAGACCAAACACGCGTCTAGTGTACAAAATTATAAGCCTGGTATCTTAGATGTTTTTTTTAACAACTAATGGATCGATGCCACCGCCGTTGGAGGTTTATTCCCCGGGGATATCACCAGCCTAGTAGTCATTCCTTCTATGTTGACATAAGTTAGCATTGGTATGGCCGTACTTTAACCTATAACTGTTTACTTTTTACACATTGTGACTTGGATGGATAGTTGTCTCATTGGCACTCATACCACATCTTCTTTTTTCTACATATTTATAAATTTACTGTTTACAAAATTTTAGATTTTTGGAAATACTAAGGATTTTCTATCACAGGAATAGATTATCTAAAGATGTATTCGGCAAAATCTTTCGGAATCTTGGGTCCTCAATGCTCTTCAACTTTGTAATTTATTTGGCCTTTACTTTTCAATTCGAGCGTCACTGATAAGACTATTGTAGACGAAACGCAAGTCTGGCGTACAAAATTATAAGACTGGTACCTTTGATGAGATTTTTAGATGTCACAATACAATTACAATCTTCAAAAATTTGAGTTCATTTTTATTCATTTTTGGTTGACGATACATAGAAATCATCTATACAATATGTTATAAAAAACACAACTGATATAATTATGCCACCAGAAAATAGGATATTCGTATGTACATAGAGGGGGTTGTGACAACAAAAGTCCGGCTTTTGTTAGTTTTTTTCTTTCTATTCATGTCTATATGGTTTGCAAATATAGACTCGTACAAAATTTCATTCACATGCAATTAAGTTTGATACATTCTAGGGTTCTTAGATTATTTCATTCTCTATTGATAGATGTTTTTTATGACTAGGATGCGAACTCCATTCAGCAGTGAAGATGGATTCGACTATTCTTTTGTCGAACTTGTTTGAGAATATAATAATTCATGACGTGTTTAAGTATTTGTCCTCGCTGGTTTTATCTTCTTTTTTTAAGATTTGGGCGTTCCTGATGAAGGCAAATCCAGAAAAGCAATTTGGATCCACGTAATTTATTTAGTTTTGTTTTCATTTAAAAGGAATCATAATGGTTTTTTTCAGTTTCTTTTCATGATATTATGTAGTCAATATTATTGAAAAAAGGGAAAAGGAAAAGTAAACCTTATATAGATTTTCATGTATATTGTTTTATATTGTTTCCTCGTATGAACTCGATTATATTTTGGGTGTGTAAGCTAATACATCAAATCCGTGAATAAATGTCTCTGGTTTTTACAAGGAAGATATAACCGAAACAATAAACGACTATGGTATTTAAAGTGTTTAGTTCTTTTAAAAGGTGCAATAAATATAGGTCTGGCTTACCCGCTGGACTTGACTATAGATAACAGTGATTGTAAGTTTTTTTTATAATTGTTATATTTTTTGTTCAAACTTTTATTTTAGATCATTTTACATCATCGACATAAATTATCGCACATTAAATTAATTAAATAACATCAATATACTGATATTTTTTATGAAATTTTTCAGCATTTACCAGATTTACACATTTTTTCCAATGTATTCTTATTTGTGAAAATTTTTATGAATTTCGAGTTATCAGGTTTGTCTTTCATTGACATTACTGATAAGTCTTTTGTAGACGAAACACGCGTCTAGCGTATGAAATCGTTTGGTATCTATGACGAGTTTGGTTTAGCTCGATATCTTCTTAATATATGCTTGACGAAATACTACATAGCAACTTTTATATCAATCCTACAGGCAAGCCGCTTGATCTAGTACAGAAATTTAACAGAAATTATTGAATACTAGCTTCAATTAGAGAAAAGTTTTTTTTCGATATGGTGGGATTTGTATAATTACCTGCGTCACCAAAAGCGAAAGCAAATCTAGTAAACGCTTGACTACGCCTGTCCGTCTGTATGAAAGACCTTGGGTAGAAAATTATCGTCAAATGTTTTTTTGCTGCTATAGAGAATGATTTTATATTTGGTTTGCAGCCTCATAATGTTGAACAGTAAGCAATTTAACATCTTATGTGCAGCCACTTTCTGTTTTGCCGAAATTTTGAAGTTCTACTCATTCACTCATTGTATAAGGAAAATTTTCTTCAAAGTTGTTTTGGCTTCAATGAAAGGGAATGATTATTTATACTTCATAAACATGTAAATTCTATCAATTGCATGCAGCGACGCAGGTCCAGACCCACTAATGGCCCTCTTTTAACCTGTAACACCGTGACAAGGTTAGTTAATTGAAGTATACAGGTATATGCAAATCATACTGTATATCACAAATCATCAGTTAAATTATTTTGTTATTTTCTTTTAAGGAGAGCAAATGAAAAATGGATACCATCAAATCCATATTTAGAGCTGCCTTTGTGCTACCTTTTACGGCAGGAAACGTTATAGCAGGGAGATCAAATGGAAAGCTCATGCATGACGGCAGGATTTCCGGTTTAACCATTTTATCAAGTTCTGTTATAATTGTAGCGGAGATTATGCTAACAGCAATCGGTATTCAAGAAAATAACGAAAAGGCTTTAGATGTAGCACGCCCATGTCTTATCGTTTTGAATTCTTGTGGCATTGTTTCATGCATTGCAGTAGGGTGTAGAGAGAAACAAAGATGTCGACAAAATATCAACAGCAGTTTAGAAAATGCTACAAAATCACTTCGACTAAAGTTTTTATGTTTATTTTGCTTCGGATGTGCAGTTTATCGAATTATAAAATTAGCAGTACATGTCAAATGTAAAGTATACTTACGTCCAAATGATAGCGTCGGACAGGCAGTTTTATTTGATATCGCATCAGTCATATTTTATATAGTACAATTATTTTTTATATATCTTTTTTCGAAGCAAGAATTCAGGCGTTCACTCTTCACATTTTATGGGCTTATCATGCTTGTAGTAGCTAACTTCTCTAATTGGATATATCATTCCGCGCATGGGTACGACTTTTTATCGAACAACTCTAGCTCTCATAACCATTCCAATAGTTCTCGGTGCCATCACAGCAAGACAGTGACATCACTTGAAGATTACCCAGATTTAGCAAATCCGTTTTTAGATCCAATGCGTTTAGAATACTCTCTTTTATCGTTAATTTTCATTTCGGAAATGTGGCCGCAAATGCGATCAAATGTATTGAGGAATCATGACGATGATAATGATGAGCTTTATGTTAATACTGAGTTAACACCTATATTACAACGTGGAGAACAAGATCAAAGGGTAGCGGCATCCAGGAATATAGTTCTCAGTGTCAGGACAAAGTACAGTACAATTGTTTTAGGAGCATTGTTTATATCTCCTCGAATGGTGTTAGAATTTCTGGAAACAATTGGTCTCGTTAAGTTAGATTTCGTGCTTTTATCAATTTGCGTGAACATTGCAGAACACGCTCTTTTATTCATTGTTGTAGTTAGATGCTTTCATGTCATGTCAAATCAGTGTCAGCCCAGAAGTTCGGATGATTCTTGTTCTGTAGGAGATATTTTGTTGATATTAAGTTTTCTCGCAACTCTTGGGTATTACGCGATGCATTTAATGGCTAATATTTTCGCAGTGATTACGAGTTATCGAATTATTTTGACCATTAAAGGTGTAATACGCATAATTGCATACTACTTTCAAACTGTATACATTTTGCAAATGAAAAAATATAGAATTGTATCTGTCAATGGGAAAACATCTGTTCGATTTATGTGCTTGTTTTTAAGCCTAGTTCATCTAGGTTTCTGGTTTTCAGATACATTTTTCGTTGCACAATTCCTATACAAAAACAGTCTATACAATAACGCTTTGTATGCGAACATACAAAAAGTAAGGCAATTCTGGTTTCCTTTTGTAATATTTTTCAAGTTTGAATGTTTTATTTCATTGTATGGTCTTTATAAATCTGAGTAAATATTAATATTGACGAAAGGAACCTCGTCACACGGAATGTTTTATCTTTATTTATCCATTTTTATTTTTTCAACTTGAATGATTGTAATGAAATATGGAAGCGCTTTTACAGACAGTTCATTATCGTGCTAAAGGCAAAAGAAATAACACGTTGTCCTTTCATTTCGATTAATATGAATTTACTAATAACATGTATGAAATACCTTGTATTTATCAACTGATTTACTAAGAATTTCGTAAATCAGTGATAAAATATCAGTTTCATTCCTGTGATATTTTATCACTGATGAATACTTCCCCTTCAATTGATATACAGAGGTAAAAAGAAAAAGGAAATATAATACTGCAATTAAGTGATTTACTGCAGTTGTATTTTGGCTCGTGTGATGCTGAAAACAGTGTCGGATCCAGAATAGGACGTAAAATGCGTACGCCACCCCTTTTAGTGCCAAAAAAAAAAAATTTCTTGTTAATGATTTATCAACCTAAAATCGTAAAACATTCCTGACTCGCTACGCTCAACGGCATTTATTTGGATTAAGCCCCATCTTTCAGAAATCCCGGATCACCAACTGGAAACGGTAATCATGATTTAAAGTATATCTTTATCTAGTTCCTCTCTGATAGACAAAATAATAATGATAATAATACCTGCCTGATATACCTACAATGTTACAATAATTAATCAGGTAATGTGAAATAAACTGCATGCCCTTATGTCATTGTTTTTGAACTTAAATGAAAACTATAAAATGAAGTCTTCGACATACTGAATTGATGTAGAATTTTCCAGAAAACATATCATGCATACTGAAATATATTTAATACGTTTATATTACATAGTCGAATGAGTAGAAAAGCTGGTAATATTCCCATGTTAAAGGATATTGATTCATGAATTTGGAATCATTGCTTCAAGTTTGGGGTTTATAGCGTACGCATGTCAAATGGAATTTTATTTTTGCGTGTGGTATATAATATGGAAAGCAGCAGTGAACCCGCCGATTAGTATTATTTTTCTAATTAAGAATACATGGAAAACAAAATAATGGGCGGCATAAATATTCCCGACTCCGCAAATTACTATTGATCGTCGGCAAGAAAATTACTGCTCCTGCAAGATTTTTTGTTAACAAATATTCGCCTTCTGAAAGATAATAATCTTCGGCACACCCAGCAGATTTTCAAAACGTGATATTGCGTTTTGAGCAACCAAAAGTAAATTCATTCATATCTGATCTATTTCAAAATATATACCATTTAACTACCAACTATAAAGTTTCAACTGTATTTTACATTAGGCTTATCAAGGCGGAAATTGTGCATGTTGTTATGCTTGATGTGTTGACAATTAAATTGAAACCATAACGTTTTTTTTGTTATTTCTATGTGAAAGGAAGTTTATTTTTTTAATGATGTTTTCATGAGGAAACAGTTATCTGAAACTTTATCTGTGTTTATGTTTATAAATAAAAGCCCTTCTTTACTCATAATCCTGAAAATGAGATTCTTATCCAAACTATTTTTTTCTGATTTACTTTACGGATTTAGGTTTACTTATTAGTTATTTAACATTTATTCCAATGTCAGACTGTATTATTTGGGACAAAGAAGGCCCTAAGATTGTTTGTATTTGCTTAAATTTGAAGAATTATATATGAATAATGAAAACAACACTTTATAAATTTCATGCACCCGAATAGCTGTTCGAAATATCTTGTTCCACCTTCATCAGGAACGCACAAAGTGGAATATTTGGAAACCAAGGATGAACGGAAAAAGTAAAATGATAAAAATACCGAAATCCAAGGAAAATTCAAATCTTAAAGTCCATTATCAAATGGCAAAATCAAAAGATAAAACACATCAAACTAATAGAAAACAACTGTCATATTCCTGACTTGGTACATGCATTTTCTTTATACAGAAAATGGTGGATTTAAACCGGGTTTTATTGCTAGCTAAACCTCTCACTTGTACGACAGTCGCATATAATTCCATTATATTGACAACAATGTGTGAACAGAACAAACAGACATAATAGGTAAAGATGTCAAAAATAGGGATACAGCAGTCAACATTGTGTTATAATCTTAATCACCATAGAAACAAACAAATATGTCAACAAAGAAAAACAAAAAGACATATAGACAGAGCACATAACCAAAAATGAAAGACAAGAATACAAAAAATCACCACAGCACAACAACCTATTGGCGGGATGCATAAGTACCGAGCCACGTCAAAAGGATATTACCAAAAAAGGTAAAGGTTTATAATTTACAAAGACAAATAAGAGAACACTATAACACGTAATTCAGACGATAAACAACGCCAGTAACTAGAATCTATACTTCAAGACCATCATGTATTATTTGTGAAGTTGATACGGAATATCTATCAATAATTAAATATAAGGTCTTGGTATCTTCTGAAGAACTTTTTAAAGAAAAAGGACGAAACGAACTTTGACATAACACTGGTTCATCAACTTTCTACTCAAGACACTAGTGACGTTTTATAAAGCCTGAGTAGCAGGTACTAATGTGGGAGAAATTGATAATTTTAAAATTATAATCGTCTTTTTTGTCATAGATTCTGGTCCTGAGATGACCACTTATGTCAAATTCGAGTTATAAGTCTAAAAAGTAAGGCGGAGGCAGTCGTGTCTGTTGTTTCTTTAATTTTTAGTTCTTGTGGATATATTAATGAAACCCAATCAGAGAAGTTTGGATTGTTAAAGGGGCACTAGCTGTCAAATTCATATTCACCGATTTGACTCAAACTTTCATATTCGACGTATAACATACTATAATGCATATCTAAATGAAAAAAAGTCTAAAATAAACAATTTACGATGCATAAACTAGAAATTATGTATCAGCATTTCGTGTGTATTTTAGTCTAGACGTACGCCATCTAAATAACCATTGAAGTGACCTTCCGAAGACTGACGACGGTTATATAACCCGATATAAACATAAACATAGATATAAATAGATAGCGAACTCGTGCAATTAGATTTTTCTAGGTCTGTTTGATTTCATATGATAGGTTAAAACAATATGTTAATAATCGTTTTTACCTGTATAAGAATGAGTTTTTGTAGATAGAATCAGTCAACCAAATGGTTTACCCTTGTTTCACTTTCAATATTGACCTTCTTTTCCTATTACTAGCTGAACACGCCTAGTTCATGCGTAACCCATCTCTAGCTAAGAGGTTCAATTGAAGTTCACATTAATACGGATTTAATGAGGTCGAATTATTCACTTGCAAGTGAATAATTCATTAGCGATGTTTCTTAGCTTATTTTGACAAAACTGAACCAAACTGCCTGCTAAAAGCGAATTTTTTATTTCACCATTTCACTTTCATTAACGATTGAACAAAAAACAAATCATATTTTATTTTTTTGTCTATATCTTGTAGCTAGTGCCCCTTTAATGAAAAGAACATCATCAATATGAAATTAAATGATCTGGCTTCTTTGATCTTCTCGTTTTTTACAAGTATCTGAAGGAACTCCGACTCATATGAAAATAAGAAGAGGTCAGCAAGGAGAGGCACACAGTTCGTTCCCATTTAATTGCCGACAATTTGTTGATAAAATCAACAAATTCAACATATGTTGTCAATAAGAAACTCCAGCATACTGATCACTTGTTCCTCTGTGTGACCTGTTTTACTGTTTTGTTCACTATTTACTAAATATGCCGTATGCTATCCCAAAGTAATACATTTATAGTGTATGCAACCATTTTTATATTGAAAAGCATTGTTGATTATTTCTTTTAGACGATTTTTCAATTTCATATGGGGCATAGTGGTATGCAGAGTTGAAAAATAAAAAAATCACAAAGATCTAGATTTAAAATTACATAAAGTTCTTTAGAGTTTTTTAGAATTCATGTATGGTTAATGCCACTACGCGAGTAAACAGTTTCACAGTATTTCTGAAGACCCTCTTTTACTGCGGACATAATTTTTGTCAATCTAATTGTCAATTCCTTTGTAGAACATGCAGATGAGCCAGCAATGTACCTTTGTTTGTACGGTATTTTGTGAAGCTTAGGTGTCCAATACAAACTAGGTAAGCCCTCAGATTTGCTGTTCAATGGGTGTCTTCAACCTATGCCAAAATTTGATAAATTTATATTCAACCTATGCCTTAAATGAAATTAAGAATAAATATCAAATAGAATGATTTTTTTTCTTTATTTATAAGTCAGCAGCTTTTAGTGGGACAATGCGCTCTTTATTTACTTGCATTTACTTCAGAAAAAGTACTCTGTGTTTGTTTTCATTTACAAGTATTAAACTGAGCTGTGAGATTTATGGTTACATTTTGTGTCGCTAATTTGTAATTTGGAAATCCATCATTCGCAAGTCAGTATGGCAAATGCACAGTTAGATATTCAATTTGTCACAAATAGATTAGAGTCTAATCCACAATGGATACCAATAGGGCCTCAGTGGCACTAATTAATATGTAGAAGATATGATAATGCATCTGCACAGTGACTGTCACTCAAGTTATGGTTCGAATTGATGTGTTGGGGGTTCTTTGAAATTAGGACCATGAAATATTACCTTTTGGAGATATTCACGTTGAATTATGCTTAGATCCCCAGTTATAACATGGTCAGAGGGGCTGTAAATATAAGGCGAGCGGGAACAGGTTCATGACAGAGTTTTTTAAAGGTATTCTCCTAAATCAAGGTCAATTAATGCTCGCTTTTAGTTAAATACTTTAGTTGCAATGGTTTTGGTGTAACTGTAGGATACAATAGGAACAGACTAGCTGCTTTTGAAAAAAAATGTTGAATTTTAGATGTTACCTCCATGTGATGTAGAATGTTGCTGATGTTGATTACATCAATTCCTTAGTTTAAAAACTGAATAGGAAGGAATTTCCTCTTTTTATCATGTTAAGGTTCCGAACTTACTGGTTTAAAAAGACAGAAAAGAGCTACATCATAAATTACACTGACCCGTCTGTATATTGGAGAAAATGTATGCATCCCTTGTCAAATGCATAATGTCTCAAACATTTTAGAAAATCAACAGGCAGTGGAAAAAGGATAGTTCGTCTTATTTCTATCTTATGTAGTAAAACCCTAGTGGATGATGAAGATTTGAAAGAAGGTCACCAAAGCTCCCAGACGTCGATCTAGATTCGGAAGACTTTTTTATATTGGGCCGATGTTAATGTTTTTGCCCATGACTACGCTGGTGTCTTAAAGTAGTATTAAATAAGCTCATTACATTTACATCACTGCAGGCTGGACTTGACAAATTTCCTTATCTTTTGAGGTTATAATTGCAAACATATGGCATTGTAGTACCTAGTTCCTTTATCCAGACACTTTCTAAAGAATGGTCGTGGTCCGGTTGATTAAAATGGTTATAAAGAACCCTTAACTGCGGAACTTTATATTATCAGACCGGTGTTGATTCATCCTTTCACGCAGTATGTCGAGTTTCATCAACATAAAGTAGTACACACAAAGTACATTCAATTCCGTAACGACATTGACCGTGGAACAGTCCGGAGTTTCAAAAGATTTTGTAAAAAAGTTTTTCCTGTTAAGATACTAGTGAAATCTGGAGTCGTCGTGATTAACATATTACATGTCTTACACATGCCCCTCTTTCCTTTTTATGTATATAAAATCAATATATCTTGAAGTGAAATTAAATGATCTAGCTTCTTTGATCTTGTTTTTGACAAGTATCTGAAGGAACTCCGACTGATTTTGAAAATAAGAAGAGGTACACAGTTCGTTCCCATAGGAATTCCGATAAGGTTTTGAAAACGTCTACCTCCAAATTCAACAAATTTGGTGTCAATGAGGAACTCCAGGATACTGATCACTTGTTCCTCTGAAGCCTGTTTTACCTTTTTGTTCACTATCTACAAAATATGCCGTATGGTATCCCAAAGTAATTAATTCATAGCGTATGCTCACCATTTTTAAAACCAGGTGCAGCCCACCATTGTTTCTTAAAATGTCCTGTACTAAGTCATGGATAGTGCAGTCGTTATCTACGGTCCGTTTTTATGATTGTTGGCGTTTTCTTTTGTTATAGTTCAGTGCTTCTGTTGTTCCGTTGTTTCCCTCAATTTTAATTTGTTACCTGGATTGTTTTGCTTAATCGAATTATGACTATTGAACGGCGGTATACTACTGTTGCCTTTATTTATATTGAAAAGTATTGTGGATTATTTCTTCCAGACGATTTAGAAATAATTTCTGAGAAAGATTTAGGTTTAAAATTATCCTCAAGTTCTTTAGAGTTTTTTTAGAATCCATATATGGTTAATCCCACTACGCGGGTAAACAGTTTCATAGTATTTCTGAAGACCCTCTTTCACTGCGAACAGAATTTTTGTCAATATAATGGACAATTCATTTGTAGAAGATGCAGACGAGCCGGCATTGTACCGTTGTTTGTATGGAATATTGTGAAGCTTGGGTACCCAATACAAACAAGGTAAGTCCTCAGATTTGCTGTTCAATGTAATGTTCATTGAAGCCACGAAGGACTTGTGATTCGCCAAAGAGCAGAAACAGTTGAAGAATACAATTATATGATTCCGTCAAAAAGACATTGTTGTTTTAGTTTTAAATGTTTCTTATGTATAATAAATTAAAGCTTACACAAGAAAATAAATTCAGTAAAAATATGAACTTCCCTGTAAACACAGCGAACGTTTGATACACACCTGCTTAGAAATAATAAAGAGCACAAATCTCGCCGAAAATGACATTCACACAGCAAGTGATTTTTAGGTTTATTTATATGCTGACAATATAAAAAGAAGATGTGGTATGATTGCCAATGAAACAACTCTCCACAATAGACCAAATGACACAGAAATTAACAACTATAAGTCACGGTACGGCCATCAACATTGGATTGGGCAAAGCCCATACCGCATAGACAGAGTCAGATATAAAAGGCCCTGTAATGACAAATGTAAAACATTTCAAATGTTGTTTTTATTACTTTTTGTTTTTTCGTATTTTCAATTTTAAAAATTTTCTTTGCTTTTAGTTTATACATTTTTTATCTAGTTTTTTAATATTACATTTTTTATTTTTATTTTTTTGGTTTAAGATAAAAAGAAGATGGTCTGTTTATTTCATATGTGGGTAAGTATGAAGGAGCACATCGCGGGTGAGTGCACTCTTGCAGGTTTCTGTAGTGGTGTTTTTAGTAATATCAGAGGATAATTTGTTCCAGTCTTTAATGGCTTGACAGAAGAAAGAAAATTTGTAGCCGTCTTTATTACATTGAATTTGTCTGTAGGATTCTGTATGGATGAATCTTGTAGTAGACTGACTCTGCTGTAATACATTTTGCGATGGAATGGCAATATTTTCATTTACAATTTTGTGAAACATTATAAGCCTTGATCTTAGTCGGCGTTCTTGAAATGTTTGCCAATTCATGGTGTCTAACATCTCAGACACACTGCTGGTGTTGTGATGTCTGTTGCACACATACATTGGCGCCCGTCTCTGTACTTTTTCAAGTGATCTTGTATTTTCGTTTGTAAATGGGTCCCATACAGTACAACAGTATTCTTACTTTGGTCTTATAAGTGTTTGGTATGCTCTTTCTTTAATTGTTTGTGATTGTACTTTAAGATTTCTTCTGATGAAGCATAAGGATTTATTTGCTTAAGCGGCTGTTTGTTGGATGTGGGTGTTCCATTTTAGGTCTGCAGAGATGGTGATACCTAAGTATTTTGTATGTTTTACTGATTCTAAAATGTGTCCATACATGTTGTAATAAAAGTGGAATGGGTTTCTCTTTGTTGTTATGTTCATGATGTTACACCTGTCTGTCTGCTTCTAGATCTTCTTGAAGCTTGATGCAGTCGTTTTAAGATTTTATTTGTCGGTAGATTATTCTGTCATCTGCGAAGAGTCTGATTTTGCTATGTTGGATGTATTCTGGGAGGTCATTTATGTAAATTAGGAAAGTATAGGTCCTATCACTGTACCTTGTGGGACACCTGATGTGACTGGTATTTTTGAAGATGACATGTTTTCTAAAAGTACTGTTTGAGAGAAAGGATTCAAACCAGTTCATGATTTGATCTGATATGCCAAAGTATTTCATTTTGTATAGTAATCTTTTGTGTGGTACCTTGTCAAACGCTTTAGCAAAATCCATGATTATAAGATCTGTTTGTATGTTCTTGTCATTGTTTTGTGATAATTCATGTATCAGTGAGATAACTTGGGACTCACATGATCGTTTTGTCCTAAATCCATGTTGTCATTCATATAGTGTGTTATTGGTTTCTAAATGTTTCATCATGCTGCTTGCAAAGATATGTTAGAGTAATTTGCAAGCTATGCATGTTAAGGATATAGGTCTGTAGTTGCCTGGGTTGTGTTTATCCCCTTTTTTGAATACAGGTGCGACTTTTGCATGGTTCCAGTCAGATGGTATTTTGCCTGTTTGTAATGATCTAGTGAATATTAAAGTGAGGATGTTTGTACATATTTCAATGTTTTGTTTTAGTACTTTGCCTGCGATGGTGTCAGGACCAGTAGCTTTATTAGGGTTTATGTTTTTGATTAGTTTGTAAACACCATCCCTAGATATTGCAATGGGTTCAATTTTGGGGTGTTTACTAGGAACTTTATCTGGAATGTTAGTGTTTGCTTCAGATGTAAAAGCAAACTGAAATTGTTAAGTATATTTGCTTTCTCAGATGGACTTAATGCAGTGTACCTTCACTTCGCAGAGGAGCTATGCCGGTGATTTCAATTTTCTGGCTTTTAATGAAAGAATAAGTTTTTTAGGTGTATTTTTGAAGCATGGTTGATCTGGCTCCTTTATTTCAATATCACAAATCATATTTTCTATATATTGCCAGTACGAATTTCTAATTTCTTTCTGGAGCTTGGTTTTAATTTCTTGGTATTGTTTTTCGTACTTAGGATTTTCCTTTTTCTATTTATATAGTTTGTTTTTCTTGTTGATGAGCTTTTTTAGTTGGTTATTTACCTAAGGTAGTTTTGATTTGTTACCAATGCTTTTTGTTGGAATATGCTTAGTAATAGATTTTTGGATGTTGGTTTTGAAGGTGTTCCAAAGTTCATCGAGTCAATTTATTTTGATCTTGTTTAAGCTGTTTATATAAAAAAAGATGTGGTATGATTGCCAATGAGACAACTCTCCACAAGTGACTGAATGGCACAGAAATTAACAGATATATGTCACCATACGGCCTTCAACAATGAGAAAAGCCCATATCACATAGTCAGCTATAAATGCCCCGAAATCACAAGTGTAAAACAATTCAAACGAGAAAACTAACGGCCTAATTAATGTATAAAAAAATGAACGAAAAACAAATAAGTAACACAGCAACAACCGACAAATTACAGGCTCCTGACTTGGGACAGGCACATACATACAGAATGTGGCGGGGTTCAACATGTTAGCGGGATCCCAACCCTCCCCCTCACCTGGGACAGTGGTGTAACAGTACAACATAAGAAAAAGAACTATAAAAATCAGTTGAAAAAGGCTTAACTCATCAGATGGATACAAATAGAAATACATATAACAAAAATACAGAGTGGACATGAATGGGTACTTGTACATCCCAACAACAAAAAGACACTAAGTACAGATCTGAGAGTACTCGCAGTTACTAACAGCTAGTTCAAAGCCAATAACAACTAATAAAATAAAATGCTCCGCTGGGGCGCAGCTTGATACGACCGCAGAGGTCGAACCCTGAACAGTTGGGGCAAGTATGGACACAACATTCAAGCTTGATACAGCACTGAATTTGGATTGTAATTAAATATTTGACACAGCATAGGTTTCTCACACAGAATGAAAGTAGTCTAAGAACTTAAAAATTTTTAATTCACCTATTCAAACCATATCATTATTATTTGCTTTTATATATAAATCAGAAATAACCAATTTAAAATGGAAAATTTTAAAGAAAAAAAAGGAAAAAAAAATCCCCCCCCCAAATTTTTTGAAACCCCCTTATGATTCATCACCCCCAAACTCAATCCCAGCCTTCCCTTTGTGGTATGGTACCTTGCAGTACAATTTCAGAGAGATCCATACACTTGAACACAAATTATTGTCTGGAAACTAGAAAAATGCTTGGGTTTTTTGCACCTTTTTGGCCCCAAATTCCTAAAAGTTTAGGGCAATTACCCCCAAACTCAAACCAAGCTTTCCCTTTGTGATATGGAACCTTGCAGTACAATTTCATAAAGATCCATACACTTACACACAAGTTATTGTCATGAAACTAGAAAAATGCTTGTTTTTTTGCTCCTTTATGGCCCCTAATTCCTAACATTTTGAGACAATTACCCCCAAAAACAATCCCAGCCTTCCCTTTGTGGTATGGTACCTTGCAGTACAATTTCAGAGAGATCCATACACTTGAACACAAGTTATTGTCTGGAAACTAGAAAAATGCTTATTTTTGGCCCCTTATTCCTAAACGTTTTGGGCAAGTACCCCCAAACTCAATTCCAGCTTTCCCTTTGTGATATGGAACCTTGTAGTACAATTTCATAAATATCCATACACTTACACACAAGTTATTGTCATGAAACTAGAAAAATGCTTGTTTTTTGCCCCCTAATTCCTAAAATTTGGAGGCAATTACCCCCAAAATCAATCCCAGCATTCAAACCCTCAATCAGCATCATTTAACAGTAATATCTAAAAATGGAAATTACATAATAAAGGTATCAAAATAGAAAATGACATCATAGTCATGGCTAAAAATAAACAAAATCCTTAATCAGCAACATTTTACAGTAATATCTAAAAATAAAATTCCTTTGTAACCATAAAAGCCCATTTAAATACATCATGACAGATATTAAAATAGAAAATGACATCATAGTCATGGCTAAACATAGCAAAAACCTTAATCAGCATCATTTAACAGTAATATCTAAAAATAAAAATTTCTTTGCAACCATAAAAGTAAAATAGAAAATGACATCATAATCATAGCTAAAAATAAACAAAATTTTTTTTTATTACCAAATTTTAAATGGAGTTTATTAAACTAAAACAATAAATTTGCAACCATAAAACCCCATTTAAACACATCATAAAAGTATTAAATAATTCAACTACATCATAAGGCTATAAAAATAGAAAATGACTTCATAGTCAAGGCTAAAGGTAAACAAAAAACCTTCATCAGCAAAATTTTATATTGGCAAATTTCCAATGAAGTTTATTATACTAAAATTGTTGGCAAATTTCCAATGCATTTATTAACAATAAAGTTATTGGCAAATTTCCAATTTACATAATTTAAAAGCAGTGTAAGTGAGATATTTAAATGAGTTTGAATTACCAACCTTACACTGCTTTTAAATAATGTTTTGTACTTATTTGTCTATTAACCTGGAAACCCTTGTTTTTTCACCTTTTTTTCCCTTATTATTTAAAGGTTTGAGCCATAACCCTACCCCAAAGCCAATTCTTAAATTCCAATGTAACCTAAATTTACAATATACATAACTTCAATTTAAGTTTTTGATAAAATCAAACCACATCATTATTATTTGCTTTTATATCTAAATCAGAAATAATTAACCAACTTTAAGTGGAAAATTTTCACACATCACGCCCCCCCAAACTCAATCCCAGCCTTCAGTTTGTGGTATGGTACCTTGCAGTACAATTTCACAGAGATCCAATTACTTAAACACATTTAATTGTTGGAAACTAAAAAAAATGCTTATTTTTAACCCCTTTTTTAGCCCCTTATTCCTAAACATTTGAGCAATTATCCCCCAAACTCAATTCCAACTTTCTCTTTGTGATCAGAATTAACCAACTTAAAATGGAAAATTTTAAAGAAAAAAAAAAGGAAAAAAAATCCCCCCCCCCTCCAAAATTTTTTGACCCACTTCCCTTTGTGGTATGGTACCTTTAAGTACAATTTCAGAGAAATCCATACACTTGAACACAAGTTAATGTCTGGAAACTAAAAAAAATGCTTATTTTTGCCCCCTTTTTTGGCCACTTATTAATAAATGTTTTGGGCAAACATTTTACAATAATATTTAAAACTGAAATTAATTTGTAACCTTAAAATTAAATAGAAAATGACATCATAGTCATAGCTAAAAATAAACAAACTATTGGTAAATTTCCAATGGAGTTTATTATATTAAAACAATAAATTTGCAACCATAAAAGCGCATTAAAATACATCATAAAAGTATTAAAAAAAATTTAACTACATCATAAGGCTATTAAAATAGAAAATGACATCATAGTCAGACTAAAGGTAAACAAAAAACCTTCATCAGCAAAATTTTATATTGGCAAATTTCCAATGAAGTTTATTATACTAAAATAATTGGCAAATTTCCAATTTACATAATTCAAACATAGTGCAGGTGAGATATTTAAATGAGTTTGAATTACCAACCTTACACTGCTTTTAAATAATGTTCTTTACTCAATTATTTGTCTATTAAAATGGAAACCCTAGTTTTTTAACCTTTTTTCCCCTTATTCCTTAAACGAAAAAAAATAATTTCCCCTTTTTTGACCCCCCCCCCCCCTATGATTCATCACCCCTCCTTCCCCCCCAAACCAAGCTCAATAACAGCCTTGCCTTTGTGGTATGGTACCTTGTAATACAATTTTAGAGAGATCCATACACTTGAACACAAGTTATTGTCTAGAAACTAAAAAATGCTTATTTTTCACCCCTTTTTAGGCCCCTTATTACTAAACGTTTTGGGCAATTACCACAAAACTCAATTCCAGCTTTCCCTTTGCGAAATGGAACCTTGTAGTAAAATTTCAGAAAGATCCATACACTTACACACAAGTTATTGTCATGAAACTAGAAAAATGCTTGTTTTTTGCCCCCTTTTGGCCCCTTATTCCTAAAATTTCGAGGAAATTAACCCCAAAATCAATCCCATCATCGACCCTTTGTGATATGGAATCTTGTAGTACAATGTCAAAGAGATCCATACAATAACACACAAGTTATGTCTGGAAGTTACAAAAATGCTTATTTTCGGCCCCTTTTTGGCCCCTAATTATTTAACTGTTGGTACCATAACCCCCAAAATCAATCCCCACCTTCCTATTGTGGTATTGAACCTTATGGTAAAATTTCATAGAGATCCATTCACTTAAACTAAAGTTAGAGTGCGAAAACCATTGTGTATTCGGACGACGACGCCGGACGACGACGACGACGACGACGCCAACGTCATACCAATATACGACCACAAAATTTTTTTGCGGTCGTATAAAAAATCATGCATCTAAGACTAAATTATCAATCAGTACACATCCAACAGGATGTAGGTTTCAGTGAGGTCTTTTTCTATTTGGTCAACGTCCCAATTTGCCTTTTTGTAGTTGAGTACTTTATGAGCCTGTTGTTTGTTATGCAGCAGGGCTTAGTTTATTTAACTGAAACAATGTCCTGATCACTTGCTCCAATTTGTGGTAATGTTTCGACTCTATTGACAAATGATGGATTGGTCATACACAACAGGTCTAGGGTTGAACCTTGCATAAGAGGTGCAAAGCAAGTCAGATAATTCCTCCCACTGTTTGAATGCTAGGAAGTTTTCACTTTGCAGTGAACCAAAGACATATGTGCTCCCATGCTCAAATTTGTGTATTTTAAAGTAACACTTTGCATCTGCAGGGTCCTCATTTGTGTCTCCTAGACATAATAATATCTCAAAAAAAGTCCTACACTGACTTTGTTATAATACAGTTATTTCAGAGTGGAGTGCAGGGGCATCACTTTGTCTAGTTTTCATTTTGTTTTTATCACTTTTTTTAATCCATAAAACCAAAGTTATGCTTAGCAAATAACTCAATATGAAATTCTTAATAAGTCATTATTGTTCCTTAGATTCCTATCAATTTCTGTTTTTCATTTTCAAAATTCAAAATACTAACACATATGTGTACATAGGGTAGTTTTATGAAATAAATACAAACATATAAATAATAGAAACTTACCTACTGTAATATTTTGCTGATTTAAAGTAAACCTGACTGGTTTATATGTTTTGATAAAATGTATATGGTTTCCCTTGCTATATGTTCTTTATTCATGTATGACATCAAATTTTATTGGTTACATCAATTTCACTATTGTCACATCACGATTATGTGACAATGCCCAGTGTTATCTAACAGAGAGAACAAATTTTATCTATGAATGTTCTTTATACAATTTGGCTTGCCATGTTTACAGCTGGATGAGAAGCATTAGTCAATGACTGAATGCAGAATTTTTCACAAGTAAAAAGTCAATAATTAATCAACAAAACTTTATTTCTTCTTCCGAAAACCTGTCTTTTTCTCTTTGCCCCGCCCTGAAAATGAACCTTTATTTTTAAATTGCTTGTCCTTTCCCTGCATTTTGTCCTTCAGATAAACTTTCCCAGATTTCAATTTGTCCTTTGAATTTCCTTTAGAAAACTTGTTTGCTTTGAAATTTGATTTTATGTCTTTACGATTGGTAAAATCTTTTTCTTTACGATTGGTAAAATCTCTTTCTTTACGATTGGTAAAATCTTTTTCTGTATTTTTCTTGAATCTTTTAGCCTTCTCGTTAGGTCTAGAATGAGATCTATTTCTCTTCTGGGCTCTTGCTTTTGGAAATAACTCTGAAAATATGGTTATAAATACAATGTAATTAGAATATCTTAACTAATTTCACCTATTATTAGGAATAGTCTAATAGCATAAGATGATACAAAACAGCAATACATTTTATTTTAAAGAAGGAATAACCAAAATTAAAGATGAAAAGGCAAACAACACACCAAAAAAACATTAATCACTTAACTAAATGTTGTACAACAATAAAACCTTCAAAACAGAGATAAACTCAGATGAGCTGATAGAGTAAGTGATTCATACCTTCTGTCTAGTCCAGGCATTATATTTATAAAAATTACAAGGATTCCTTACTTATATGCTTAGTGCCAATAGAAACACAATCCCTTTATGTACTTTCTACAAATTTAATAAAAATTCAAGCATACAGATCATCTTTGGACGTAGACCAATCATTCTAAGATTTTTGAAGACAGATAAGATTATCCATGGATACAGAACAATTCCAGCAATTTTCAAAGCTGTCAGATTTTCTGATTTCGATGTTTACAAATTGCACATTTTTATCAAAAGATTGAAACTGCAAAGGAAAATGGTTAATTTGATTTACTTTTTGATAACCTATGCTATTGGGTTTCATTATAGTGGAATTTGTGCTCTCCTAAGGATAAAAAAGCCCCCAAAAATGATGCAAAATACCTGATAAACAAAATGTGAATCGTAATCATACATATATACATGTTGTTAATTATCATACCTGCATCAGGTTCCACGCCTACTTCCTGTTTGTAATACTCTCTATCATCCTCATGTTCTATAAATATAAAAAAAAATTATGTCTTATTACTGAAAATATATAACTCTCTGATTAAATTGGTTTACAGATTAGTTTGATTGATTGATTGATTGTTGGTTGCTTAACGTCCAGTGGCTAGATTAGTTTGATAACACTTTATTAAAAACAAAACATGTTTTCTACTTATACTTAAAATCACTCTCTTTTACCTCTGCTATCAGTCAGCGCTCAGACATAAACAAGTCTTTTTTTTGTTTCTGACTTATATAAGTCAACTCATGTATTTTGATAAAAATGTGTGTTTACAATTTTGGACTTGTCGAAGTCAGAAAATGACAGACTCTTTTTTGGTTTCTGACTTATATTTGTCAACTCATGTATTTTGATAAAAATGTGTGTTTACAATTTTGGACTTGTCGAAGTCAGAAAATGACAGACTTCTTTAATTCAATTTATGCTTCATAAAACAGGATGAAAACACATTATTTTGTGGTCAAAGTTCATCACCTATGACAATAAAATCTTTTCTGAGAATTTGCAAGGACATGCGGTATCTACAAGTATAAATGATCTGATTGAACAGTTTTTCTTTATATCAAAGTTTTTTCCCCACTTTTAGTGGTTATAAATGGTTGCATCAGAAAGTGAATGAACATTGTCACTTTTTTTTTAGAATCGAACTCATATTTTTCTTGAGAAGACTCAGCATTACCTAACAATGTTGTCTCAATTTCATGTCGATGCTTGACCTTTTTATATTTATACATGGGTCTTGAGTTAACCAATCTTGGTAACTTTTTGACTTGAGGAAGTCATTCATCACAGCATTTTGATGCAGGTCAAATATGTTTTGCTTAACATTAATTGACTTGTTGAAGTCGTTTTTGTTTTTAAAATAAGGAAGAGAACCTATGAAATATGCAAATTTTGATCTCTACAAGTGGAAAGTAAAATTAGAACTATTTATATCTGAGCTCTGATTGGCTATGGATTTTTCTTTCTAAACTCCTCTGGCTTTTTCCTAGGCTATGTATTTTTCTATTTTTCTAAACATACACTTTTGAACAAATATTTATAAGTTTGTGTTATATCAACACAGATTAATATTCTTTTCTTCTCATAATTCTATTAAGAAAGATCCAGAGATACATTTTCACTCTAAAATTTCAATGTTTTAAAACTTGATTTCACTTAAGCCTTAAAATCTTAATTTTTCCATACTTAAGATGTATTGTACATAATTAAAAAAGATGTCATCTATGAAAATGCTGCTATTCCAATTTCAGCAGTTTACATCTTCAATAGAGTTTGTTGTTGCACAAAGAAACTCATGAGAATGTCAACAATGTTGGTTTATAGCTGTTTACTTTCAAAGGTCTTAGGTATTAAATGATGGCCAGTTTTTATTGGCGGAGGAATCTAAATGTTGATACTGAGATGAATATAAGGGATCATAGATTTATTCTTATGAGGAAGCTCCGAGCATGCTCGGAGGATGCTCGGAGCTTTTTCAGTAGGCTCTTCTCTGCAGTTTATGTGAAAATAATTATCATGATCCATTAAAATGTCAATCAAATCTACACCACTTCTATAATAAGGAAAGTAGAGCATTATAGAGGAAGCTCAATTAACACCTGTGTAAACATCTAATCTATTCAAATACATTTTGCCTGAAATTTTACAAAAGTATAGAATAGATTAGAAATTCTTCAACAGTACTGTGTAATGCTTGGAAAGAAATCTCATGTCTCCACAAAAAGTAAAAGTCTTTAACAAAAAATATACAATTATTATATTTTTAAAATAATCATTTCTTTTTTTATAATAAAAAAAATTCTCAAATTTTATAATTAGATGATATGATTTAAATATAGTTTATATTATATAATATGCTACATAAAAGTTATCAAGACACAAACAACAGTCAGGTGGCGATACTAAACAAGTTATTTTTTTTAGTTACTTATATTAATAGGTATTTTTTGTTTTTTTAAATTATTTGATATAATCTCAATTGTTATTTTAAATGTCAAAAGTGGACTAAATGTAGTTTTTAAGAATTTTTATATCATTTCATTAAGTAAAATTAAGTATTTATCCAACTTGAGATGAGTATAGAGAGATTACTTTAAAAATAATGACAAAAATATTACTTTTATAAATTATTTTATACATCTTCAAAAAACTAAGCGAAAAACTAAGCACAATTATTTAAGGAACATATGTAATTGTTTTTGATAAATATTTCAAATTATAAATAACTTCAAGTCTTAATTAAATCACAAGGTTCCATCCATTTATATTTGTTCATCTCTAAGATTTTGAAGGAAAATGTTATTTTAATAGCCCCAAGAGACCAATCTATGACCAAGAAGTGTGGCATCAGAAAGGCAATTAGTGTTTCAGGAGGATTTAAATAGTTTTATACTGCATGGGGAAAATAACCAGATGTGAAAATTTGTTAAAGCTTGTAAAACCTGTATGAATGGACACCTATAGAAATGATATTAACAGAAGTTACTTATTCATGATATATAAGTAATATTTGAAACAACCTTGTTTTCAATATAACTTGTATAGGTTATTTTGAAAATTACTAGTTTAAGTAATGCCCTTAACTAAACAATGGTATTTTTTTTTATAAAATTGCAAAGTTAGTTTTTTATATAAAATATTTTGCAATTTTAGGGGACATGGCTACTAAAGCTTGTAAACAGAGAAAAAAAAGGGGGATAGAATTTGGTTGGTTATTTCTGGTGATGTCTTCTTTCTTATATGCACTGAAAAATTATGTTGTTTTATTACTATAGTACAGGACAAGAAAAAACTTTACTCATGTCAAGTATTTCTTTATTTAAAACATAGATAAATTCTGCACATATTTTTGGAAAAATACCAATTAAACAAAGACTGATAGGGGGAAACAATTTTATATTATGTTTTCATTCAAGTACAGGTCAGGATAAAACTTCACTTCTTTATTTAAAATAAAACCAAATCTGCACAATTATAAAAAAAAATGACAATTAAAGTGAGACGTACTAGAGGGAAAACAATGGTGGTATTATCTCCTCAACCTTTCTTAGAGTAGCCATAATTTTTTTTATAAAAAACTAACTTTGCTATTTTAAAAAAAAAAAAAAATTATCATTGTTTTAATAGTCAGGGGCATTACTTAAACTAGTAATTTTCAAAATAACCTATACAAGTTATATTGAAAACAAGGTTGTTTTAAATATTACTTATATATCATGAATAAGTAACTTCTGTTAATATTATTTCTATAGGTGTCCATTCATACAGGTTTTACAAGCTTTAACAAATTTTCACATCTGGTTATTTTCCCCATGCAGTATAAAACTATTTAAATCCTCCTGAAACACTAATTGCCTTTCTGATGCCACACTTCTTGGTCATAGATTGGTCTCTTGGAGCTATTAAAATAACATTTTCCTTTAAAATCTTATAGATGAACAAATATAAATGGATGGAACTTTGTGATTTAATTAAGACTTGAAGTTATTTATAATTTGAAATCTTTATCAAAAACAATTACATATGTTCCTTAAATACATGTAATTGTAAGTATGCTTAGTTTTTCGAAGATGTATAAAATAATTTATAAAAGTAATATTTTTGTCATTATTTTTAAAGTAATCTCTCTATACTCATCTCAAGTTGGATAAATACTTAATTTTACTTAATGAAATGATAAAAAAATTCTTAAAAACTACATTTAGTCCACTTTTGACATTTAAAATAACTATTGAGTTTATATCAAATAATTTAAAAAAACAAAAAATACCTATTAATATATAATAAGTAACTAAAAAAAATAACTGGTTTAGTATCGCCCCCCTGACTGTTGTTTGTGTCTTGATAACTTTTATGTAGCATATTATATAATATAAACTATATTTAAATCATATCATCTAATTATAAGATTTGAGAATTTTTTTTATTTAAAAAAAAGAAATGATTAATAAATATAATAATTGTATATTTTTTGTTAAATGACTTTCACTTTTTTGTGGAGACTTGAGATTTCTTTCCAAGCATTACACAGTACTGTTGAAGAATTTCTTATCTTTTCTATAATTTGTAAAATGTCATGCAAAATGTATTTGAATAGATCAGTTGTTTACACAGGTGTTAATTGAGCTTCCTCTATAATGCTCAACTTTCCTTATTATAGAAGTGGTGTAGATTTGATTGACATCTTAATGGATCATGATAATTATTTTCACATAAACTGCAGAGAAGAGCCTACTGAAAAAGCTCCGAGCATCCTCCGAGCATGCTCGGAGCTTCCTCGTAAGAATAAATCTATGATCCCTAACATTAGATTATGTCGGACAAAAGAATGCTGATGGTTACTTTAGAAATAATTCAAGAGAAGTGTTACTAAACAAACTTTTTCTAAATTTGCATTGTATTAATATGTACATGTTTTCCTTCAATATGTGATATTCATAGTAATTTATTTTCTCACATTTGTTTATGTAACTCAACTCTTTAAATCAAAGACTGCTTATATAACAATTCATATATAAACAGTACACTAGTGCAACTAAATGTTACACCATGGCTTTCAAATTGCTGGTAGGAATAGAGTTGGTTGAAAAAAGCAAGATTTTTACATGGGTTCAAGTCTTTCTTACTTCAAACTCAGGGGCGTTAAATAAATAAGTTATTTTTAGCTCACCTGGCCTAAAAGGCCAAGTGATGAGAAAAGCTCACTTTTCAGTCGTCGTTAACTTTTACAAAAATCTTCTCCTCTGAAACTACTGGACCAAATTTAACCAAACTTGGCCACAATCATTATTGGGGTATCATTTTAAAAAAATGTGTCTGATGACCCGGCCCGACAACCAAGATGGGCGCCATGGCTAAAAATAGAACATAGGGTTAAAATGTAGATTTTGGCTTATATCTCTGAAACCAAAGCATTAAGAGCAAATCTTAAAGAGGTAAAATTGTTCATCAGGTCAAGATCTATCTGCCCTGAAATTTTCAGACAAATCAGACAACCCATTGTTGGGTTGCTGCCCATGAATTGGTAATTTTAAGAAAATTTGGCAGGTTTTGGTTATTATTGTCAATATTATTATAGATAGAGATAAACTGTAAACAGCAATAATGTTCAGCAAAGTAAGATCTACAAATAAATCAATATGACCAAAATGGTCAATTGACCCCTTAAGGAGTTATTGCCCTTTATAGTCAATTTTTAACAATTTTTTTTGTAAATTTTTGTAATCTTTTACAAAAATCTTCTCCTCTAAAACTACTGAGACAAATTTAACCAAACATGGCCACAATCATCATTAGGGTATGTAGTTTAAAAAAAATGTGTCCAATGACCCCGCCTACGAACCAACATGGCCGACATGGCTTAAATATAGAACATAGGGGTAAAATGCAAGATTTGTCTATTATTTTTTAAACCGTTATAAATAGAGAAAATCTGAAAGGAGCAAAAATGTTCAGAATAATGAACTCTACCAATTGTCCATATACGTCAAAAATGTTAGACAAATTCTTATAGGAGTTATTGCCCATAAATGACAAATTTTACCATTTTTTTCATTTTTGCTTATTATCATGAAAACTATGATATTTAGAGAGAAACATTCTTTTTCCGTTATGCCTTATATGATTTAAATTATAATAGATGATTAAACACTTTAAATCACAAAAATGATCAGCAAGGCAAGATCTATTAAAAAGTCAAATTTCGCCGATATAGTTAGAACTCTTTTGTTTTTTGAGCAAAAAGTAAAGAAGATAGAGAGAAACTAAACAGACTAAAAGATCAGTAATACAAGATCAACAAATAGAGATTTTTGTCATGAAGTCTATTCTTGTCTACAATGTTAGAGAGTGTCCTTTGTTTGATATGCACATAGATCAAGGTGAGCGACACAGGCTCTTTAGAGCCTCTAGTTTTAGTTACTCATATAGGCAATATTTGTTTTTTTAAAAATATCAAATTACTCAATAGAGTTATTTTAAATTTCAATAGAAGCATGGACTAAATGTAGTTTCATCAATTTGAGAGGAGTATAGAGATAAATAGTTACTTTAAAAATATTAACAAAAATATCTCTTGTACAAGTCATTTAATACATCTTTAAAAGAATTAGTAATTTCAATTATTTAAAAATTATAAATAACTTCAAGTCTTAATTAAATCACAAGTATCCATCTATTTATATCTGTCTGCCTTTAAGATTTTCAAGGAAAATGATAACTCAATGTCCCAAGAGACCAATCGTTGACCCAGAAGCGTCGATATGAAATGTAAGTTCGTATGAAAGATAATAAGTGTTTCAGGAGGATTTGTTTTTATATTATATGGGAAAGGTAACCAGATGTCTGTGAAAATTTGTTAAAGGTAGTAAAATCTGTATGAATGGGAACCTATAAAAACAATATTTACAAAAGTTACTTATATAAGTAATATTTAATATAGCCTAGTTTTCAAAATAACTTGTATAGGTAGTTTTTAAAGTTATTTGTTTAAGTAATGCCCCCGACTTCTTAAAATTCAGAATGGTCCAAAACCATTTCTATCCAGTCATACATTTATTATGAAATTTAAAATTCAATAATGAAAAAGGTTTGTTTAAGGGATGTTATGTAGTTTTGAAGCAACTTGGATCCTGTATTTTGCTAAATCAAACAAAATTATCATGCCTATTTGTTGAACAATACAAAGCAACAAAAAAGGAAGTTTGTATTTTGTTTCATGATGTTTAGCAAAAACAATTTGTACTTTGTCATGTTTGTTGAATAATGTTCATGATGTTTAGCAAAAGAAAATTGTACTTTGTTGAATAATGTTCATGATGTTTAGCATAAAGAAATCTGTACTTTGTTGAATAATGGTCATGATGTTTAGCATAAATAAATTTGGACTTTGTTGAATAATGTTCATGATGTTTAGCATAAAGAAATTTGTACTTTGTTGAATAATGGTCATGATGTTTAGCATAAATAAATTTGGACTTTGTTGAATAATGTTCATGATGTTTAGCATAAATAAATTTGTACTTTGTTGAATAATGTTCATGATGTTTAGCATAAATAAATTTGTACTTTGTTGAATAATGTTCATGATGTTTAGCATAAATAAATTTGTACTTTGTTGAATAATGATCATGATGTTTAGCAAAAGAAATTTGTACTTTGTTGAATAATGTTCTTCATGATGTTTAGCAAAAGAAATTTGTACTTTGTTGAATAATGTTCTTCATGATGTTTAGCAAAAGAAATTTGTACTTTGTTGAATAATGTTCATGATGTTTAGCAAAAGAAATTTGTACTTTGTTGAATGTTCATGATGTTTAGCAAAAGAAATTTGTACTTTGTTGAATAATGTTCATGATGTTTAGCAAAAGAAATTTGTACTTTGTTGAATGTTCATGATGTTTAGCAAAAGAAATTTGTACTTTGTTGAATAATGTTCATGATGTTTAACATAAAGAAATTTGTACTTTGTTGAATAATGTTCATGATGTTTAGCATAAATAAATTTGTACTTTGTTGAATAATGTTCATGATGTTTAGCATAAAGAAATTTGTACTTTGTTGAATAATAAAAAGCAACTATTAAAGATTTGTTTTGTTGTTTAACACAAAGCATCTTTTTTGTATTGTGTTGAACATTACCTGTACATAAAATAACTTAACATCACTAAATAGGGCTGTCGATTTTCTCTGTTGAATTGTGTCATGCAAGTGTTCTCGTACAACTTACTATACAGCATGGGTTTTGCTCATTGTTGAAAGCTGTACAGTGCTCTTTAGTTATTTTTTTTTTTTTCTTAGGTCTCTGGTGTTTAGTTTGTCTTGTTGGCAATCATACAAAAATATGAATTTGCATTTTGTTGAAAAATGACTATTCACCAGTACTTCTACTTCACATTACAGTTAACTTTGTAAAATGTCTTTTCTGTGTGACGGAATCACAAATTTCCGACAATTGTTGACAGCACAGATGTCAGAAACAAAACACCCGAGTCATAATATGTAATACATACCATAATACAGAATACAGAATACATACCATTTTCAACCTTCTCCTTCTCCTCATCTGTACTTTCCTCCTCATCCTCACTTTTCTTCATCCCTTCCAATGATTTTAACTTATTAGCCTCTTTTTCATCTTGTTTCTTTTTCACATTTTCTTCTTGTTTCTTTTTCCTAATTTCTTTCAACTTTCTGAAAGATACATGATGCATTGTTATGTTATTTAATATAAAATTGTCCTGAAGGAATGAAAATAATACATATTTGCCAAGTAAAATTTCAATGGGTCCATGAAGTTTTGAGTAAGGGCCATTCGAGGAATAAATGTAGGAAGGGGACGGGGTGTTAGTCAAAACTTTTTTTATATCCCACCAGTGATCACCCATAATTCTTAGTTTCAATTGCAACAAAATTGTGTAAAATTCCACCCCTATTACCCACAGGAAAAGATATCATGCGGTATCCAATCCTCCTATTCAATTTTACTAGAAAAGCCCTATGGTCAAACAGTTATTGCCAGAGATCAAAATATGTTGCTTTTGATTTTTGCATTATTTTTCCTATATCATTGACATGATGAGTAACACCAGTGATATAACAACAAAATGGGTTCATTAATTTCAACAAAATTATTCCATTTCTCAATATCAATCTCATTAGCTTTCATATCAAAATCTAAAGACAAATGACACTATTGGCATTCCTTCATTTCGTTTGGACATATTAGAAAAAGTACATGTACCATAGTAAGTTTCCTACCCCTGATATTTATACAATCTGATGTCTTTCTAGAAACCCTTTAATGAGGTAGATGGAAGGTTTTTCCGATTCTGTCTGAACCAAAACCTGCCTTTGACTGCATAAACATAAAATCTTCCTACACTGAACTCTTTTATCACAACATAGAATACTTATTTTTTGGTTAAGTTACCATGGATACAGTAAACATGGATATTTTCAATGCATTTACTTTTGAGTTGAGACTAAATTTACCAAAAAATTATTGATACAGACATTCTTCAAATGAATTTTATACAAATACTTTTCACATGGGTGATATTTTCTATGCATTTTACATGATTACGAGATTTAGAGAAAGTAATCCCAGCACAAAAATTTCCACGTTTACACTAACTTGTGTAAACAAACAACTGTCTAACCCAGGTGATATTTTCAGTCTAAAATGATTCTGAATTAGACAGGCTTATGGGTAAGAACAAACCTTTTCTTTTCTCTCAGAGCTTTCAATTGTTTAACTTCATCCCCAGTCTTCTCAATAAATTCATGAAACATCACTTCTCCATCACAGATACCTTCTTCTATCTTTACTAACTGTAGGGTAAGTCTTGGCCCTAGTTCTGTCAATCTGTAGAAAATAAATCAGTTAAATTATATTCCTACACAGCAAAACATGCAAAATACAAGCCACTTACATTTCCTCATATTTCAGGAAAAAAATAAAAATAAATGTGGATTGTGTCCACACGTGGAAACAGATGATGCCCCTGCTTGCATATTATATAGTTATAAAGGGACTTAAGGTAGCACTACAGTCAGAATTTTCTGACTCCAACCAACAGTCTTTAAAGATTAATTTCTCCAAAACTACTCAATGGATTTTTAAAATCTTTAACTCATTTTAAAGCTGAAATATAATTCTTTCTTAATCTATAGATAAATTTATTTTTGGTATGATTAATCTCAAAATATAGCTCATTAATTGCCAAAAAAGTGGTCTTCCAACTTGGATGAAAATGGCACATTCAGGTCAAATGGTAGTATAAATTTGTTTTCATCCCTTTAATCAACCATTTACAATCTACAAAACCGTGTCTCAGATTTTTGATATATGCCTCCAGTAATAAGATATATTATTTTTACTGCTGGATGCCAAACCTCATTTCACCTTTCATCTTTAGAGACCTATAAATTCATTTAGAAACAAATTATCCAAAAACTGGGACACAGTATTGTAGAAAATACTCCCTTCAATCACATATATCAAAGTCAAGCCAATAGGGTACCCGTAAAGTTTCTATTTTCATTTTTTCCTTACAATTTTCATGAAAAATTGTTCTGAGAAATGACCTTAAAACTGAATTTCCTCTTAAGAACCCCTATAAATGCCACATAAATACAAAAATTCCACTGGGAACACCCCAGGAGTGTTCTAACACCAATACTTTATCAATAGAACCACACACATTGTGTCTTTGATGCTCTAATGCTGTAAAATTTGCATTTTGTAAGCACTGTATAACACTAACTTGGCATTTGGCGGGAGTTTGACGTCACAGATTTGACCAACATCTGTGATGTACAAAATGTAGTAATTAAATAAAGACAAAGCTCCGCCTCTGTCCAGACAGTCTAAGATAAGAGAATAACAGGATTGGCCAGCTGCATCATAATTAATACTTAACATCATTATTCTCACTATAAAGAATAATTTTCATTTGAATTTTAAAAAGAAATATAATATGACCATGATGACTGAAATTAGCTTAAATATTAAAATTGTGCATTAAAAGACATGTCCATAAAAAGATCAAGACAATCCCCTTCTTGAAAATAGACTGTCCAACATGATTTATGAGTTTCATGGAATTAAAAAATTTCACATACACTTAAAATTAGTTAAAATGCCTAAAATTTTTTTTAATGTAGAAGAACAAAGACGAGAAATTTATACAGGCAGTCAGAGGCTTTCAAAGATACTTTCACACTCTTTTCCATAGATTTTTTTCCTTTAAATTTTTTCCTATTCATATCTTTTTCTTTTTCTCTGTTCTAAACTTCCATGTTTTATAAATTAGTTTTGTTGCAATGCAATGAGATATTTATCTTGTGGTCAGGGATTAACAGCTGGACACTGGTACATCATCAACAGATGATTGACATATTAGCCCCTCCCAAATGCCTATATATTTAGATTAATTACATGTGCTTTTATTTACATAAGTTCATTATCAATTTACTCCCTGTTGTGATATGATAATGACTTTGGGATTTTTACAAACTGTGCAGAGTAATACTTACTTGAAAATTATGTGATAAAAAAAATATCTTCAAAAAATCATTGTTAGACTGTAGTGCTACCTTAACTAAGAACGGTAAAAGTGACGCTACCCAAATTAGAACTTGATCCGAGTTTTATGGCAATAAGCATTGCGTGTAAGTCTCATAATATTTGGTTGAGGCAAACTTAAGTTAGAGAATGGAAACTAAAAATTTTGCAATTTTTCCATTATAAAGGGGCATAACTCTAGAACCATTTAAGTGACACCACCAAAATTCAAACTTGATCTGTGTTTTGTGGTAATACGCATTGTGTATAAGTTTCATAATATTTGGTTGAGGCAAACTTAAGTTAGAGAACGGAATTAAATATTTTGCAATTTTTCAATTTATAAAGGGCATAACTCTAGAATTGTTAGAGTGATGCTACCAAAATTCAAACTTGATCTGTATTTAGTGGTAATAAGCATTGTGTATAAGTTTCATAACATTTGGTTGAGGCAAACTTAAGTTAGAGAACGGAAACTAAAAATGTCTGGCAAGAATTGTACCTGTGAGAGAGCTAACAAGACCGGACTGACGGACGGACACACTGATGCCCGGTATTTCCATGTCCCCCGCAACGCGTTACGTGGGGGACAAAAATTCTTTTACCATTAATATAAACTTTAATCAATCACTGCTCTGGTAAGACCAGATAATATTTCAGCTTTATTTAACCTGATCATGCAAGGTTTAAATGGCGACATAACTTCGGAAAAATTTCATTTACTAAAAAATAAATAACTATACTAGTTTAATATCTTTTCTCAGATACAATTAACTTAATGATATTTATTACATAATTGGTGTGGTAAAAAAAGGGGGTCAGGGGAGATTTACTGACCTAATTGCACTTTTAGTGGCTTGAATATTTCCTCTGCTTCCCACATGTTGTGGTAAAACAACTTCATTGTGTTCCCCATCTAACTCTGCCTCACTATCTGATAAATAACCAGCTCTGAAAACATGAATAAATTAAAAAGAAGTCAAATATGTCAAAGGCGATCTCAGATCTGTACTTGTGTTGTATTTGTTGTTAGGGATGTATAAATACCCTGCCACATCTGGTCTGTGTTTTTGTTAATTGTTTTTCTGCTGTGTATTGATCTGATACTGATTTTTATAGTTTGTTCTTATATTGTGCTGTAACACCACTGTCCTAGGTTAGGGGGAGGGTTGAGCGTTCACAAACATGTTTAACCATGCCACATTCTTTATGTACCTGTCCCCAAGCCAGGAACCTGTAGTTCAGTGTTTGTTGTTGGTTCATATCTGTCATATTTGTTTTGTTATAAATCAACTGATTAGTTTTCTCAATTGAATTGTTTCATATTTTTCATGTTGGGATCTTTTATAGCTGACTTTACAGTATGGGTTTTTCTCAATGTTGAAGGCTGTTTGGTTGCCTATAATTGCTTACATCCATTTCATTTGAACTTTGGTGGATAGTTGTATCATTGGCAATCATACCACATCTCCTTATTTTTATTTTGTCTCAAAGTAGAAAATTTATTTTTACAAGGCTTACAAACATGAATAAGGTGAGGCTGCACCATCAAGGCATTTTTATCTTGTTTTAAGCCGAGACTCTTCAGAAACACATTATTAATGTCACAAACAAGGGTATTTATGGTCAGGGACTATGTAAAGCCAACATTTATAGGGTCAATGCATTTTGACTAAACAAACAGCACAGTTGCAGTGTAAAATCATTCTATACAAAGGGCTGAAAAATAAGAAAACTTAAAAGAACACTAAAATGATACTATTATTTTCAATTTTTCTTACGGTGATGATTGGATTGCAAATAAATATGTATAATATAGTATGATTTATCAAAAAAAAGTCCCACAGATGCCACACTAAGTGGTGAAACATGTTGAACACAATAAAATAATGTTCTTGCCGTAACCAGGATGTTGTTGTCTTTTAACAGTTTGGATTTATGAGATTTTCACTTCAGCATACTTTGGTATCCTTCCTGATTACTATACCAGATTGTACCAACAAAAGCTGTTGGTTCACTTGACTTATTTAGATTAACATGATAAAATATGTTACCAAAATAACATAAAACAACAAAAGAACATTCAAAAAGACTAATTTTGATTGAATTCCTTTGATTTTCAATAAACTTCTATAATATTCACACTAACACAATGTTCCAATTCAAATAAAATAGCTTGGAAATAAAAAAATAAATAGAACTAACTCCTTGTAAAGTTGCATCTGACAGTAGGATTATTCCAAGGGCTTATCCAGGTGACTCTTGGTGCCATATATGAAGAAGATATGACTTATTGTTGCTGGAAAAAATGCAACAGATATGTCCAAGGAAAAGATGGTCTCACAGACAAATAAACAGAGGTTAACTTGTATAACCCCTGCTTTATTTACTTAACAGTACAGAACTGACTGGTAACCTTTGAACTTACTTTGTAATATATTCACTGACATCACTATATTTACTCATATCAGGTACTGTTGCCTTGATCAGTTTCTTCACACTTTTACTCATACCAACTGGTACCACTCTTATATTGCTAAAAAATATCAAATATAGTAATCATTTCTGATTGGAAGGTATCAGCACATTATTTATTAGTAAAACTACAGTAAACAATAAAGCAAACAGACATACATATACTCCTATAATCCGTTTAAGTTATATTAATCTTCAAACACAAAAAATTAATAATACGATTCATACAGAATACAAAACATTTATTGTTCCAAATAATGGCCCTTGATGGGCAGCATGTCTATTATACACACAAAACATTACACTATGATTTTTTAAAATGATTTTACATTGAAATGAAATATTAAAAGTTCATATAGTTTCCAATCTACATATATATTTCTTCGTCTTACATAAATCATGTACATTTTATTCCAGGCAGGAAAAGAACCATAAAATCATTACAATAATCATGGTTATAAAGCATGTTCATTTTTTAGACATAATTAAGTGATAGCAGAATTTATATCCTATATATTTTATAATCATCATATGAACACAGAATTTGTTATAAAAAAATTCCCCATTAGGTCTCTATAGTATGTATTTATTTCACAATTCAACTTATACATAGGGAGGGACAGTTTGTAATACGTAACCACAATAGGCATTCATTGTACCTTTACATCATTATTCACATAAATAGAAATAGAAAAACCCTTGACCAATATTGCTGTTTAGAGTTATGAATTGAACCCCTAACATGCCTAACCAATTGCTTTCACAGTCAATTCATTCACTCCATTGACTTTTATATGACAAAGAAAATCAAAAGACTTCAAGCAATTAGTATATTATTATTAACTTTAGACACCTTTTATTTTATTGCTTGTAGTGGACTATTTCCCCTGAATCAAGTTCCCAATATGCAAATTATATATAAGCAGCTGTGCCAAGAGCCCATGATACACCTGTTTTGTGCATATTTAAATTGTTTCTAGAATAAAATGTGATATATTGACATCTTTGAAGACACTTAAAAGTTTGAATTTTAGGTTCAATTATAAGTTAACTGGAGTTGTATTGCAATTTTTTATTTTGTTGGTGAAAATCACTCTTAAACAAGCATTTCATAATTATACATTCTTTCCTTTCAGTCTCATGTTGGCTTTGTTTAAAAAATATGGAACTTGTAAATTTGTCTTCTATTCCCAAGAAAAATGAAATTAAACAAAATATACTAATACTAATCAAAAATGTGAAAAAAAGAAGTTTTAGTTAATAATCCTATATTCATATTACAACTAAACAAGAATATGTCCATAGTACACGGATGACCCACTCGCACTTTCATTTTCTATGTTCAGTGGACTGTGAAATTGGGGTCAAAACTCTTAATTTGGCATTAAAATTAGAAAGATCATATAATAGGGAACATGTGTACTAAGTTTCAAGTTGATTGGACTTTAACTTCATCAAAAACTACCTTGACCAAAAACTTTAACCTGAAGCAGGACAGACAGACGGACAAAGGGACGCACAAACCGAAAAAACATAATGCCCCTATGTGGGGCATAAAAATGTGAATGAATGTAACAGAAACTATCAAATATCAGTCATCTTACGTATGTGATTATATAACAAAATGTTAATCTAATTGGAAACTTACTAATGTCTGAAATCTATGGTCTTTGTTTCTGGATTATAATTCACCATAACACACCTTCTGATCTGGTTTAATTTTACCTGAAAAAGAAGGTGGAAAAGGGTTATTTTCATGCAATGTGTTTTGCCATTTTTATTCCACGTGCAGCCGTGAAAAAGGTTTGTTATTCAATTTTTTTATTAATCGGTAAAAAGATCAACGTGCAAGAAATTTTTAATTGTTTGTTCATCGTGAAATGGCAATTTTATTTAGCGTTCTTCCGTGCAGATACCCCCCCTTTACGCCCCTCAAAAAATATTAGGTCAATGTACATGCAATGTCTACATGTGAAATAAATCAAAACCTTTTGCAAGTGTTGAGCCATTCACTTTGACAAAAAAGCTGGTTGTAGGTGATATGTTCTCTGATTTATGACCCTGTCATATATTACCTACAGAATATACAGAGAAATGTAGACTGAATAACGTAAGCCTTCGCTGTGCTAAATCACCTTCAATAGTGACTTCAAATGGATTATCTTTGTGTATATAGTATGTACATGGCTGTATGGAAAGTTTTTATTCAAAGTATAAATGAAAAGTTGAGAATCGAGCTTGACCATTGTTTGTAGAATTGTGAGACATCTGCTCATATATTTAACCCTCGGTTTTTAGTGGGGTTCATGTTGCTCATTCTTTAGTTTTCTATTTTGTGTTTTGTATACTATTGTTTGTTGGTGGTTTTTCTTTATTGCCTTGGCATTGTCAGTTCATTTTTGATATTTGAGTTTGATCATCTCTTTGGTACAAAATGTATCTTTCACCTCTTTTTCACTTAATTTTAATGAAACTTTAATTTCTATTATATATATCTCATGTATTCTTACAAAGCAAGATGGGGAGTTTTAAATTGAAACTTTATATAGATTGGCTGTAAGATCAAGATTGTTCAATAAATGCAGACATACATGTCAAGTATATAACCAAGGAAGGAACTTTACAAATACAGAACCATCCTTAGCAACATTTGGATTTTTGGGTTAATGCTACAGCCATACTGCTTAACAAACAACTTCACAAAATAAACATATTCTAGTATTGGTGCAAGAAGACAGATCATGTTTAACTTTTGATATTAGATATTTGAAAAATAAATTGTCCAGTTTCTGCAATGATTTTAAGCATGTTAAGCTTGAATATATTCAATATTGCAGGCACTTCTCCTTAATTCAACTAATTATTTATAATAATAACAACTGAAATAAATTGATCAGACTGAAAATACAAACCTTGTTGACATTAATAGAAGGGAACATATTCTGGAACATGGTGGCCATCAGTTTCAGGTGCACATCGTCACTACTGAAATTATTCATGACAAGCAGGGGGTGGTGCTGGAACTGTTTCTGTTCCAAGTTTGGCCTTTTGAGAGATGTAATGACATCTCTAGCTAAACAATAGTTCTGTATCTTGAAAGTCAATGTAGGTCCTCGTGGTATTCGAATAACTCTAAAGTTTGTTGCCACTTCAGTTTTTGTGAACATGAGAAAATGTGATACATTAAGAGGTCCAGCCACACCCACATAATCCTTCAGTACATTTTTTCTTCTGACCTGTAATTCAATCAAATGCATGATTATTGACAAAATGGCTACAGAGGCATATGACTTGTATGAAGGAAATATATCAAATCAGTTCAAATACATGTATTATAAATCAAGTTATCAATAAATGAATATAGCAGTGTATATAAATAACACATAGCTGAGAGGGTGATAGAGCAGATTGTTACCCCAAGAAAACATTGTCAACTGAGGCGAAGCCAAGGTTGACAATGTCTTTTTAAGGGGTAACAATCTGCTCTATCACCCTCTCAGATATGTGTTATCTAATTTATTATACTGAATGTTCTTTTATTACTGTCTATTAAATTTCAAATTCAAAGTAATAAACTATGATGTCTACATAATAACCATCTGTATTTAATAAAGCGCACACTTGATCAAGCCTCTCTGTGAAGGGTAATAGAGTATTTGCCATAGGATAGAGTAAATTGTCTCCCTCGTCAGTCAGGGGTACTACTTGTACAAGTAATCTTTATTTACTTGAAGAAGTAAATAAAATATACTTATACAAGTTAATTATATTGTTTGAATAATCTCCCCTTAATTTTCGAAAAAATTTACTTATATAAGTAAATTTTTTTTACAATCCCACAAAAATTCTCAAGTTTTGAGATGTAAAATCATGCCTTTAACAATTTTTCTCAGGTTAGCTCATAATTTTTGATAAGAGTTCAATGTTTCATCTCATTAATTCAACAAAAAAACTGATTGAGCAAAGAACTTAAGTATTTGCGCAAGGCCTTCAAAAATTTCTCCTTGGGGACTTGTAAATTAGCAGTGTTCTAAAGATAACAGACAAATGAGATTTTCATTGTCCATGAAATTACACTTAAATGAATAGTAAAGACATCTGCAAAGGACAAACAATTTAAAATTCTGTTAGAGCAAAGAAGTTCTAAGAATTCAAGAAAAGAAGATAGGATGACTTTTTTACTTGTATAAGTAAAAAAATCTGAATGTCTAAGGGACATAACTAGGCCAAAAAATAATTTACTTATACAAGTAAATAAAATACACTTGTATAAGTATCCTACAAATTTACTTATATAAGTATATTATAATTACTTCCTCAAGTAAATAAAAATTACTTGTACAAGTAGTACCCCTGACTGCTCGTATTAACCAATAAAAATCTGGCATTTTGACATGAAGTATAATAAAAAATAGTTATTTATACTAAGATAAAATATTTAGTGGGTACCAATTTTCAAGGATTAAGGAATATAAAATGTCTTTTCACAGACACATGAATTTGTGGTTTTCACAATATGTACCCAGAAAATTCACATGTATAATTCATGGGGTGTCTTTATCTTTTAAGTGAACTGGTACTAAGGTTAAATTCTAGTTTTTTAATACCTTATATGAAAATTCCTTAATGTAGACGATACTGATCAATTGTTTAGAAGGGTTAAAGTACTGAGTGCAGCCTCTTAATGAAAGGACTGATAAGTTTCCCACAAATAACAATATATCCTTAGTAGTGAGAATTGCATCCAAAAATATAACAGTTTCACTAAACAGTCAGGGGACTTACTTAAATGAGTGATTTTCTAAATCACTGATTCAAGTAACATTATGTCCATAAAGGTTGGAAGTAAGAGTTGTCTTTCTTTAATAATCACCTATTTAAGTAGTACAAATTAATCACTAGACTAAGTGATTTAATTTTATTGTAGCTTTAAATATAGAATACTAATGATCCAGGGACTAATTATGTTGCTAAATTTATCAGAACCAGCATTTGTGTTGATATGATGACCGGGTCATGTCAGGTGATGACCTTGCACTAAATCTAGGATAATGACATAAAAATCACTTGTTTAAGTATCATACCTCAATTTCCTTCCAAAAAAATCACTTCTTTAAGTATCATTATTTTAATAACCCCCACTAATTTCAACACTCCCGAACAGTGAAATTTTGATCGCGAACAGTAGAATTTTATTACATAATCTATAAGATGAAACCTTGAATTTTACAGGAAAAATACTCCCACTGCTGGGAAAAATCTGTTAAGAAAGTATCAGTTCATTATGTAAAGCCATTTTTATAGCATTTTTTCAACTAAAATAGAATTTGCAGCTAAATGATTGCATCAAAGGCATAAACCTTGCTGCTTAAAAGAAGCAAAAAGTTCTTTTTTTTTCAATTTTACTACTCAAAAGATATTATCTAAACCTATGTGTTTAAAATTTTGGTAAAACTACAAAATCACAATTTTTGACAAAACTTCGAATTTACTACTTAAATAAGTGATTTAAAAATCACTTATTTCAATAAGTCCCCTGACTGCTAAAGACAGCCCTAACTATCCACTTCTGTTAATTCAGTACTTCAAGTATTAAGCCACTTTCATGACTTTGCTTGTTGTTAATTAAGATATGTTCAACCAATTTCTGAGGAGTGCACAAAAGCTATTACAATGTATAACAAGTGATAGTACCTTTAACTTTGAAGCTGTATAAGGTTCCATGACATGTCTCATATCTGTAATTAACTGTTTGATATTCTTTCCCACATGTCCACGATGGAAAACAAAGGAATGGGGTGCTTTCTTAAATTCTTCTTCTACACTCCCTGTTTGACTTGCCCTAGCCTTCTTTGCAGACCGTCCCTGTTAAGGAATAAATAAATAATACAAATATATATAAACATAATAAAATACTTAAAATTGCAATAAAAATTCATTTATAAGTCATGAATGTATTAGTGTAAAGTTTTGTTTGTAGAGTAAAGCCAGTCATCTTCATTTTAAGTTAGATGTGTTGGGACAAATTCCTGTATCAGAAAAAAAAACACCTGAAATTTAAGGTTGTGCCGGAATCAGACCATATTTTTGGCATTATGGCTCCAGCGCGTTTGCATGTATAGCTTTGTCCTTTTAAGAAACTTATTGATTGCAGATAGATGTGCATAGGACATGTTTATCAAATTTCTTAAGAAGCAGAATTTGCTTTCTCATCCAGAACAATTGAGTTCGCCCCAATTGTTTGGTGTTCTATTTGTATGTTTGTCCATGACGTTAAAATACTAAATCCCTGGGATGTGTTTTAGTTGATTTTAGTCTCTGATGCATGATTTTTTATTATTAAATGTTTTTGGCTTTTAACTAGCTGTCAGTAACTGTGAGTACTCTCAAATCGTACTTTCTTGTTTATTTGACCTCTTGATACTAATTGTAATGCTTTTTTGTTATCTAATGTTTACTTATTCAGGTTTATATCTGGTCTATATAACAGCTTTGATAAGTGTTTGGTATTCATGGTATTACTGTAAATTTTCACTTCTTCGTACTATGTACATCAAAATTATTTATTTTGTAAAAATATTTCCTTTCTCCATTTGAACTGTACACGTATACCTAACAACAAAATTATTTTCATTCCATTTACCTGTGTTTAAACATGTTAAACATGTTAAAGTAATTGCAAATGGCTGATATTTTTGTTCAAGCATATTGTTTTTCTTAAATTGTTTAACATTTCTGAGCGGTATAACATGTTACTTCAATTATTCTTCCCTTAGTTTATTTATTTTGTATTTACATTGTATCATATATCAAATTTATTTGTTCAGTGTATGTTCACTGGTGTTAATATGTCTTTTGATTGAGTAAAGCCATTTCAATTGATATTTTATAGTGTCTTTCTATGTTGTGATGTTACACTATTGTTTCAGATAAGGGTGAAGGTTTGGTACCATTAAAACATTTAAACCGGCTGCAATTGTTTGCACCTGTCCTAAGTCAGGAATCTTATGTTCAGTAGTTGTCGTTTGTTGATGTGGTTCATAAGTGTTTCTTGTATTTTGTTTTTTATTTAGATTAGACCGTTGGTTTTCCCGTTTGAATGGTTTTACACTAGTAATTTTTGGGGCCCTTTATAGCTTGCTGTTCGGTGTGAGCCAAGGCTCCTTGTTGACGACCGTACTTTGACCTATAATGGTTTACTTTTATAAATTTTGACTTGGATGGAGAGTTGTCTCATTGGCACTCATACCACATCTTCTTATATCTATTGGATGATCTGCCATTTGTCTGGCCAAAAATAAATAATTGTGTGTTTCCCCAAACCCGACCCTATCAAGTCAGGTGTGGGTAGGTAGGTAGGTAAATTATTTTATTTTTTTTTGGTAAATTTGTTTTTTTTGGTACTTGTAAATAGGAAATTACAAACCATCATTATAGGGCAGTATTTTAAATTCTAGGGTGTATCAAGCTATCAGTTTCCTCATGTCAGATATATTAAATAAAACTCTATGTATAACTTGAAATAATTTATTTAATCGGGTTTCTCTTGGGTGGTAATTTTCTAATAATGACACAGTCTCTGCAAACTGGTAGAACAATACGATGTGTTTTAATGGCATCTTGGTCCTTTGTTGCCCCCACAGCTGCACAGAAGGCACAGATATCGGGCTGTGCCAGGGTAGAGGCATAATACGGAAATTCCACTTGTGTATTACAGTCTATCTGTAGGCGCACATTCACCACGCCTTCAAGAGCACCACCTGAAATAAAGAACAACAGAGATCTTTAATAAATAAAAAAATAATATCCTAGAGTACTTTGTATATATATATTGGGAATTTTCAATGAATAAAATGTCTAAAATACTGAGCCTTCTGTTTATTATATTAAGCAGTATAATCTGTCAGAAATCTGTCCAAGTTCAATGTCAGAGAGTGTACTACTAGAGGTTGCACTTTGTAAATACAGCTGTTTCTCAAACCACGCCTCTTTTGGGGAGATATATAATATTCATAGATATGTTAATTTGTTAACGTACTGGTTCCCATTTATGATCTCTGTGTTTCATCTCATAGAGACATCACTTGGGAATGTAACCAGTATAGAAAAACATGGTAGCGCCTAAATTTTAATTCTTAGGAGGTCCAAAAATGGAGGTAAGGGTAGTATAGAATTTTAGTATAAGTTTTAACTCTTAGAAGTTCAGGGCATATAAATGTTGAAAATATGCCGCACAGCCCTATATTTTGACCTTTGAATAAAATAGTAGTGCATATAAACTTTCCGTTCTAGGATATTATTTTTCACAAAACTTCATAGTAAAAGTGTCACAGTTTTAGCCGCAAAGGGAGTTCCTATGGGAAATTGCATTGTCTATATTTACAGAATTGCAACCTATATAGGGTTAAAAATTAGAACATACAGAATTTCATAAAATCTTGTTTATCTCAGAGATTGTGGAGAATTTAACTCAAATATGAAGTTTTATAAATATTTCATGAAGATTGAGAAAATCCTGGGCCTTAACTATGATGAGTCAGCATAAATTCACAGTTTACAGTATGCATTGTTTACTTAAAGCCATGAGTTAAAAATAAATTCATAAAATATGCCTATTTGAAATTTAAATTGTTTAGAAGTGCTTAGATTTACACTTCGCAGTCATTGCAAATCATTGATCCTTCTTACATATTTTTGGTGGGGTGTTTTTGTCCTGTCGATAACCCAAAAGTAAGCCGTAACACCTAAATGTGCTTTTTTGTGACCGCGGCATAAAAAGTACAAGCTAGAATTACCAAAAGACCTCAATAAAACTTACAAGAGTGTGTTCTATCCAAAATATGTACTAAATATTCCACATTGCTAGAAGCATGGAAAAAATTTAGGAAATGTGAGGCCCCAGGGGCAAAAAACAGAGAAAAATGCCTCCCCCTGGGTCATAAAACAGATAATTTAACTTCTAAATGCTATGATTTTATTATTTTAAAGGTCTTTTGTAAAGAAAACAATAACTGTGCTAGGAAGTTATGCAAAAATCAGATGTAAGCAGTCATTTCTATCAAACTTTTAGTGAATTTATGCACCAGACTGATATCTTCATAAATACAACTTTTACAAATATGGCTTTGTTTAAACACTTCTAGTTCATATATTAACTAACTTATGTTAGATATATGGTTAGGGATGATACTGTTGTAACATGAATTCTAAACTGACCATTTGAGGCAGAAATTGAGAACTTTCATTGACAAATAGGCATACAGTAAGATGTGGACTGGAGACACAGGCAGGATTGGATACTTTGTATAATCTTGAATGTTGGAATGATTAACTACTAAGCATTACATTTATAGTATTTAAAAATGCTTTCAATTTGTTATCAAAATAGTTTCAAACAGGTTTTAGACAGTTCATGTCAGAAAACATGCACATAGGGTAAGCTGGCAATAATTAAAGTCTTGTTTTCAAATTCTTTCAAAAATTGAAACAGGGGTAGGTGTATAAAATGTACTGTAAAAGGAAACTTAGAGTATATGCAGTGATTTCTTTAAGGCTATAATTCTGATAAATAAGTATTGTTGTGAGAAAAAGTGATTTTAGAGAGTTTTCTATTTGAATAAATGTTTGTATAGGTTGCACTTTGTAAATACAGCTGTTTCTCAAACCACGCCTCTTTTGGGGAGATATATAATATTCATAGATATGTTAATTTGTTAACGTACTGGTTCCCATTTATGATCTCTGTGTTTCATCTCATAGAGACATCACTTGGGAATGTAACCAGTATAGAAAAACATGGTAGCGCCTAAATTTTAATTCTTAGGAGGTCCAAAAATGGAGGTAAGGGTAGTATAGAATTTTAGTATAAGTTTAAACTCTTAGAAGTTCAGGGCATATAAATGTTGAAAATATGCCGCACAGCCCTATATTTTGACCTTTGAATAAAATAGTAGTGCATATAAACTTTCCGTTCTAGGATATTATTTTTCACAAAACTTCATAGTAAAAGTGTCACAGTTTTAGCCGCAAAGGGAGTTCCTATGGGAAATTGCATTGTCTATATTTACAGAATTGCAACCTAGAATGAAGTATGCAATTTTCCACTGAAAGAAGGATTTAAACATTGAAACCATATCAAACACTGAATAACTCAATGGAACATGCATATAAAATACAATCAACTGAGAGTGTATGAACATTTTATTGTATGTTAAATGTGGAACTTTCATTCAATGTTGGTTCACAAAATCATGCTATGCAAGACCATGTTATAATATATTAAAAGTGATAAGAAAATCTTTTGGGAATACTATAAAAGCAAACCTTCAGGTGTGATAACAGATCCACAACAGTAGTCGTACTTGGTTTAAAAATTAAAACAATTACCAAATATCAAATTAATGTGCTTTAAAGATACTTAGAAAAGTGCTAAGAAAAATTTAGATGGAGTATGCACGGATGGACTGAGCCACACCGGTGAATCATATTGCTACCCCCTTAGCAGAACATACAAATATACAAGACTATAAACATCAGGCTGACCAATTAGACCCCCCTCCTTCATATTGATACAGTGATTCAATGTTGCTGTTTTATGCCCGGGCAGCATAAATTCAATGGATATATTCAGCCGATGGACATGAAGTGTATGTGTGAAATGACCATGGAAAGAAGCCTGCTTTTTACTAGTCAGACACGCGGAGCTGGATCTTTAACGTGCAAGCACACATTGAAGATAGCAGTCTGCAGGAAGAAGTGTCGCCCTACTCTGACACATTATTCTGATTCCGGGCAAACCAGTCTTTGCTCTAACTCTAGTACTGCATGCTTTGTGGAAAAGCAGCAAATACCAATTTTAAAGCCTTTGGTTCAGCGACTCCGTCGGGGATCGAAGCCACCGAACTCGAGGCGAGCACGCTACCATTGTGGCAGCCTTCTTTTTTCAAAGAAGTATGGGTGGTCTGCTTTTACGAGACTAGTGTGGAGTGGTCTGCTTTTATTAGGGACCAAATGATTAATTTAAATCAATTGCTTTCAGGCCTCGGGGCAAATTAGTAAGGACATAAGGAAATCATTAGGGAATTTAGGTTAAGGGTTTGAAAATTTGCAAGAAAACAAGAAAAAGAATGCAAACAAAGTTGGGGAGACTCTCCTTATCCTAAAAAAGTCTACCTTTGCTTGCAAGAAATAGATGTTGGGACAGTCATTTATTATGCATACCTGTAAACTTGTTAATAATAGCTTCTTCTTTTCGCTTAGGAAGTTTGTTGACAGCTTGACTGGCTCCCATCATTTTGTCAAAGGTATTGACAATATTTGAGGAGGAGGCTTCTTTTTTTTGTAGAGGTCCCATCAATGTCAATGCAAAATTTCAAAAACTTAAAGTCTTTATTAAAGTCTAGTGCCAGTTTCATGTCATCACCGTAGTGTGGACTAAATATTTCTGTAGAACCACTTTTTTCAGAAATGGATACACGGATGTGTTTTTTGTCAAGAGCATCCTCCTCCTCTTCGGTCAATTCTAAATCAGCTATCACGTCCTCACATATGTCTTCAAATATTTCATTCTTCGAAAATCTGCGCAACACATTTGTTACCAAGTCTTTCTTAAAGTTTCCAGCCTAAAACACGGCAACAGAAACCGACTGAACGGCGTCCATGTTCTGACATTTAAATGTATGAACAATCTAGAGAATATCGTAAAGACCCGAGACCACGTGGAAGAAGAAAGCCAAGTCGCGTCATCAAGGCGTTTTCAACTATGCCGATTACAAAGGCGCTTTGAAGAACAGCGTCTCCTTCTTATGTCTTTGACTCCTCCATTTCATAGGAGCACCGTACCACCACATGAATTTCGATAAAAAAAATTTCTACACAAAATCAGCAATAAAATTATTCCGGTCGCGGCGATTTTTCCGGGTCGGTCGGGATTGGGGAAACAAACAATATTTTATTTTAGGCCTCTTCTTTATTAAGATGCAAGACCTTGTGTTATTTTCTGTGGGTGTGGTTTTTTTCTTGTTTATTCTTATGAACCTTACTCTAATTTTTAAAGGATTCCGCAGAATCTTGTGATCATCAAATGCAATGTTGACTGTAAAAAATAAGTCCACTCATCAGTTAAAAACAGATTTTTCTGTTTGTTAAATCGAGTCTCATATTTGCGACAAGAAGCGTCAAGAAGAATAATATTTAGCGACAAGAAGACTAATTTAGCCCTAAGATACCTTATTATCAATTATTTTAATTAAATAAATATAGATACATGCATTAAAAGGTATTTTTTCTTTATTCTTTAATTTTGTTAAGCCATTTTTTTTTCAATTCTTTATGGACACTTAGTATAATCTGTTAATTGATGGATTAGCTCATCCTTTATGGTCATATATTTAGAGTTATTGCCATGTGCTTTTATTTACATTATTTGGTTCCCAATTACATCCCTGTTGTGTCATTATAATGATTCTGGGATTGTTGCAAATTGTTCGATACATACTTTAAAATAATGTAATATTTTTTTTTACTAAAAATTCATTACAAAACTGTAGGGCTACTAAATAAAACAAAATTTAAAACTTTATTTAGCAACAAATAATTAACTGTAGTTAATTGACTTTTTCAATTAATTCATTGTTTTGATAATGTATATGGGCAATAATTTGGTATTCGGCCTTTGGTTTCTTTTTGTATCTTTTTTTTTAAGTTCTAAAACTTTAACTTTTATTCTGTGGGATGTGTTGGTGTGAGAATAGTATTAATGGAACAAGTGGGTTTTTCGAGGAAAAATTAATCCATTGTGATTCACCGTTTTCGTGACAGGAAACCAAACAGGAAACAAAACTTTATTTTCTTTATTTTCCACAATTTATTTCAAAGACATAAATGAACACAATTACTAGTATTACTTGCTTCATGTTAATATTTAAAATCTATTTTCAATGTTAAATTAAGGTTTCTTTTAAATGCGACAGGAAACCATAAGAAACCTAAAGCATTTTTATTAGTTTTATTTTATTGTAAAATAATCTGAACAGTAAACGTTTTCTTGATAATGTTACTTATAACTTTGGTTTTTAAATTTAGGACTGTTTTTGATAAATTTTTTCCAATAGACAATAAAAACTATGAGAATATAGAAACAAGGGTGTCACTAAAATAAATTATTTTTTGGGCGCCAACTGATTTTGACTACCAATGTATTTTCTCTTGGTTTTTGTTATAATTCTTATACACTTTTATATGTAGCACATGTGCCTACTAACCCTTAGAAACCCAATGCAGTGTGCTAGCTAGCTCTGTAACACAATTTCATGGTTTACACTTTGTGCTTATGCGTCACAAACCAGAAAATTCAAGCACTGTATAAACTGGGAGATCTAGCTAGTGCTACTTATCTTATATAATGTACTTTTCTATAAAGGGCTGTTCCAGAACTGAATGTATGGGGGTGTTGGGAGGCACTTTCTCAGCTCTCACTTTTGATTCAATTGGAAAGATGCAGGACATTTTTAATTTCTTAATTTTATTGAACACAAAACAAAAAGCGTGCTCCAACAAACATATTAATGTTTGGAACATCCAATATGTTAGTGATAAAAATAAAATTGAGAATGGAAATGGGGAAAATGTCAGAGACAACAACTCGACCAAAGAGCAGACAACGGCCGAAGTCCACCAATGCGTCTTCAATACAGCGAGAAAATCCCGCACCCAGAGGTGGTCCTCAGCTGGCCCCTAAATAAAATTGTGTGCTAGTTCAGTGAAAATGGATGTCACACTAAACTCCAAAACATATAAATGAACTAAAATTAAAAAACATACAAGACTAACAAAAGCCAGAGGCTCCTGACTTGGGACAGGCGCAAAAATGCAGCGGGGTTTAACATGTTTTGTGAGATCTCAACCCTCCCCTTATACCTCAAGTCAATGTAGAAAAAAAGAAACACATAGCAATACGCACAGTAAAACTCAGTTTAAAAGAAGTCCGAGTCCGATGTCAGAATAGGTAACAAAAGAAACTAAGCAAAATGACAATGATACATAAATGAACAAAGGACTACTAGCAGTTACTGACATGCCAGCTCCAAACCTCAATTAAACTGACTGAAAGATTAGGTCTTCATCATATGAAAATCAAGTACAATCCCTCCCGTTAGGGGTTTAGTATCATACCATCATAAAATATATGAGAAGAACATAACCTGTATCATGCCAACAACTGGTTTTAGAATAAATGTGTTTATTTCCGATGCAAAGACCCTATGATTGAATCAATATTAATACCAAAATATGCCATCCTTAATGATTTTGATGTCCATTTTATCCACAGTATAAGTAGTATCTTGTAACGTCCACCCTGTCCCTTGCTTTTTGTAAAATTGCATGTTTTTATATAGATTAGACTGTTGTTTTCCCGTTTGAATGGTTTAACACTAGTAATTTTTGGGGCCCTTTATAGCTTGCTGTTCGGTGTGAGCCAAGGCTCTGTGTTGAAGACTGTACTTTGACCTATATTGGTTTACTTTAATAAATTTTGACTTGGATAGAGAGTTGTCTCATTGGCACTCATACCACATCTTCTTATATCCAATAAAAGTTTGAATTGTTTTACATTTGTGATTTCAGGACCTTTTATAGCTGACTGTGTGGTATGGGCTTTGCTCATTGTTGAAGGCCGTACGGTGACATATAGCTCAGCTGTAAATTTCTGTGTCATTTGGTCTCTTGTGGAGAGTTGTCTAATTGGCAATCATACCACATCTTCTTTTTTATATAGACAAGATTCCATATACAAAACATTATTTTGCGGGTGTATAGAAATTCAATGAAATCCTATAATTGTTCGCACCCATTCATTACAACTGCTGGAAAATTACAATTAAGTACCATGGATTACAGAAATATAACCAAAAATCTGATATACCAAAAAGAATAGCCCGGTTTATTTCACTCAATTTCTTTCCAAAATTTGTGACCACAAATATATAAATCTGATTAAAAAAAATTCTGGTAAGTTGTTATTGGGCTCGTTTCTCTAAAGGTCACAAGTTTGATTGTAACTTCTTATCATTCAATACAAGTTATGACCGATCTTCAAAGTCACAAGTCCTTAGATTAAACAGAACCCTAGTTTCTTTCAGCAAGGGCAACTGTAAAAAGCTTATTTTACATGTCAACATTAAAGTGACATGTTATTTCATGCAATGTTTTATCATGGCAAATTTGATATAGGTGAACATATTTTCAAAGCAAAATGTTACTTTTAAAATGAAAAGAAAAGTGTTTTGATATATTGGCCATGCAGGCAGTGAACCGGCACTACTTACCTGAAGGGAAATAACACTTTTGAAAAGCTATGAAATTGTGACACATACAACTGAACTGGATACAACATTGGCGGTTTCCATGTACTGATTTACTACTGGCATACTTATGCATTTAGATTTGCATCTCTGGTTAAAATCTGTCTTAAATGTAATAGTATTACTATAAAACTCCTAAATATGTGTTTGTTTTGAAAAAAAATAGTGCAATTTATTCAGAAATTTCCACGTTTTCTTAATTGATACAGGATACCATAATCGTTGTATCTTGATGTTTTAGCCAAAAAAATGTTATTATTGGTTTTGAAATTCCAGTTTTATACCATTAATTCCAATGTCAAATTCCTATTAATCCAGTAAAGTAAAAAAACTTTTAACTTGGAACTAAAATCTTATAATAGGCATCATGTGATAGTTGTGACCTGTACACCATCTACATGGTTTCCACATGTTAACCTTCTTTAGTGGGCTAAAATCGATAAAGTACTTCCTTTTAAGTCATGCATGGTAAAAGTTTACTTCTCCTTTGACAATATTATTGCATTTTTGAAAAGTGTTTGCTGATTATTATTAAAATTAAAAAAAAAAAAAATTGTGACAAAGATACCAACTCTGTACATTCCAAGTGTAACGGTATATCAACATGTTTTTTTTTTTAAATTATCTTCATTTACCTGAAATATCAAGTACAATTTACTGCTAAAGCAAAATCAATTCAACGAGCATCGGCAGAATGATAAGAGACGTAATGTTGAATGAATTCTCCAAGAAATCTTTTCATAGTTATCCGGAAACAAAGTGTGTTGTAACGTCCCTCGAATAAGAAATCGATTTTGTCAAGCCATCGGGCATTTATTTTCACTCAAGATAGTATGTAACATTATGCACGTAGGAAAAATAATAGACCCCCGTCGCGATCTCTTTGAAAATTGTATTTTCCTTTTTTAAACAATATGAAAACAGTCTACAGAATGTACTGGCTACTATCCCGTTGGAAACAAAAACGATGTATAGACCTAATATTTCATATACCCGGCCGTAAGCGCTTAATCACATGTTCGCCATATGTTTCACGTATGACCGTAAATGATTTGGACTGAACGACAAAAACAATTTTAATAAATAATAAAATGCTTCGCTGGGGCGCAGCTTGATACGACCGCAGAGGTCGAACCCTGAACAGTTGGGGCAAGTATGGACACAACATTCAAGCTTGATACAGCTCTGAATTTGGATTGTTATTAAATATTTGACACAGCATAGGTTTCTGACACAGAAAGAATGTGGTCTAAGAACTTGAATTTTTTTAATTTACCTATTATGGTCCAATGTCCAAAATCAAAATACATGGTTAGATTCAGCATATCGAAGAACCCCATATATTCAATTTTTGTTAAAATCAAACAAAGTTTAATTTTGGACCCCAACTTGGACAAACTTGAAAACTGGGCCCATAATCAAAAATCTAAACATATGTTTAGATTCAGCATATCAAAGAACCCCAAGAAATCAATTTTTGCTAAAATCAAACTAAGTTTAATTTTGGACCCTTTGGACCTTAATGTAGACCAATTTAAAAAACAGGACTTAAAATTAAAAATCTAAATACACGGTTAGATTTGGAATATCAAAGAACCCCAATTATTCAATTTTTGATGAAATCAAACAAAGTTTAATTTTGGACCCTTTTGACCTCAATATGAACCAATTTGATAGCGGGGCCCACAAATAAAAAATCTAAATTCATGGTTAGATTCAGCATATCAAAGAACCCCATATATTCAATTTTTGTTGAAATCAAAAAAAGTTTAATTTTGGACCCCAACTTGGACCAACTTGAAAACTGGGCCCATAATCAAAAATCTAAACACATGTTTAGATTCAGCATATCAAAGAACCCCAAGAATTCAATTTTTGTTAAAATCAAACTAAGTTTAATTTTGGACCCTTTGGACCTCAATGAAGACCAATTTAAAAAACGGGACCCAAATTAAACATCTAAAAACACGGTTAGATTTGGCATATCAAAGAACCCCAATAATTCAATTTTTGATGAAATCAAACAAAGTTTAATTTTGGACCCTTTGGACCTTAATGTAGACTATTTTGAAAACTCGACCCAAAATTAAAAATCAAAATACACTGTTAGATTCGGCATAACAAATAAATAAATGTGATCAAAGATTTTACAAATCTAATGTGCCATACTGTGCAATTAAAGATTACTTCTTGAAATTTTTCAATATTTGAAATTTGAAAAAAAAATAATATTTGAAGAATAATTCTTTTTAATTTCTGAAATCTGAAATGAGAAAAAATTTACCCCCCACAATTTCTTTTTATCCCCCCCCCCCCCCCCTTTTTTCCCCCAAAAAATTCTTTCCCTCAAGATATGGTCATAATCTCAATTCAAATTTCCAATGGAGTTGGCAACCATAATTACCCATTTAATTTTACCATAGTGCTAACTTAATCTATTTTATAAAAGAATTAAAAATATAGTGTCAAATCTTTCATATAGATTTTTTTGTAAAATAAAATGATGCAACATTTGCAGATATTTTTACTGGTCTTCCTTTATAAATATGCATTTCTTTAAACATAATTTAAAAGCAGTGTAAGGGAAGTAACCAAAACGTTGTATTTGGATTACCTCCCTTACACTGTTTTAAATTATCTTTATTGTTCATTAACCATTACTTTATACATAATTTAAAAGCAGTGTAAGGGAGATAATTTCAATGATGTATTTGATTTATCTCCCTTACACTGCTTTAAATTATGTTTTGTACTAAAGTATTTGTCCATTAACCAGGACAACCTTGATTTTCCCCCTTTTTTGCCCCTAATTCCTAAACGGTTTGAGCCATAACCCCCCAAAGCAAATCCTAACCATCCCTTTGTGGTATGGAAACTTGTAGTATAATTTCAGAGAGATCCATACACTGTTCCACAGTTATTGTCTGGAAACTAGAAAATGCTTATTTTTGGCCCCTTTTTGGCCCCTAATTCCTTAACTGTTGGTACCATAACCCCCAAAATCAATCCCAACCTTCCTTTTGTGGTATTTAACCTTATGGTAAAATTTCAAAAAGATCAATTCACTTAAACTAAAGTTAGAGTGCGAAAACCAATGTGTATTCGGACGACGACGCAGGACGACGACGACGCCGGACGACGACGACGCCAACGTCATACCAATATACGACCACAAAAATTTTTTTGCGGTCGTATAAAAAGTAAATAACTGGACTTCTGTTTCGTGTGAAATGTAACGCATAACGATAACGTCTTTTTCTAACTTAATTATTACGAAGAACAAAACTAGAATGTAAATAATCACTGATTTACCTGTTTGAAAATCTCGCGAGAGTTCATATTTGCATATTGTTATGAAGAATTCATTTACAATAAAGCAGACTACACCATCAAAAATTTGCGTTACGAAATCGGAAACCAAAGTAACGCTACTTTTCTTACACCTGCTACAAAAATAGTTATAGTTCTCAGCAATTTCTTCTGACTATTCTTTTTGATCGATGTTCTTTATTATTTGAAAGCAAAAGTTACGATTTTGCAGGCGACGATTATCTTTAAATCAGGCAGCGTTACGCACTTCGGAAGCGAAAATAACGCTAAGAAACGACATACAAAAGTGGCCGAATAATCTTAAATATTTGTTTATTTCAAGTTCTCTCTATGGGAGATTAGAAAGCACCTATATTTTAATAGAAATAATAGCATTTGATGGTGGAGCAACAACTTCTCTCAACAAAATACAATATTTTATCACTTTTCTATCGTTATCGGAAACGGTCCCAATACCAAATTATTGCCCATATACCAAGGCTTCCAAAACGGTCATATATTCCAGACATTTGTATAATGTCGGGTAAAAGTCCGGTTGGGCAAAGCATGTAACGGTCATCTACTTTTTAGTTTTCAAGACTTTCTTAAGAGACGGTCATTTTAACATAATTCGCGATCTTTTTGACCCAACCTTTTGCCTTTAACAGCCACACATTTCCGGTCATAAAAGTGACATGATCATTAAGTACTATCAAAATAACCCCTAATTTAATACCTTCTCATTTTAATCAAGGCTAATTAGTTGTCAAACAGCTGAAATTTACCTGGTCAGGTGACAGGTAAACTATTTTGAACCGGACATTGATCGGTCTATTCAAAGTTATTTTCTTACATTCATTTGACATTTCAGCGGTTTGCATCTAATTAATTTAGTCAAAAAGATTTAAATTATCAGAAACACGTTTACAAATATGATTTGATGAAAAAATTAAAAAGGTGAAAATGAGAAATCGTCATAACAACGTTGTTTGAACAAGAGACATGTCTCTGTTTGAACTAGTACATGTGTGCGCATGTGTGAAATTTAATTATGCATCCTAATTTCTTAAAAAAATGCTTAAATTGTCATTGATACCTTTATTTCACGTTTATTTCGAATATTTTCTTGAAGAAATAACGTAGAAAGAGCTACTTACACTCATTCATGCTTTGCAAACGTACACGGAATTTATGTATCTGTCTCTGGTCCATGTTTTACCATTGTCAAGATAACATCCGGTATTAGATTTAAAAACGAAAGTAAAGTTTTTGACAACGTTATTTTGCACAAATAAAGAGTCTAAGGCAGATATAAGTACGCTGATGTTGCACACTTCGAATGATGCACTGCCAATTTATCAGTTTACGTCAGAACTTCGAATTTGAATCAAAGAAAGTTTAATATCGTTTTTTTTTTAATGTCAATCATTGGGATGGCCAACTCGGCAACTGATTACCATAATTGCCTTTTGTTTATTTAGTCTTAAGGGATTAAAATTGGGATAATATATAAAATGTCCGGCTTGGTAAAAATAATTTTGGAAGCCCTGGTATATACCTCTTGCCGCTAAATTTGTCTTCTTGTCTCTAATTTTTACTTCTTGTCGCTAATTTTTTTTCTACTTGAATTGTCGCTAATAAGTGAGACCGGTTAAATCAAACTTTTTCTTAAGACATTGTCAGATGCTATTTTTTTTTATCTTAAAGATTAGCTTTTGTTCAAGTTTTGTAATAACCCATGCAGGTTTACAAATATCAATGAATATATGTCAATTCCAAATAATTTAATATGGATATGGATAAGAACAAGAGAACTTTAAAACAAACGAGGTTGAAATATTAAAGAATAGGGAATCCACGTCCCTTCACCCAAAATCATGTTCGCTCCCATTCACATTTGCACCCCTTTTTCAAGGTTTTGTGTTGAATAAAAACATAGTGTATTGCTATAATATAAAGATAATAAGTTTTTCTTATTGTTTAAAAATAAAGTTTGAATGGTTTTACACTAGTAATTTTTGGGGCCCTTTATAGCTTACTGTTCGGTGTGAGCCAAGGCTCCGTGTTGAAGACCGTACTGTGACCTATAATGGTTTACTTTTATAAATTTTGACTTGGATGGAGAGTTGTCTCATTGGCACTCATACCACATCTTCTTATATCTATCAAAACGTAAACAGGTTTCCTTTAGTGTTTTGTCTGGGACTATTATACTAAGGAATAGTCCCAGGTTTTGTGAATTATCTTTGACGAAAGCTTACACAATCATTCAAATCATGCACTATTCCAAATAAAAAAGAACACTAAAGTTTTTAGGACAAAGACAAATACTTGATTAAAGACTAATTTAAATATTGACCAGTGTTCCAGCTTGAATCTCAGGGCAGAAGGGTGCTAGTTGTCTGAAAGGGCACTTTAGCGCTATACCGTAGAAAGGCTTGTATAGTCCGCGGTTTTATTCTCCAAAATTGGACCTTCCAGACGGGGTGCGGACTATAGAGTACAATAAGCAAGAAATAAGAGAAAAATTTCAATTTCGCGGTCGAGGTGGTTTGTTTATGTTCCACCATCTTTGTTATTTCTATTGTAGAGGGCGCTCTTATCATTTTTCAAACTAATAATTTTAACTCATCCATATTAATAAGTTATTTCTATTCAATATCAAATTAATACTGATAAATATAAAAACTAAACCTTTCATTACAAATTTCTCGTTTCTTTTCAATGCATTGGTTGAAATAAACTGGTATCTGCTCGATTGAAACGATACAAACATAGTGAAAAAGACAACCGTAAACCAGCTTAGAATTTGTAAACTACAAAACGAAATCGGTTATTGTTCGTTCCGTTTTGGTGTTTCATACTGACTAATATGGTTTGTATTAGCTTAAGACCCTTCAAACATTAATGTGATAGATATATTAAAGACTGTTTTACAAAAGGATGGAACTGTTTTGCTTTCAAAGTCGTATTATAGTGATATCTGTTATGTACGGATTTCGACTCTCACCGGTTAATTTCTTCTTTTACACGTGCTTTTTAAACTTCCTGTTTAAACATACACAAGTTTCTAAATTGTTTTTTAAGTGAATTAAACTTATTTTAACAATCATGAAGCGTTCTAGAATCATTAACAAGCAGTTTCAGCTTCTGTTTGATGATGGAAAACAGGTTTTTCCAAGAAAATACCGCAAACGACCGCACAGGATTTGAAATTACCGGAGTTTCATTAGACCTTTTCTAACAGTTACAAAAAGTTTTTTTTCCTAAAATTTCGTGGGGAGAAGGGGGTGCGGACTATGTACCACTGCGAACTATACAAGCCTTTCTACGGTAACCCAGATTTTAAGGGCAATGTTGGACAGTGTATAAATTACCTTAAATATTGCTAGGCTCAGCTGGAGAACATTAGTTGTATTTAAACCATATTTAGAAATTAATGTGTTCTTGATGTTGGTTCCAGTAAGAATTTTTTTTATCAAATTATCATAACATGCAGCAAAGCATATCATTTTGATGTTAATCTAAACAAACTTGTACATTTGGTATGGAAAATAATCATCAGAAATTTCAATGTTTTATAACTTATACCAAAATAAACAAGAAGTTTTGAAAGATGGAGTTATACATGCAAAATTGAATGTTGAATGTAATTAAATTATCTACATTTAAATTACTTGTTCAAACATATAGTATATATGTTATTGAGAGTTATTTATTATCATTTGAATTGTTACAAAAAAGTATTTTTAAGTGCACACCAAAGTGCTCCTCAGTAAGGAGTTTTATAAATATAACAGGTGAGACAGGAGATGATCATATTTTATATTGATTCAATAATATATTGCAGAAGGTATAAACAGTTACTTTTTTCTCCATCATTGTTAAAAATAAATTTGTTGAGTGCTCCTATCAGGAGGATTATAAAATACAAGAAGTATTAAAAACAGGAAGTAAATCTTGTTATGTTCAAAGTACAAATTTCTTTGATTCCTCTTCAAATTTCATACTCATGGTTATGAAACAAAACATTTTTACCAATTAAGTCAAAACTATGTATGCCTTTAAAATTGTTTAAGATTTTATTTTTTATGTTATGCCTACTGAAATAAATTTTTTCAGGTGTACATGCTGTACATAAACATTACAAATGGATAACATGTGGACATTTCATTCTGTATTAAATATCTAGTATTTGTTCAATTATCTTAAATCCACTAATTAGCAGTAAACAATCATTAACAAAGGTGATAAAACTGCCAAAGCACTGGTATTTAACTTAATCCCATTGTCAGTTAATTAGTGTTACACAATCAGGTAACAATTTTACCGGAAACGCCGGTAGGCATGAAATTTGGAAATTTTATTTTTTTGAAAAGGCAGAGGGGTGCATTCTTTTACTTTGGAGGGCAGAAGGGCGGGGGTAAGGGCACCAAGGGCGGGCCGCCCTTCTATTTAGGGCAGGCGGGAACACTGTTGACATATATGAATTTGGGTTAAATTACACCAAGGCTAGTTATAACAACAATCAGGATTTTCAAACACATAACAATAAAACCAAATTAGCTCTGCAAAACCAATTAACATTAATCATATAATTAATATTCTTAATAATAAATCCTCTAATCTCAATTTATTTCATTAAAAAAATTCTCGAATTTCTATTCATTGAAAATAATATTATTTTGATATATACATTTAAAAAACATTTAATATTTCAACCTGTGCTTTAAAAATGGGTGTGATCGAACCCAGGGACAAACGTGTGGGGTGCGAATGTGTTGTGGGAGCGAACAGACCCTATACCAAGAATATTTACTTAAATATTATATATATCATAAAAGAAAAGAAAAATGGGATTCATGCCACAAGCGCCAGGAATACTATGAGATTTCTCGTGGAAGTGAAAAAAAACCCCTAAAGTACAGATGAGCTGGTCAAAGAGGTAAATTTTATCATTTTCGTAGTACGGTAAATTATTTCTGAGATTAAAAGCGATGAGTCCTGAGTAATACTAATAGGTATTTTCAAAAATGTGTTGTTACGGATAAATATGATTCTCCGTTGCAAATTTATCTTTTACAATCATTATTCATCGCACAGAATATTGCGATTGAAGACTTTACCATTTTCTTTTTTCGTCCCATTTTATTTTCTGAACATGTGCTTGTGTTGATGTGTAGACGTCATCAATTTGGTGGTAAAAAAATATGACAAAGACCAATAATAAAACTACTGCCAGCAAAGCACCAAATCCACTACAACGTACTAAATATAAATGTAAAGAATAGTCAAATATATGAGGATGTGGGTGGGGTTTAGAGAATAGAAAAAAATGGACAAAAAAATAATAATAAAGAATAGATGAAAATGGGAAAAAAAGAATAGAGAATAGAGAATAATTGGTTGCCAAAATATAAAGAATAACTGCAAAAATTAAAGAATTGGGTAAAAAGATATACTGATTACAGAAAAGAACAATGTTCAGATAACAGTTATCAAGTAATTACAGAATAGCCCTTATTTCTAAAGATAAAGAACAATGAGCGAAAAAATAAAGAATACAGAAATGAAGGACCCCATCCATACCCTCAAGTATGCAAAGTGCTGATATAAGAGTACTTGTACCAGTACAGTTAAGTTATTTAAAACGTTAAATTTTAACAAAAAAATAACCATGTTTACCAAAATCAAAACATCAGTCAGTAACGATAACCAAGGATATGTAAAAGCAAGGATTTGTATAAATAATTGGTATGCTATAAGCTAGTAAGACTCTAGTTATTTTTACCAGAGACATATATACATGTTTACTGATATATAAGATCAATGATTTCTATATAAATCCTTGATATGGTCGATCATATGATACATATATAATTATATATCTCTGTTCTATATATACAAATCCTTGCGATAACCTACCGTATTCTAACTTTAACTTGTCCAAAATTAAATCAAATACAAAAAGATCATCGCTGAAATACCAGGGACATAATGATTGTTAATATACTATTCCCAGCTGTAAAACACATAAACATTCAAAAATAACAAATCGAGACATAACAAATAGAAAGACACACCAATTAGTGACGTCTATTAATTATTCCCACTAATGAATTTCAGGCCAGTTATGGTATGAAATAAAATTTTTAATCTGTCCGGCTTCAGTTTCAGTAAAATTCATTAAATATTTAAATTGATTAAAACCATAAATATTACACAAATATAACGTTAACAACCAGCACCATAACAATTTATAAGACTACAAGTGTGGACACAGATCAGTGTGGATAGTATGATTGGATGTTTGACAGTGTTTTATATGACAAAAGGAGTTCTATGTTTTATGTTTTCTATGTATTAACTGTGTTGCACAATGACAACCAACATTAGGGGTGTTGTTTATGTAATATTTAGTTTTTTATGTTCAACACGGGCATGGCAGAGATACTAATTGCATTAATTACCAAATGATTATGATAGAATATATATGTTCCACATCTTTGATTTTGGATACATTTTGAAGCTATGAGAGGAACACATAATAGGTTCATTTTTTTCTTAATGTGATTTTTTTATATGGGAGATGGTATCTGAGAACATGTATTTGCTTACTATTTGTATGGTTCTATTTATATTACTTTGTTGGGGATTGTCAGTATCATAAGTAAAAGATTTCGGTTAAATGTGGAAATTGTTTCTCAGTTTAGAAGACATTTAATGTTTTTTAGTAATGACAATGCCTGACATGATGATTGGGGCTAGATGAGCTAGAACGTGAATTTCTGTGTTATTTTTTATTAATTCTTTGAAAATATCTCCTCCAAAGCTGGTCAAAGCAAAAAAAAGTTTTGACCAGTATGAAAATGATATCAACAAAAGAACCTTTGTGAGCATGCTTCAAAGACTCATAACTAACTACAGAAGTCATATGATAAAATGTCAAGTGGATATTATGAACATCTACTTAATATGTCTAAATATCTAAAAAGTTTTAGTATTCAATATGAAAAAGCTATTGCAAAAGTATTCTCTTTTCATTTTTTTTTTGTTATATGGATACAAATATAAGTGATACCAATACAGTAAGGCAGTTTTGTTATGGTATGAAAGTGTAGTAATTAACATTTACTGTTAATTCACACAAATTAAGAAATAAACAAATGAATGATAAATGTTGAACATGTACAATGAAATATATTTCAGAAATCAATTAGGCCAGATAGGCCTTATAAATTTTGGTCTTTTTCTTAACATACTGAATGACCATTTACACTCAGGACTGAGTCGCCAGTAGGCAGTACAGATGTAAAAAAATGTGGATAGTGTCCACATGTGGACACAGATGATGCCCCCGCTTGCATATCATATAGTTATAAAGGGACATAACTGAAGAACGGTAAAAGTGACGCTACCCAAATTTGAACTTGATCTTAGTTTTGTGGTAATAAGCATTGTGACTGTGTAAGTCTCATAACATTAGGTTGAGGCTAACTTAAGTAGAGAACAGAAACTCAAAATTCAGCAATTTTTCTATTTGTAACTCTAGAACGGTTGTGTATAAGTTTTATAACATTTGGCTGAAACAAACTAATGTTAGAGAACGGAAAAATTCAGCAATTTTTATGTTTATAAAGGGACACAACTCAAGAATGGTAAAAGTGTCGCCACCAAATTTCGTACTTAATCTGTATTATGTAGTAATAAGCATTGTGTATAAGTTTCATAACATTTTGTAGTGGCAAACTAAAGTAAGAAAACGGAAACAAAAAATTTGTACTTGATCTTAGTTTTGTGGTAATGAATATTGTGTATAGGTTTCATAATGTTTGGTTGGGGCAAACTTAAGTTACAGAATGGAAACTAAAAATTTTGCAATCTTTCGATTTATAAAGGGGCATAACTCAATAATGGTTAAAGTGACCCTACCCAAATTCAACTTGATCTGTATTTTATCAGTGGAAGTCAAAATTAAACATTGCATTGTATAAAGCATTGATTGTAGTTGATTCAACTATAATCATGGACAAAGGAAGATAACTCCAATTTTAAAATTACTTGATATTTAGAAGAAAATAAAAACTTAGCAATTTTTCCATTTATAAAGGGGCACAACTCAAGAACGGTTCACCAAAATTCAAACTTGATCTGTGTTTTGTGGTAATAAGCATTGGGTATAAGTTTCATAACATTTGGTTGAGGCATACTAAAATTAGAGAACGGAAACGAAAAATTCAACAATTTTTCCATTTTTAAAGGGGCATAACTCTAGAACGGTAAAAGTGACGCTACCAAAATTCAAACTTGATCTGTGTTTTGTGGTAATAAGCATTGCATATAAGTTTCATAACATTTGGTTGAGGCAAACTAAAGTTAGAGAACGGAAACCAATTTTGGGACGTACGTACGTACGTTCGTACAGTCGGACAAGGGTAAAACTTAATGCCCCCTCCGCTATGGCGGGGGCATAAAAATAAAGTGTAACAAAAGAACTTAGCATCATATTGCTAGTAGCGCCAGTAGCATTGTTTGGTGAATTTGTGCTTTTTTTTTTAATTTGGCTAATGGACAAAAAATGTTTGGTTCAAATCTAAATAAAATGCTTTTATCTCCCTATTACTTACATTGTACATAGAAAGGATACTACTTTGACAATTCCTTGTACATGAGAGTTGTCTGTCAAATCTTTATTTCACAAAGAATGAATTGCATAACAATGAACTGAGCTCAAAGCAAAGCACTTTAATAATACACTTAGACAATGAGCTCAATCCAGTGATATACTTTGTACTACAGGTCCTTCATGAACATCCTACTGGCCAAAACCATATCTCACAAACATGCCATACTACATGGTTGGATCAGAAGTCCTGAAAAAGACATGAACTTTATTAACATATTTTAAGTATATACACCGCTTAAAACTTTCACAAATTTGTGGTAAAATTATTCAGTATCTAGCAACTATCAATCGCTTCATGCACAAATTGATATAGGTTGAGTACCCCTCTGTCAGAAATAAGAACATACCTCCACCTAATTTTAGTTAACTGATGAAGAAACATTCAAAACTATAAAATGTTATCTAATAGACTAGCCGCAATGAAATCTCAGTTTTCTAAAATGGTAGGTGGAACCTAAAACTCAAAAGATTTTAAACTATGCATTTTAATTATTGCAAATATACATGTAATAATAATTCTTCTCAAAAATTCGCTATATTTTTCCTTACACAATGTATTTTGTCTTTTGTTCGAGACTGTATATTGACCTCTAGATGTCTTTCAATTACATCCAGTTTGGCATGGGTTGATGTTTGATGGTTGTACATGTTATATATCGACGTGGGATTTGTTTATATAAATTAGGCGTGAAATAATTTTGGTTAACTGAAATCCTTTAACTTACTTCCAAATTAATGTTAATACTGAGGGAAAAAATTACATTGCTAAATTAAAACACATGCAAACTTTTTGAGAGGAAGGCATAATGCATGTAACATCTATTAGATCTTTTTTTAAACCATTCTAAACTACTGATAAGTGATAAAGTTTGTTAACTGTTACTTACCTTCAAAAAGGGGGTTGCATTCACTTTACTACATATACATATAAATATAATCAACAATACTGAGTGCAACACCTAGGATAAATAGAGGATTGTTTTGTAAGATCTAGAATAGTTGCTGAAATAAGCAGGCAATATTCAAAGTAGAATAAAAAATATTACAGGACTGTGTTTTAAAGTAATGAGCATTGTGCAGGGCTCACGTTACCATGCTACTGGGGCGACAAAGTCGCTTTCCCGGTCGCCACTTCGCTTTGACCGACCTTCAAAAGCGAAATGTAGTCTCCCTGTTGTTTACGATACTCAAATTCAGTCGCTCTCGTCATCGGCAATATTCAACATTTACCAAGTCGATGAAACAGAAATTTTTCATTTGAAAGTAAAGAAATTCAAAGACATAAACGATTTATTTTCTTTAGGAGGTTAAAGCATTGATTTTAAGGTTGGTTGCATGTTATTTTCATAAAGAAAACTTTTTTATCACTTCTGGTACTTGTTACTCAAGCGTAGATCAAATCATTCTAACTTTCGGCAAAATAAGCTTGTTACTTCATTAGAACGTGATGAAATTAAAGATTTCTTGCTGTTGTGCAATACACTGTGCTGTTGCGCAATACTTAGTAAATCTGTCGTCAGACTATAAACAAATAAAGTTCAATTAATTCCCAGTCATATTAGAAATTTATGAAAATGTAAAGGGAGTTGCATGAGAATTGCTGACAGCATTTTTGAGCTATTGTCCGAAAACTGGAAAATCACCCCTTTCTTAATGAATAAAACCCCATCACTCAGAAATGTAAAATGTAAAATTTATAAAATTCTAAACGGAGCTTACATCAATATAGATATAAACAATTCACCAAAGTTTCATACAAACTGCTGAAAGCATTTTTGATTTTTGTCCGAAACTGGAAAATCCCCCCTTTTTTCATGAATAAAACCCTGCAACTCCGAAATGTAAAATGTAAAATATATAAAAATCAAAAGGGAACTCATGTCAATAGATATAAACAATTCACCACAATTTCTTGCAAGTTGGTGAAAGCTTTTATTGTCCGAAAACTGGAAAATCCCCCTTTTTTTAATGAATAAAACCCCATAACTCAGAAACATAAAATCTAAAATTTATAAAAAACGAAAGGGAGCTATGTCAATAGATATAAACAATTCACCAAAGTTTTATGCAAATTAGTTAAAGCGGTTTTGAGTTAATGTCCGACATGTTGACGACGGACAGACAGACGGACAACGGTATACCATAGTACGTCCCGTAAACGGGCGTATAAAAATGACAGGGTGTCATACCACACCAAAACCTTCTGAAGGAAACACAAAGTTGGCAAACAAATTTTTTTTTTTCATTGACAACCCTGTATAACCTTGCCGCAGTATTGAGTCTACATGCATTACCTTGTATATTTCATGTACATTGAACTTAAAAATATGTAGTAATTGTCAAAGTTAGTTATGTCAGTTATAATTTACACATTTACTGAAACATGCCAGAGAAGTGCATGTACAAACTTTTGAATTTGATCTGCAAACTGGGAAAGCCATCTTTTTTTATGAATAAAATTCCACAATTTATTAAATTGAAAGGGAGCTTGCATCAATAGATAGATATAAACAATTAACCAAAGTTTCATGACAAATGACAACTGCTTAAAGAATTTTCGAGTTAATGTCCAAAAACATGGAAATCCCCCTTTTTGAATGAATAAAACTCCTTACATTAAAACTGGATAATGTAAATTCTAAAATTCCTAAACAATCTAAAGGGAGCTCACATCAATACATGAATATAATCCCATATAACTCTGGAACGGGAAACCTAAAATTTATAAAATAATCAATTCACAACAGTTTCATGCAAATTGGTGAAAGCGTTGAAGAGTTTGTGAACAAAGCATTTTTAGAGTTAATGGGCGTTAACATGAAAATCCCCCTTTTTTAATGAATAAAACCTCACATTTTGAAAATGTATATTATAAAATTCCTAAAAATCTAAAAGGGAGCTCACGTCAGTAGATATAATCAATTCACCAGAGTTTCATGCAAATTGGTGAGTTAGTGAACAACATGCTAGAAACAGACAGATCAGGGCAGACAGACGGACAAAGGCATACCATAATATTTCTCATGAACAGGCGTATGAAAACTGCAGGGTACCATTCCAGGCCAACCCCCTCTGAAGGAAACACTATAAGGGAGCTTCCTTTCCATTTTTATGGGGGAAAAAGGGGGGGGGGGCTAGGATGAAAAATTTTGTCCTGCATTTTTTTTTTAGTTCGAGATGTAATCTGTCCTGCCTTTTTTCTATTAGTTTATCCCCACTTGTTTTTACATAATTGTCATCCTGCCTTTTTTTTCATAGTCTCATCCTGCCTTTTTTTCAAATTTCATCCTAGACCCCCCCCCTAAAAATCAAATGGTAGCTCCCTAAGTTAGCAAACAAATTATTTTATTTTTACATTGACAAACCTGTATAACCTTGAAGCAGTATTAAGTTCATGTATTATCCCACATATTATTACATGTACATTGAACTAAAACAAATTGTGGTCATTGTCAAAATTATAATTTACAGTTTACTTTTCCAATGCTTTTAATTTAAGATTAGGGCATTTTTGTCATTGGAATTGAGTTTTGTAGTCGGAGATTACTCTAACCTCCGACTGTTTTGCGACACCAGCTAGGGCAGTGGGACTTCAGCTGGTCCCATATCAGATAGATGATATTTGCCCGTCCAAAGTGGATGTGCTGCTTCGTTGCTTCTGGAGTCGACTGGATCCATATAAATCAAGCCTCAATTTATTCATTTTTCTCTTCATTTAACTAAGTTTGATCAACCTGCCACCCGTTATCTTCTCATATTTGGACAGTTTTCACATTGACCCATCCAGTGGCGGACCCAGAAATTTTCATTAGAGGGGGCCCACTGACTGCCTAAGAGGGGGCCCGCTCCAGTCATGCTTCAGTGATTCCCTATATAATCAACCAAATTTATCCCACAAAAGGGGGGGCCCGGCCCCCCCCCTTAATCCGCCTCTGCCATCAATACTGACATTTTAGAGGGTATGAATGCCCTTTACCGTCAGGCGTCTAACGGTCATTTTCGGCTACCGTAAGCGTCAAATATGTTAACATTTTACCGTGATTCGTCAACATATCCTTGTGATTCATCAGAGGTCTCAAATAATTATCGTTACCGTTATTTTTGGCAAAAAATTAATGTGATTCGTCAAAATCTGTCGATTTTTTTATCGTCTTGAAGAAAGTCTTCATTTTATCGTCATGCACCAAAAATTACCGTTGTCATTTGGCAAGATTTTTTACCATTATTCGTCATGAAGGTACGTACCCCCATTACAACCCTCATTTTAACTTTCACTTTATAAGAATGTCACATGACCAACATTATGAGAACTGATTTATGCAAATGACCCTTATTCAATAGGAAAACAATCTATATAAATCTAGCCTCAATTAGTTCATTTTTCTCTTCATTTAAGTAAGTTAAATCGACCTGCCACCCGCTATTTTCTCACATTTGGACAGTTTTCACATTGACACATCAATACTTGTATTTTTACTTTAACTTTAAAAGATTGTGACATGACCAACAGAAAAAATAATTTACAATACATTATGAGAGCTGATTTATGAAAATGACTCTTATTCAATAGGAAAACATAATCTAACACCTCGTTCATTTATGATGCAAATAAGCTGAATGGCCAAGTGTGTTCAATTTGAAAATAAAGAATTAAAATGCAGGAATAGCAAAAACAGATGTTGGACATCAGAGTAATCTCGGACTATGAGTATGAGTTTTAGGCAATTTGTAGGGGGGAGGGTTCAAGGGAAGCAAATACTCTTTTAATTATGCATGTTTCAAAAATTGGGGAAAAATTACACAGAGCGTTGAGTCATTTTTTTCAGACTTAATTTAAATAATGACTAATGTAGACTTACCTTCTAATTCTATAAAAAAAATCACAACTACTGAACAGGAACAATCATGGTACTTTTTTGTCTATGAAACTACACTATGACATCTGATCTTCAAAACCTACAAACAGACACAGAATTTCCAGAAACATCATCAAATAGTGAAATATAAGATTGATTGCACCTTGTATGGATAGTTCCAACACGTGTTACATGGGGAGCCCGTTTGTTTACAAATAATAATGTCACGTGATCACGCACTGACCGTCACAAATTTTTATCCTCCGCCTTTATTCTTATTACACAATATTACTGTACTTGCACAATTCACAAATGCATAACCCATTTATCTTGCAGACATGCAATGGGAATGTGCACGGTTATCAAAAACTACAAAAATATTGCATGTACAGTTAATGAAGAAGTTATTTCATCAAATAGATATTTAGATAAGATTTTCACTCATGACACAAATTGACTGGGTGTCATTGCCATCCGGGATAATTGATAAATGGGATTAAGTTGACCGCCAAGAAGGTGTAGAGAACCACCTCTGGAGAACCTTAACATTAATAAGTAATACTCACCAAAATTTCTCTATAATTAACGCTATTTTCTGTTGGAAAATCTCAGAAAGATGCTGATAAACTTATTTGGTGACACAGATTATTTTCTTGTTCTGGCGCGAAATATATTCTTACTCTTAATGCTTGACGTAACAAAATTTGTATAGAATTATATTTTACTAAAGCTCAGCGTAAATATGCAGAAGCATTACAATTAATACATTAATGATAAAATGTGTAAATATTTCTGTAAAAGAATATAATTTTACTTTCCCAGTATACTTCACTTAGAATTACATTTGAGCGCAAGAAAGTCTCCTTGTGAATCGGCCCGGGGTCGAAGTTCAACATATCAACGGAAATTTTTGCGTGTGCTTGCGTTGCTTTACATCGAGGCTACAGCTTTTCAACCAATCGGGGAATGTTTACCTAGGACATACATCTATTTTACTGCAGGTTTTGACATGTTCAAATCGGGATTATAGAAAAATGGAATGTTGTTGGTAAATACAAAACAGAAAATGATGAACACTTTTAGCAAAAGATAAATTGGACGATGCAGGACGTGACGGCCATACTGCCATGACGTCCATAGGATGAAACGGCCATACCCCGAAAAGATGAAACGGCCATATGTCAAAAACGGCCATACTTTGTGAAGACGTATCCTCCATGGTTTTTTTTTATATAGATGTTATATATGAATTATTTTGATACTTATAGATGGTTATTATAACTTTTAAATAAACTTTACTGTTTTTATATTATTTATCATGTTTAATTGTGTTATATCATTTGTTTACTCATTATATATATCATAAATGAATGTGTTTAATCTAATAAAATATTAAAATATCATATTGTTTTCTAAATGATTTTTTGATATCTTGCGTATAACAAACAGAACAAAATGAACAAATATGAATGACTATATCCGAATGGGAGACTAATTTCTGTCAAAATTAAAACAATAAGTTCAGTTTTGAAATATAAAACAAGGTAATCAAGTAATGATTAAGTTTGAAATTTAAGAAGATTGTTGATTGCTTATTATTACTTCTTTGATGAACACAAGTATTAATAATGCTTTTGTCAAGAAACTGTAATGGAAATACAATTCAAGATCACTATAAAAACACAACACCCAAGCTGAGTTCAAGCGGAGTGCAAACATACATTTGGTAGTGAAATTCTTGTAAAAATACAAGCTGTTTGAGCAGTCTTTTTGATGTACTGACCTTGCTTTATAAAAATCACCAGAAATATCGGTGGCACTCATTTGGAAAATTGCTGTTCATCATGTCGTACCCATCATAAATCATATTAATCCAATCATTGGGCGCGTGTCTCTGTTAAATACAAAGTATACACATTTCGGAGGTGTTAATCCTTTAATTAGTTTACGTGATTGCCAATTATCAAACAATGTTACAAATATTAATGTGAATTTATATATTTTGAATTATATTTTGACATATAATATTATATTATATTTGACGTTTTTTTTATACTTTTTTTGTGCAAAAATACACAATTATATTTTGTTTCACGACTTTTATACATATGTTTTTCGTTTAGGCTCCAGCAGTATTAGAAGCACCACCATCACCAGCTTGTTGAGAGGTATTTGGTTTAATTAATCATATTTTTTATTATAGTCTCTTAATTTTTTATTACTATTTCAAATTAATTTAATGTAATAATTATTAATAAATTATTTTAAAGTTAATAATGTTATTTTCAGGCAAAAGAAGTATTTAATAATTTTAAGTCAAACTGGTGTATATTGTAAATTTTAAATATAAAGGTGTAAAAATATGTTTATATGTATATGTCATATCTTAAAAGTCTCTCATAAATCTTTTTAAGATTGGTGCATACAATGTAATTTTTTTAATGTTTTAAATTTATTTAGGTGAATCTCTTTTTATGTTTGTATGTGGTGAGACTATAATAAAATATTGAATCTGTTAAAGCCATCAAGATAATATCTCTAACTTGTAACTAAGTTTTGTTAAAGTTACAAATGTAATTTTCATTATTTTCAGTGATATTGAAGATCCAGAGCTTTCAGACTCATTTGTAGAGGACAGACCAGTAACCTTCGAGGTAGTGGAGAACGGTACGATGAAAAGAGCCAAGAAGCTAGTCAGCGGTGATCGATCATGACGGGTTTTCGTATACAGTTAAGGTATAATTATAATAGATATATCATATAAAGAAATGTATTATATATGATTTTATGCTTTTGAAAGTGACTTATAGACCAAATGGGTCGGTTTATTTTTAAGTTATATATTTGTATTTTGTTAAACTGTTATTACACATGTCACAAATTATTGTATATATATATATATATATATATATATATATGTAATTTTTTTTGGTTTATAGAAATAAGAAGACATGGTATGATTGTCAATGAAACATGTGTATGCAGTGGAATAAATGAATGAGTGACATGAGCATATGAGAGAAAAAAATGAGATTGTTAATTTAAAAAATGTATATAAGATGAATGTTCAATGGCATATGTATATATGTATGTTCTTACATTTCGATGTGTTTGATTTTCTACATGCCTGAACGAAAAGAATAATATATATGAGTGTCTTGTGTATGTATGATGTATGGTTTATATGTTTGTTGTATATTTTTTTTAACTGTATGACTGAATGAATAAATAAAATATATTAAACAAAAATATCATCTTTTTGTTTCTTATACTAGAGTATATTGGTATGATTGTCCATAATACAATTCTCCATCAACAAATGCACAAAAATGGGAACATTTAAATTGTCAACAAATAGTATTCAACACAATGAACAAACTTAAGCAAAAAGAACATTCAGTATGATAAAAATGAAACTGGCCATCTTTTATCATGTTATTAGGGTGCACATTTCTGTCAGATATTACGGGTAATTTGTTATGTTATTGGAAAATTCTACAGTAGACTCCGTCTTGGAAATATGTTCAGCAAATGGAATGACTTTAAACTATAAGAAAGAAAAAAAAACAGAATTATTAAACTATGTATCTGATGATCATGACAAATATTAGTCCAAATAATTATGACGTCTTGAAAGGCTATTATATTTTTTTTCTTTGACGCGATGTATCGCGTCAAAGAAAAAAAATATAATAGCCTTTCAAGACGTCATAATTATTTGGACTAGACAAATATAACTCGAACTTGATGAACTGCCTTCCTTAGAGTTAACCTTAACACTGAGTCCTGTTTTAAATTTCACCAAGACTGAGATTGAGAAGATTTTTATTGTTTAGAATAATATATTTTTTTTACAGATATAATAAAAAGATCTGTAACATGTGCTTGTATTTATATATCGTCATCGACAGCGACAGTCAACATTCCTACAGTTTAAACTTCATATAAAATAAGATTCCTTTATATCACATTACAACAAAAATGATTCTTCAGAAATTGTTTATAACTGATAATGAAGAAATAATCAATATACTTACATAAAATGGCCCCAACAAGTTGTAAACACGAGTGATGATGATCAAGCAAATATAATTTTTACAAGAATAAATAAGATATCTTGTACAGAAAAAAATACTACAAAATCATATTAATGTTATTATTATGAATAAATACTTATTTTATTGTTATATTTTATGTTATAACCTCAATAAAATATTTTTTTTAAAGTGTGGACGATACGTCTCACAATGTGTGGCCGATATGTCCCATGGACGATGTGACGGTATGGCCGACACATCCCATGGCCGTCATGGAAGTATGGCCGTCGCGTCTCGAAAAGCAAATTGGATCGGGGGTCTGTGAATTCACATTATTTGTACAACTCTCCTTACTCTTGGGAAGCGTGTGCTTTACTTCGAGGCTTGCGTTGCTTTACATCGAGGCTTGCGTTGCTTTACATTGACGCCATAGTAGTTCAACCAATCAGGGAATGTTTATTTGGGGCATATACATCTACCCTTATGGAACTGAATTGTTTGCCGCAAACTTGCAGCAGACTTGCTGCAAGCTTGCGGCAAACAAAAAGTTTGCAGGAACACAGAAAATAGTGTTTGCAGATGTTGGCCGCTAGCTGCAAACTTCCGGCAAACATTGCAGCTTTTTGCTGCAAGCTTGCGGCAAATTTGCAGAAACATCAATGTTTGCCGTAAGATTGCCAGAAAGTTAAGATAATAAAGAATGTTTGCCGCAAGATTGCAAAAAACTTTGATCGTTCTATATGTTTGCCAGAACATTGCAAGAATTACACAATATTGACTGGGCATGCCTAGTTGGTACTTCCTGGAAGCTAACAATTTGAAATTGTGGCTAGGTCATGTTGATTGTGTTTGGAAAATCCATTTCAAATATAAGAGATCAAAGAGGCATTTTGGTTCAATAATATAGGATATTTAATATGTTATTTTGTAAGTACAAATAATTCATAGAACTGCATGTTAAATAAAATAATTAATGTCACCATCATACATAATTAAGTAAGATACTATATATATAATATATATGTGTGTTTGAAAAAACGTTAGCTATTATAAGTTTGAATTTTGTAACTGCATGATGTACTGTACCATGCTTATTAAAATTAAGTTCAATTCTGTTATGCAATTATTACCTAGCTTTATACCCAATACACATTGGAGATTTATCCTTTTTCATTTCTTAATACAGGTATACAATGTCATTTGAGAATGACCCCTGCCCCCTTTTTCAAAACTTAAATGCATGTACATGTATTTCCTTAAATCTTTAAGTTTGCAAGAATTCTTTCAATGACTGTTTGTATACAGGCAGGAATTCTTTTTAAAAATTTTGCTGTGTAATTTGAAGAGATAAATTGAATGTGCCTACACACATGCCATTAGTATATGTGTAGTTCCTGCAAGTTTGCTGCAAGTTTGCAACAAACAATTGCCGCAAACTTGCAGCAAACAATTGCCGCAAGCTTGCGGCAAATCTAATTTGCATAATTATGTTTGCAGCAAGCTTGCCGCAACCTTCATTTGCATGGTAAAATGGTTGCGGCAAGTTTGCAGCAAATGTTTGCTGCAAGCTTGCGGCAATGTTTGCTGCAAAATTGCGGCAAATGTTTGCCGCAGGGCTTATTTTTCGGTAAGGGTATTTTTACTGCAGGTTTTGGTATATTTTAATCGAAATTACAGAAAAATGGAATGATGTTAGGAGATATAAAACAGAAAATGATAAATATTTTTAGCAAAAGATGAATTGGATCGGGGTTCTGTGTATTCACATTATTTGTACAACTCTCCTTACTGATGGCAAAAAAAAGGAATTTCCGTGACCTAAATGGTTCGCGAAAATTAATATTTTTATATATATATATAGTAACAATATAAATAAATAGAAATTGATCATATTCAATTTTATTATCGGAACTAGTATTGTATTTACAAAGTATTTGACTTAAATATGTACTATTGTATCTGCCTCTGATTTCGTGAATTGTGGTTCTAGATTCTAAAATTAGAATGGTCTAACATATTGTTTCGAGACATTAAATTTTGTGTAAAATTTAAGATTTATATTATTTTTTCGCTTGTTACATATATGAGTAGTTTTGTTTTGGTCAGTCACCAGCCTGATATAAACATGTGCATAAGTATCTTTCATATCCTTCTAATTACAGAATCCATTTCACAACAGATATCCTTCTGACATTTTCTTTTGTATACACGTGGATCTGAGTGGTGGTTTGCGGTCTTCCTTTTCTATTTCTTTATTTTTGTAGCCTATTCTCATTCTTTATTCTCTATTTTTTTTCCATATTTTAGCACTCGACTATTCTCTATTCTTTATATTTTAGCACCTTGTTATTCTCAATTGATTTAATGAAAATTAAATGCCATACTGATTTAAACTTGCATATCATAAGTCTTTGATTTCATATATCTATTACTAAATTGTAGTATTATTAGACATATCGGATTGAACGGTTAAAGGTAAAGAAGCAATAGAAGTTAGATCAGTCATTTATCGGGCTTTAATTTCAATTCCTCTTTTGATGATTAATGTCTTTAAAAGAATGTGGTTTAGCTAGCTATACAACCAGGTTTAATCCACCATGTTCTACATATTAAGGAAATGCCTATACCAAGTCAGTAATATATTTTGACAGTTGTTTTCCATTCGTTTAATGTGTCTGAGCTTTTGATTTTACCATTTGTTAAGGGAATTTCGTTTTGAATTTTCCATGGAGTTCTGTAGTTTTGTTTTTCATTTTTTTAAATTTATTTTCCAATCTATCTGAGATGGTTATTGAGGACACTAAAGTTGGGAGGAAGTCTGTTTCATACATGAAATTATTACTCTCAGACGTTACTTGACGACGGTTGAACATCATGAACATAGAAACTTCTTTCAATTCCTCTTTTGATGATTAATGTCTTTAAAAGAATGTGGTTTAGCTAGCTTTACAACCAGGTTTAATCCACCATGTTCTACGTAAGGAAATGCCTGTAACAATAATACTAATTGTCTAGTGATTGCCCTGAAAGATTATTGATACATTCCACGTACTTGTTTTTAAAAAAGAATACATTTGATTCTTAATTAGGATCTAGCATGACTTAATTACAGGGCACAATCTTTATCTCAGAACCTTGATTTCTAGCCATGGTGATATACAACTTAAATAAGTATCGGTTTAATATATAATTATAATTTGATGTAAAGATCTTAAGAACTGTAAAGTCATTGAAGGTCTTTAAAAATAAGGAGATGTGATATTATTGCAAATGAGACAACTATATATGTCCACCAGAGTTCAAATGAAGAGGAGGTAAGCAATAATAGGTCACATATTTGTATCTGTTCTGCGTATTGTCACATTTTAAAGCTAACCAGGAAGAAAAACAAAAACAAAAACAAAAAACAACACAAACAACAATTAGAATTCAAACAGAAAAGAAGTAACACGGTCATACAGTTTGAAGGACATTTTGTAACATCAAAACCAGTTTTGTTCAATATCTATTCAAATAACACATTACACTTATTAAAGAATGTTTTACTTTAAACCAAATTAAAGATGATTGATTGATTGGTGTTTAACGCCACTTTCAACACTATTGTGCTGTTTCGTGGCGGTCGGTTTTTATTGGTGGAGGAAGCCGGAGTGCCCGGAGAGAAGCACCGACCTTCGGTAGGAAAACTAATAATCCTAGTCAGTTAAGAATCGAGTTGAGTGCACCTATACCACGTGCAGGATTCGAACTCACAGCCTCAGAGTTGACTGGCTAGTGATACAGTAATTCGACTACTTAGACCATTCGGCCACCGCGTCCCCTCAAAACATGATAATCAAGGACAAACATGTGACTTCAGTTGAAATTTCTTCTAAAAAAATAATATCTTGATGTTAAAATTTAAGATTTTCTTAATCTTTTAGTTTACCCTGGACGACGAAAAATCGTCTCAGCAAGCAGAAGTAAAACAAAGAAAAATATAACTTTGGCCTAACATGGAGAAGCAGAATAGTGTTATTCAGGGATGGGTCCCGATTGTGGCTAACATGATAGCAAAATAAATATTCATTTTTTAAGCTGTTGGACATTTCAAAGAGCCAAGGCTCCGTGTTGAAGACCGTACTTTGACCTATAATGGTTTACTTTTATAAATTTTGACTTGGATGGAGAGTTGTCTCATTGGCACTCATACCACATCTTCTTATATCTATATAATTTGTTTGGCTCTTTTCATTCAGTATATATATTAATTCGCAATATTGATTGATTGTTGATTGCTCGTTGTTTAATGGCATGTGGCTAATATATTTCATGGATGTTCAGGACCAGAAGAAATGAACAATACACACAAAAGGTAGGTCTTGTAAGAGAAGTCGACCGGGATAAAGGGCGGGAAATTTGGACTGCGACTGAAAAATGAGGGTAAATTGGATAAGAACAGAAATGTAGCATTGGAACAGGCCACCTACAGACCTATCAATAGTTGTTGCAAGGGTTCTTAACTTGCAGAGAGCGTGGCACTCATCAGACATCGGATTAAACATCCCCATTCTGACCGGACGTGATCGCGAATTTTTACATCCAGCATAACAAAACGGACGCCCTGCAAGGGTTTTACTGTCTATCGGAAGAAGAGCGATATACTTTTGTGACCCTTTTTCTATTCCCCTAGAAACCGGGGGTGGGTGAGTGGGGGCCAACAACAACAACAACAACAACAACAACAACAATGCTAATAGTGATACAAATAATTGTTGATAACTATCATCATAATAAACAGTTTAAATCAAATCGAGATGAAAGCATAATAATATCGGTGAAAATTATAAAATTCTTTGTATTTATTTGAGAAAAAAAACATCATCGCATCAAATAAAAAAAGTGTAAATACAGTTTACGATCACGAGGGAGCACAGCATGTGATTCTTGAATAACCTTCTTCGCTCGAGCTTTAAAGTTTTTGCAATTCAAATATATGTAACGCTTGTTTAGGGCATAAAAACCAAAAATACTTAAACGAACAATCCAAAAACCAATCATAGATACGAGGCTTCATATATTGTACGTCAGACGCGCGTTTCGTCTTCAAAAGCCTCACCAATGACGCTTGAATCACAAAAGTTAATAAGGCAAAATAAATGACAAAGTTGAAGAGCATTGAGGACCTAAAATTCCGAAAGGTTTGCTGAATACAGCTAAGGTTATCTATTCCTTGAGTAGAAAATCCTTAGTTTTTCGAAAAAAATCAAAGTTTTGTAAACAGTTAATTTATAAATATGACCATATCAATGATAATTCGTGTCAATACAGAAGCGCTTACTACGGGGCTGGTGATACTCTCGGGGAGGAAACCTCCACAAACAGGAGCATTGACCCAGTGGTTGTAAATGAAATCATCATTGTACGTCAGACGCGCGTTTCGTGTACAAAAGACAATAAACTTTACACGAGGGAATTGCAACCTTGGTGTTTTTACAGTTACACAATAAGAACTTGGGAACATTTTCCTTTTCCTAACATTTGGAGTAGTATTAAAATACATGCTTTTTATATATCAACGAAATCCAAATTAACTTGAACAAAACATAATAATGACATTCCCTGGCTTTTTCAAGGATGTAGTTAGGGAAATTAAAAAAAATATAGAATTTGAAATTGATACTATAAGCCAGTAGAGCATTAGTTAAGGAACAAAATAAGCTAAAAATATTGATAGGTTATGGAACTCCTTTTTGATTTTTTTTAAAATGGCGGGAAAAGGCTGACTCGGACTTTTACCTTATATTTACCATTGTTATTGTTTGGGTCTCAAATCGTAAGAAAAAAAATCTAGAATCTGCCTAAATTTTGGTAATGACCTTTTTAATAGGCCATTGAAGTCTTCTGTGAAAAGAAACGTGGGTGATATGGGGCAAAACATTTTACCCTGTATCGTAGGAAAAACCCAAGGAGTCCGAACATCTGACAAAAAATTCCTAAACCTGACCTAAGTACATCCTTAAGTTCGAGAGAGAATATACGAAACTTGAAAGTAGAAAATTGAACTGAAAACATTGCATTTTTGGATTAACTCATAGATGTATGCAGTTACTGAAATACATATTATTGATGGGGCTAGAGATTATACATCCTTGTTTCCTGAAACAGGTGAATCTAAAAAAAAAACGGTCCAGAGAAACAAATTTATTATTAAAAGTGTTACTCTCAATTTAGATGATTGTTATGTGTATTATCTCATTGTCTTTTGAAAGGGTTTGAGTTATGCTGCTTCATATAAACATAAAATGATGGGGTTAGTCCGGATGCGAACTTATTATTCATTGGAATATCGACAGTTAAACACAAACCAAACAAATTCTTCTAAAAAAATATGGATACAAAATCAATCATGTTTTAAAGTCTTATTCGGCATATATGTGTTATCTTTATCAGTATAACGTGAGGGTACCCAAAATTGCACATATTTTGATAGTTTTTTTCACTTTTGTTTATTTAAGACCCAGACAGAAGTTTCCACTTTGTGTTTATTTTGTAGATGTATCCTGACTTATTATATACAGTTCCACAAATTTGATTTTGAATCCATTTTGATGTCGTAGAAAAATGGGTTTGAACTGACATACAAACGATCAACGATTCTGTAATGATTTCATGAAACCAAATTCCTCTAAAACAACCAAGCGTTTAACAATTAATCAGCTGAAAAAAAAACTTACTTACGAAAGATTTTATTGAATTTCATAACCACTTTCCCGTAAAACGGTTCACTTTGATCTCCAGACTCGTACAAAATACAGCGCCGTTGCAAATTTAATGCCAACGTGTACCCTATGTTTGATTGGAACATGAACACAACTTTATAATCAAAAGAAGAGTGTCAAATTATAATTGATATTTATTTTGTTTTATAGTTGTAAGTCTTTGAATGTTGAAGTGTCTTATATGTAAAAAAAAAAGTATTAACAAAAATACCGAACTCCAAGGTAAATTTAAAAAGGGGGAATTCCATAAAAACCGACAAAATCAAATGTTAGACTTTATCAACCAACAGAACGAATGGAAACAACTGACTTGGTACAGACATCTTCCGAAGAAAAAGGTGGGTTGAACCTTGTTTTATAGTTAGCTAAACCTACCACTTGTATGTAACGGATACTTTGCACCAGGATATGTTTTTTTTTTCATAGATTTTTAGTGATGTAAATTTTCGATAACCCAAACAAAGTTTAAAAGTACAAGAAGAGACTTACATTTTGCCTACCCTCCTCTTGCATATGAATGCAACTAATCTAAGTTCAAATAATGACTATGTCAAGTGACTTTAAATCAGATTTTCGCGTTTAAAAAGTTGTTCAAAATACAACTTTTTTCAGTTTGATAGCATAACAGGCAAGTAACAATTTGATTTGATAATCCTACTGAAACCATTGCCGTGACTTCAGATTATTCATTTATCGTGCTTTCTTTTTCTACAATATCTTAGGCATTCCAACTGATAATTGTATCTAACTAGAAAGCGGGGCCTAATTGAATGATTTGTACTGTTAATGTTGGGAGTAAAGATTTATTGCTTTAAGGTCGATTTCCGGTCTTCAACTTTTAAATACCAGTTTGGGGGCCAAATTTGTAATTCTACCTTTGGTGTCCTATTCCCATTGTGACATTTTTGACTGAGTGTGAATTCGCAAAATGGGTGATAAATGCATATCAGGTGACGTTTACCCTGTGGACTCACCTGGTCTCGCTCTATTAGGAGTTCATGCGGCTCCGTCAGTTTCCGTTTGTTACCTTGATTTAATCGATTTACGAGATTTGACCATCGGTACACTACTGTCGCCTTAATTTGTTCTTTCCTTGTGTTTTTCCGTTTTTCTTAATTTGTATGTTACATAAATAGTTGATATTTTTGCAATGAAAACCGATTTATTGTCTATTATTAGCTATTTGACTTGTTTCGAAAGAAAATCATTATATCTAATTTGTACATTTTATTTAATTATGGTGATTTAATCTGTTTAAATACATATCTTCTGTAAAGCACATTCACAAATTACTATGAGTGTAAATCGTGATGACATTTCCTAGAAATTCAGTAAAAAAAATAACGGATACTTATTCCGATTCATAATCATTTGATATGGAATAACTCATCAGAGATAACAGGCTTCTAATTTGGTACGCCAGATACGTATTTCGTCTACATAATATCAGTGACACTCTAACCAAAAGGATAGAAGGGCAAATCAAAACAATATTGAAGAACCTTAAAAAGCAAAAATTCCAAAAAGTTGTGCAAAATACGACTAAAGCAATCTATGCCTTGTGGTAGACAAACCTTTGTGCTTCGAAAAAAATCCACATTTTATAAAAAGTATAATTTGAGAAATAGTAGATATCAAATATATTTCATGGCAGCCAAAAAATGCTGATTACTGAGCTGATGATATCCTCGGGAACGAAACGGCCACTAGAAGTGGCATCTACCCATTGGTTGTAATAACTCATCAAATATACCTGGCTTATTCTTTGGTAAGGCAGACGCGCGTTTCTACTACACAAGACTCATCAGTGGCACACAAATCAAGAACAGTTAGAAGGCCAAATCGAATACGAAGTTGAAGAGCAAGATCAACCAAAAATTCCGAAACAAATTGTGCCAAATACGGCGTAGGAGATCTATGCTTTGGGGTAAATACACCTTCACTGTTTTAAATAATTCAACATTTGATAAAAAGTAAATTTACAGAAATTGTCATTTTCTTCGTCCTGTTTTACCCTCATTTTTTAACAAACACATTTACAACACTAACTTGTGAATATTTTCCATATTTATGGACAATGTGCTCAGAATTATTAGCAATGCAAATATATGGTTTGTCTTGCATGCGTTAATTTTCTCTAATAAATACATTACTATATATGGTCGGTAGGTGTTTGACCTCTTTCGTTGAAAATTTTACCCAGACATGCTATTTTGATTATAAAAAGTAAATGATCGAAAGATACCTTTTGATAATAGAAAAGTTATTCTAACACTCAATATTAAGGTCATTTATGAAGGTAAAAGGTGACATGCGATGGTTATCAGTGACGAAGACCTCACTCGTCGATGATTAAAATTGTATGATACATCTTAATGTGAACATATCTTTATTAGAAAATACAATTATCTTAGATACCAGGATTAACATTTTGTACGCCAGACGCGCGTTTCGTCTACAAAAGACTCATCACTGACGCTCGAATAAAAAAGTTAGAAACGCAAAACACAGAAGACTACTAGGCCGGTGATACCCTCGGGAGGCATATTTATAAATTAGCTGTTTCCAAAGCTTTGAATTATTTCAAATTTTAAGGATTTTATACCCCTAGAAATACATTACCTTAGCTGTATTTGGCCCTCCATACTCTTCAACTTGAAGTTCGTAATTTATTTGTCCTTTTAATATTTTTAATTCGAGCTTCACTGATGAGTCTTTTATTGACGAAACTCGAGTTTGGCGTACAAAATTATAAGACTGGTATCTTTGACTTGTGTGACATGTGACGACGAATACGGATCAAAGTAACAAATACAAACTAAAAGAATCGCACATAATCAAATGAACCTACCCTGATACATCGACAGGGTAAGCGTCTCTTACTTTGTATGGATCACCCGCCATGCAAATTCACACTCAGTCAATGTTTCAACCGAGAATAGGACACAATCATACAAAATTATAGAGTAAGCAACTTTTCTAGTATCTGGATATCTAAGAATGCGAAAACATGTTGCTAGTAAGTTGAGACACAGTTATATCGCATCGATAAACAAATTCGTGATGCTGACAATAAAACTTATAGCGTCGATTATAATCTTTCATCCTCATAACTCTATTTGGGTAGTTTTTGTGTAAGGAGCATACCCCTGCTAACGAAATACACATAAGAGACGTTTTTAAAATGAATTTTATTTTGTTTTTGAATTTTCTGTAATAGTATATGCAGAAAATGCAGTAATTGTATTTTAAACAAAAGAAGGTATGCAACACTCACTTAATATTTTCCAGCTGTATATTGTGATAAGTGAAATTGAAAAAAATGTGATTAATACATTGATTATGGTATTCAGGAAGTGGAATAATTATCGAATTGTGGGGTTACATTACTATAATACGTCCTCGAGCTAGTTACAAATGTTTCTTATTTTACCGAATATTTTAACTCTATGGTACTTTATGGACGCTAGAAAGAAATATATGATTATACGCAAAAAATCCACTTTATAAATAAAATTATTAGAAATTGATCCACCAATAAACACATCAAAGATAGCAGGATTAAAATTTTGTGCAAAAGACTCATCAGTGACGCTCGAATCAGAAAAAAAAATAAGATGTCACAATTTGTAAAAGTAAACCATTATAGGTCAAAGTACGGTCTTCAACACGGAGCCTTAGCTCACACCGAACAGCAAGCTATAAAGGGCCCCAAAAATGACTAGTGTAAAACAATTCAAACGGGAAAACCAACGGTCTAATCTATATAAAAAACGAGAAACGAGAAACACGTATGAACCACATCAACAAACGACAACAACTGAACATCAGATTCCTGACTTAGGACAGGTGCAAACAAATGCAGCTGGTTTAAACGTTTTAATAGGTACCAACCTTCACCCTTATCTGAAACAGCATTGTAACATCACAACATAGAAAGACACACTATAAAATATCAATTGGAATGGCTTTACTCAATCAAAAGACATATTAACACAAGTGAACATACACTGAACGAATAAATTTGATCTATGATACAATGTAAATACAAAATAAATAAAATAAGGGGTGAATAAATAAAGGCAACAGTAGATAACACCATTTAATTTTCTAATAAAACCAATGCTCTTGACTGGGTCTGAGGCATTTGGGATAATACTTTTTTTGATAGAAAATGTGTTCTCCGGTTTTTACCTCGTGGATAAGTGATTTATCAAATCACACCGGGAACAGTCTTATGGGATATTAAGGACATTAAGTTTAGACCTAGACAATTGATTTGATACTAGGTAATAACATAAAGGACGTCGATTTAACGTATTTGAAAAGAAACAGACCAGTGTCGAAATATATCTTAAGAAGAGATATGTCAACATGATATAAAAGAAATACTTACTTGTATTCCATAGTAATAATCCATACCACAGAGAAATGGAAGGATTTTTGCTGTTTTTGTAATCTGAAAGCCGTCTGCATAGAGCTTTCTATATTTGTAAAGAAAATTCCTATTTTTGTTTTAAAAATATTACTAAATTGATTAATAAAAGCTTAAAATTTGTAATGAATGCTCATTTCGAATTTGTATTGTATAATTATTGTTGTCACAGTGTCATCAATAAATCTTAGAATATTTCTAAGTTTAAGAAATGGCGAAAGATACCAAGGGGACATTAAAATTCATAAGTCGAACAGATACAAAAGAGAAGTGAAAGATACCAAAGGGGCATTCAAACGCATAAGTCGAAAATAAACTGACAACGCCATGGCTAAAAAAGAAAAAGACCAACAGACGAACAACAGTACACAAAACACAACATAGAACACTGAAGACTGAACAACATGAATTCCACCAAAAAACTGGGGTGATCTCAGGTGCTCTGGAAGGGTTATCAGATCCGGCTCCACATGTGGCAATACCATGAAAAAAAACCCGACGAAAAGACAAACATATCCACAAAACATTTCATAGAAAACCAAACACTGAGCAATATGAACCCATCCATAAAACCAGGATTAATCTCGGTTTCTCCAGAACTAAGGACACGCATATCATCCTCTACATGTGATATTACTCCTTTATAACGTGGATAAGTTATATAAAAAAGTCACGTTGTATCAAGTGATTAGGCAGCACACAATAGCGGCTTTTAATTGATTCTTGTCTAATCCAAAGACATCACAAAACTTGTAAACATACGGTCCTGTGAATTTTTAACCAAGCTGAGTAGGATAGATTCCGTTGGTAGATATTTATTGCACAAGTGTTAAAAGTCAGTTCATCTTATTTATATGTGTTTCAAAACTCAGGAAAAACAGAAAACTTTGACAGTTTTAAGCATAAAACTTATACCTGGATGTTTTTATTATTCAGAATACATGACAGTAAAATATGTCAAAATAATAAACTGAGCAGATATCTTTACTTAAAAAAGGTAATAAATGTTATACATCACATGTAATTTGAAGTAAGCTTCAAAACATTAAATTAAAACAAAAATATCCACACATTTGCAATGTTAAGGCGTAGAATACGTAATTGTGCGGTATTTCGGGTTTAATGAAATTTTTATGCATTTAACGGCTTCTGAATACCGATAAAAAATGTTATATATGTAGCATTAATCTCTCCAGAGATAAAACTAATTACAAAGGAATACGGTCATCAATGTTTGTTTTTGAACCAAGAAAATAAAGATTAAGGGAAGTTTTTCAAATTTGCAAAATAATGTTAAAATAATAAAAGTAAATGTAAAACAAGTATATACAAATTTTGTTTTGGTTAACTTTGTTGCTACGGTAACTCGTAAAATGTGAAAAATTGTTCTATTTTCCATTGTTTTCTAAACACCTTGTATTCTAGTTTAATAAGTTTTAATTTATATTTGTGCTTGATAAGGGCGAACAACTCATTTTTGCGAATTCTCAAAATACCGACCACATAATTTTGTTTACAAATAATAGGTTATGGCAATAAACATAATTATGCGTTTTTTTATTTATTCATACAAATTTCCTTGAAACCGTTTAAAACAGGCTGATATCAAGTCGAAATTAAACAAGACATCTGTTTCTATGTCATTTAAAAGTTAATGTAGGCATTAAGGATTTTTTAGCAACTAATATACGTGTTTCTACTCAAACTTGAGTATGCGGCTCTGAATTATTTATAAAACTGGTAAACGGACAGTAAAACCAAATTTTATTGATACATTGCAGAATTCAAAATGTCGGCATTCCTTAACTACAGACAGATAGATAAAGAATTTTACGCTTGTTGTCATCCAAGAAGAACCATTGATACAAAATGATTGCATTAAAATTATTATTGTTTTGTATTATCTTTTATATATTTGATTGTTTTATAGATGAAAAAAGTAAAATAACTAAAATACCGAACTCAAAGGAAAATTTAAAACAGGAAGTGTTTTACTGGTACTGTCATAGGAACTTGTCTCAATTTCCTTTATCATAAACGCCTTAATATAACACAAGGTACCTGACTCTCATTTTTGCAACTCAAATTACGGTTGACCTACTTGAAAGGCCTGCTACGAATGATTCCGACAACAGAAATAAGCGTACCATACATCATTTTGTAGATAATTGAATGCAAATTAACGATATAATAAGATTCAGTGGGATAGACAACCACGGAATCGAAATATTCTCAAACATGCGAGTTGGGTACCTCGTATTATATTAAGTTATATATGATATTTTTTAGAGACAAGTGCTTGTGGTTACTTTTATATTATGTACTCTAGTCCACTGATCGTCTTTTTCGTCACATTCTGGAGCCTTAAATCCTGTAGTTGTCGTTGGTTACTCTCTGACATATTTGTTTTTTTTTATATTCATTTATTTCTAATAATAGAAGATGTTGAATTGGTTTATAATTATAGAGCATACATATAACTTTAATATTTATCTAGAACGGACGATGGCGTTTTATTGACAAAACCAGATGGTAGTCAGCGCAAATGATGTTTTAGATGACACCAACGATGAGTAAGCCCAAAATATGTTGAAAGACGATTTCAGATGTCAGTCAACAAATATTATCCTTTTAGACGCTACTAGATGTAAGTCAACACAAACGATCGTTTTATACAACACCACATGTTAGTAAGGACAACTGATCCGTTCAGACAACACCAGATGTAAGTCAGCACAAAAGATATTTTTAGGCAATACCAGATTTGAGTCAACACAAACGGTCATTTTAGACAACACTTGTTGTAAGTCAATAAAACGATCCTTTGAGATGACAATTGATTTAAGTCAGCACAAACGATCTATTTAGACAACATCAGATGTTATTAACTTCAGACGATCGTTTTAGTCAAGTCAAAACCAGATGTTCATCAACATCATGATCATTTTAGACGACATTAGATGTTAGTCGGCACAAACGATCATTTTAGAAAACCCCAGATGTTAGTCAACACAAATGATCATTTTAGATAACACCAGATGTTAATCAAACCAAAAGATCTTTTTATACAAATCCAGTGGATAGTTAGCACAAAGGATCATTTAAGACAAAACAGATGTTGGTCAATACCAACAAACTTTGTTTTGAGAACAACATATGAAAGTTGACACAAACGATCTTTCAGACAACACACAATGTCAGTAGCATAAGCGATATTTTCAACAACACCAAATGTTAGTAAGCACAAACGATGTTGAATGGCAAAAACAGATGTTTTTCGGCAAAAATGATCCTTTCAGACAACACAGGATTTTAATCAGCACAAACGATCTTATGACACCAAATGAGAGTAAGCACAATCATTTTAGGCAACACCAAATGTTAGTCAACACAAACGGTCATTTAAGATAACACTAGATGTGAGTCAACGTTAACACAACTGATCTTTTTGACTACACTAGATGTTGGGCAGAACAAATAATCTTTTAGGTTTCGTAATACAGCAATGTTTTTTCTAATGTTATGTTTAAAACAAATATTCTCTTTGAAGTAAATAAAAAATTACGGCATCTGCATTTATCGTGCTGCTTCTGAGTTCCGTGCGTACCTTATGAATCTTATGTAGATAACACGAGTCATAGCTAGTGATATTAACATACAGGTAGCCAGTTCTTGAGGTCCGGCATATATTAAATGACAATTAATTGTTAATTTATAGTTTATAAACAAACAGTAAAAAACAAAAATACCGAACTCCAAGGAAAATTCAAAACGGAAAGTCCCTTATCAAATGGCAAAATCAAAAGCTGAAACACATCAAACGAAAGGAAAACAACTGTCATACTTTGATTTGGTGTCTGGAATATGATAGTGATTTCCATTCGTTTGTTGTTTTACTTTTTGGTACAGATATTTCCTTATGTAGACAATGGTGAATTAAACCTGGTTTTATAGCTAGCTAAACATCTCACTTGTATGACAGTCATATAGAATTCCATCATATTGACAACATTGTGTGATCAAAACAAACAGACATAATAGGTAAAAATGTAAAAAATTTGGGAACAGTAGTCAACATTAACATGATTAATTTTACATAACCTAAGGGAACAACTCTCCAAAGAAATATTGACTTTAAACGTGTTTGATTTCGTGAAGATGTATCTTACGTGTGCATACTAATGATCTATAAAATTAAGCCTAATAGGATGTTTAATTGTCCAATCAGGATTATGACAGAGACTACCGCCTTGGTCGATATAAAAATCGATCTTAAGTAAAGCAAGTGGCTGAATCAAAGGCACTGTTAACTAAGCCTACAGGTAAGTCTAGTCAATTATTTCCTTAAAAATAATGATTAATTAGCAATAGTTAACAATTAATCTTCAGAAAAGAAAATAGAAGTACTATACTATAGCTTAAAGAAAAGTTAAAGGTTCCAAAATATTTCATATAGGAGGTGTTTTTGAAATCCAACATTTAAAGAATTTATGCAAAGTAAAATTAATAAAAGGAGCTGTTCTGGTTATGCCTTTGTGGGTTTTGTGCTCTCCAACGTTTCATTGTTTTTTTTCTTTCCAAACTTTTGATCTCGGGTATTCTAAAAAAATGTTATTTCATAAACAACCCGCTGCTCGCTTGCGTCAATCTTATGCTAGTTGAGTTTTTGCAACCACCATTTTAGGTACTGCTGCTCCTGAAAACAAAAGTCTTTCAGAAACACCTATTATAGAAACGAAAATCATATATATTTTTAGCTAGGAATAACAAATGTGTTATACTCGCAAGTGAATTAGGAGACATATCAAAATGAGGTAGAAGATGACAAGGGGACATTCAAAAATCATACGTCGGAAGAAACTGACAACGCCATGGCAAAACAATGACAGACGACGAAAAGACGCAATGAACTTAAGAAAACTAATGACTGAGCTATACAAACTGCAAAAAAATAAACCCCAAAAAATGGGGGTAATCTGAGGTGATAAGGAAGGGTAAGCAGGGTTAAGGAGGCAACCACATATCAGATGTCAAGAAAATGAGAAAATAACATTAAGAAGTTACAATGAAAATGGGCCCTGTCACATATTTGTATAAAATTTTGTATACAACTGCGGTATGTTAAACTTAAACTTAAAATTGAAAAATACTGCATTCATCTCTTTAATTTTTTGTAAAATACTATTGGAAGAATTCCTTGAAAAAAATATGAACATTTGTATACAAAGCAGGTAAAATCGATTAGCAATTTTTCAAATTGTCTAAAATAATACAATCTTCAAAACCAATAGATAAGTTTTACTTGAAAAATTAGATGTAGTGTTGCATACATTTCCGTTTTATTGATACAAAATAACCAACTTCGTTTTTTAAAATAGGCTTCCTATCGGGTTCACACACATGATTATTAGTATGCCGGTTCTGACAAATATTGTAGTGTTTTTTTTTCATTTATATAATTGTAATGTTTTACTAAATAAAACAATTATTCGTTTGTCGCCTTCAGATAAGTTTTTGTGTGTTCTTCGCTTATCCATTCATTTCTTATATATAAGAATTCAAGAAAAAATAATAACAATATTTTTATGCTAAAGTAATGGAGGAAAAATCCAATAAAAGTAGATACATCAAAGAAATAATAAGGATAATATAAATACAAAATATAAATTTTTAATTCAAGATAGGAAAAAAGACATTATGTTTTGAAAAATAATTTCAGGAAGATGTAGTTAGTATTTTTACTATACATGATATTAGTTAGTGACTTAACCGAGTTATCAATTTAATGCAACGAAAGAATACATAAGCAATTAAAAAACAGACAAGTCGCAAATATGTTGTCACGAAAAAAAATCAAACATTGTGATAACGTCATGTTGAAAGAAGGAAAAAGACAATTGACTTCTTTATCATAGTGTAATTTAATCTAAACTTCAGGAAAGGTTGAAACAATTTGTACATCATTGTTCCATTGAAAAGAATGTTCCATAAAAATACAAATATCTAGTATTAGGTAGAAATAAATTATTCTTTGAGAAAGATATTTAGATTGTATGCACTCTTATAGGTTCTTAATGTTTTGTAGTATCCACATTTGATTTACTTCTAGAGAACGTAGTTTTATTGTAACTCAGAGGACACAATTTGATTACTGAAAAATGTGTAATAAGTGTTTAGTAATGGTATTATACAATAATTTTTCATTGGGGTGAATCTACTTTCTCCTTTATATCTAAACAAAAGGAGTAATTTGAAAGTAGATACATTTGTTTATGAAAACATGTTCGATGCACTATGCCCTTCAACATATACATATATATCGAAGAATTATTTGCTTTATAACTAAGAATTGCAGGGGATTTGCCCCTCCTGAAACACAAAAAAAAACTGCATTTGAACGTCGAAGGGAGACAAAATCATGACAAAAAGCAAAATACGACGGAAGACAAACAACAATCTACCAAACATAACATAAAAACTATAAACTGAGCATCACGAACCCAGCCAAACCTGTGTTCTGCATTCATAAACTAGTTTTTAGTTGGGTTTGTGATGACCAATATTTAATTCTCTATGTATGTATTGAGTTGTTTGCCCCTTTGTCATTGTTTTCTTTTATCAAGGTGTTGTCATTCTTCGATTTACTTTACTTAATTCCCCTACTGTATTCTTGTAATTATGTTTATGAACTAAAGTTCATCTGTTATGATGAGACAGTCTTTATGGACTATATTAACGTTCTGTTATTAAAGATCATAGACTTTATCATGAAGTGATATGAAAGATTTATTGATATTTATTATACCGAATTTCCGATCAATTTCAATTTGTACGTAAATCATGACGATGATGACAACAATCTCTAATTAGAAAAAAAAACAACATTTTTTTCAAGTAGTGTTTTGTATTTGATTAAATGCATAAGTCTATAAGAATAGACAGTTACTATTGAGAAATAAAAGAAAAAACGAATTTTAAAGTTTATTAAAAAAGGGAGAAATTCCATAAAATCTGACAAAAACAAAATCGTTAGGCTATATCAACCAACGGAACGAATGTGAAATAACTAAAATAACTCTTTTAAACCTGTTGCCTCCGCAGCGCTTTAATGGATTTACCTTTATCAATTAAATAGTAACGGTAAAACACAACAAATGAAAGCCAAGACTATTTAGCTACCTAAACATGTGAAGAGCTATATGGCCAAAAGGGCATTAATTAAGGCGACAGTAGTTTACCGATGTTCTCATTAAACACAAAAGATGTTCAAATCTCGTAAATCGTTAAGGAAGAGAAAAAATGAGGTAACAAACACAAAATGAGAGAATCGGATGAACTCCAAAGGAGAAAAACCTGGTGCTTCGACAGGGTAAAAATCTTATGCTATACATGCATCACCTGACATGTAAATCAACACTCAATCAAAAAGTCACAATCGGGAATTAGAAAAAATCGGTAAAATTACAGAATTGTGATGGTATTTAAAGATCTAATACAGCGAAAACATGTTGTTAGTGAGTTTAAAGTAAATCCACCTGAATCAAGTTTGCCTGAGGGAGTTTAGTTTTTTAAATAGTTTATCAATTTATCAACGTTGCGAATTTATATGTAAATATATTGTATAAATCATGTCAGTTCCGAAGCACGATCTACTGACTGAAATTGTGATGGGAATTGAAGTTGGTCAACTATTTTCTCTGAGATATATGATACATTTCTGACTTACTTTATTATAATGCTTCTGATGTTGTTTGTACGGAAATCATAACTTTATAGAAATCCCACAATTGCAACAGCTGAACCCAGCCTTAAAGTCAACTTAATTTTCTCTTTTGATAATCATTAAATCCTTAGGGAAGTCCATTGTATTTCGCTTCCCAAACAGATTCATCAGATTCTTACAAAGGTCAAGGTTTAAATTGTTATGTCGAGACACGTTTTTAATATGTTGGAAAAAGACTATGTCATCAACATTAAATTTATGAAAAGGAAAATGATCAAATATAAAAATTAATCCCAAATAAAATTTCTGACGAGGTTCCGGACAGGTACATTAACGTATGGCGAGGTAAAATAGATTATATCAGAGTACTTAATATTCCCTCTTCATATATCGATCAGTTGACAAAAAATGGCCAAGAACAAAATACACAATAAGTCAGTTCAGGAATAATGTCGACACAACAAACATGTTTTGTGTATATGAACTTCCCCATTTCTTATTTAACTTGGAGTTAATTTTGTTGTTATATTATTTTATATCAAAATTACTAACATTTTGAGCTATAATTGTAGGAAAGATATGTCGCCGTCAAAACTAGATTTGTGATAATCAAATCTTTAATCTAAGCCTTCGCCTATTACAACCGAGAAGAGTTGTGTCTTAAATTCCATTAACCATCATCAGCATTATACATTTTATAATCGAATTGACGAGCTACAAACTCATTATGTCAACCGAGGGTTAATTATTCATTGCTTTCAAAAGACCATAAAAATGAGATATGAAGATATCTCTTGTGACGAATATTCATAATAAGGTAAGCATTGAAATAGTAACGAATATTTTCTTGTGACGAATATTAATATATAAATAAGAAGATGTGGTATGAGTGCCAATGAGACAACTCTCCAAAAGAGACCAAATGACACAGAAATTAACAACTATAGGTTATCGTACGGCCTTCAACAATGAATTAAACCCATACCGCATAGTCAGCTACAAAAGGCCCCTAAATGACAAATGTAAAACAATTCAAACGAGAAAACTAACGGCCTACTTTATGTACAAAATAATGAACGAAAAACAAATGTGATATACAGCCACAAACGACAACACTGAATTACAGGCTCCTGACATAATTGGGACTGGTACATACAGAATGTGGCGGGGTTAAACTAGTTTGAAGGCGCGCCAACCCTCTCCCTAACCTGGGACAGTGGTGTAACAGTACACCATAAGAACAAACTATACAAATCAGTTTAAAAAAGAGGGACGAAAGATACCAGAGGGACAGTCAAACTCATAGATCGAAAACAAACTGACAACGCCATGGCCAAAAATAAAAAGACAAACAGACAAATAATAGTACAGATGACACAACATAGAAAACTAAAGACTAAGCAACACAAACCCCACCAAAAACTGGGGGTGATCTCAGGTGCTCCGGAAGGGTAAGCAGATCCTGCTCCACATGTGGCACCAACGTGTTTAACTAAACAGATCGATAGCAAAGCCCATACCGCAAAGTCAGCTATAAAAGGCCCCAAAATGACAAATGTAAAACAATTCAAACGAAAAAACTAACGTCCTAATTTATGTACAAAATAATTAATGAAAAACAAATATGAAACACAGCAACAAACGACAACACTGAATTACAGGCTCCTGACTTGGGGGGACAGGCACATACAGAATATGGCGGGTTTAAACTAGCTTGAAGGCGCCAACCCTCTCCCTAACCTGGGACAGTGGTGTAACGGTACAACATAAGAACAAACTATACAAATCAGTTGAAAAAGGCTTAACTCATCAGATAGATACAAATTGAAATACATCCAACAAAAACACAAAGTGGACGTGGAAGGGTACTTGTACATCCTAACAACAAAAAGACACTTAGCACAGATCTGAGAGTACTCACAGTTACTGACAGCTAGTTCAAAAGCCAAAAACAACTAATAAAAAAAATCATGCATCTAAGACTAAATTATCAATCAGTACACATCAAACATCAAATGGATTTAGTGTTAAGACGTCATAAACAGTCAGAGAAAAACATGACCTTGTGCAATGCCAAATACAGGTATCGACAGATTGTAGAGCCATGAATGTGCATATGCATATAACAAGATATTTAGTTTGATTTTAATTTACTACTAATCAATATAAACACCAATAAAAAGAATAATCAAAGATCTAATTACAGTGTTGAATTGGTAACCTTTTCGAATAAGTTTATTTAAAGGATCGATAAGTTTACCGGGATCGTTTCTAAATTTCCGGGCTCGGAAAACAACATCTCCGTAAAATGAGGATGTGCTATCCCGTTTGAAGTAAGTTTTCTACAGGTACAACCAAACTTCAAAACCAAATCTTTATATCTATGGAAGAATTTAGTAAAGGTTTTAAGTAATTTGTGGTAACGAAATCCATGACTTAATAATTTACCAGTAATACATAGATTACGTTCATTAAAATCCAAAAAAGTCACAACAGACACGGGCATAGCGAACGAGTTGTGATATATAAACACCGTAAGATGGTGCCAAACGAACATCACCATCCAAAAAAGGAAAATTAACAATAGGGAACGAAAAATTGTCCCTTTTGTCGTAAATTTTAGTGTAGCGATTCCCGAGTAAAACTGAAATATCTCAATCTAGGAAAGGACAGTTATTACCCTTATACTTGATTTATTTAAAGTAAGTTCATTTGGGTAAATTTCGGCAGTATATTTAGAAAATTCTTGATTATTTAACGAAAAAATATCATCAAGATAACTGTAAGTTTTGTTGAATTTATCAATTAAATGCAATTTAGACGGATCTTTACTGAGTTTGGTCATAAACGGTGATTCATAACAGTACAAGAACAAGTCTGCTATTAAAGGGGCGCAATTGGTGCTAATAGGAATACCTACAACATGTCGATAAACGTTATTGCCGAAACGTAAATAAATATTATCAAGGAGAAAATTAACAGCTTCAATCATCCATTCACACCTCCAGTAAGTATATCTAGCATATTTACCTTTCTCATTAGAGAAGAAGGCTTTAAATGAATTGCAGCAAATATATTTGCACTCAGATTTACAAAACGATCATTTAATTAAATAGAAAAACTTTTGTTTGATAAGATTGTGTGGAAGTGTAGTGTGAAGAGTTGAAAGGTCAAAACTGTCAACAGAATCAAAAGGACATATAAGACTATATCAACATAAGACTATATCAACCAATCGAACGAATGGAAAACAACTGTCATTCTCCTGATTTGGTACAGTCATTTTCCGAAAAACTAAAAGATATCTAAGTAGTAATTATACTCTGTGATTATCTATCAACTGACAAAACTAAATATGACAACGCTTTTACTCTTTGTTTATTCAGCCAAAGTTTGCTTAAAAACTAAAAATCTCGCTCATGACGTCACTTTAATAACATTAATGTCAAGTTGTGTCCTCAAAGCTTGGTTGATATTCACATTTTCAGAAGTATTTCTTCTGATGCTTATAGAATGTGATTCAATTTGATATCATACCATGTTGTATTTTTGGTGAATTTGCAAGCCAAATAAAGCCTCAAAATATACCTTCTCCTTAGCCACAAACAGTATACAATTTCAAATTACATCGAGACTTTTAGAAAGACCTATCCGTCGATTTTGTTTGATAATTATTTTATGTTATAAGCGTCGAAAGTTCTGTCTCTCTAGTCTAAAATTTATAAATTGAATCACCGAATTTGTTTGTTTTAGTTTTTTAAACTTATAAAAATCCTTTTTTTACAGATAAGAATTGCATATCATTATATATTTGAGTCGTTTCAATCCACTTAATACCTAGTTTTGGCAAATATTTTCATAACAATCTAGAAAAAGGTAAGTTTTATGTTTAATATTTGTCCACAATATTATTTCCAAAATCCTCCAATCACGCTGCAATTCGAAAACCCGCCTATTTTGCCTGATTGAGGTTCCAGATTTATTTGTTTATTTGGGAGATGGCAACAAATCACATTTTTTTTAATGATAAATCATACTTTCATTGAAAGACTCCTGACAAGCGGAAGTAGGTTGGTTTTGGCATTTATTTAAAATGCGCTATTAACTAAAACACATCAGCAGATACCAGGCTAATAACTGTGTATACTAGACTAATTAAAAAAAAATGAAACGGCTAAATGTAGAAAATTGAAGACCTAACCTACAGATTCGTTTTTCCAGTAGACAGCTCACTGACTAGTTATTCATTCCTGGGGTTGAAAATCTTTAGTATTTCTGCGTTCTTTTTTTGTATGTTTTTTCAATTCACTAAGAATTATGTTTTTTTTGTAAACTTGAAAATTAAATAATAAAGTCAAGATGAACGATGCAGGAAGTGCTGAATACTATATGCTAACTCGTCAATTTATCTGAACAGGAAAATTTATATAGATTGACGTACTTCTATCCCCTTTGTTCCTTGTAGTTCTTGACCAGCGCCAAAAAAAAAATTATCACAAGCACATATATTTGAAGTATATGAACATGACAAAACATAAACATATTTTACTCATTTATATTCAGAAATATTACCAAAGGGCAGTCTGAATGATGAGTTATTCTTTGTAAATTACCGTAAAAGATTTAAAGCAATGAAACAATGTTTGATCAGAAAATCAGTTTAGTTCTGAACACAGTATAAGTGAATGTAACATACTAGTATTCTACCACAAACATTATCGAAGTCAAGTTTATTTATCTATATTTCAGTTTCAAATATGGCTTTAAACACGACGTCAGTTTATATTTCTACAATTGGCAACAACATCAGCAGTAGTGGTACACCAGGATTGCCATCTTTGTTGATTGGATTCCTGAGTCTCCAACAGATTGTATTTGTAGTTGCCTGCTCAGGCAACTTATTTGTGATATGCGTTGTATTGCGATTCATGAACCTAAAAGATAATTCAAACGTCTTCGTACTGAATTTGGCAATTGCCGATTTTTTCACAGGTATATCTTCAGGCGTACAGATTTTCTTTGTATTTTACCGCCAACTTAATCTTAATATAGGAACATGTCTTTTACGGTTTCAAATAGTAGGTTCCATGACAGTAGCGTCGCAAGTGACAGTATTTCTCTTATCAGTTGATCGATATGTAGCTATATGTCATCAGGATTTGTACAAAAAGATCTTAACAAAGAAATTATCTATTATAATTGTCATCCTGCCTTGGATCATATCTTTCTCTATATCACTACCAACATTTTTAGGGTGGAATAACTGGGGAACAGGAATAAGCTGTAGCTACAGTCTTGTTTTCACATCTGGGTATTTTTGGACCACTGCTCTGACAGTTTGTCTTCTGAACTTTTTCTCATTTTTGGCTCATTTTGCAATCTTCGTTCAGATAAGACAATTCCATAAGCGAATTAAACCACTGATGCATCTTGAAAACGATGACAAGAAAATGCAGAAAAACATCAAATCAGCTAAAGTCATGCTGTTTATTACAATTGCTTTCACAGTATGTTGGATACCATACATGACCTTCCCATTTGCTTATGCAAATGGTTATGTCAAAAATACCAACCTCAAAGAAGCGTCATCTTGGCTAGTGTTCATAGGAATGTTAAATAGTGTCATTAACCCATTTATTTACGCATGGTACAAACAAGATTTCCGAAAGGCCTGCAAGAAAGCATGTCAATGTTGTTATTTAGAAATGTGAATTTGTCTCAATAATGTATACAACAATATATCAGGGATCATATGCGTTCTTGCATATAGGGAAGAGTTATATATATGTCGTTTGCTATTTGTAATCAAAATTTATTGTAGCTAGTGTATCATTTAAAAAAAACAATCACAAATAAATATAAACGACATTTGTTATTTTTTACCATTGCATTTATTAAAGTAGGAAGATGTGGTATGATTGCCAATAAGACAACTCTCCACCAGAGACTACATGACGTAGAAGTAAGCAACTTCATGCCACCGTACGGTCTTCAACAGTGGGTAACACCCATACCGCATAGCAAGCTATAAAATGTCCCGAAATGACTTTAAAACAATGTTCACGATTAAATTAACGGCCTAATTTATGTACAAAACAATACTAGAAAACGAAAAACAAATATGACATATACTAAATTCATTGGATGTTATAATTATGTGTTTTAATTGAAATGGTTGTCTTAGATACATGATTTTTTTATAAGTTGTTATTGGCTTTGAACTAGCTGTCAGTAACTGGGAGTACTCTCGGATCTGTACTTTGTGTCTATTTTGTTGTGAAGGATTTATAGATTCCCTGCCACGTCCGTTTTTGTTAGATTTTTTCCTGCTTTGTATCGACCGACATGAAAAATATGATACAATTAAAATGAGAAAGAATACGGCGTAATTTATAACAAAACAATTTACGAAAAACGAATATGACAGACATGAACCAACAAAAACCACTGAAGAAAAGAAGAAAATATCCGGTATCATCTGCGAAACGGATATTCCATAACGGTCAACCAACTCGTGATGGCGTCCGTAAAACTTACAAAGGGATGATTTTTAACTTCACCACTTGGAACTCTTTGTTTTATACCTTTTTTGTGAGCAGCAACCCTCTTTCAAGGAAATCATGATAGGAAATGCAAGCCCTGGAATATAGTATTAACTGGGATATATATTATTCCAGCGGATATAAGAATAATTGATCACTGTATGGTAAAAGCATGAAACTTGGCATAGTGAAAGAGTAAGGGGTATAAACAAAATTTAGATATGAAGCCGCGAACAAAAAAAATCAAATATGGCCCTCAAATTAAGATGGCCGACATAAGGTACTGGGAATACAACATCTTATCTTACCTCCTATACATTTCTAGGAATATGATTGGTTAAAAGCAACCGCGTGGAAAACGTGTATATTCCATATTGGGTTAGTAGGCGGGGCTTATTTCAATACACGGTAAGTATTGGTGTTATGTCCCTTTATAAAAACAACACGGTGTTGAGGAAAAATCTTAAAGGTTTCAACAGACGAAGAAATTGATGATTAACTATTGAAATAAGTTCATAAAACAATTTAAAGCTAACAAGTTGTTATTGTTGGCATTTGTTTTTGTATAGATCAATGGAAGTAAAGGTTCTTAATACTAACGGTATTGAAGACTTGATCACTTTGATAGGCCACTAGTCTAAATACCACATGTTAAGATAGTCGGTAAGATAAATTCGTTACATAGTGTGCTAGTGACCTAATACGATATATATGGGGTCAGTAAATTCCATATGGGGATTCGAGTTTCGCTCTCACCCCATATGATATTTACTGACCCCATATATATCGTATTAGGTCACAAGCACACTATGTAACTAATAATACACTTGATGAAATCTACTTATATGCAAGAGTTCAGTAGATATCACAAATGTGAGGAAATACATTTAAGATATCCCAATAATTATTTTTGGGACTTTATGAATGCATAATTAAAAAAAATGGCGTCCAAATTCAAAATTAAAAAAAAGTTAACAAATTTGTGAAACTGATCATGTGATGTAGGCACAGGCCTACAATGTATTAGTTATACCAGGGGGATAGATTTATTTACAAAATTCAAAATGGTACCGTAAACAATTTGACGTTTTTTTTTGTGATGTGGTATAAAATGATACAAAAATAAAGAAACATTTATTTGCATACAAATTCAAACCAACAAATTATTTGTAAGAAGTGGCATAAAGTATAAAATAGAAATGGTCGATACAATTCAAAATGGCGTCTTTGACAAGGTCTAAATTTACACAGTTATAGTAAATGTTTTCATGACTTCAGAAAATCTTTCAATTTACTAGTAATGAAAAATATGTATGAAACCCTACAAAGACAAGTATTTCTTTTTTCAAAATGTGAGCGAAAATAAAAATAGCGTCTTTAAAATAACTATTTGGCATAACAACTTTATAGAAAATATTCATGTTATTGGTAACTGAAAGAAGATCAAAAAGCAGGATAATGAAAATTTAGCACAGTCTCAATCAGTTTCTCACAGTCTGGTGAGCAGTTACATAATACATGCTTTGTATTTCAATGATGCTTGCAAGCATTTACATGACCCTCGATATCCTTTCGTACATTCACAGTGGATGAGCTCTTGACATGACATTGCAGCTTCTACAAGCCCTGACCAGAATGGTACCCACGTATCAAGTTTTTGCCAAACAATTAAATCTGGTGATGGCATACCAGGATTTGCGACTAAACAATTACCCCCAAATAACACTACCTTGGGAAGCTACATGTTTTGTATGTTGTAGTAGTGCATCATGTGTCTGAGGAATATTATCAATCGTTCTTAATGACTCCTTACGAAAAAAGAAAAAGTTTAAGTCATTATTATTTTTATTGCAGATTCCGGAACATTATTGCGATGGCAACCGAGTTAAAATAATTCTTCAGTTATTTAGTTATTAAAGCTACAATTATATTTTGATCAATTAAAAAGGACTTGATCCCCCACCCCACAAAAAAAACTATAAAAGATGAACATACATGTGAAGAAATTGAAAACAAAATTGAAAATTTTTAATAAAATCGAAACTAACAAAAATTACCATAATTCTGTTATTTTGAAGAATCTAGCAAAATAACTTGTCCGGGTGCTTTGAATCTATGTATACCTCATCAAAATGCAAAAAAAATACTCATTTTGACCCTGGTACCTCTATAAGCCTGAAAATGTCATGTCTGGTCACACATGTGTATTAATTGAATTGGTTGACTTAGATACATGATGTTTTATAAGTTGTTATTGGCTTTGAACTAGCTGTCAGTAACTGAGAGTACTCTTGGATCTGTACTTTGTGTCTATTTTGTTGTGAAGGATGTATAAATTCCCTGCCACGTCCGGTCTGTGTTTTTATTTGATGTTTTCCTGCTTTGTATCGACCGACATGAAAAAAATCATACAATTCAAATGAGAAAGAATACGGCGTAATTTATAACAAAACAATTTACGAAAAACGAATATGACAGACATGAATCAACGACAACCACTGAAGAAAAGAGGCGAAAGATATCAGAGGGACATTCAAACTCATAAGTTGAAAAAAAACTGACAACGCCATGGCTAAAAAAGAAAAAAAGACCAACAAACAAACAAAAGTACACAAAACACAACATAGAAAACTAAAGACTGAGTAACACGAAACCCACCAAAAACTGGGGGTGATCTCAGGTGCTCCAGAAGGGCAAGCAGATCCTGCTTCACATGTGGAACCAGTCGTGTTGCTCATGTTAGTACAAACCCGGTAATAAGTCTAATTCGGTAGGTCACATTCGGGAAAAAAGGGAACGGAATTGTAGTTTCGACATTAGGAACATATCCGGTATCATCGGTGAAACGGATATTCCATAACAGTCAACCAACTCGTGATGGCGTCCGTAAAACAAAAAAAAGGATAATTTGATCTTCACCACTTGGAACTCTTGGTTTAATAGCTTTTTTGTGAGCAGCAACCGTCTATCAAGGAAATCATGATAGTAAATACTAGGCCTGGAATATCGTATCAACTGGGAGATATATTATGGGGAATGGTGGTATACAGGGTTGAAAAATCAAACATTTTGATAGAACTAATTTCAAAGAAAGATCAAGATTTAAAATTATCCAGAAGTTCTCTAGAGTTTTTTTTTTTAGAATCAATATATGGTTATTACCACTACGTCTATAAACAGTTTCACAGTATTTCTGCAGACCCTCTTTCACTGCGGACATAATTTTTGTCAATCTAATGGACAATTCCTTTGTAGAATATGTAGATGAGAAGCAATGTACCGTTGTTTGTAAGGATTTTTTTTTAAGGTTAGGTATCCAATACAAACAAGATAAGTCTTCAGGTTTGCTGTTTTATGTAATGTTCATTGAAGCCAAGAAAGACTTATGATTCGCCAAAATCTCATCCTTGTCAAATGATATGTTTTTGTATGTGGGATTATCTGAGTGCTAATTTATTCCTAGTTATTTTACAAGACACTCGTAATAGTACAATTTATATACAAAGACAATATTATTTGAAGCTTTGTCCGCAGGAACAACAACATATTTATCGTGAACAGATGGTAGACGTTTTACAGCTTCTTTGTCTCTGAAAACGGACTTTGGTCGATCATTCACACAGTTTTTCAACTTATAAATTCGACGTTTCATCAGAGACCTGATTGTTTTGACCAATTCTGACAAAGTGTCCAGTTCAACTCTTTCTCGTTTAGCCCATGCTCTGGCGTAGTCAGATTTATTTTGAAGTTGTGGTTCTAATTGATGTGTTGGGGTTCTCTGAACTTAGAGCCATGAGATATAACCTTTTGGAGATGTTCTTGCTGAATTATGTTTAGATCCCCAGTAATAACATGGCCAGAGGGACTGTAAATATAAGGCCAGTGAGAACAGTCACATGTCACAGGTTTTTGTTTTAGGTATTCTTCTAAATCAAGGTCCTGCAATGATTGCCTATAGTTGAATACTTTTAGGTGCAATGGTTTTGGTGTAACTGTAGAATACAATAGGAACAGACTGATTTTGATGTTACCTCCTTGTGATGAAGAACGTTGCTGATGTTAATTGCATCAATTCCTTTATTTGAAAACTGAACTGAAAGGAATTTCCTCTTTTCATCATGTAAAGGTTTCGATCTAATTGGTTTAAAAAGTCGGAAAAGAGCTATATCACAAATTATACTGACCAGTCTGTATATTGGATAAAATGTGTTTATGGATCCCTTGTCAAGTGCATGTCTCTCAAACGTTTTAGAAAATTAACAGGCAGTGAAAAAAGAATAGTTCTAATGTAATGTAACCCTAGTGGATGATGAAGATATGAACGAAGATCATCAAATCTCCCAGAGGGCGATCTAGATTTAGAAGACTTTTTTACATTGGGCCGATGGTACTGCTTTTGACCATGACTACGCTGATGTCCGAAGTAGTATTAAATAAGCTCATTATATTTACATCACTGCAGGCTGGACTTGACAAATTTCCTACTCCTTTAATGTTATCATTGCATATGGTATTGCAGTACCTAATTCCCTTATCCAGAAATGTTCTCTATCTTTTCGGAAAGGAGTACTCAGTATAGAGCTATTTGTGTGGTGATAAATTTTCTCGATGATGCATACTTTAATAGATAAAGAAGGATCATGGTCCGGTTGATTAAATTGGTTATAAAGAACCCTAAATTGCGGATCTTTATTATCAGACTGGTGTTGCTTCATCCTTTACGCAAAGTTTGTCGAGTTTTACCAACATAAAGTATTCCACACAAAGTACATTCAGTTCCGTAAACGACATTGTCCGTGGAACAGTCCAGAAGTTCAAAAGATTTTGTTAAATAAGTTTTTCCTGTTCAGTTACTATTGAAATCTAGAGTCGTGATTAACATATTACATGTCTTACACGTGCTACTCTTTCCTTTTATATGTTTACAAGTAGAAATGATAATTGATTTACTTGAAGCAGGTATCTTTAAACAGTCGAAAAGATTAACGGTACATGGTTTTAATTTTTGAAAAGTATCTGAATTTTTAAAGTAATAATTACCTTCTGGCTGTACATAAGTCAAATTAGGGGTATCCCGGGGGATATTAGGTGGAACATACAAATCAAATGCAACAGTGTTCCATATAGCAGAGGAGGACCTTGGTAACCCAGACGACCGTCCTAGCCGGTTTTTTCACCAGTGGCTGAGCAGAAAGTTGATGAACCAGGATTATGTCAAGGAACGCGTCGTCCTTTCCCTAAAAAGGTTCATCGAAAGATACCAAGACCAATATTCCGTATCAACTTCATAAATATTACATGATTGTATTGAAATATAGATTCTAGGTACTAGTGTTATATATCATCTTGAACACGTGTTATAGTGTTCTTTTTATTTGTCATTGTATATTTTTAACATTTACTGTTTAGTAATATCCTTTTAGCGTGGCTCGGTATTTATACATCACGCCATTGTGTTATTGTACTATGATAGTCATTTTTTGTATTCTTGTCTTTAGTTTTGCATATGTGCTTTGTCTATAGAGTGTATATATGCCATTTTGTTTTTTGTTGTTGACATAGTTGTTTGTTTTTATAGTGATTAAGATTATAACACAATGTTGACTGCTATACCCCAATTTGTGACATTTTTACCTATTATGTCAGTTTGTTTTGCTCACACATTGTTGTCATTATAATGGAATTCTATGCGACTGACATACAAGTGAGATGTTTAGCTAGCTATAAACTAGGTTTAATCCACCATTTTCTACATAAGGAAATGTCTGTACCACGTCATATTCATTTGTTTTCCGTTCGTTTGATATGTTTGAGCATTTGACAAGGTACATTCCGTTTTGAATTTTCCTAAGGCTTGTAGTTCGGTATTTTTGTTATTTCGCTTTTTGGATATGAATGCAAACATATCTTTACATTCATTGATTTTCAGAAAGTCTGAACTAAAACATACTTCTTTATAGAAACGCGTGGTCTTTAGTTTATAACCAATTTTATATTCAGCTAAAACGATTTGTGTCGTAAATCTACTTATCCATGCTATAATCTAATATGTTTTTGCTATGTCATTGTCAGTTTTTTTTTCGACTTATGAGTTTGCATATTGTCTGTGATGCTGATAAATGTTGTTTTAAAAATATGCACTACTATAAAAATATGTTTTAAAGAAAAAACTTTCAGAAAACATACATATCTTTAAGATTTATGCAAGCTATCATTCATTCTTATCTGCGTATTTTCTACAAATGAGCTGCGTAGGATAGAAATCGACATTATGCAAATGAATATCAATACATCTGTTAACATATTTCGTGTTTGGAAAAATCTTCACGAAAAGTCTGTAATTATTTGAAAATTGAGTTGTTATATAAGAACCCTATAAAACAGACCAAAATTCATTTATTATTTTTGTTGTTGTTCAAAGTCAATCAAAGTCTTAAACATGTGCATGTATACGTACACTTGCATAAGGTCGATTTCTATCCGACGCAGTTCAAATATAAAAATCGATACGTGCAAAAACAAAAAAGAAAAGGTTTGTTTAATCAAATACGGAGTATATTTTGTAGTCACACGCGTATTGATAAAACAAAAGGTTGAGAACGTTCTTCTGAATTTTATATGTACGAAAATTGAGAGAAGAGTAGATCAAACACAGAAGCTATTTCGGTCAACGACAAGTACAATATAAGGTAATTTGGCTGATCATATAAATAAGAAGATGTGGTATGAGTGTCAATGAGACAACTATCCATCCAAGTCACAATGTGTAAAAAGTAAACAATTATAGGTCAAATTACGGCCTTCAACACGGAGCCTTGGCTCACACCGAACAGCAAGCTATAGAGGGTCCTATGATAACTAGTTTAAAACAATTCAAACAGAAAAACCAACGGTCTAATCTATATAAAAAACGAGAAACGAGAAACACTAATGAACCACACCAACAAATGACAACCACTGAACAACAGGTTTCTGACTTAGGAAAGGGTGCATAAAAATGCAGCGGGTTTAAACGTTTTAACAGGCACCAACCTTCACCCTAACCTGAAACAGATGTATAACATTACAGCATAAAAAGACACACAATAAAATATCAATTGAAATGGCTTAACTCGATTAAAAAGACAATACACAAAAACAAGTAAATATACACTGAACGAATAAGTTTGATCTATGACACAATATAAATAAAAAATCTGTTTCAATGTCAAAATGACAGCTTTAACCTAGAACAAAATGTCGTTAAATAAAGTAACGTACACAGGTAAACTTAAATATAATAGTTTTGTTGTTAGGAGTACAGAAACAATTTTTACATAATAAATTTGTTATTCAGTTCATTTTTCAGGCGTCGTTTGGTTTACCGATAAAATGTTCTTAAATGACAGATGTCTGCTGTATTGCCATCGACTCCTAAGGGATCTATTTCTGGAACCTGATGACAATAAGAAACGACTTAACTTTAAATTCTATGAAAAATTCTGTTGTATTATTCGGAGGAATGAAAACAGATGTTTTCTGTGAACAATTATTGTTATTTAATCTTATTGCAAACAAAAATAATTCATTACTGATAATAAAACTCTTAAGGCGACACAAAACCTTCTGCAATTTTTTTTTAAGAAAAACACGTTTTGAATTCGATTCTGCTCACATTCAAATACAAATTGAAAATAGCACTTTATCATGTTTATGCATGTCGTGTGTCCAAAGCGGACGGTTTTATGGATAATATCACATCCGCCTTAAATCGTTAGTGTGTCAAATTGTTTAGTAAAATGATATTGCTATTTTCTAAAAAGGATTTAAAAGCGTTCTTAGTTTGTTAATTTATAACTATAGATCAGGCAACGCAATAATAATATTGCTCATTACGGTTAATAAGCTATCGAATTAAGTGATGCGAAAAATTAGTTTTGTTCATCAATTGGTATGCTTTTACTGTGTTTTATGACCTAGATTCTTCATTAGAAGCTGTCATGACCACAACATTATTGTCTATAAAAAAAAACTCATCATATATTCCAGGATTAAAATTTTGTACGCCAGACGTGCGTTGAGTCTACAAAAGACTCATCAATGCTGCTCAATAAAAAAGGTAATAAAGGCCAAAATAAAGTACGAAGTTGAAGAGCTATCAAAATGGCTTCATATTAATAAAACATGTGGCTATATATATATAAATTGAAAACAATGTTCAAACCTATGATTGCGTTGGAAAAGATGGTATACCTCATGTTTGCGGTATACCATCTTCTCCGCAAGTTTATTGTTTTCTGTTTGGTATTAAATTAATAATTAAGATCCATGTTACATCTCGTGATCAATTTATTTGGCAATCGTCAATGGCAGTCAGCAAGGTTTAAGAACATCAGTTGTTCGACCTGTTAGTCAAATGCGATTTGTTAAAATATTCTTTTCACTTTTTTGGTCTTTTGGAAAATGTTGTTTGTGCTGTATTTAGACCCCTCTAACAAGAAATTTGTTTTGCATGCACACGTATAAAAATTGCGATTTTTATCCAACGCAATCATAGGTTTGAACGTTGTTTTCAATTTAGACTTGTATATATATATATATATATATATGGTTTGCTTCTTGTCTTAATCGGTATTACAAATGTACCATGGATGTATTAGTATTTCTATAAATGACATATTAAGGACAATTTCACTTGACTGGGAAGGGTAAATTGACATCCAAGATAATAAATCACCAGGGGCAGACATATCATATCGTATCATTCAATGCTTCAACTGTCGGGTTGCAATGCAAAATTGCATGTAATTTTATGAGATGAATTATTTACACCATTAATACAAATGTCTTATACATGCACTATGAGAGGCGAAAGATACGAAAGGGATATTCAAACTCATAAGTCAAAATAAACTGACATTGCCATGGCAATAAAACAGTATACAAAAACACAGCATTGAAACTAAAGACTGGGCAATACGAACCCCACAAAAAAAAACCCCAGGAGTGAGCTTTCTACATTCTACATAATGTGATGGAATTAACTATAAAACAAAAGGAGGATTTGATGACAAAAAATCGAACCCATCCTTAATAATGTTTCTGAAAAATGACCAAGTTTTACAATTGGGAAATGAGTCCCTAAAGTATCTATAATAGGAGATGCACATGTCTAGTTTGAAGGCTCTTAATGGAAACTGTAGCAATATCTCATTTAACGAAATTGATACAATCCTGCACGAATATTTCTAAAATTTGATTAAGATTAGAAATTCCGAACTAAAAATTGAAAAAAAATGTATCATTAAAAAGAAATAAGTTACCTTATTTTAATAACTTTTCTGCTGGAGGTAGATTTGATAGCACCGTGTAGGATATTGTCATAACAGATTGATTCTGAAATATATTAAGCGTCACACCCCAAAAATTCCATAAACTATTCCTAATCTATCTTCAATCTGTGGTGCTCATTTCAAGTATGCAAGAACTTCAAAGATGTCATATACAAATCTAAAAGGTGTGGAGGATATTTTGATGGCATTTAAAAATTAAAAACACAGTGATTGATTGATGGGTTGTTATTGATTAACGCCACTGTTAGCACTATTGGCAAATATTGTGGCAACCAGTTGTTATTGACGGAGGAAGCACCTACCACAATCGAGCTTCAAACTCACAATCTCACACATTGAAGAGGTTATTTTAATGATGGTATACAACGAAGGATTATTACTCAGGGTAATTAATGCTATTAATGTAAGGGAATTTTGGTATTTTTCGAGTTTGACTGGACGTTATAAAGAACTCGCACAGCCAAACGGACTCTAGAAATTCCGAAATTTCAAAATCAGTTTTAAAATTCATTATAGATTACGCAATAATTATAATAAATAAAAGATGAGTTTTCTTCAATCAATGATTTACTCAAAAACTCCGTACCAGAAAGGTATTGCAACATACTACATAATAACTGATTTATCTTTTCTCCATTTATTGCGAATTTTAATTTTTACCTCGAAAGCTGAAAAAATGTGATTGCATATTTCTTCTTGATTCACGCACGGGATCACGTTTGATAGATGATGGAACTTAGTATAAACTAAATATTCCATTTTTGTTTGCTCCTGATCTTTAATGATAAATTCGTGAGGCGTTTCCGGCTTCATTCGAAACATTCAAAACCATTTCTGAGAGGACTTGTAGATTGTAGCAAGAACAACAATATTATGAATCTTTAAGGTCATTTCTTTAATTTTTGTCGAATTTTCGTCAATTTGCACCGAATTGAGATTTGGTAAATATATTTCAGTTTAACCGGATAAAAAGGAATCTACAATATTCAGTTATATTTTTAATTTTTTTGGAACATACAATGTATAATGCATTTAAAATGTATTTATCTAGTTTCTGTCATGCCTTAAAACGTTTCTATGTCCACACATTTGTCTATACTCATATTAGAGTTTGTGTTGTAAATACAGTCAAATTTATTAATTCCTTCTGGCGAATCTTAAGTGGTAAATCGAAGAGAACCGTGACAAGAGATGGACAAACTGACGAATTTCAATCCATTATCAACAAAGGAAACGGCACAAGGCCAAGGACTGCTTCGACTTGGTAATGCTATTTTTATTTTATCAATAATCTTATTTCATAATAAAATTACTTAAGATAGTGTAACCCTTTTCTTATAGATACATTGTTACAAATTTATTTGTAAGCGATATTCTTGTTTTCTCTACTAATAAATATTGAGTTGTGTCGCTTTCTGGTTAAATGTTATTTTCGTAAAAATTTTACAAATGTGCTTAGAGTTTTCTTCATATGAAAAGATTGTAATTGAAACAACCCATTTGAAATTGTTTCACATTAATGTTTTCTAACTATAGTATCAATTTCATGTCGTTATTTGTTTTTATACTTAAATGTACATTATCGCGGGAAATGATACTCTCTAGATTTTTCATTCATTTAACATTGGCACCTTTTTTCTTTCAAACACTATTAAACAATAACGAGAATTTTATAATATTTTCAAATATGGCTTTTTAAACTATATGGTATGAAATTGTGAAAAGAAAAGTAGGGGTTAGCGGACAAAATTTTTAATAGCACTACATGGATAAAACCAGAAGATTCCGAATATCTGGCAAGCATTAAAAAATAAGAGGAGCGAACATCCTTAATACTTTGTTCTTTGTTCTTTGCTGTTTTAGGCTGTTTCACACTACCTATGTAAAACATGTTTTGCGTAAATTCGTTTTTCATCTTTTACAATTGATCCATTTTTTGACATGCATTACATTTTATATTCAAAAGTAATTTAAAGCCTTCAAGTGTTTAAAAAAATATCGGATTGAATCTCTATAAAATTGCTCCAATCTTCTTTAAGCCTAAGCTTGAACGCACCCTTAGAGTATCACATGAGTAAAATTTGTTTTTACATTTTAAAAAAATAGCCCGGTTGTGTCATCGAAAATACCACATGAGATTACAAATTAAGTGCATCTATTCATAATTCGCAAGGTTGAGGTTTTTATTGGTGTTTTCGGTTTGCTTATGTTTTTCTCGCTTCTATACCTTCCTCTTACATTTGAATTATCTTGTCCCCTTAATCACTGTCAGTTAAAATTCGATACAAAACAAGAATATTATTCATTAACATAATGAGTCTCGTCCCAAAGTAACCTTCTGTGATGATGCGGCGTAAATCAATCAATCAATCAATCAATCAATCAATCAATCAATCAATCAATCAATCAATCACAATTCATGATCGCCATCACAGATGTGGTTTATACAAACTGAACATATTATATTTATACAAAATATAAACTAGCAATGAATAAACTTACCAGGGACATGCGAAACGTCATATCCATTAGTGACTTATAATTTGTATGTTGTTTAGTATGCCACAAATTTGTTGAAGCAAACAATTCAACATATTAACCCCAACCAAATGATTAATGGTTAAGTGAATATAGGCCATTCAAGTATCTGGACTTGTTATTTGTTTTTATTTGTACGTCTTTATCTCCGAAGGAGTCAGCTGTTGGTGTGCCATGTTTTACGATCCAATATTTATCCTTTTTTGTATCATGCATTGCTGGGCATGTAAATTTGAAATAGATAAGAAAATACAAAGACGCAAATATGAATTCCCAATTTGGAGAGGATTTAAGAAGACCAGGACAAAAAGATTAAAGAGAAAGTATAACGTGTCCAAACACTATGTTATGATTACGAAACACCAAACTTACGACTAATAAACGATACTACAGTGTAGGCGATTTTTGCTCGTGATAAGCCTATGCACTTATAAAAGAAAATACAAGAACCGTTGTAGAATGTATTTATATATATAACTAATGGATTGATTTATTGGTGTTTGTTTAACGTCCAGTGGCAAACATTTCAAGCATATTCGATATTATGCTACTTATTGGAAGATTCAAAGAAACACGCTTTTATCAAACTTTTATTTTTACGTATGCCTCTCTCCTTGACACCTAGTGTCCATAAAATAATGAGCCGTATGATTTCTGGCACTGAGGACAGCACATTCCTTCCTCATTTTGTGGATTTTCACATCCTTGACAAGGACAATCCACATGAGGATTGACGATCGGGCAATGTTTTGGTCTATTGCAACCAATACCTGAAAAAAATCACATTAAATCAAAGAATTACAATTATGTCATTTTGAAGTTTATTAAAGCTTGATTTTTTTTCTAATATTTGTTATATTACTTAGTTTATTTAAGCATTTTTATATTTATTGAAAAAGGGGTTCTAAATTTTTATAAAAATTAAATTGTACACACACCGGTAAATAGTTAAGTAGCTACTGATTTTAATGGGAAACACCAATAACTCTGCACTGGAAGCGCTACCGAGCCAACCAGAGTTAAATAAAACGATTGATGCATGCACCATTTTCTTGCGCACATGGCTCAGGAATATCCTTATTACCTTTGAAAATCGAACCATAAAACGTTTAACAAAATGAAAACCTTACGAGTCTCGATAGGACAGGAAAAGTCGTCTAAGGCCAATTTTGTATGAGAGAGTTATAACTTTAGATTTACCACATCAATGTCATTTTACAAACAGATTATATTGTTTATTTTTATGATATTATTTAAATTATAAATTTAAATATCTGTTATAAAATTATGGAAATCATTATAGAATAAGGAATGAATCTGCCTCGAGCTCGCGTAAAGCTCTGCTTATAATTTTTGATCCTGTTTGGTTTACCAGCACTCAAACGTTTGGTTAGGTTGTGAATTTTCAAATATCCTGTACTCGAGCATCACTGACGAGACATTGATTGTCGAAATGCGTATCTTGTGCAGTAAATATTAAACACTTAAAATGTTATAATATGAAACTGAAATAAAAATTAAAATTACAAATACTGAAATTAATATATGAAAAATGCCTTCACAAAAAAAAAATATAATGCGACACATGTCAATAAGGTAAATATATTTATTTAAAAAAAAAAAAAAAAAAAAAAAAAAAACGAAAATTTGGTTAGCTACAAAAAAACCATGCACTGATCCTCATATTCTTCATAAATTAATATGACTAAAGAGAAATGCATGTAAAGTTTATTAAGATTGTCATATACTTACGTCCCCTGCTCACTGTTTAAAAAAGAAAAACAGAGAATATAGAATGAAAATTATGAATGTTAAATGTCACATGATGAAACTAATAAAGACGTATTTTTATATAGCATCAAAGGAAGCTTTCATGTTCTGTCGAATTTTTGAATTTTTAGAGAAAAATCGACAATTTGGGAAATATTTACATTCTTTACAAATGGTGATGATAACAATGAATTGATGTTAACGTCCAGTGGCAAATATTATAGGCATATCAAAACGTTAATAAGGTAATAGGAAATGAATATGAATTCATAAGTCTTTGGTTTGACCATGCATGTGATCGAGCCCATGAGTTCCCGCATTCGATGCGAGCGAACAAATTACGAGACCACCGAGGGAATGGCCAGATGTTGCTACTTTTATAAAATCCATGAATTAGTCATGAATCGTGTTTTTCTTTCAGAACGATTATTTTTCACTATGAAATACGTACGTTCGTTTCATTTTAAATAGCTGGTAGGATGTCGTGACTTTTTTTTCAGTAATGTCGATCAGAAAATGTATGAGTAAGGGACGACCATTTGATTTTCTGGAAGAGGGAGGGGGGATAGGAGTTTTTTTTTTCACCTGTTGCTACGCATGCGAAAAAATGCTCCGCTTTGCAGTGCGAAAATTTATATTTACTTTAAAAATAGTCAATCCGCAAAAGATCGTCCCCTGTCCCCCCCTCCCCTAGAATATGAAATAGTCGTCCTCTAACACATATAAGATAAGATATCAGATATCTATTAGTATAAAATCCAAACAATAAAACTGCTACTAAATAAAACAAATAAACAATAAACAATACAGATAATGTAACATTTACACAAAAATATTTCATCTAAGTTTGTTTATGTTTGCCTTAAATGCTTGACAACATGCCTCTCCTCAAATTTGCATAAACATTATCATATTTAGAACCGTAAAAAGGGTAACACATATGAAACAATATCAGATCATAAATCGGTGTTTACAGCTCGTTAATTAATGTGTTACGGGTATGCCTTTTGTTTGTTACTATAGGAAACTGCAAACGGCTAATGTTATACTTCATCTTTTTATTTTTTGCAGAAGAACTATAAGTTTTATAATGAGTGAGAATTGGATAAGCTTGATATGAAGTCTAGTTATTTAATTTCAACATAAAAATAAGAAAAGTATAACAAAAATACCAAACTCAAAAAGGGAGAGTCCATAAAACTGCCAAAATCAAACTTGAGACTTGAAACGGAACGAATAGAAAACAACTGTGTAAAGTCCTGACTTGATACAGGCATTTGACAAAGAAAAAGGTGGGTTTAACCATGTTTTATTTTAGCTATCTTAACCTCCCACTTGTATAGTTTATAGTGTATAGTTCCGTTATATTGACAAATTAAACGAGCTTTTAGAGATTTTGTTATTATTATTGAAATTAGATACCGCGATTTGATATCGAGCAATATTTATTTCTGTAAAGTTTGTAAACCAATTTCTCTTATGGTAAAAAATATCTTTGCCTGGTGAAATATTTTTTATTCTCGCAAGCTTCAAATAATATATCATGTACGGTATTGAAAATATTGTGTCCGGAACCCAGACTTCTATTCTTATCAAACGTACGTTTTTCACGCTTTTTCTACGCTTTAGAATAGAATCAATTTGATAAAAAGAATATTTTCGGGTGAAAATGTGAGTGTTTTGCTTATCTTTAATAATCCAAATATCTGTTGCCAAGAGAAAATGTGACTTTTAAAGTAAAGCATTTAGTGTATCGCTTATTCATATCAGACTCCGTTCACTATGATATAAGAATACCTTTTCATGCCGGAAATAGATAACATGTCACCACCATAATGCCTAGGTCACACATTCATGGATCACCTCGCCGGTTCCACTACGGATTAAATCACACGGATGATCCCGGGAATACAGTTTCCGTAGTCTGTTACGGATCCAATACGGGTGCACAACGGTGTGACTACGGGTTTTGACGTATCTACCAAGGGTGAAGTAGGAAAGGGGTCATTTGGCGGCATGAGTGATACGGATTCTTACGGTACAACACGGTTTAATACGGAAATGACACGGGTTTATACGCAACGACAAGTGTTGGGGCGTATGCACTGCGGATAAACAGCGGTTTGCTACGGTATAAGTAAGGGTTAGTTCGAATAAAAAAGGTCTGAGACGGAATAGTACGAATAAGAAAGGTCTGATACGGAATAGTACAAATAACCACATTTTCTAAGCCGTCAATCATTTCTAATTAAGCTTGTGATTTATCATTTCTTTATGGCAGTGAATCGATGATTTTTTTGTTTTGTTTTATTAAATTATTTATCGGTCTGTCTGTACCAGGTGGTGTTCTTCGTAATCCTCGGACCAACGACATGTAGCAGTTCTTGAATCATATTTGTGTCTATTCTTACCTAGTTCTTAAAAGCAGCTGGATTTTCCGTACAAAGTTCAGCCATGAGGGCCTTATACTGGCCATGGATAGGTCTTCGGAGAAGCAAGTCCCTAGTCCTCTGACTTCGGCCACGTCTACGTCGGTCATCAGGTATCTCGACCACTGCTCTGGCATTTTGTGCCATATCAATAACCAATGCCAGTCAGTTAATTGCAAGCATCAGTTTTTGTTCATGTTGGATAATGTTATGTATACCTCTACGGCAATACACAGACTACCTTGGGCCCTATAAGAAGGGAATATTTCTACAGAAGCCTGATGCCAGTTTGTCGTGGACAGTAATATTTCGTATTTGACGTGTTGTAACATAGTAAACCGTAAAAGACGTTGAGAACCCTGCCTGATCCCTAGCTATCCGTATTGCAACGTAATGAAATAGTGCCGTTCCGTGACAAATTCGTAACATATCGTACTGTATTCTTAACAAATACGTGATGTAACCGTACTAATACGTAGTTCTCCGGAAACAACCGTAGAAATCCTTCGGGCCTACGGATAAGTACGGATGAATACGGTTTTAATAGGGACTAAAACGGATCAGTACGTTCTAATACGGTTTAGTAAGGATATACTACGGTTGCTTGATCCGTGGTCAAATTTGCGCATGTTCAAAAATTGTCCCAGATATACAAGTACTACTACGCATGACTACGGCTACAATACGGACATCTACGGACCAATACAGAGTGCCACGAATGATGCCGGATCGTATCCGTAGCTAATCCGGCGTCAAATCCGTGAATGTGTGAACTAGGCATAAGAGAATGTATTATACTAGTCATAATCTAAACTTATTTGCACAAAATATATCAATGTTATTTTTTCAAAGTTGAATATTAGTTATACAATTATAATAAAAAAAGAACTTCCTATTACTTTTTGTCGTATGTTTGCTGTTTAGTCGACATATATATATTACCTTAAACTCTCCTTTGATAGTTCTAAAATATGTAGTAAATATAATTGATAATTATCCTTAAATTGCAATAAAATATTTCATACTTACGACGTTCAATCGTGTGTTCTAGATAATGTAAAGAAAAAGGTTTAGTAGAAAGAACAAAAGTATTTGCACATTCCCGGAAGCCAAAAATGTTAATTTAAAGAATAAGTAAACAAAAGGATATATGGTTGGCATTGAAAGAAATGTTGAACACTTTGAGAAGTATATTCGTGTAGTCATAATATATAATTAAGTGTTAGCTGCATTTAGGATACCACACTGCTATCTTACTTGCTGCTGACATGAGAAGAACTGTATACACGAAGAACCTTCTGAGCTAGCCAACTTCATATATATGCTTCCGCAAATTTGCAGATTTAACATTGTTGTGCTGATATTTAGAGTAATTATGTGGTCTAGAGCGCTGGCCACATTGCAGGCGGTGTTGTCTCAATATCCAAATAGTATGAATTCGAATCCCGGCGAGGGAAGAACAATTTAGCATTGTTGTGCTGATATTTAGAGTGATTATGAATATAATATGTGTTTTAAGCCGTGTATCGCCTTCACTGGTGATCCAATACATGGATCTATCCTAGAGTTGTCACTTGTTTAGGCGTATTTATCAAATAATTATTTCTGTGACTGTATCTTACGATTCTTTTCGATAGATAGTTTAACTAATCTGCAATCAATTCCATCTTCATGCCTAATATATCATGTACAATTGTAATTTGTCCAAAAAAATGCTTGTACAAATTTGACTAAATAGATATAAGAAGATGTGGTATGAATGCCAATGAGAAAACTCTCCATCCAAGTCAAAATTTATAAAAGTAAACCATTATAGGTCAAAGTACGGTCTTCAACACGGAGCCTTGGCTCACACCGAACAGCAAGCTATAAAGGGCCCCAAAATTACTAGTGTAAAACCATTCAAACGGGAAAACTAACGGTCTAATCTATATAAAAAACGAGAAACGAGAAACACTTATGAACCACATCAACAAACGACAACTACTGAACATCAGATTCCTGACTTGGGACAGGTGCAAACAATTGCAGCGGGTTTAAACGTTTTAATGGTACCAAACCTTCACCCTTATCTGAAACAATAGTGTAACATCACAACATAGAAAGATTCACTTATAATTTGTACAAAGGATAAATGATAATTTAACACGATGGAAATGATGACCTTTTGTATATTTTTAATAGTTATACATTTTAATTGGCTGGAGGATAACATTTTTGTATTCAACACTTTTCAACTGTTCATTATTTTGGGGTCAATTGTTTTAATAAATTACCAAAGATATATATCCCAGGAGTTTGTGAACACTCTTTTGTTTATTTAATCAACTGATGTAATAGCTTAAACATGGCCTGCATTGTTGATTAGCAGGATAAATTTGTCCAAGAAGTTCTGAGACTAGCAGAAAATAATATAACAAAGCACAATTATATGTATGTACCAAGTACAAGCTTATTGGGCTTATAGCTAAAGTGAAGTATGCCGAAACAGTTTTGAAGAAAAATGATCAAGATAGATACTTGCTAAGAAATATGATGATGTCCTAGAAGCTGAAATCGAAAAACTCACCAAGAAAGGGGGCATTAGTAAATTTTGTTTATTTCAGTTCATACAACAGCTGCTTTGTGTACATGGTGTACGTAAGGTTCAATTTTAAAAATAAATGAGATCTGTGGTATACGTCAATTGTACAGCAACCCAGCAATATAAAATAAAGAGGTTAACATACAATCAGTGGTATTACGTAAGGAATATACATAATATATTGTAAAACTTCTGACTGTTATTGCTAAAAGCAAGTTCATTGTAAGCTACTTTTTTAACATAATGTCACCCTTCACACTATTATCGGCGACTTAACTTAGGGTAGAATTATTCAAACAATGTCATTGATCAGGCTAGTGTGCGACTATGGATTTGTTTCAATTCAGATGGCCTTATTCTATACTATCAATCTGTAAAAGAGATGGTGGCGGGGGTTTCTTTCGTGTAAATGCTAATGTAAAAGGCAAAAGATGTTGTGAAATTCCAGATGCCACAATTCACTCATATGCTCAAACAAATGATACAGAACTTTTTTTGTATTTTGTAAATAAGGTTTATTGTGTAGCCATTAAATAAGAATTCTATAGTGTGTATCAATGCTTTTTTTTTTTTACCAAATCCATATTATAAATTATTGTACAAGTTATAAGTGATTTTTAGTCAAATTTTGTACTAATTTTAATTTGTACAAGCACTTTTTGAACAAATAGGAGTTATTATGCCTACCTCCTTAGAAAAACTTAAATACAATCATGAAAATACTCACTGTTTGGTTTACTTCCTTGAACTGAAAAACAAATGGTTAATAATAAGTAACTAAATTTGTGCATGTGACGTTTAGATTAATTGTTTACGCGCGGACAGCTTTGCAATCGTTTTCATGTAATTTGATTACAAAGATCAAAAAAATTATATCAGAATGAAATAAGCAAAATATCAGTTCTATTAGACCACCACACAGAGCCGGATTTGTACGTACATGCAATCATAGAAACTAACAGACTACCATTAGAGGACATTCCGACTCTAAACCGACTAGTATTTGTCCTGAATCTTTAGTGTCGTTGTCTCACCGGAATACATGTAGCAGCAAGTATTGATTGTACTATCAAATTGCAAGCATTCGAACGAGATAAAAAAAAACTAATTTTCCTACTCGAACTTTATACCATACTCTCATACTAAGATATGCATCGATACGGTATGATTTTTTTGTTAAGATCAAGAGGCTAGTATACCATTTTAGAATTGGTTTATTTTTTATAACAATTGTATTTTCATCAAACCATCTAAAGGTTCATAGGTTCATTGTAAATATCAAAATGTGGGAGGACTTTACAATCTTATCAAAATATAGAACTCTGGTTCTTATGGAGATTACGAAATCAGAGTTCTATATTTTAATTAGAATTGAGGACTTTATTGTGTAAAAATACATATACTTACCAGATTTGTTTATTCTATGTAAAACAGTTGTTCAAATAAAATTAGATTTCACTTTTAAAAACAGTTAAACATTGATATCGGAGAAATGAATGCATATCCAATTCATTGTTTGTCATACGGCAACCGGACACTTTTAAAGCTAATTATACGGTATGCGTTTTTGTTTATCCTGTGGTCTCTGGATATTTGTGTCATACATGTAAGAAGTCATACCACATCCCATTTTTATGCCCCACATAATGTTTTTCGGTCTGTGTGTCCGTTCGTTCGTCCTTCCGTTCGTCCGTCTGTCCCGCTTAAGGTTAAAGTTTTTGGTCAATGTAGTTTTTGATGAAGTCCAATCAACTTGAAACTTAGTACACATGTTCCCTATGATGTGATCTTTCTAATCTTAATGATTTTGATCCTAAATTCACGGTCCACTAAACATAGAAAATGATAGTGCGAGTGGGGCATCCGTGTACTATGGACACATTCTTTTTTGTATTGTAGTTGTAAGACTTGTGAGACCATGTAGTTTCTTCTTCTTCCGCAAATTTATCACTTTAATAATAATATAATTACCAAAATGAATTATTGCTTTCTTCTGAAATCCACCACAGACGTCACATATTGTTGCCGGTGGCTGCTTAAAAAATCCTGAAATATTTTATTACTACATTAATTTCGAGTTTCGGGACTTTTCCAAATTTTAAGCCGTATGATCCAAATGATTTAATTTACATTCAATTGATATTAAAGAAAGGATATAGGATATTCATCCATGACACACAAGCAGTACTTGCATAGCAAATCACAATTAGCAAAGGCACAGTGCTTTATTGCTATTTTTCATCTCAAAATCACAGTGAGTCCTTCAACACACAGCAAAAACTCACCTCACTGCAAATTTAAGACGACCCCTAGCACAGGTCTGTGGCTTTAAGCTTTTTCTTGTGTAACGACATTAAATGAAAACTCAAAATTGATGATTTGATCCTTACACTTTTGCATTCGTCCTTTACTTTAATCGTAAAGGAAAATGTGTTATTAAATTTCCGATACGTGTTTATGAGCGTTCATAAAGTGTCTTAGCAACTTTTGGGCTAGCTCCCGCAAACATATTTATCCCCGCCACATTCTGAATGATCCTGTCCCAGGTCAGGGACCTGTAATTGAGTGGTTGTCGTTTGTTGCTGTTTATCACATTTGTTTTTCGTCAATTGTTTTATAAATAATCCGGCCGTAAGTATTCTCGTTTGAATTGTTTTACTGTTTTTCATTTCGGAGTCTTTAATAGCATGCTATGCGGTATGGGTTTTACTCATTGTTGGAGGTCCTACGGTGACCTATAATTGCTTTCTTGTACGTCATTTGGTCCCTGGTGGAGAGTTGTCTCATTGGCAATCATACTACATCTTCTTATTTCTATATTTGTTGTTGGGACATTTCAAATATGTTGATTTTTCATTTCAAGAAGCTTTTATTTTCTTTGAATCATATGTCTTCTAAATTGAATTTACCTTTTGCCGAAATAATTGCAAGTAAGACCTAGACATCAAGCTTATCCTTCCATTATATCCTTTTTAAAAGAGGGACGAAAGGTACCAGAGGGACAGTCAAACTCATAGATCGAAAACAAACTGACAACGCCATGGCCAAAAATAAAAAGACAAACAGACAAATAATAGTACAGATGACACAACATAGAAAACTAAAGACTAAAGATTAAAGGCGCTATTCCCCTTTCTTTAAATATTGTTTTTGCTTGTCTATGGAAGCATTTAATTTATTGTGTCCTTTTAAAGGTTTATGCACTAGTTCTGAAACCGATTTAGTGATAAATTGATATTAAAGCTGAGGAGGTAACACACATTTAATTATCGTTTCTAATGACTATGCCGTTTCTATTGTTTTTGTTTATTTAATTGTAAGAGGACGACCAATTGAGTTTTAAGGTTTTAAGGGGGGATGAGGTGGGTGAAGGGGAACAGGAGGATTTTGGAAAATGAATAACTTGGCCTGGTAAGAACTGAAAACAAATAACTTTGCAAAAAACAGGATGAAAATGCATATTCTGCAATACAAAATGTAGGAAACAAATGTGTATAAACGTGGTAAAAAGCATGCGTAGCAACAGATGAAAATAAATGATCAATCCGGAAAATATCCTCCTGCTACCCCCCTATTTTACTTTGAGTCAATAAATTAAATTCCACTTGACTCAAGTGTGTACACGATTTTGAAATCGTGTGAAAAGTAGAGAATATAAAAATAGTAATCACTAACTAAACATACATAAAAAGTAAGATGCATTTCGTATTTTTTTTTTATCAAAGGTACTTAGTTTAATGATATGCTGTGTCACTTTTTTTCTCTCGAGAAAACACGAAGATTATCGAAGATGAGAAATGCATTTTTTTCCTATACTTTATTTTTTGTAAACTTACCGATCACGTGATCAATTAATTTTGAAACTACTTCAACCTCAGATTATCGTCAGTTTCTTTTTTTTCTTCAGCGGCATTTGACCTTAGCTTGTGTACATTGTATATTGTATGTGAAATCACCAAAACGTTTATATCTGACTGGGCCATGATAAGATTCTTTGTCTTAAAATACTCACGCCATGGCGTTACAAAAGTAGATACATGGACATTATCATCATGTGTTATCTTCCAGCATCTGTATTCATGTTGGTTCCTCCTGAAATACGAATCATCGTTCACTTTTACAATGCGTGTTAAATACCGTTGAAAGTTTATTATCTTATAGAAGAAATCATTGTCGTTATTAATATTTGAACTCGTGTATGCATTAAGATCGAAGGTATCTATAAGTAGGAAGAACAAGTGGGGTTTTGGTATAATGGCGGTCATATGTTCTATTTACTGAAGTTAATCGCCTACTAGGTGGTTTCGTGGTAGCGTGCTTGCCTCGAGTGCGGAAGAAGGATATTGTTTCGAACCAATTTCTAAAAAGTTGGTATCTGCTGCTTCTCCGATTAGTAGTTCGAGCAAATACTAGTCGGCTCGAAATCGGAATAGTGTGATCGGATAGAGTGACATACAGTCAAACCTGTATATGAAGGTCACACGGGGACCAGAGAAAACTGAGCTTATAAGAGAGGTGACCTTTTAATTGAGGCTCAAAATAGGTATTACTACAAAGATACAAGAAAATGGTGACCCGACAAGACAGGTCGATAAGCCTAAATAGAGGTGATCTTTATAGAATGTTTGACTGTATATGTTCCTGAGGTTCCTTAACTTATGAACCAGCACGATACAAAACCAGTTCAGCGTTTCGGTCTTTAGTATAGAGCAGGGTTAATTTTCATAAAACACACATTTATTTTCGTCCTGATATGCCTGTAATATTTGCCGCTGGATATAAGATATCAATATATTCATCAATAGAGGTCGATTATACGTTGTTCAATAGTAGCAACTTTATCAACATACAAAACGGATGATGAGGACACTTATCTTTTTAAACCACTATTACAGACTTACATGTACAGTAAGTGCTTCCTCGAAACAGGTGTGTTGTATGTTCTTTTAAGTGAGTTTTTGTCATTCCACCGCTCGATTTACAATCGAAGAGTTGAGAATTTAGAAAATCTTGTTTAATACAGCGACGTGATTATATGTCAGTCCTATGTAAGATACCTCGTCAGTGCACGTGGTTGTTTGTAGTTATTTGTCGATGAAGATTCAGGGTTCTTTCCGGTGTAACATGAATTATTCCCCAAACTTTTTTTTATTGACGCCTAGATAAGTTTAATTTTTAATTTTTGAGTCGTTGGTTTGCTGTCTCATAAATATAAACCTCACATGTCCTTTTATTTAGAATTATTATATTAATAAATTGATCAATGAAATAAGCCAAAATAAACATACAAACACAGATAATTACGACAAATATTAAATATATTTATAGGAAGATACATTTTTAACACACACAAATGAATCAACTTCCAAGCAAGGACCGAAGCTCATAAACTCGGCAGTCAAACGGAGAACTTCGGGACAGTTCGAACAGTCGACAACCTTGCTTCGGAAGTTGACAAATGAATGTCATAAATTACATATCATTTCTATCACTCTTTTTTTATCCCTTATCTGAGTTTACATTGACTGTCATTCACCCTATTACGATAAGCACCGAGTAGAAGAACCAAGTTGAAGACGGAAAACTGATATTTTGCAATATGACTCCACAATTACACGTATCAGTATTTTAAACTTATGTTTACCTTACGACCAAAAATGCACCCGACAACCACACGCATTGTTCCGTTGAACTCTTGCCGTTTCCCAAGGACATCGTGTATGTAGAAGTATCTTCACATGAGAACTTGAAGTTGGCATTATCTTCTATTCTGATGAAGGTTTTTCCAATCCAGCTACAAGATATCGAACATATTGCATCAGCTGAAATTGAATATAAATAAATACTATCAACCGGGAAATATAATATGGCGGTGCTGCTTTAAAGAAAGCCATTGAACTAAGGGGTTCTAAAAGTTGAAGTTAACCCTTGAATAGTTTTACGGACTCCATATATGACTATGTTCTGTGGTGGGGTGTGTTTTTGATTGTCCTTCGGTACACGTATCTTCTCTATCGTCTGACAAAACTGACAATACATGTTTTATCATTTCTATTAAAATTAACAAATTGCCAAGACTCTTGACGATTTAGAAGTTGACTCTCTGTTTAGGACCGCATGTTCAGCTTTGGTGTCTCTTGTTTTTATTTGGTTGCTGGGTTGCAAGATTAAGGACGTAGTCACGGTATTTACATTTATTCGTATCATTGAGAGAGAGAGAGACAGAGAGAGACAGAGAGAGACACTACCAAGGGAACAATAAGTCCGTAAAATAGACATTACCATGGCCAAAATTAAATAACAAAAAGATAAACAGCAAAAACTTAACTATAGATTGAGAAACACAAGCCCCAATAATAACCGTTGGTTAATTGAGGTGCCGTAGCACGTCATGAGTTCCTGCTCCGAATGTTGCACCCGCCGTGTTGATCATGTAAGTGAAAACCCGTTGATAAGTCGAACTCGGTAATGTCACAATCATGGACAGGATTGTAGTATCGGCAAGTGGTATTATGCACCACAAATATGCCACAACGGTCACCCAAATGATAATTATGGCGTCCTTAAATCTTTCGGAGGGATGATTCAACATAACCACTTGGAACCATCTAGGCAATATCTTCCATGTTAGCATTTGCCCCCTATCAAGAAGATCATTATATGAAACGCAAGCCCTGGAATATCGTATCAACTGGGAGATACCTATTTCATATGCGCTGCTGGAATTTTGCTATTAAGAAATGGAAAGTTCACAACGGGAAAATCTAAATCGTCCATTTTCTCCTAAAACTTAGTTCTCAACCAATCCTGATTGACAATTTTGCTTTGCGAAGTTATCAGTTTCATGCGATATTCACGCCATCTTGAATTAACGTACCAAATATTGGTTCTCATTGGTTGCCTGTTGATGAAGGAAAGATTCTATTGGCTAGAATTAGATATAGAATTGGGAACATGTCCCGGACAGGAGAAGATATTAGATACGGACATAGTTACAGTATGGGTATTCGCGATCCAATCTGATACTCGATCAATGAATGATTTTGCCTTTACTGGTTTACCTGGCTATATAATGTCGAGGCAATTCGTGTTGATAAATTAGAAGAGGGACAAAGATAAATTAGTTTCTGAGTGCTCATCTGACTATATATGCATATAATCCAACACTTAAAATACATATAACTGCCAGTGATCTTCAAGAAAATTGTCAGAATTCCATGTATATTCCATGTTATAAAACAAAATGATATATAAAAAAACCCAGCTATGTCAAGACCACATGATACCCCCGATTCGTGCATTAGAATTATTGTGAGAAGATCTGAAATATTTATGCATCTAATAACAACTTAGTAACATTGCAGCGTAGGAAATTAAAACATGCATGAGGATATCCATATGAAAATAAATATTGCGTCAAAATTGACTGTTAAAAGTCTTATAACTTTATTGAACGACAAACTATAAAATATCTAAATCCAAAGCGAGTCTAGATTCGCCAATACCAACACCAGTGTAAAGTTTGTAGTTAATCAAAACATTCTAGATCTAGAGTATGCCATGTAGAATATTTAGCATAATTCCCATAACTGTAGAATGACAAATCATAAATTTTCAAAATCAACGGTATCCCTGAAATGACGACACATCAGAATCAAAAGAAAGTTTTCGTCTATCGATCCAAATGTTCCGTTTTATTTTCGTGGGAATTGGTTAAAGCAAATTTAAGTTTTTATAGGATGTATTCATAATAAACCCATCTAAGACGGGCTTATAAGATCACACTTTGAGTATATGCACAAAGGGATAAATAACACCATTCACGTACTTAGATAACTACATGAGCCACTTCTTACTTAAAATTATGATAGAGCGAGGCACTCCAAAGCTTTTTTAGAAAGCTAAAACTTGTTAGATGTAATTTAAGAAATAAGGCATACTTAAATGTATTTGTGGCATACTATATTCCAAGTTCATTTTTAATAGATGCAGTATAGAAACAAGATAGAATGTCAAAGAGACTGCAGTTCATGATTTTCAGTTGTTCTACAAACTGTACAGTTGTAGAAAGTTTAGGATTTTTCAAAATCCGTACACGTATGCATCACCGAAATTAAAGGGAGAACTGTCGAAGTCATTGTTCTCCATTATTTTGTTCCATTTCTCACTTTGTTTTTTCTTCCGTCTTTTTGTTCTTTTTCGTTCTCCCTTTTCATCTTTCCACATATACCAACTGCTTTCTAGCAAAATGATATCCCTTTCACTTCGCATAGGAAAAAGTTGTGTTTTTTTTCTATTAAGTATATAAAATTGCTTAGAAATTAATTTAAGAATAAGTTTAATTTGCATGCAAACCATACCCGGTTTTTCCTTTTTTTTATAGTACTACCAAACATCTTCTAAACCTTACCTTCATAAAAGCTAACTACTCCTAGTCCTAGTAAAAAGAGAAAGGTGGCTTTCTCCATAGTACAATTAGTAGTCTGTCAAATTTTGTGATAGACTCATTCCATATTTACCAGTATTTATATATGCAAACATGTTCTTTCTTTGAATTTATGAAGCTATATATCTTTAAGATCAATTAGGATAGAAATCACTAAATTGATGTTAGAAAATAACTCATTTAGTTTTAATTTGTCCCAGACATTATGAAATGAGGCATTTCATAGTCAGTTGATTATGTCCTATTTAATGTCTTTAATTTTTGCATCATTAACTTTTGTTATTTTTAGCAAATAAATCAATACTCATGCATCATCTTGTGAATCGAACTAGATAAAATATACAATATTAGGTCAATGTCAGAAAAAAGTTGATTTTATTGTTTTTATACTGTTTTTTTGTGTCATATAGCTCCTCAACTGTTTCGGTTCTTATACATCCTTGGCTTTCAAATATTCAGCTTTGAGCGCTGTTGATGAGGGTGAATCCATAAAAGCGCTTCTGACGCCGGAAATTGATTAAGTGTTGTTTTCATTTTTTTTAATCAGTCCAATAATTCTAACAAATTCAACTAGCAAAACTGTAATAGATTGCTTGAAAATCTTTTGTAAATTATAGTGGATTCCGTATACTTCAGAGACCGACTGTTTATCTTTTGTGAGGGGCCATAGGTTTTTCTTTCGCGAAACACTTTTTCTACTTTAAAGTAAATACTATTTTTCAACAGCATAAAATTGAGAATGGAATGAGAATGAGCATACATGCGTAAGACATGTATTTGGAACTCAATGTTACATTCTCCGTCTTAATGTTCAATGGAACAAACTATTGTTGCACATACTATCTGAGACATATTGAATTTTTCGAGGAAATTTTGAATAAATTTATTTAAAATCAAAGATACAATGCCCGCCCCTCCCCAAACACAAATACATAAAAGTTGAATGGCTGGTGCCTTATGCCGCTATTAAATAGATATGGGCCGGGTAAGCATAAGTAGGAAAGTGCTCAATCAACAATAATATAACATCAAAACGACATCAACATCCGACCGTCAAGCATCTATACCATGCTAAAGTTTTGATGAAATTCTACCCATAATATCTTTTTTTTAGCAGTTAACGTTCAGATTCCAGTCTGGGGTTTAAGTTTTTCAGATATCAATAACTTTGTAATAACTTTCATGAAACTTATGAATCTTGATTCAATTATCAAAAGGCAGCATGATTTTAGAAATACTTTAATTATTTTTTCCGTATTTTGCGGATACATAGACATATGCAGTATGACTCGCTTGAAATACAATACAGTGATTTCTTCTTAGTTCTGTCCTGTTTGTAAAAGACATATTTAAAGGTAAGGGTAAACTATTTGACCTTCTAGTCAAACTTTCTTTAATATATGTTTTTCTTTTTTCTCTGAAATGTACACATTCATTATGTAATGGAATTTATTACCTATGACTAGATTGCATAAATTACATTTGTCTGTTTTCAAGGTTTATGTTATTCCATGTTCAACTAATAAGTTATGGCTACATAATCTAAATTTAGAGAACATCAAACAATACAAAAACAGTCTTAGGTCATGCTTGTTTGAATTTATCACATTATCTCACGTTTATATTATATTTCAATCATCGATCAGTTAAAGTGTTGTGTTTTCCAAATTAAAAAAAAATCACATTAAAAAAAATATGTGTTTTTACATTAATCTTAGGCATTTATCATCGATATATTTTGATCTGTGTATTGTATTACATAATTGATCAAACACTTCTATTAAACACTGACATAGTGCATGTATTGAACAATTGGGCCTTCTTGTCATGTTTTCAATCTTTATTTACTAAAAATAAAAAAAAAACAAAAAAAAACGCCTTCACCAACGCTCAAAGTCGAATATTTGATAGTCAAGGATGTGTAAGAACTGAAACAGTTGTAGAGCTATATGACCAAAATTGACATATAAATAAAAGCCAAATCCATCATATAATATATATCTTGTTTCTGATCAATATGTGTTCTACTTTTTAATTTCTTGAAGGCTTTTTCTTTTTTACAATTAGTGAAGATATAAGCTAGTTATACGGGAATGACACCAGTAGTTAGATTCAATGGATACTCAGCTATAAACTATAACTAACATATACCAATTTGATGGGTCTTCAATTTTCATCAAAATTTTGACGACCATTTGTTCACAATAATTTAATTGTATATGCGGACAATATTGTCAAAGCATTGGTCTGGGAATGTTCTTTTATAAAGGAAAGGATTGTTTAAAGAAATTCTTCTTTAACATGTATTACTTATAAAAGTTATGTTTATTTTTACATTTTTTATTTTCACATTTTTCTTTATTATACACCCCCTTCGACGAAGCGAGATCTTCTTGTCCTTCTTCTTTTTCTTCTTCAATTTTTTATTTTCTTCTTTAACCTTGTCCGAACAAAACTTTCCATATCTATTTGACACAATGGTGTTGCTTTTATCATAACATTAATGAGACGTCTATCTTTGACCTAAAAGGTCCGTATTCTTGGCATGTTTTGACTCAGTCGATATAGTTTCGAATTCGTAACCTTTGAACTTAATGATGTTAAACCATAATGGTAACAGTGTGTGCGTTGTCGCTGGTCTGCTCTCTGAATGGGCAAAAGTGTCACTGTCGATGTTTGAACCTACGTTGTTTAATATTTAGTGATGTACAGTATATGATTTTTTTTAATATAGATATCTGCATTTCGGGACCTTTTATAGCTTACTATGCGGTATGGGTTTTACTCAATGTTGAAGGCCGTACGTCGACCTGTTGTCTAATTGGTAATAATTCCACATCTTCCTATTATTCTTATACTACAACAGAAACGTATTTACTAGTGGAAAATTTTGAATTTCAATACAAACTATTATACTAGAACGCATCATCCATTCTATATTTTTCGCGGGGTTATAGAGTACGTTAACATTTAAACAATTCAAAAGATATTTACACGCTACATAAAAAGACTAATTTGCAGACAAAAATCTTACATCTTTAAGATGAAAACATTCAAATAAACATAACGAATGTATTGAAATGGTCATTATCACTAATGCGAATTATTCCCAAACTTGCAGGTTTTCATTTCACTGCCATCGCGATCGTGCGATCTTGATCATGTATGCCTATTAATATCGACTGTAGAGATAAATCTTGGTTTTAAATCAATCCAGTAAATCCATAATTTAAGCTTTATTAGCTAGAATGTACTTAAATCGTTTTTTGTTTAAGTTGTAATATGCTACATTGTTTATATTTCATTTTATTTTAATTTCACTTGTCTACATCCCTTTACAAATTAATTAACGGCACGTACATGTATTTGTTCGATACAAGTGCGTGTACTCAAGTTTCAGAATTGTCAGATTTTGACGTCAAATTTAGGTAATTTATTTAAACATGATCAAATAGACATAAAAATTAAGTTTAAAATAATACTCCCTTCTGAAGGCGTCAGGTATATATATTTTTTTAGATAGTACTTGTTTTTATATTTATCCTGCATTCAGCCAACTATTTACAAATAACAGGTACACAAATAAATTTTTGCTTTATTTGTACTTGTACAAATAAAGTCTCCTGTTACCCCTCTTCCATGTTGAGCAAGCGGTAATGTGGATATTTCTTTTTGCGTACCAGTTCACTTTGGGGTCCTCTTCGCGGTCCGCGTTTAAACTATGTCGACTTCTTTGAAAAAATAGAGACAATGATTTAGATTTTAAAAACTAAAGTTTCAAGTGTTGTGTGTAAATTTCAGGATAAAAACAATATATGTACACTATCGGAAAATATAAAATTTATTTGTACTCGCTACGAAACAGGAGAAAAGCTCGGCGAGCCTCGCTTTTCGTCCTGTTTCTAAAGCTCATACAAATAAATTTTATATTTTCCGACAATGTACATATATTGTATATATATTTTCATGCCCGGGTCATAACTTTTATCCTTCGAAAGGACATTGTTTTCATTTGTTCATCACCTCGATACGATGTTTTTAATTGTTGAGATTGAATCTTATGCATCGTCTGGGTTTTTAGATGTATCTTAAAAGTGGCGACTTCTAGGGCGTGTTTTTTTGTTCTTCGGTAGTGAGCCAGAAGAGGTCCATTTCTGTTTTTTTGCATAGGGAAGATCTTCTGGCTCTCTTCCACCTCTTCTTTTTTGATAGGTAGTTTAGACGGCAGAGGCACATAACAAACATGGCGTCGTTTAGTCTAATTGACATTGATAAATTTATGAATGCAGATATATTAGAATGTGAGCTGTGTTATAAACGTTTTTATGGTATGACAGTCTTAGTAGGACATCCCTGTAGGACGATAAGCTGGATAAATATAAGAACTACACGGACAATAACAGTTAAGGGACGACAATTTGATATTCTAGGGAAAGGATTTTGATTGATTGGTGTTTAACGCTACTTTCAACACTAAGTTGGGCTATTCCGTGGTGGTCAGTTGAAATTATAGATGAAGGATGGGGAAGGGAAGAGGGCATTATTAACTTTTTTAATCTGTCGCTAATTATGCCTATTTTTCAGCTCTAACCAGGCAACCATATTCATATATGAAATCCTCCTGTCCCCCACCCCAATAAATGAATAAATATCATATGGTTTTTCTTCTTATTTAACACAAGTTTAAATTGATTGATTGTTTGTTGCTAATTTTTAACGCCCAGTGACAAATATGTCATGCATGTTCAGGACTCGGTTCAGGAAAACACGAGTTTAAAAGTCAGGTATATAATAAAAAAACGAAGAGATGTATGATTGCTAATGAGGCAACTATCCACCGGAGTTTAAATATGAAGTGGATGTAAGCAATTATAGGCAACAGTAATTTAGGCCTTCAACAATAACAAAACTCGATACTGTATTAAAAGTCGTCTATAAAAGGCCCGACGTGAAAAGTGTGAGAAACAATTCAAACGAAAAAATTAACGGCCTAATTATACATAACAAAATAATTTACAAAATATCAAATATGAGTCGAGAAATGAACCAACGACAACCACTAAACTACAGGCTCCTGACTTGGGACAGGCACACAAAGAATATGGCAGGGTTGATATAAAAACGAAGATTGCCAATGAGACAACCATCCACAAGAGATCAAATGACACAGCAATTAACAGCTATAGGTCACCATACGGCCTTCAACAATAAGCAAAGCCCATACCGCATAGTCAGCTATAAAAGGCCCCGAAATCACAAATGTAAAACAATTCAAACGAGAAAACTAACGGTCTAATTAATGTACAAAAAAATGAACGAAAAACAAATATGTAACACAGCAACAAACGACAACCACTGAATTACAGGCTCCCGACTTGGGACAGGCACATACATACAGAATGTGGCGGGGTTAAACATGTTAGAGGGATCCAGCCCAACCCGCCCCCTAACCTTGGACAGTGGTGTAACAGTACAAGAACATGTTTGTGAGCGCTCAACCCTCCCCGAAGCTGGGACATTGGTGTAATAGTACAATATAAGAACAACCTGCACAAATCAATTGCAATTAGATTAACTCAAAAAATCGGTACGAGACACACACAAAAAACTTACAATAAGACAATAGACACAAAGCACCGAAAAAAGAGTATTTGCAATTACTGGAAAATTATTTAAAGCTAATTACAACTAGTACTGAAATAAATCTTGTTCTCCCAGACTGAAGTATCAATCAGTACACAACCAACGGATTTATTAAAAAAAAAAGAATAAAAAGAGTCTGAGAAATGTCTGGTATACATTGTATACTTGCATATGAAGATCCATATACAATGAAAATTTTTGAAAAGTGGTGGTCCGAAGGTTTTGACCATCGAAATTTTGATATAGAAATAATAGTTAGGACCAGAATATTTTCTTCAAGGACCACCAGAGAAAAATGATTTTGAGAACTTTCCGATATCTTTGCTTTATACAAAAGTAATCCAGTTTGGTTACTTTAAAAAAAAATTGGATAGACAAGATGTCCTTTTTTTATCATATTCGAGACAAACATTGACGAATTTTTGTGCAGTTTAAGATAGTTCTTAAAAATCAAATGGTGATTTGTCTAGCAAAATTGAGTTAGAAGAAAGAACAAAGAAAAATGTCACGAACAGAGCACACTTTTACAGTCATGTCTACCGGACGTATCTTAATTTTCTATAAAATCATCGTAAACTTCATTTATATCACCCAACATAACAAAAATCTGCTATATTCGACGGCAAATTGAATTTTTGTTTTTTGGATCTTCCGTAGAATATCTCCAGAAGAGGTCCTGATTCATTTTTTTGGACTCTTCACCAGAAGACATTCTGGAGATGTGCAGAAGAGACCAATAAAACACGCCCCTAGTTAGAGCCTGGTTGTAAAAGGCTCTGTGACTTAACCTTTTTTTTTTTTATTATTTACCTTAAATCAGCAAATGTAAATTCAACATCATACTTTATTTGGCGTCCGGTTTGAGAACTTGCCTATAAACGAAGTCTTTTATTCAGTATTCCTGTTTTTGCTCATAATCAAAACATGATACAATCATAATCGATCTGTTCTGAAATAATTACTAAAAGGTGTTACATATAAAAAGGTACTTTAATCCAAATAAACCCAAAATTAATCTCATATATCTTTAGTTATTGAATTTTCTTAGCCGAGGAAATGATTATTATGAAAAATTTCTACTTGTTTCAAATAATTAAGGTTTTAGTTTTTAACAATGTTAAATAGATGACAAGTTTTCATGATGACAGGGTAATAGGAGACACGCTGCATAAGTTTAAGTGTTATTCTTGGTTCTCTTTAATTTTTCAATGTCTGTGCTGTTAATATCGGTAACAGTCTTGGCTCTCCTGTATCATGAAAAACGTATTCAAGTTCGCTCAAGTTTGAGGGTTAGAAAAATTACTGACTGGCGACGTCTTAGGGTTAAATAGGAGTCAACTATCAATCCGCTATTTCGTGATGCCTAATCACTTGATATACATTATCAAAATATTTTGTAACACGACAAGTATCACATGCGAAACAGATATCCCCCCCCCCCTCTTCAAAACATTGGTTAATTGTTCTAAAAACGAACGCAATAGGGGGTTTATTGAAGTGTAAATTGATCGGGTTCCTAATAAAATAACAAGGCGTTTCAGTTATGTTGTTTAGAAAAAAGCCAAATTTTCGACATTAAATATATCCGTAAAAATCAATTGAAGTATGATTTTTATCATCTTTATAAAATTGTTTGCCATATCCAATATCTTATCATGTAAGTTTTTTGTAAAGTGTCAACTGTTAATATTTTTAAAGTATTTATTCTGAGGTAGCGCCATTTAGCAGAGGCGAACATAAACGGTCTTTTAGACCATTAGTTTCACCACACTAAAACACACATTCTCAAATTTCTGTTATCTTTTTCTGTTTCCTTTTTACATTTAGTTTATTTTAGTGTCTTCTTATTCTTTTATCTATAAATTATTCATTATTATTTAGCTTTTTATCACACAGTCTCTTTATTCGCTCACCTGACCCACAGAGTCAAGTGAGCTATTCTCATCTCATGACGTCCATTGTCTATCGTATTCGTGTCCGTCGTTTGTTAACTTTAACAAACGTCTTCTCCTCTAAAACTATTGGGCCAATTGGACCCAAAATTAGCCATAATTCCCATTACAATATATTGTTTAAAATGTATGTCCGATGGTCTAGGCTGCCAACCAACATGGCCGGAATGGCTATAAATTATAACTAATTATGGGTAAAAAGCAAGTTTTGTTGATTAACTTTAAAACCGCTTAAGAAAGAGAAAATCTGAAAGGGACCGTTATATTCAGTATGATTAGATCTGCCAACTGTATTTTTACATCAAAACTGTCGGGCGACTTCGTCCAGAAATTATTGCCTTTCAATGAAAGTCATATTTGTTTAGAAAAATAAAAGTATATAAAGTCAGACGTTAGAGCAACTATAAGCTTGAAAACCTTGGAAGAAAGAGAAAAAAAACTTTAAATAGAAAAATGATTAACATGTCATAATTTACAAATAAGTCAACATAGCCAAAATCGTCAGAGTCATTATTGGAGTCATTGTCCTTAATGACGATTTTTACCGTCTTTTTGCGTTTTTTTTCTGCCTATTAACTTAAAAACTATAATAGATAGACGGAACCTGTAGACAGCAAAAATGATCGACAAGAATTGATCTGCAAATAGAAGACATATTCGAAACTGTTAGTCGACTCCATATAGGAGTTATTGCCCTTCAATGACGATTTTCACCCCCTTTTTATATTATTTTGGACAAACAACTATACAGTACATAGAGAGAATCTTTAAACAGTAAAAATGATCAGTAAGACAGGGTTAACACAACTTTTAGTTATGAAAGGGAATTATTTAAAGAGCAAATTTTTAAGCAGTCATCAGAGAGCACATTTTAGTTTAGAATGCATGTATTTCTAGGAGAATTAAGAAAACCACAACATAAAATTTGACATTCTTTGGTGAGTTAAAATTTGCTTAGCATATAAATCTTATTGTTTTAAATACTTCGGTACTGACAATATTTATAACAAACCTTCTAAAATTGCCCATATATAAATTTTGAAATTATAAAGAAACTAAAGAAACTTTGATCTTTCCTGATTAAGGTAAATCCAGAAAAGCGCTTCGGACGCATGAAATTATAACGTGTTGTTTTTTCCAATTTAACTGTTTAAATCCGTCTATTATTTGATAAATCTTTCTCGTATTTTAAGCAGTTGATGGTCCTATTTTCAATAAAACAGGAAGCAAATATATCTTTGGATAGGAGGGACGATAGTAATTAATAGACATTTGCGGAAACTGTCATACACCTACCATTAGGATTACAATTACACTTTCATGTAGTACTTAAATCTTGGGTCGTCTCAAAGCGCATATATAAATCGTCGTTCCAAAGCAAAGTGTTTTTCTACAGTTGAACAACGGGGTTTTTAAGAAATATATGAAGTAAAGTGTACACATTAATTATTGTATATGGTATTATCCAGGTTCAAAATGCTGTTAATGTACGGAGTGTGATGGAATGGACAAACATCATTAGATAAATTTTACATGAGACATTAATAAATCGTATTGTCGTTGGCTATGTGTAAAGAAAGGGCGATCAAACTTAGGAGCATGTAGACAATATTTAATGTTTATGCTAAAACATTCATTTTCCATATCTTTTTTAGAGAATGAGGATACAGAGTAGGGGTGCTGAAGAACTTTTTATTGTTCATGGAATAATACTTTCCGATTCGTATATATTTATTATCTTTTATATTTTCCGAATTGGGAAAACAATCTTGTCCACGTTTTTGGTATAAAAAAATCAAGAATACTAGTATACTAAAAAATACAACAGCGTTATCAATGAACATCTCTGTGTCGAATATTCGTCTGACTCTGTAGAAATGTTAAATAGGTGAACTCAAAAAGTTGAAATTTTACTATCTTTCTATTCAACTCATTAAACAAGACCAATACCAGGTCTGGATCTGCGTCACTGCATGTAATTGATTGATGTTGGATGTATACTGAATCATACCTGACCATTCCCTATCATTGAAAGAGAATTTTTCTTAAACAATGAGTGTTGTAAAAACTCAAACTATCGGGAAACAGGAAGTGGCTGCATGGTTGATGTAAAAATTGCTTACACGCTGCAACTCATAATTATTATGTTGCAGACCAAATATCAAATAATTCCCTTCCAAACAAGCCAAAAAAAAAAAACCGAAAATTTATCTTGTCAAATTTCAAACTATTGGCAACAGGAAGTGGCTGCACGGCTGCAGATGTAAACATTGTTTACAAGCCACAACTCATAATTATAAAGCTGCAGACCAAATATAAAATCATTCCCTTCGATAAAGGCCAGGAAAATTTTGAGAAAAGTTTTGTATGTAAGGTATTTCGGATGGATGGACGGACGGACAGTGTCGAGCGGATACTAGACCTGCTTTCGCCTTCAGCGACGCAGGTAAAATGACTACCGGGTTCTGAGTTAATTGTTTTTGTTCAATTTTTATAGAGATCTTGGGAATCATTTGATTATAGACAGTTATTTCACGGTGTCGATAATTCTTTCTCTCCCATGAACATGGTTGGGTCTGGTGTGATCGAAGCATGAGCAGTAACTCATGAGCCGAGACCGGTAATATTTTCTTGAAATTGTACTTTCGAGTGCACTAATGACGATCACCCAAAGTTTATCCGCAATTTTTTTCCGTTGGTTAAAAGGGATAAAAGTTGCAAATGTATATCAGGCGAGAAGAAATTGATTAAAACAATCGCAGTCATTTTAGTGTTATATTTAACATTGCCATGAAAGTGCGAGGTTTGGCAAGCCACAAAACCAGGTTCAATCCACAAGTTTCTACATAAGAACTTGTGGATTGAACCTGGTTTTGTGGCTTGCCAAACCTGTATCAAGTCAGGAATATGACAGTTGTTATCCATTCGTTTGAAGTGCTTCAGCTTTTGATTTTGCCGTTTGATTACGGACTTTCCTTTTTGAATTTTCCTCGGAGTTCAGTATTTTTGTGATTTTACTTTACACTATTTAAGTCGGTAAGGGATCAGTTTCGGATACAAAAGTGTAATTGTAAAAACGAAGGGCATGACTATTTCAAAAGTACTGCGGCGGGCTTAATAATTATATTGTGTTACTTGCTTATCGCATTTTTCCTTGATTTTCAAGTGCACCGTTTCGTAGAGTACCCTCTGAACGAAATTTTTGCTGATTTAGCTTTACTAAAAATCAAATAAGGTAACACATGCTTATTGACATCTTTTAAGCGCAGCTTTAGTTGTACAATATGCAGTAACGACCTTAATATTAGATGTATTGCAGCCTTAGTCTGAAGCCGTGCTATTTTCGAAAATGGATAGAGTAAGATATAAACACGCTGTTCCTTTGCTTTTTGTGTGTTTTTTGCTGTGAATGTACTGATTTTGTGTCATGGATAGATACCCAATATCCTTTGTTTTTCTATAACACCTACTTGTGGATACTAGAATGCAAAGTAAAACTGCATACGCAATAATGTACAAAATATAAAAAAAATGTTCACCTATTCATAGCCTATGTGTACATAACACATATAATTATCCAGATTTACAGTTAAAACAAGACTGAGAATACCAGTCTTTGAAAGTTTCTGTTTATATCAAATTAAGTTTAAAGACTCAAACATCTAACATGTTTAACTACCATAACATCTAAAAGAACTAGCATGATAGTTACTGTTTGTTTTATTCCTTTGAATAGACAGTGCAGTTCAAATATTCTTTTTTAAACTTTTCCTTATACACAAAACCACAACGAAATGATTTCTGTTAAAGTGTCTTTGGATTTCTATTTTCAAATGTTTTGTCTTTGAAAGATTCTATTTCACCACAATTAGCAATATTGTTATCAGATGCATAGTAGATGTACTTGTTTATGTGATCTTTGAAGTAACCAGTTCTGTATACCGATGGAAGAGCTGTCTGCAGTGTTGTATCATGTACTGTCTTACTGTTATGCGACAGCTGATTTTCATTAGCCTGACTGTTCATTTGCCTGTCTTTCTGCAGCGGTATATTCACGTTAGAATATATATTCATTTTAGCATCCTTGTCAGACCCCGATGAACGCTCGATACACTGATGAACCATAACAGCTATTTCACAAGCATGTGATTCTTCTTGGAAATATTCCTGCAGTGGTATGTACGGTTTTGGATATTCTGTATTATTTTGACCAACAACGTTTGAGTTGGAAGAACTAGTTGAAATGCTTTCTTTTTGCAATGCTCGATTTTCTTGTTGTTCATCGGCGCCTTCTTTCATTCCGAAATACAGATCAAAATATCCAGCTTCTTCGTGTTCATTGCCTGCTATATTAGATTGTTTATCATCAAACACAAAATTAATAGTTTCATTATGAGATGCTTGGGATGTAACATTAGATCCCATCGTGACAAATGCTAATGGGTTCTCATCGACTTCATCATAGATATCATCAATACGAGATGCTTGGGATGTATTATTAGATCCCATCGTGAAAAATGTTAATGGGTTCTCATCGACTTCATCATAGATGTCATCAATATATGAAGTTAGTTCTAAAGGTTTTGAGATCACTTTTTCATTTACTACTCTGAAGTCTAAGGCGTGTCGCTTTCTGTATTTACGAAACAAATGGTACAAGACAGTAAGAACGAAAAAACCAGTAATACAAAGTGTATAAATTATCCATTCAGTGTTTGAAGTTCCTGCAATAATGAGTACAAATAACAAGAAGTCATATATGATTAGCTAAAAAAAACGTACAAAATGTACCTAATAGAACATGCAAATACGCATTCACGAATATTTACTTTTCCCTTTCCGCATCTCTTCTACACAGAGATAATGTTTCAAAAATGTGATTTCGGCTGTTGTAACCAAATCAGAAGTGACAACAGCAAAAACAGGATTATATTGGAAATCCTTATATTTTCCAAAACATAAAAAAACAAATCTGGTTTGCATTTTCCCATTTGTCTATAAACTGCTATCGATTATTTTGTTGGTTGATATAGTCTTACGTTTGCTTTGTCAGGTTTTAAGGTCTTTCCCTCTTTTTGAATTTACTTTGAAGGTCGGTATGTTTGTTAATTCTTTTTTAGGACATTGACTTCCAATGTGGGTTAAATATTCTACTGAATATTTACAATCTAAAGCCATATATATTATTGGACGGTGAAAATATGAATCACAAATAGATATTTACAAATGAAGGTAATCAGTATTTAGTCAGAAGTTACTCTGACGTCTGACGTCTTATACTTTATTTTGTGCTTAAGAGTGGTATTTGGTGATAACAATATTTACAAGGTACATATTCGTAGAGCAAAACTATTAAGAAAGCGAATGTTGTATGATTTAACTGCTTGACAATAGCACTTTTCGATTTCGAGACAGAAACATGCCATCGTAAATCTGGGTTAGAACTTAATTATTTTTCTATATGCACTGCGTTCTGTAGTCACACGGCTCCTGCAAGACCACAAAATGGCCGTCAGACTTTTAAGCAATCTCGGACTATCATTTATTAGATTTATGATTTTATTTCAAATTTGAAATATTTTTACACCAATTTCCTCATTCACGACTTTAGATTTAGTTTCTATCGTTCAAGAAAGTAACATTGGTATAAAACTTAAAAGCAATAGATAGACTTTTAAATGTATCACATTGTGTTGTCAACAAATATAATGAGCATTTACTTATAATGTGCAAGCTTGAATGCAGTTATAAGAATGCAAAGTAGTAATAAATAGACAATTATGTTGGTTTACTAACCATTCCTTATAACAGTTGCTTCTTTTGCAGTTGCTCTATCATTTGGAGGTGACACTGGTTCTATGGTTCCTAAAGAGAAATTAATGCTTACAAATCTTTAATTCTTAACATTTGAAAATTGGTATCAAGTCGATTCCCTATCCCTATGACTTGATTACTTAAATGTGTATCTTTTTTTTATTTTCCTATAGCTGATTTTGTTCCGAAATTGGAAAACAGATGCATTGCTGGCTGGTACTGTCAATTTTCATTTAATGTTATGGTAAAAATATTCATAGATTTATCGAATAGACGAAATGATCAGGCTTAAATTTTGTCATAGAGTGTTCTATCTTCGCAATACAAAGTTGCCTGTTGAGGTTGGATCATTGATTTTAATACTGTTACCTTATGCATTTTGAAAGGTCATTTGGAAAACAATATTATTGCGGTATACGTTTACATGCACTAAAAACTCCAAAGCTATCTTTAATATTTCGTAAAATTGTTTGTTCCAATTTTTTTGAAAATCCAGGAGGTACTAAAGGACATGTATGTTGACATAAGACATAATTGACCAACATTTTCCACTGCTTTTTTGCTTTCATATGCTCTTCAACTTCGATATTGGTTAGTCCTTCCTATTGTTTGGAAAAGAGGGCCAATTATGAGGGTTATGTAAACGAAACATGTATCTGGCGTTCCCTGTTATGAGAATCGTCGAAATAGCTAAATTGGTTATAGTCATGTAAGATAAGGAGGTCTTCAATGTGGTCTTCTTATACGCCATCACTAAACTTAAAGAAGTATTTCTTAGGGATTTTGCTTATAGCCATATCTCTGTAGAATAAAATTGAATACATACTAAGAGTGTACGATGTGCACTATTTTGTAAGCAAATGGCTAGCAAGATACTCATTTAGAGCACTGTTTGAATTATTAGAGAATCTATTAGACATTCTTTTTTGGCATTGCGGATAGTTGTGGAACATAGCTATATACGATGCTATGGTCTGTTTGGAACTGACATCGCGTCGGGAGTTCTAATTCCATGTTGAAGGCAATTATTGGCGTTGGAATGAAGCAGAGTTATCATGGCGTTTTCCTTTATTTGTCTGTAAACTGCTATATATCATTCTGTTGGTTGATATAGTCTTACTTTTGCTTTTGTCAGGTTTCATTGACTCTCCCCCTTTTTGAACGCACTTTGGAGTTCGGTATTTTTGTTAAAAATGTTTTACGACATTGACTTTTAATGAGGATCGTACACGGTGACTTAAATATCTTACAGAATGTTTACAATCTTAAGCCCAATATATCATTGGACAGTGAAAAAATAAGTAAAAAGACATTATTTAATCACTGATAGCTTTTTATAATTAAAGATAATCGTTATATAGTCAGAAGTCGTTCTGTCGTTCTGACGTAATATACTTTTGTTTGTGCTCAAGAGTGGAAGTTGGTTATTACAACATTTACAAGGTACATATTCGTAGAGGAAGAATATTAAGAAAGCGAACGTTGTATGATTTAATTACTTGACAATAGATCTTCTTGATTTCGAGACAGAAACATGCTATCGTAAATGTGGGTATTACTTTTTTCTATATGCACTGCGTTCTGTAGTAATACGGCCCCTGCAAGACCACACAATGGCCGACAGACTTTAAAGCAAACTCGGACTATCATTTATTAATATCATGCTTTTTATTCTAAATTTGAAATATTCTTACATTTATTTTCTAATTCAAGACTTTGGATATAATTTATATCGTGCAAGAAAGTACATGGGTATCAGTTAAAAAGCAATGCATAGACTTTTAAATCTATTCACATGATGGCCATCTGCTGTCAACAAATGAAAAAATCGGTTGCTTATAATGTGCAAACCTTAATACAGTTATAAGAATGTCAAGAAGTAACAAATAGATAATTGTGTCGGTTTACTAACCATTCATTATACCAGTTGCTTCTTTTGCAGTTGCTCTATCAGTTGGAAGTAAAACTGGTCCAATAGTTCCTACAGGAAAAATATTTAATGCTTACAAACCTTTATTTATTTACATTTAGCATTTATGATCAAGTCGATTCCATATGCATATCCCTATGTCTTGATTATTTAAATATGTATCTTTTTGTATTTTCCTATAACCGATTTTGTCCCGAAATTGGAAAACAGATGTAATGCTGGCCGGTACTGTCATTTTTTATTCAATGTTACACAAACAATATATTCATAGATTTATCGAATAGACGGAATAATCAGGCTTAAATGTAGTCATAATGTGTTCCATCTTCGCAATAGAAAGTTGCCTGGTGAAGTTGGATCATAGATTTTAATACCGTTATCTTATGTCTCTTAAAATTTGGAAAACCCATATTGTTGCGGAATACGTTTACATGCACCAAAAACTCCAAAGATATATTTAATGTTCCGTAATTTTTTGTTTCAATTTTTTGAAAACCCTCGAGATACTAATGTATGTTGACATAAGACAAAACTGGCCCATATTTTCCACTGCTTTTTTGTTAATATTTTGTTTTCAAACGCTCTTCAACTTTGATATTGGTTAGTCCTTTCTACTGTTTTGAATAGAGTGTCGATTATGAGGGTTATGTAGACGAAACATGTATCTGGAGCACCAAGTTATGAGAATAGTCGCACTGATGAGTGTTTACATAGAAATAGCCTAATGGTTATATTCGTTGAAAAGAAGCAGGTTTTCAATGTGGCCTGTTAATTCTTAGGGTTTTTCTTATAGCAATATCTTTGTAGAATGAAATTAAATACACACTAAGCGTGTACGATGTACACTATTGTGTAAGCATATGGCTAGTAAGATACTCATTTAAAGGACTGTTTGAATTATTTGTGTAGCTATTAGACATTCTTTCTGCTACATGTATTAAGGTAGATGTGGAACATACTTATATACGATGCTATTGTTTGTTTGGAACTGGCATCGAGTCGGGAGTACTAATTCTATTTGTTTTGCTAACACATTGTTTTCAATAAAATAGAAGTCTATGCAACTGTTTTCCAAGTGAGAGGTTTCGCTAGCTATATAACGAGGTTTAATCCACCATTTTCAACATAAGGAAATGCTTGTACCAAGTCAGGAATATGACAGTTGTTTTCCATTCGATTGATGTGTTTAAGCTTTGGATTTTGCCATTTTATAAAGGACTTTTCGTCTTGAATTTCCCTTGGAATTCGGGTTTTTTTTTAAAGCATTTTTTTGACGTTGGAATGAAGAACAGCAATCATGGCGTTATCGTTTGTTTTTTGTTATTTTGATCATTGATCATATAGATGTATAGATTTATATTACAATTGGAGCTTCGTCATCAATTTGTTTACGAATGTCATCATCGTTGGGAATATATCTTTTATAGAAGACCAATAAGTAATATACGATGTCTGGTTGTTTCGTTGTTACACTCATTTTTTTCTTTCATTCTTTGTGACATCACGAATGCGACATCGCATAACTTTGTTTGTTATTGAATATACTTGTACGACGGGTATGTCTTATGAGTGTAAACTGATAGTCTGTCCTGAGCACCTGGATTTACCACCGGGTTTTGGAAGGAGCTTTCTTACAATATCTTATATGTCCGGAAAAGTGTTAAATGGACTGCTGAATGTCTGTTCGTTTTTATCTTTTTTCTTTAAACTTGTGAATTGCCCACTTTTCATGAAAATAGCATAACGTTAACGTTCCACAGGCGTTTGCTCGTTTATAAAGTTCATTGATCACATCTTTGTAAAAGTGAGGCGAAAGATACCAAAGGGACATTCAAACTCATAAGTCGAAAACAAACAACGCCATGGCTAAAAAAGAAAAAGACCAACAGACAAACAATAGTACACAAAACACAACATAGAAAACTAAAGACTGAGCAACATAACCCCACCAAAAACTGGGAGATCTCAGGTGCTCCTGAAGGGTAAGCAGATCCTGCTCCACGTGTGGCACCCATCTTGTTGCTCATGCTAGTATAAACCCGGTAATAAGTCTAATTCGGTCGGGTCACATTCGGGAAAAGGGGACGGGATTGCAGATACGACATTTGGAACATATATTTTGTAATCTGTTAAACGGATATTTTTATAACGGTCAACCAACTCGTAATGGCGTCTGTAATGTTACGAAGGGATGATTTCAACTTCACCACCTGGAACTCTTGGTTTACTGTAATAGCTCCCTTGTGAGCAGAAACCCTCTATCAAGGAAATCATGTATCAGTAAAATAACAAATAGAAAAAAATATGTACGTTTGTCCGATGATAGTCATTTGATGAGTATTAATCAAAGGCACATATACTTGTACAAGGTCTTTTACTTTACGTTCGATAATACATTTGTAAAATATAAAAAAAATAGTATTAGTAAACTTTCATGGAAACACTTTTTTAACGTTTTAGTTTTTTTTCTCAATTAAACAGCCACATACTAGAAGAAAGAAGATCAATTTCAATTTGAACAACAACATACTAGAAACAAGAAGATCAAAGAAGCCAGATCATTTAATTTCACATTCAGATATATTGATGATGTTCTTTCCATTAACAATCCAAACTTTTGTTTTTATAGTAATTAAGATTATAACAAAATGTTGACTGCTGTACCCCTATTTTTGACATTATTACCTGTTATGTCTGTTTGTTTTGTTCACACATTGTTGTAAATATAATGGAATTTTATGTGACTGTCATACACGTGAGAGGTTTAGCTAGCTATAAAACCAGGTTTAATCCATCATTTTTTAAATAAGGAAATGCCTGTACCAAGTCTATGACAGTTGTTTTTCGTTCGTTTGATGTGTTTGAACTTTGGATTTTGCCATTTGATAAGGGACTTTTCGATTTGAATTTTCCTTGGAGTTCGGTATTGTTGTTATTTTTTATTTTATATTGACCTCTGAGAAAATTGATTAACGAAACAAAGTCTTGAAACTGATTACTAAGTGCATACCTGTATAGGAAGTATGTATCGTTGGAATACTTGTCTTTGGAACACACCCTACTTCTGGATCACACCTGAAGTGTAAGTAATTTTATACGTGATAGTTATTTCCTAAACATCGGGTGGTATATTAAAGACGCATCACACAACAAATTATGAAAATCAATAAGTTTGCCATAATTGATAAGAAAAATAAACGGAACAATTGGATTTTATAGGATAGAAGGACTCTATCGTATGGGTTGAATACTGTTAGTTCATGAACTATTGAGAGATTTCTATTAATATAAACAATGCGACTGGGTGAGCATCACAAACATACAAATTCGCATTGTGATATATGATACATATATTTCTATGAAGCATTTCCCGAAAATCCGATAACTAATCTAGAATTTTGGTATTGTCAAAAAAAAACAATTATGAGTGATATCAATAATTTCTGAATTTACAGTAATTAAACCTTGATCGCATAGATCCCTTTAAAACCTGACAATTCACAGCTACCATAAAAATAAGGACATGTGGTATGATTGCCAATGTGACAATTGTCCATCAAAGACCAAACGACGTAGAAGATAGCAATTATTAGTCATCGTATGACCTTCAACAATGAGCAAAATCAATATTGCGTAGCAAGCAATAAAAGGCCTCGACATAACAATTGTTAAACAATTGAAACGAGATAAACTAACGGCCTGACTTATGTACAAAATTATAAACGAAAAAAAGTGATATACAACAACAAACGATAACCACGACAGTTGTGTAACATGTGTAACAGCACAACATAATAACAAATTATACTTTGGCATAGCACAAGGCCATGTTTATCTCTGACTGTTAATGACGTCTTTACATAAAAGCCATTGGAAGTTGGGTGTGTACTTATTCATATTTTAATTTAGATACATGATTTTTGGTGTTAGTTGCTATTGGCCTATTTCAACTGGTTTTGCATAGTTTGTTTTATATTGTACTTTTACACCACTGTCCCATGTTAAGGGGAGGGTTTGGCACTAGCAAACATTTTAAACGCCGCCACATTCTGTATGTGCCTGTCCAAAGCCAGGAGCCTGTTATTCAGTGGTTGTCATTTGTTGCTGTAATTATATTTATGTAATTATTTTATTTTTGTAATTATATATCATATTTGTTGTTTTGTTATCTAAACTGAACAGGCTGTTAGTTTTCTAATTTGAATGGTTTTGTCTGTAGGTATTTTTCTTTTTTTAGCCATGACGTTGTCAGTTTATTTTTTTAAGTTTTAAGTTTGAATGTCCCTTTTGTATCTTTCGCCTCTTATTTACATTTGTCATTTTGGGGCCTTTTATAGCTAAATATCCGTTATGGGTTTTTCTAATTGCCGAAGGCAGTACGCTGACCAATAGTTCTTAACTGCTGCGTAAGTTGATCTCCAGTGGAGAGTTGTCTCATTGGTACTCATACCACATCTTTTTATTTTTATATGAAATTCAGCTGAAAAGGTTTAAACTCATCAGATTAATACCAATCACAAAAGCAACTAACAAATTAAAACATTACAGACACAAAGTACAGATATGAAAGGATTCTCAGTTACCGAAAGCTAGTTCAAAGCCAATAACAACTAACAACAAAATCATATATATAAGACTAAATAATCAATCAGTACACATCTAATGGAGTAAGTGTAAAGACGTCATTGTTGATCAAACACAGATTTTACTTTTTCCATATCAAACAAACGAATGAAAGCAAACCAATCGTATATAGTTTATACATTTCGAATACTTACAACGCCAGGACATTTCTAACATTGCACGATTTTGTTGTTCGAGTACACAGACATTGGCTAATGTTAAAAACCAGTTTACCATGTTTACCAGTTTACAATTATCATATATTAGACAATGCATTTTTACTTAAAATTAGGATACTTTTCATAAGAATTATTTTTAAAAGATGAGTGTCAAAATAACGTTGTTGATTTTTGTAGAAGATAATGATATTTTTCCAATATTCAAAATAAAACCGAATAAACGGATAACATATTGTACACATGTCCGTTTTGTAATTTTTACTTTGTTTTTAAGTGAGTTTTACCTGAAACTAGTAATAGTTGTTTGCGACAAAACATTAAATTATTGTGAAAAAGGTTTTCAGTAAATGCAAATAACATTATATAAATTCCGTGCGGCTGAAGCGCTTGTCTAGATATACCTTCATTCACGAACTCTCAAAAGCGAACATTTGAAACCTAAAGATGCATTAAAAAGTAAAAACAAAAACTTTATAACCAAAATGAACCGAACAAAAATAACAAAATTCATCTAAGGTCAACTTTACGATCACCCCTTGTTATTGGTGGGGTTCGTGCTGCTCAGTCACTCTTTATTGTTTTATGTTACCAACCAGCATTTAACACTGCATGGATAAAATATAGGAGTAACAATCAAACATGTTTACAAAGGAAATAAAACAGGAAATGGGGAAACAAATTAATCTACGATTGCAGAAGGAAGTCAATTATAGCAAATTATCATAAGCCGGAAAATACTCAACATGCTCAGTCTTTGGTTTTCTATGCTGTGTTTTATAGAATGTTGTTTGCCTTTTGATCGTTTTTTGATTTTTTCCATGGCATTGTCAGATTGTTTAAGACTTGAAGAGCTTGAATATCCCTTTAGTATCTTTCGCCTCTCCTTTATCGAAGGAATTTGGAACTCCTAGTAATTTCTTAATTTATAAACGGAGAATGTATACTATTAAAAGTATGCAGAAAACAAGAAATCAACATTTTGTTTTGGCCTCAATGATATTCTCTGCTAGTACATGTATGTAGCATCGAATAGAAATACTTACCTATGAAATTGATCGCAAACACACTTATCAATACACTTGTCACCATACGTATTATTTTTACATGACACGCAGTGACCTCCAGCGTCTTTTTTCGTTCCTTTTCTGCACTCTAAGTGAATAAGCAGATATTTTGTCAATTCCTTATACTATGATTTACCTTAATAAACAAAGTTTATAAAATTCATATCGTTAACAAAATCGAGTGGACAATTCGTTAAAAAGATATTCTCGACAATGGTTGAATTTGGTATATAAACCGAAATAAAATACATTAAGAAGTTGTACTCAAACACAAAACAAGACTGACACGACGATACCAATTTATTGATATAATGTACCCTATTCGAGATCTTTAATATCCCTGTAAAAAGACAAAGGGAAAGAATTGAAAAACAGAAATACACAATGTACGAAAGATGTTCGTGTTTTTCAATCTTTAGCTTTCTGTGTGGACTCTTCTTTTATCATTTTGCAGGAATCAGTTAAATGATAAATAGGCAATGGTACGATCATGGAAACATTCCTAAAGAGTGTGGATTGCTTTAGATAAAGACAAAAACATTTAAACCACTGAAAAAACAAACTCGCAAACGATTCTGTAAAGGGGTATATGATAACAAATGTACTGAAATTAATTTTTAAGCGCAGCGCAATATTAAACATGAATGGTTTCAATCCTGACAAAAATGTGGCACAATATGGTCAACCTGGAAATAATTAGGTCTAATAAATCTGTAATACAGTTTTTTTTTATAAATTTACCAGGAGTTCACGGGAATAAATCCCTTTTAATGACATAAATACTGAGGAAAGTGATCCTATATCTTTTTAAAATGACATTTTTTATATTTCCAAAAAGAATTTATTTAAATAAAACTAACATCTTAAAACGTTAATAAAAGCTTGATATATTTAATAACAAAATATAGAAAATTAATAATAAAAACATGAATAATAGACAAAAACTAAAAAGAAGCACATAGGTCAGGTTAAAGTTGCTGTAAGAGTGGATGAAAGATGTTCATATATTCCACGATACATTCTTCGATTAATTACCCAGTAACCTATCAGTCATTTCTCCTAACACCCCTACTCCTGATATCCCGGATTTATTGAGAATTTCTGCCCTAACAGTCCGTAATAGGCGTCACAAACGCAGAATTTGGCCATGCAACCTTTATGATTGACCAATTTTGACAAAGGTTGACAGATCAGCATTTGTCACGTATTGGCGGGCTTCACTTTTCAGAACCATACCCGAATTGAATTAAGCAATGAGTAATTTGTTCTTCCTCAAATATACGATGAACGAACCCGCGAATACAGGTGCCAAAATGAACGTTCCGTCTATTTCTGCGTACAAGAAATTAAAATATTTAGCGGTGAAATCGTCAGGATGTTGACAGCAATTTCATACAGCGTTAACTGCAAAACAAACCTAGTTTGCCTCAAAGGCAATTTTATTACTCAAAGTTATAGAGAAAATATATTGAAGCAACATATGATCAATGTTATTGACCGACAGAGGATTTGTTTCAGCAGCACAATGCCTGGCTCAATACACCGGGGGTCCATTTAGATTTTCTAACTCCTTATTCGAGACAACAATCCAGTATTTTCGTGGATTTATAGTCGCAAGATTTCAACCCATAAAACATATTTGGGTCCAACTTGATATACGCGTCTATCAACTCCAACCCACATCAATCATTGGACCAACTTATTTATGTAACTAAATGGGTCACTGAAAAATTACCAATTTATTGTAAGGGAATATTCTTTTCTAATTGTCATTCAGTTTCCAATATGACATTCATGTGTGAAATATTAGCCAATAAAATACCATTCAAATATTGCTGCAAAAGGTCATTTAGTGCGTCGAATAAAATTAATAAAAAAACACCATTTTGCGTTCCTTTTTTTTAATCTGAGTACTGGTACATTGTATATATTATCTGATAAGTAGAAAATGTTGCGGTTTAAATTGTACAATGTGTCATCAAAGGCTGTTAAAATGTATATCAATTATCACTAGATGGCTTTGCATTTAATAACAAACTAGTATGCGATAGCAGTGAAACATATAAATAATGCATGAAAAATTGATACAATGAATACAGAAAACAGAGACACGCTATACTTGATAGAATTCGACAAATAGCAATATATATGTTTATACGGAGTGCTCAATATAAACGTATATTTGACATTGATTGCCATTCGACAAAGTTTAATTTACCAGACAGGTGTGTAATCATATAGTTTATCGCTAAGTATAGGTACTTTCATGTAGTATAATATGAAACTAATATAATAACGACGTAAATGATCATACCACAAGGTTCACTTACTAAGCTTAAAACCATACAACCAATACAAAATATCCAGTAAGCGAAATGCATATAACAATATTTAGCACTTACAACAACACAAAATCGAAGCAAAACAGAAAAATAAATAAATCAAAATATCTACGGGGTTTTCAAACTTATTGCAATTTATGTATCATGATTTGCCGTTTTTTCTTGTCTGCATGGTGTTTTTACAGACTAATGGTCTTTCAGTGGCGACTTGGTATTTTTGTCTCTTCTTTTGATGGTTAATGCACGGAAAATTTGCAATGCAAAAATGCCCTTTAAATGAAGACAGGGCATAAGTGCAGGTGACTGGAAGGATTACGATACTATAAGAACTGGTTGGTCATTACAAGAGAGAAAGTGACCAAGATGAAATAAAGTTAACGTATGCTCAGGTTTTCACTACGGAAGTAAATTATAGAACTTACTAATGCATGTATCATTGATCTCTTCGCTGTCAGAGCAGCAATATTCCAATCTAAAAATGAATAGTATTCATAATATTAAATATTTGACTTCAAGTAAAGGTTTTTCAAAAGCACCCCCTACCCCTACACCCCCTTAGCACCCCCCCCCCCCCCCAAAAAAAAACCAACCCAAAACAAAATAGCAACATAAACAACTATTGGAAGATACCAAAGGGGTAGTCAAACTCATAAGTCGAAAACAAACTGACAATGCAGTGTTTAATGCTATTCGATAATTTGTTTCCCTTTTATCGCCGTCAAGGATTTATCTATAGTTTTTTAGTTAGTTGACTAGTCTCCCCTTGTAACTACCTTATTTATCAATTTAGTGTTTTATGTTATACGCTATCGTAATCTCAAACATTAGAGTTTTAACTACGCAACTACACACATTTATGAAATTTTAGCTCAATAGAAAGACACATTACTTGTTGCTTGAACTTGTTTGTCGGTGCATACGTATACAATAAAGTCTCAATGCGATTCTGCTGTAAAACATAATTGCTTATAGACACGTCTGAACATTTTTGGAATCGGTTCATCGCCTTCAATATGATATAATTGACACGAATTAATTTCTTTAAATACTAAAACAGGTGGTTTTGACAAATTGAGATGACGAGGCCTTGGACGTTATATAGCCAAAAACTATATATTAGATAACAAGGGACGAATGACAAGGTGCCTTGTTTTGTTTTATTATATTCGAAAAATTTAACTAGCAATATCTAAAACATTACATTATCGGTACTCCAATTGAAAAGAATTTTCTTGTTTTGTACGTAGAGATATTTAGATTTAGTAATTGACAATTTGTTACTTAAAAAACTCATAAAACATGCGAGTGTGTATATGTTTTATACCAGAAGCGCTCTTCGTCTAAATAATACTCATCAGATGCGTTTGAATCAAATGGCTGGGAAGTGAAAATAAGTGACTGTGAACATTTAAATTTTCAAATATCTGTATTTGACAGGAGTACATGGTATATCTATTGGGGTTCGTGTTGCTTAGTCTTTAGTTTTCTATGTTGTGTCATCTGTACTATTATTTGTCTATTTGTCTTTTTATTTTTGGCCATGGAGTTGTCAGTTTGTTTTCGATCTATGAGTTTGACTGTCCCTCTGGTATCTTTCGTCACTCTTCTATTGCAGATAAGGATCCGTGCTCAATTGATTTAGCCGTCGAAGTATAATTATACTTTACCTTTATAAAAACTTACCCCTCATAGTTGCATACATTTCCCGTTAATTGTGATGAAATCTCAACGTCACAAATTAAGAAAAATATCACTTGATACTTCATTGCTTTTGGAAATGGGAAAACAAATTTGTCGTCGGGAATGCATACGTAAAATGTTAAAAAAAAAAAAAAAAAAAAATGCGGAAGAATTATAAGAATAGTGTCATTTGAATTATAATTTAACTATAATTATTCATCAAAATTGGTACTGTGTTGAACGTGGACTGACCTAAGACTTTTTGCACCTTATTTTAAGCTTCAATATTATTATGTTCATTCAGCATTTGTTCTTATAGGTTATGTCATAACAAGTGATTCTTAACAACACCCTTACAATTTAATCATAATAAGAGGTAGTATGCTTATCAATAAGACAATTATTCAAAGAAGACAAATCGAAGAAAATTTGAACAACTATGGTGTTGTAAATCACCATATGGCCTTCAATCATGCAAAACAACCAATACCGTGTAGTAATCAATATAAGGCCCCGTTGACTAAAGTTGAAAGAATTAAAATGAGATGTACATGATGTACCAGATACCAAAAGGACATTTAAACTTTTAAGTCTAAAACTAACTGACAATTCCATGGAAAAACGTAATATGACAAAACAAATGGCCTGACTTTGATGTATTCTACTAGATGCCGCAATCGATGAAAATTAGATTACCCTGCCATTGACTTCCATTGAATAAAAATGAGAAAACGCACATTGGTGTAGTAAAGAAGAAAATAAGTACCTTTAATAATCTAACGGTGTTCCTGTGATCCCCTTTCATGGTGTATACATTTTAAAATCCTTTCGATATGCCCCTGTCTATAGGTATGTATTTCATTTTATTGAACGTTATCAATGTTGATTATGAACTAAAGTATCTGAATAATGGGGATTTTGAATAACTAGAAACATTCACTAAATCGTTACTAAATAGATACAACGGATATTAATGTCATGATTATCTTAGACTGCTTATGAATTAATTAGTTGAGGTACTTATTTACACTTTTTTCTGGATGAAAAAGGGTTGTACTTAAGTTGAAAGTAGTTTTGAACTAGCTTTCAGTAACTACAAGTACTCTTACATTTATACATTGATACACTTCAGTATTTTTTTAGCTCACCTTAAAAAAGCTTTTGTTATCATTTAACACGGTAGAAATGACAAGAACAGTTAGATCTATAAATAAGTCAACATAGCAGAAATCGTGAATTGATCTTTTATAAATGACTTTTTGTTGCTTTGGAATAATGTTTTACCCCTCTTTGCATTTTTCGCGAATTCTATGATACATAGAAAAAAATCAACGTTAAAATAACCAGCAAAATAGGATATACAAATGAGACATCCTGGAGAAAATTGTCGAGTGTTTCCCTCGATTTTGGTTTGTAACCCGGATTTGTTTTCGTCTAAATCGATGTATGACTTTTGAACACCAGTATAGTGTTTCCCTCGATTTTGGTTTGTAACCCGGATTTGTTTTCTCTTAATCGATGTATGACTTTTGAACACCGGTATAGTGTTTCCCTCGATTTTGGTTTGTAACCCGGATTTGTTTTCGTCTAAATCGATTTATGACTTTTGAACACCGGTATACCACCGTTGCCTTTATTTATGCTATTGAAAGACAATGTTTTCTCATTTTTCAATTTTTTGCAGAAACGTTCAATTAATAGAGAAGGAAATGGTAGATGGCAAAGTATTTTTTTTTTACAAGACAAGATCTTTAAATGAGCCAGATGACCAAAATTGTCAATTGACCCCTCAAAGGAGTTATTGCCCGTTATTTATGTTTTTCTAACATATTTTAAGAATTCGTTATATTTAGTAAAATATGCCTTTCAGCAACAGGAATAAATCCACTATTTCATAGCCGTATTGCTTTCTATGTTAAATTGTGCAATTTCAGGCATTCATTGCTATTTTGTCTTGAGTTCAAATAAAGTGACTGTTATTTGATGTCAACACTATAGCTTACCTTGACTTGTGCTGAAAAATTCAACATACTTTTAGTTGCACATCAGACCTCTGACTGGTTCCCAGAAGTTTAGTAGTACAAAAACAGGTACTTCTAATACATGTATGACAAACAAGGCAACAGAGAGATGAACAAAGCCAAGAGATATTCAAACTCATAAGTCGAAAATAAAATGACAATGCCACGGCTAAAAAGAATAACACCAACAGACAAACAGACAAAAAACATAACATAAAACATAAAATAGAAAACTAAATCTGCAAATATGCCCTCCTATATAAATGTCATATCTTTTTATTATTAATTAGAAACTTTAAATAAAGGTTCTACGTTGAATCAAAGTCCAATTCAATTTATACCAAAACACCCAAATATTTCATTATTGACAACGTTTCAGCTATGCTTACTAACTATTGTGTTTAAGTATGTACCACGTTATTGTACGTTCTTTCAGTCCGTGTCCAAATTAGTTGTTTTATTCTTTAACACAAGAGTTCCAAGTGTTGAAATTCAAATCATCCCTTCAAAAAATTTTACGAACACCATCACGAGTTGGTTGACTATCATGGAATTTCGATTTCTAAGATGACGATGGATATGTTACATTCGCCGTAACCACAATCCAATTCCCAGAATGTGTGACCTACCAAATTTTTTCTTAGCACTCAGTTTGTCCTTACATGAGCAAATCTTTAACTCCTTATAAAATAAGATCTCCTGAAAGGTGATGTTTTAATTTCTTTTGTCATTTTTGCAGATAGGAGGAGATAAAAACTTAAAAAAAATTATTTAAAATAAGATCCAAAAGTAAATCAACATGACCAAACTGTCAGGCTCCTTATAGGATTAAATTCCCCTTCAATCGTGATTTTTGTAACTTATATTTATAATTTTGGTCTTTCTCTCGAAAACGTTAATAGGTATAAAAAATACATTTTAAAAATGACCTTTACAAATAAGCAAAAAGAGTAAAAATGCAATATTTTAACTATGTGACCGATTCAGGCACTTATGGGCCTCTGATTGTTTATATTTGTTGTTGCAGTTAAGATCAATCTGTGTACTTAAGCCTTTGTATCATATTTTTACACATTCGGTTTTTGAAGTGTTGTGTTAAAACTGTCATAAGTCAAGGGTGGGTGGGTTTTATGGGGGAGGAGAGAGATGGGTAGTATAGAGCTCCCTGACATGTTTAACCTTGTCATATTTGTTATTATGTGTGCCTGTTTCAAGCCAGGATACTGTTATTCAACGGTTTATTAGATACTATTATTCATAATTGCTTATCTTTATTAATGTTATATAAACTAAACTGTTGATTTATTCTTTTGAACGGTTTGGAATGTTTCATACTTAATAAATCCGAGGTCATACTATATGGTATAGTTTCTGCTCATGCGGACGATGCTCTGTATTTGTTGACAACTTTATATATCTTTTTTAATGTAACTTGCCAAAAAGCATGTTTACCACTTCACCTTATTGTGACATTGTATATTACTTTCAGACAGAACGTAACTTACCTAGGACCTTGAGTAAGTAATGTTTTTATTCCAGAACTAGCGAGATATAACCACTTGCATCATATGAAATTAAACAATCTATTATTCGGAAACTAATAAAATTGCCATGTGGAGCGTGTCAGTATATGTTATATGTATTTAATGAAAGTTTTATACTAATGAAGAAAGATGGAAGAACACATGGATTTGACAACAACCAAATGACAAAACTTAACTTGGGAGTCAAATGAAATCAGAAGTCCGGATGCAGTTCTCTAAATCGACTAAAATCAGTAGAAATGGTGAAAAAATCTTACAGAGTGACGCCTTCAAATGTTTTTCATAAACATCATACTCCCTTAAGATCAGTATATTTCAAAATATATTAAAAACATAATTAACGAGGTTTTTGTCTTTGGTCATCATCTAATTAAACAAAAAACAATAAGTTAAGATACAGCACATAACTATGCAATACCGGTTCTGTCAAAACACGAGAAAAACGCAGGAACAAGGTAAAACAATGATAACTTTTTGCGCATCAAATATCAAATAATCCTCTTGCAAACCGAGAGCAACACCAAGGTGTTTGATGATATACGGCATCTGGCATGCAATGATACCGTCTTACTATTGATATTGACGCTTTATAATTCAATAATTTCACACTGCATCCTTATGATCAGTACAAAACATGATACAAGAAGCCATTTGTATGTCAGTTTTGGGCGGGTTTCCCCTGAGGTTAATACATGAAATCAGACTTGTTGATGACTATTTTAAAAGCCAGTTGTCATCCCTTCATATCGTTATTTACGTATTTATTCTTTATCAACAATCCCAGACCCATACCGTTTCGTTTGAAATATTGGGTTGCCATACTGCCATTTTGTGCTTTTTTTATATTGTTTAAGCAAAAGATAAGAACAAAACAAAAACAAAAAATATAAAAGCCTATCTGTTTTATTTAAAATGACACATGTTTGTTCTTCCTTCAGCCAGAATTTAAACCGTGCATTTTTTAAATTATGGGGATTCCACATGCACTGCACTTGTTTATCTGGTGTCTTAGCAGTAAAATATACTATATTTAAGTACTTTTATTGCATGTATTGAACTGAACTTGTAGGTTTGCTGTGACGACGGAGTCTGGATGTATTGTCTGGTGTTTGCATTTATGTGACGTAAAACATAATTAGTCACAGTTATTGGTAGAAGAAATAGGAATCAAACTGTGTCGTAGACAAGCATATGGATTGTTTATGTTTATGTTTTTTTGATGCAATTACACACGTACCCTTAGTATGCAAATACCTTTTGTCAAGTAGTATAAAAATGACCAAATGTTCGATAAATTTGCAGAATAAAGTGATTATCATTTCCTTAACGTAAACGTCCAGTCAAAACATTTGATATTAAAAAAAGGTAATTAAAAAAAGTCAGTCGAACATGACGATCACAGAAGCTGCTCTAAATATACGGAAATAAGTAAAAAAAAATCGACTAATTAATTGCCTTAAAGTTTTTTAAAAACTTAAATTACTCTTCAAATATAATGGTACTCTTCAAACATTTCAAATCTAAAGTAGCTATTCAAATTTAATGTAGCGCTTGAAATCAAATTTAGTTGTGCGTAACAGAAATGCAGTTAGAGAATGTTTTATTGTCACAACTTGCCTAATATGAAAATTTTTAGGACTTGTCGAATGGTATATTTTGTCTACTGTTGGGAATTTAGGATTCAGTATACGTAGATTACGTTATTGCGTATTACAATGTAATACATACAAGTATTTTTTTATCAAAACAAAGGCGTGTTTGGCTTCAACTATTGATTCGTGTTGTTCCGATGTATGAAACGTGCTAAGTAGAAAAGGAAAGAGATAATACATGTTTCTGTATAAATGTCCTGTATATATGGGAGATATTAAAAAACATTTATTATAAATTGATCATTTAAATACATTTTTTGATTTCCATTAACTTATTCAAATGCATTATAAAAATATATTTGGTTGCTTTCAAGAGAGACACTTTCATTTGGCTGTTTACCTGCGTGAAAAAACCCCAATCATGTAAGCCGAACTTTTTTCCTCTAATATGTTTTGTAATCATTTAAAACAGTTTAGGTCCTTTCTGATTATATAGCTCTTCAATTGTTTCGGTTCTTTTGTATCCATGCCTTTCAAATATTCGCCCCTAGGCGTTCTTGATGAATGTTAATCCAGAAAAACCATTCGGACGCATGCAATTTATAACGTGTTTGTTTCATTTTTTTTAAAGTCTAGATTTGTTGATTATTTCTACTATCTATCTACAACAAATGTCGTGATGGGAATAAACATGATATGAGTTGAAGACAAAGTAGACCATGCACGTCAAAGTGACAGCAATATTCATGATAATTCAAGCATCGACTGTCGTGCTTTTTTTTTAACTTGAGTCTATATATGACTGTTTTTCTGATTAAAAAAAGACATAATGCAATATTTTGTATACATTTATTAAGACAAAATGCATTTATATGTTAAAAACAATAAGACATGATAAAACAAAAATTGAAAATACACACTCTCATTTTCCTTATCTGACTTTATTTTGATTTGCTTTATTATAAAGTTATAGAAAATATAGACAATAACTGTTTAGTATCTTTAAATATCAGCTGTATTTGTACGAGGCTAAGACACAGGTGTAATGCGAGCTTCAGCACTGCTCCTGTTTCGAGCCGATTACAAATACAGCTGATATTTAAAGACACTAAACAGTTATTGTCTTTATCCTGCAATGGATTTTGTACATTGTTTTTGCTTTGAAAGACAGAAAAACTCACATTTATTGCATTTATTTTCGATTTAAAATATATTAGTTTCTGTTTATTTTACTTTTAAAGGCGTAGTAATATTACACAAAATTCAAAAGAACCTCGCATTGTCATCAATAATACATCGCTCAAATTAAATAATTATTTATTATAACATAACAACTAATTTCAACAGTAAAAACAAATAACAAAACATTGTCCGATTTAAAACAAAAGTATATGATTTGTCATACGCTTCAGAATTTTGAACTGAACATGACATTCACTGAACATGCTGAAATTGACATTGTTGCATGGTTGATTATGTGTGTTACACATGTACACATTCAAGTTTTGAACTTGAAGAATGTCGCCGTAGAAAATGGAGTTAATCCTGCTGTTCATGTTTGTCTTTTAGCAGACAATGGGTTTATTTCATATTGCTTTTAAGAAACGCATGAAAACAAACAGAACGTAAATTAATCTATAGTTCACACAAGGTCAAGAAATATGGCATTGGAATGCGACTGCAATACACATTCTGATGTCACGGAGGTTCATATAACACTTGTCAACAGCAATACACAAACGTAGTTCGGCAGTGAGCGGAGCTTTAAAGCGATATCTGTATAGTATACAGTTACAGGCTAGCGATATCTGTTGGGCTGTTAATGTATGAAAAGACACCACATTGCAGGATGAAATGGTATATTTGTACCACTTGATAAAACTGTTTTCATTTAATTTTAAGAATTGTCTTAACCGTATATTATGACTTACGTTATCAACTACTTCACGTTTATATCAACTGTTTCCGGTTTAAATCTCACGCTAAAAAAAAAAAATGAATAAAAAAAAATACTGGTTACTCATCTAGTGAAAATTTTGAAAATCAGATATGTTGTTATGAATTTGTTTCATATTAAATTTGTTAAGAATAAATTTTAAACCATGACAGTATCCATATGATGACGCAATGACATAAAAATCACATTTAGTCCTTTTTCATTTCAGACACATCAACAGAATTTTAACTGGGACATTCGAAACAACAGTTTTGATGTATATATTAAAAAGATAATAAAATGCTATTTTTCATACCAGACCCCTTATCAGCCCATGGTCAATATCATCCCTCGATAAGGACTCTGATATGAAAAAAGCCATGTTATAATCTATATATATATAATATATATATATATACATGAATCGTATATCAATACATAATACAACAAGATGTTATTAAGACAGCACTGAGTTAAAAATGAAAACAAGTTTTGTGTTGCAATTGTCAATGAAACAGGTGTCAACAAAATACTTAGATAGATTTGAGGCAGCAGTGGTTTACCAATGTTTAATAGATAAGGTAGATACAATATGATATAATAAACCCAAATAATGGAATGCTTGACGAGACAACAAGTCAGAAGTTTGCATCCAATGCAATATGTGATCATCACGATATGGTTAAAACATATCATTAATCCCCATGTTTTGCTGAGATTTCTGCTGCTTAACTTGACTTTTGTGGGTGCTACATGTAGTGGAAAATCTAAGCTTAAAAGTAAGTTAATTGTGTTCATATCAGTAGATATGGAGATTTTAATACCCTGAAGTATTTCAATACACCCTGAGTGGAAGTTTGTTATTTCAATGAACAAATGCTAATAAATATTCGCTGTGGCACTGACAGAAACAGCCAATAAATGGATAAGCAATGCCAGAGATATGAGTTTTTTCGTGCCGTGTAATTAACCTATCGGAATCCAAGAAATTCATTTGGCCGTGCCACAATTTTAACCTTGATTACTCGATTAACATCCGATTTTATGAATACCTGTAAAATATAAACATAATCGAATTGCACAATGATTTGACAGTCTAAAATATAATTGCAATCGCTTTTTTACATGATTCAAAATCACTGACATCTTAACTACTATATGCAACTATATGGATAACAAAAGGTTGTTTAAAAATTCTTTCACTGAATGATCTTTAGACTCAAAGTCATCACGAAGTGGGTCATGTTAGAATGTCTTTGATTTTTCCTTTTTAATTGATTTGTCTTCGAAGGAGTCAATTGCGCCACAAGCATCAATTGTTTTCTCCGATTCGGCATACATGTTTATGCAATCCTGTAAATAACATGTTCTGAATGTCGATGGAATAATAAACGGCAGCGTTGTTTCATGTACTATCTTACTGTCTGAAGAGAGACGACTTTCATTCGACTGACTTTTTATTTGCCTGTCTTTCTGCAGCGGTATACACACATTAGAATATATATTACTTGTAGCATCATCATCAATACCTGGAGAACGTTTGATACTCTGATGAACCATAACAGCTACTTTACACGAATGTGAATCGTCTTGGCAATATTGCTGAAGTGGTATGTAAGGTTTAGGATATTCCATATTCTCTTGAACAACAATGTCTGAATTGGAAGAACTAGTTGAAAGACTTTCGGTTTGCGATGATCGAACTTCTACTTGGCGATTCTTGTCTTCTTTCATTGTGAAATACAGATCAAGATATCCAACTTCATCATTCCCATTATCTGTTGTACTAGAGTGTCTTTCGTTAAAAACAAAGTTAATAGTTTCATTTTGAGATGCTTGGGATGGAATATTTGATCCCGTCGTAACAAATGTTAATGAGTTCTCATCGACTTCATCATATATGTCGTCATTATATAAAGTTAGTTCTAAAGGTTTTAAGATCACTTCTTCATTTACTGCTTCGAAGCTTAAGGCGTGTCGATTTCTGTATGTACGAAACAAGTGGCACAAGGCAGTGAGAATGAAACAACTAGTAATACAAAGTGTATAAATCATCCAGTCAGCTTTTGAAGTTCCTGCTATAATGAGAATTTATAACAAGAAATAATATGATTATTTGAAAATTGAAAAAAAAATCAGCTTTATTTCACATGCAAATACAAATTACGCACATTTACTGTTCTCCTTGACATCACTTGTACACCAGGATTATGGTGGATTTGGGCCACGATATCGCTATATCTGAAAATTTTATTCCTATTGTAATAATCAAATCAGAGATGTCAACAATAAAACCATAGATACGTGTATTCATCTGTTTTGCATTCTTCCACTTAACTAACCTGCTTTCAACTACTACGTAAATGTTAAACAACCATGACTTCCAATAATGGTCTCATCGGGTGGGTGTTTTATCTTATGGCCTGTTAACAATCTCAAGCCATATAATAGGAGAGTACAAATATATCAAAAATGATATTGTATAGTCTCTCATATTAGTCAGTAAATAATTACTAATTTTTTATTCCGAAATTTGTCTGACGTCTGACTACTTATACTTTCGTTTGTGCTACAGGATGGAATTGGTGAAATGATGTACAACATGTACAAGGTACATATTATTGGAGTAAGAGGAATAAGTAGGCGAACATATTGTTTATAAGCTTTTCAATGAATATTTTATGATCTATTTCTAAATTTTGATCTTCAACTTCTTAGTTTATTTGGCCTTTTCAATTGCTTTTATTAGAGCGTCATTGATGCGGCGTTTGTAGACGAAACGCGTGTCGGATGTACGCAATTTCAATCCTGGAATCTATGAGAATATCTCGAGACAAAAATTTTCCGCCCGAAATCTGGATCGCAACTTTATTTTTACCGATATGCGCGGCACTCTGTCGTTATACTGCTCAAGCAGGAGCACAAAAAGAACGCTAGTTGTTTCAAACCCGCCCTCCTTTCCCCGATTGGGATCTACCGAATTAGACTTACATGTGCAACACGACGGGTGTCACATATGGAGCAGAATTTGCTTACCCTTCCAGAGCACCTGGGATCACTCCTGGTTTTTGGTTGGGTTCGTGTCTCTCAGTCTTTAGTTTTCTTTGTTGTGTTTGCCTTGTTTACCTTTTGGTCTTTTTTTTTGCCATGGCGTTGTCTGTTTATTTTCAACTTTGGTATCTTTCGCCTCTCTTCTTGCATTCACAAACTATCATTTATCATTTTCATGATTTATCACTGAAAATGACTTGAAAGATTTTCATACATCAACACTTGATTTTATTTAATCAGGCAAGAAGTCACAGGGGAATATTTATAGGTCACAATTTATAGACTTTTAAATGTATAACTATTACAACGAGTAAAATGCTCGTGTGTTTATAGAAAGCACATTTGAATGCAGTTATTATAACTTTTATCAAAAAGAAAAATACATACTGACATCGTTTAAATTACCATTCATTGTGACTGTTGTTTCTGTTGCAGTGACTCTTTCATTTGAAAATAAAACTGGTTCAGTCATTCCTACAGAGAAATGATTTTAAGCTTAAAAACCTTTTTTATTTTGCATTTTGAATTTCTAATAAAGTCTCTGTTAAGGTACCATACCTTTCGTACTTATATTGGTATCCTTTTGTATTTCTCTCTCTTGTTTTGTCTATAAAAATTTGATTGAAACATTGTCGACATCAGTTGCATCATTGACTATAGTAAAATTACTTTGTCATTTGGAAAAAAACGCATCGTATGCATTTTTATCGATATCCTTCTTTCACTTGAACACATTCAAACACCGTAGAGATCTCAAGTATTTCGATAATTAATTGTTTATATGTTTTGAAAGTCTCCAAAACTCTAAAAGTATATTGACTAAGGCATAAATGCACTAAGTTTACATTGTAAAAAAAAAAAAATATTTCCAGTGCTCATCAATGTCTGCATTATTTGTACCTCCTACTGTATAGAATCGGGTTCTAAGTACATATTGAAGGCTTTACCTTTACCTCGAGATGGAGAACTGCAATAAAAGTGTTTTCCTTTAGTTTTCTTTTGTCATGTTCGATTAGTGAGTTATATTACATTTGAAGCGTCCTAATCCATTGGTCTACGAATGTCATTATGGTGTGGGTAACACTTATGGAATATAACTGCCAAAATTAACCAAAGTGATGTCAAATATGTCGTTTTTACAACCCTAGTACTTTCTTTCTTTCCTTGTTTATGATAAAATGGATGATATTTATTTATTATTACAATGTCTCTCAATACTAACAAAACTAATACAAATACGTGAATAGTGATATTATCAACGAAACAAATTCTGAATGACGGTAGTCTTTACCTGTATATGTAGTAGATATCGTTGGAATGCTTGTCTGTAGAATACACCCCACTACAGCGTCACACCTGTTGTGTAATTAATTTATTTTTTATGTCCTTAACATTTCATTTCACATCATATGTATATTAAAGACGCATCGCAACAATAAATTTAGAAAAAAAACCCAATAAGTTTACTATTTACATTATAAGAGAAATAAACGGATTATTTAGCTACCATTGGATAGAAAGACTTTATCGTATGGTTTGGGTATTCAAATCTTGATCACAGCAATTCTATACATCCCGCATATTCACGACCTTCATGGAATACTTCTGCTTACTATTGGATGTCTTTAAGTGTTAGTATCATTTTGTAAAAACATAAAGCTAACCTTTTTGTTGTTTATTGAAAGCTACATCGGTATATTACAGATTGTATTTATAATTAGAAATCTGGATTAGAAGGCTAAATTCTAAAATTTAAAATTTGAAATATAAAACGATTTATTCCTCTTATAGATGCATATTTGTACTGTCAAATTTTGTTTTCGGTAGTACATTTCAAGCAAACATTTATAATCTTGCATTTGTAAAATGTAGCTTATTTGTATATCACAAATAAATCACCAATAATCACAGTAACTATTTGACTTCAGAGACAACTAATGATTATTACCTGTTGTAGTGTGTAATTTTAATTGTTTATTACTCCAGTACACGGGCCACATCCAATTGAAATAGCTCATCTTTTACATTAAAGTTAAAATTGTTACATGACTGATAGTTCAAGTGCAAAAACATAGCTTTTAACCGTAAAAAGAAGATGTGATATGATTGCAAATGAAACAAACCTCCTACAAAGACCAAATGACTAAATAGATTGCAACTATTGGTTACCTTGCTGCCATTAACAAAGAGCAAAATCCATACAATCAAGCTGGCTTGACGTGAAAATTGTAAAACAATTGTAACGAAAAAACTAACGGCCTGATTTATGTACAAAATTATCAACGAAAAACAAAGTGATATGGCATCCAGAATCAAACGATAACCACTGCATTGCAAGCTCCTGGCTTTAAACAGGGGTGGTTGAACATGTTTACGAACGCCTATTCCTTCCCTAATATGGAACAGTGGTGTAACAGCACAACTTCAGAAAAAACTATAAAAATTAGCTTAAAAGGACTAAACACATCAGATCGAAAAAATTAACTAAAACACTAAAGACACAAAGTACAGATATGAGAGTAATCGCAGTTACTGAAAGCTAGTTCAAAACCAATACAAAAAAAACGAATGAAACATCTTGTTTGTAGAACTAAACAATCAATCAATACATATCCAATGGATTAAGTGTAAAGACATAGTAGTTCATTTTTGTAGAACATTATGATATTTTCCAAATAGTCAAAATAATAGCGAATAATCGAGTCACATAATGCAAAATGTACAAATGTCCGTATTGCAATGCTTACCTTGTTTTTTGCTTTGGAAATATACCCTTTTTGTAATAGTTGTTTAAGACATCGAATCAAATCATTTTTAAAAGGTTTTCACTAGATGAAAAAAGAACGTTATAAATTTCGTGCGACTGAAGAGTTTTTCTGGATTGACCTTTATCAAGAACATTCAGACCAAAACATTTGAACGCCACGATTGTATTCAGAAGAAGACACAGAAGGAGCGCTATAACCAAAAATGAACCTAACAACAACAAAATTCATTCAGGGAGTTGGAACTTTAATTTCCTAGTAATATAATTTATTAACGGAAAATTACATTTTATAAAGAAAATATGCAGTAAAAAGAAATCAACACTTCTTTTTTAGTAAAATCGAATAGAAATATATACCTATGAAATTGATTGCAACTGCACTTATTAATACACTTGTAACCATACATATCATTTGTACATGACACGCATCGACCTCTTGCATATGTAGTCATTCCTGTTTTGCATTCTAAATAAATAAGCAGATGATTTGTCAATCCCTTAATATATAATAAATAATTATCATACCGTAATGAACAACCTTTATATAATTCAAATCATTTACAAAATAAAAAATTCGTAATTATATATTATCGACAATCGGATGAATTGTAACACGACCATATAAACAATCCAGAAGAGTGTGTATTGTGTTAGATAAAGAAGGAAATATTTAAATCATTCGAAAATAAGACTGGTTAAAGGTTTTGTAAAGAGGTAAATACTAAAATACTCACAAATGTGTTAAAATGTATCAAATGTTCAGTAGAGCGCAATTATACATAATTGTTTTTAGTAAAAATTGAAAAAAAAATTTATGGATGTAAAAATGACCTTTTTTCGCGGGAAAAGAACCCTGCTAATGACTTGAATACAGAGGACAAAGATCCTGTCTCTTTTTATTGTGACATAATAATATTCTCAAGAAACAAAATATTACAATAAAAGTAAAATCATGGAACCTATAATTAAACTAAATATACGTAATAACCAGTTATAAAAAAAAATGAATAATGTAAACATGAATAATTATCTACTATCAACAAGAATAAAAGAAACGCAGGAGTAAGATTTATTTTTAAAAATAGAGATGGCAATATATCAAATGAACATTAAATAATCAAACATTTAGGCAATGAGCTAGTTTAGGTGTATTTGAAATACTGAATCCAGGTACGAGCAATTTTTTAACACACTTTGTTTAATTAAAGAAATGAAAAATAGAGATTGCTGTAACAGTGTTTTAAAGAAGTTCATAAATTTAACAAGAAATTTGTGGTAAAATCACTCATCAAGTTAACGTGTAATAAACTTGGTTGTGTAATAGCAATTGGTATTTATACCGTGAAATGACAAAACTAGAGCCTGCTTCACGTAATAACGTCATGGGCTGGCTACAGGTTGGAAAATCGCATACTGTAGTCCCGACAAGTAAACGTCACCAAAGCACAATTTCGCGCAGGCAACCTTTAGATCAAACTAAATCAACTGAGTAGCGCCCTTGATATAGAAGGCCATGCATCTTCCCGCTATCCCAATATTGGTATATCCGGAAGTTCAATACATCAACCCAACATCTGGTATCCAGGATAAACTGAGATTTTCTTGATTGGCAATCCGTAATAGGCTTCAACAGCGCCTAATGTTTCCATGAAACATATGCTTGACAAATATTGACCAAGATTCACAGATCTGCATATGTTCTTTTGTGTCACGTATTGTAGGCTTTGAAAAACAGTGACCGAATGTGGTTCAGTGATGATTCGTCTTTTCTTCTCCAAAGATAGGATTGACGAGAAATGTTTGCGAACAGAAAGTTAAAATAATTGGTTTTGGAAACACCAGGATGTTGACAGCAATATCATACAACCGCAAAACAAACCTACATGTAGTGTGGTTCAACGTTAACGTTATAGAGAAAATGTTTTGCTGCCACATATGCTCATTGTAATTGACCGACAAAGGAGATGTTACAGCAGGAAAATGCCTGGTCAAATACAGCGTGGGTTAATAAAGATTTTTAACTCTTAACTCAAAACAACAATCAAGAATTGTTATGTATAAAATAGTTGCAAGATTTGAACCTATAAAACTTATGTTGGTCGAACTAGATAGGCGAGTCGGCAAACGCTTACCCAGCTCATTCATTGGATGAAGTTGAATTTAGTTATACGATGCTACAAGAGTTGCAAAGGATTACTACATTTGTACCACAAGTCAGAATACAAAATTTGATGAACATAAAAAAACTGTGTTAGCTGCCTGCACATGATGATCAAAATAGATACCGATAAATGGGTCACTTGGCATTTACTCTTTTATCGTATGAGAATATTTTTTCTAATTGTTTCTTCAATATCCATTATGACATTTATGTATGAAATAGGATCTCAATAAACCAGAATAGTGTTGTTAAATAGAAAGGATAGAAAATAAGTTTTTCTTTTGAGTAAATATTTAAAATAACTATACTTGTAGCATTTATTTTATCTTCATCATAAAAATAATATCAGGATAATATATGAAATATATCATTTTTTTTTGTATTCTTCACGAAAGTGTTGAAAGGCACGGTCAACCACGCCATTCCCCAGTTTCAAACGGTTCATACAAATATATTTTTCTGGCATTGACCTAATATTGCAAATTGTTTTTCTTATTTAAATTAGTATGCTTTTCTATATGTAATGTTTTTATTCGTCAAAATTGTTGAACTAAATTTGCTTACTTTGAAACTGGAAATACGAGACAGAGGTTCATGACGATACAAACCAACTTCTCAATTCTCTCTTACATATGTCAGTACCAATGTTTGTACACAAGCACATTAAATGTAATTCATACTAGTTTTAAACAGATGCCATATGCATAGTACAAGATAAGTAAAAGTTATACATTAATTTTAATAGTATTTTGTAGCAACCTGCGGATATTTGAAGGCATCGGATTAAGCCAAATTTCCATCAGCAATTAATAGTTTCGATCCAAATCATTTCATATTTCGTATGTCACTACAAAGAATATGCATTAGCAAATTAGTCAAATGCATTGAATTTCATATTGTCTGAGGCATAAAATGCACAATATGGCATTATAGCTAAAGTGTTTATTTCTAGAAAAAAAACTCAAAGACCTTTACAAACGAAATAGTTATTTGTTTTATCTTTATGTGCACGAGACACGGAAGTGCTTAACTTTTATTTCCAATTGGTTAAACCATAAAAAATGATGGAACATATTTTTCAAATATAATTCAATCACCATAAATGTTGTCGTATCTCTAATGTTTTAGGCACATCCTGATCCTCTTGTAAATGCACTGTTCACATAAAATCAATATTCAGGAAGACGAATAACTTAATTTTCTATTTTTGTACATATAATTCAGTCAAATGTCACTGTCACGATTACGGAGACATTCCGGAAGACTGTGTATTGAATTAGATTAAGCAGGAAATCATTCAATTACAATTCCAATTACAATTGAAAACAAAATCAAAGAATGCATATAATTGAGCTTAAGATTTAAAAAGGGAGTGTTGAACTCACATGGGACATTTACTCAAAATATTAACTAAACCCGGACTAAAGAGCACGATTTAATGTGATTTTTTAGAAATATTGAACATTTTGTCTTTTGTTTATAAATTGTTTCGTCAATCTCAAAATTCGTATAAAGATCTGTGATATATTAAAGACTTAACAGTTTGAAAAAAATAATAACCTTCTGCATCATCAGATATAAATGGGATTCATGTTTTTGTGTATTTTATCTTATTTTATTTTTAGCGTGTTGTATGTCCCATGGCTTTTTTCCTTTCTAGTGATTGATTAAAGCTTTGGGATCCCTTCCTTTCATCAAAAACATTCCACACCGAAAATTTTAAATAACGGGCATACTTCAAACTTTCTAGAACAGTAGAGGCGATGATACTCTCGGAAACTGGGTATGTACTATTCACATGGGATATAATTTATAAAAGTTACCTGTACATATACCATGGATGGCTTCGTAGTTATGGCAGCACTGCTCAAGTCTGAAATGTTAACAATAGCATTGAGGTTTAACACTGTACTTGTAAAAGTGTGCGTTTGTTAAGATAATTATGAAAACTAAAAGTTCAATAACAGTTGACTTTCTATCTATTGCACATACAAAAACGACTGTTTTATACAAGGTTACCGTGATGTAAAAGTGCATATAACATGCATAAGTTTGCAGACATCCCCCTGAAAGATCATAAACAACGTATGTAGATAAGAAGCAATTTATTTCAAAATATATGCCTGTCTCCAGTCAGGAGCCTGTAGTTCAATGGATGTCGTTGATTCATACATGTATCTGTTATATATATTTTTTTTAAACTGTTTGTTATATTTTATGCCGTTAGTTTACTCAATTGAATGTTTCACATTTATCATATCGGGGCCTTTTATAACCGACTATACGGCGTTGGGCTTTCTCAATGTTGAAAAAAAAAATGTTGTACGTCCAAACATCATCTTGAATTGAACGCTGGTTAATAGTTGTCTCATTGGCAATCATAACACATCTCCTTTTTTGTATATATATATATTTATATATAAGTCTAAATTGAAAACAACGTTCAAACCTATGATTGCGTTGGATAAAAACCGCATTTTTTATACGTGTGCATGCAAAACAAATTTCATTGTAGAGGGGTCTAACTACTGCACAAACAACATTTTCCTAAAGACGAAAAAGGTGAAAAAGTATATTTTAACAAAATGCATTTGACTAGCAGGTCGAACAACGGATGTTCTATAACCCTGCTGACTGCCATGGCGATTGCCAAATAAACGGACCACAAGATGTAACAAAATTAATCTTGTTATTAATTCAATACCAAACAGAAAAGAATAAACTTGCGGAAAAGATGGTATACCGAAAACATGAGTTGAAAAAATGTGTACACTATATCCGGATTTTGACAATTAATGTCTCTTCAGTGATGTTAGGAATAGAAACGGTATTTGGAAGGCCATACAATTTACCCCAATTTAGGATTGACTCTTGAATTTTGAAGAGTCGAAATAGGATGAACGGATTTTATAAACCCGAAGGCAAATATAATACAAGCCCAAACGAAAAAATATAAACAAGTCTAAATTGAAAACAACGTTCAAACCTATGATTGCGTTGGATAAAAACCGCAACTTTTATACGTGTGCATGCAAAACAAATTTCTTGGTATATATATATATTACTATAGCTTATGTTCACAAATGGTGATAACTATTAATTCGGGCTAAACATTACAAACAAATGTGTATTAACGTGATATTCAAACGAGGCCAAAACTCTGTATAGTATACCTCTGCTCGTGTCGCCTTTTTGTATAATTTTGTATTATTTAAAATACAATTGTTTTTCTATATACTGCAATCTTAGTTTTTTTTGCAGTTTATTTTCATTATATACATATATGAATTCTAAATTGTATTATCATTTTAAGTCGATTATCAAAGCCAATATAAGAAGCAATATTTGCCCCTAACTAATTTTCGGCTACCCAGGGAACAACCAAATATTTAAAAGGCAGACATCTTATATCACAATTACTCAATTTAAAACTTTTGGAAAGCATGGAAAGGTAAATTCAATTAGTAAACTTGTACACATTTATACCCTACTTTTGTACATACCCTTAAGCATGATTTTATTGAAACTGAAATTATTAAATTAATTAATAGGATCAATCATACTGAACCATGATCAATAATAGTGAACAATGGTTTGATGATTTTTTTAACTTATGCTTGTATAAAACAAAACTATTTTAATCAGCAAGTAAAAATATAAATGTAATCTAAAAGTTATCTAAAAATAATCATGACTACACCTGTTTTTTGCATTGTAATCGATTACAATATAATTACTTAATAAAAAAAAGAAAATGCATGATAACTGATTTCATGTGATTACACTGCAAAATGTAATCGATTACAGCTGATTACGATTACTGATTACAATAACCCTATGCCCGTTGTAGGTGTAACTACAGGAGATTTGTTGCATTCCTCACCGTCTTTGGAAATTTTAACAGGACTTCGTGAAAGGTCATTTAAGGTCGCCATGCATGATTTTTGCACTCCTTACAAAAGAGATATCTTTAGGATTCTAACTGATGATCCGATAATACACACTAAGGATATAATTAAAAAGTAAAATAGCAAAAATACCGAACTCCAAGGAAAACTCAAAATTGAAAGTCCTTTATCAAATGGCAAAATCAAACGCGCAAACACATCAAACGAACGGAAAACAATTGTCATCGACCTTACTTGGTACAGGCATTTCCTTATGTAGAAAATAGTGGATTAAACCTGGTTTTATAACTAGATAAACTTGTATGACAGTCACATAGAGAAATAATTTTAAGTCATACTTGCTTGATTTCGAATATTTAATCACCTCTTAAACTTTTGGTAGTCCCCGTATGCAGTGTTTATTTTCTAATGTTTGAACTCAAGCGATATTAAGTGTCGAAATGAAAATCAAAAGCAGTATAATAGGTACATTGTATGATAGCAAACCAGTTAATAGATATTGTTATTAGTATATCTCGAAAATATATTTTGAATTTGGTTTTGGCATTTGTTTCCTTTAGCAAACAGATAATTAGTCTTCCATTAACCATAAAATTTGCTTTTTAAGATTCTTCTCTCAATATAATGGTATCTTGTCTAGTTTTGTTTTGTTTTATCATTGCCACATAACAAAATAATGTCCCACATCTCTAAACATATTGTTACTTTCTTTCACTTCATTTGAAATAATGGATGATAATGATGATGATGATGAAGATGATGATGATGATGATCAAATTAAATGCACATTCAAACCTAGAATATATTTATGTAATATGAATATTATCCCTGTCGTTAATTTGACCTGGAAGGGGTTCGACACTACGGCTTCCCGAACTTGAGGCGAACACGCTTTCATGAGACCACAGAGGCGGTTTTCTACCATAGTGATGTTGTTAAAGAAGAGGGACGAAAGATACCAGAGGGACAGTCAAACTCATAGATCAAAAACAAACTGACAACACCATGGCCAAAAATAAAAAGACAAACAGACAAATAATAGTACAGATGACACAACATAGAAAACTAAAGACTAAGCAACACGATCCCCTCCAAAAACTGGGGGTGATCTTAGGTGCTCCGGAAGGGTAATCAGATCCTGCTCCACATGTGGCACCCGTCGTATTGCTTATGTTATTACAAATCCGGTAAATAGTCTAATTCGGTAAGTCACATTCGTGAAAAGGGAAGGGTATTGAAGTTACGACATAAGGAACATATCCGATATCATCTGTGAAACGGTTATTCCATAACGGTCAACCAACTCGTAATGGCGTCCGTAAAATTTACGAAGGGATGATTTCAACTTCACCATTTGGAACTCTTGGTTTAATAGCTTCCTTGTGAGCAGTAATCCTCTATCAAGGAAATCATGATAGGAAACACAAGCCCGGGAATATCGTATCAATTGGGAGATATATACTCAGTATGCAGGCGCTGCTGGAATGTTGCTACATAGAAATGGAAAGTTCACAAAATGGAAGCTGAAATCATCTCTTTTGTCGTAAAGTTTTGTTTTCAACCGACCCTCATTGTCAATTTCTAGATGTAAGTCAAGATATGAGGCAGACTTAACTGTATCTGTAGTATCCTTTATCTCTAGTTCGATGGGATAGATTCGTTCAACATAGTCACCAAATTTTGTATTATTTAGTGAGAGAACATCATCTATATAGCGGAACGTAGAGTTAAAGGATATTGTTAACTTCTTATCTTTCTTCCTAAGAAGTTCCTGTATGAAGTCAGCCTCATAATAATAAAGAAACAAGTCGGCAAGAAGAGGGGCACAATTGGTTCCCATTAGAATTCCGACAGTCTGTTGAAAAACACGTCCTCCAAAAGTAACAAATATGTTGTCAATCAAGAAATCAAGCATCTTGATAATGTCATTTTCAGAGAATTTTTTGTTTGAATCAGAGTGATTCTTTACAAAGTAGGATTTATCCCTCCCCAAGACAAGATACTTGTATCTACGTTCGCCATTCTTTTTAATGAAACAAAGATATACCAACTCTTTCAATTTGTCTTTAAGTTTGGAATAGGGAATACTTGTGTAAAGTGTAGAAAAGTCAAATGTTTTAATACTATTGCAAGATGAGAGAGTCTTAGATTGTATGTACTCTAAAAGATCTTTGGAATTTTTTAGTAACTTTACTATGCTATTGTCAATAGCTATATTTTCAAATATGTGTACTGAGTGGTAGATCTATTGTGTTAAAAAGTAACCGTACATTGTTGATATGTTGACTAAAAATTTTACTTGCAACTTACCTATTTTCTGGTTTACAAAGCCCTTTCATTGTAGTTGTTTTAGAGGAACATGAGGAAGTTTGTATTCCACAAATAAGTAAAATGATGACTTCATACTTCATTTTGAAACGAAACTAGACAATATAATGCACGGAAGAGCACTCAGATAAATTGTTAAAGCAAGTGAGGAAGAATTCGTCGAACAATAGCATTTGTAGTATACTTTATGTTGAATAAATAAAAATTATTGCAAACAGATTGGATACTTACACTTTTCTATCGCTGATATTTAAAATAAGTATTATACCAATAGAATATTTAAATCGTCTGTCAATTTTCCTAACCATTAGCTTATATTTTAAGGTATGAAATAGAACTAAAATAATTGATGAACTAACATTACATCTCTAGCTAACATACTCTTTACCGGCGTGCGGGGACAAGATAGAAATTTACACATTCATAAAAAAAAGGGAGTACTCGCAGCTACAGACAGGTAGTTTAGAGCAAATTGCATCTGATAATAATGAAATATCACGTATCTTAGACTAAAATATTACTCGGTACACACCCATGATTCAATAAAAAAAAAGTATAACAAAAATACCGAACTCCAAAGCAAACTCCAAAAGGGGATGTCTATAAACTAAAAAAATCAAACGCTATCCATCAACGGGACAAGTGAAAAATAATTGCCATAGTTCAGCCTTTGAAGAAAATGGTGGGTTCAACCAGGTTTTATAGCTAGCAGAACCTTCCACTGGACGACAGTTGTTTATAGTTCCGTTATATTGACAAAATGGGATGAGAAAACTAGATAGACATACTATATTGATGTGACAATAATTGAGACCCAACAGCTGAAACTGTGTAAACATAAATCACATTTCGTTTGAATTGTTTTACATTTGTCATTTTGGGGCCTTTTATGGCTGACTATGCGGTATGGGCTTTGCTCATTGTTGAAGGCTGACCCATAGTTGTTCATTTCTATGTAATTTAGTATCTTGTGAAGAGTTGTCTCATTGGCAATCATACCACATTTTCTTTTTTTATATCACACACAAACAACAAAAATGACTTAACAAATTCAAACAGACATACACATTAATCTAACAAAGACGCCAACAAAAAGGAAGGTATAGTAGACATTCAATTTTAAATCTGACAATGACGAATCAAGTGTAGATACGTCATTAATTGTCAGCGAAAAACATGACCTTGTGCAATGCCAAAATGTACATCGACCTATTGTTTAACTGTGAATGTGCATATGTGTATAACAATGATATATATTAAAAGTTTGGTTTACTGATACGAAAATCAATATTTACACCTATAAAAACAATATTCAAAAATATAATTAGAGTGTTGAATTGGTAACCTTTTAGGATACGTTTTTTCTAAGGATCTATAAGTTTAACCGGATTGTATCTACATTTCTTGGCTCGGTACACAACATCATTGTAAAAATTTGCGTTTTCCATCCCGTTTGAAATAAGTTTTCGACAGGTAACTCAAACTTATAATTAAAATCTTTATATCTTTAGAGGAATTTAGCTTAGGTTTAAAGTAAATTGTGGCTACGGAATCCATGATTTTATAACTTACCAGTTATACATAGATTACGCTCACCTAATTCCAAAACTACACCACAGTGACGGGCATAGCGAACTAGTTGTGAAACATAAACACCGTAGATTGTGCAAAGGAACGTCACCGTCCAAAAAAGGACTAGACCTATTTGTCATGTGTTAAGGATTTTAGCAATTGCTCCATGTTGAAGTACTCGTTGTGCTTATTTACTTCATGTTTAAAGACTAGTGATCCTTATTGGCTCCATGCCGAAGGATTTACTGTTAAAAGGAGACTAAAAGCAACTTAAAAAAATCCTGTGTCTTAGTTTTAGTATTGTAAAAAAACGTAAACGGATTTGTGTCATAGTTGCATGATATCCACAATGTACTTTCTTTGTCTTAGGTATGTGCACTTTATTGAATCTTATTAATGGCATATTTGTAGATGTTCTCATACTTTAATTTTATACATGAAGATTCAGGCAGAATATTTTCAGTGTTTTATCTGGAGGTAAAGTATATTTTTTATCATGTAGAGTGCAAAACAATGACTGTTGAACTCTGTCATGACTTTAATATTTATTAAGACGGTAATGGAATGAAATAATGATGAAATCACACATATTAAAGTCCTTAGTCAACGGTGATGACTTTTATAAATACAAATATAAGTCAAATAGGACGCGATGAACAAATTAAATAACAATCTGCAGGGTTTCGAAAGAAGGATCAATTTATTTTGTCTGGCACTTTTTTAAAAGAAATTATAACATAGATGAAATATTACGTGTATTTCGACAGTTTATGCATATCGTATAAAAATCATATCGCAAACCTGTTCAATGCATATGTTACAGAACCAACACGCTGCAAGATTTCCGAGCTATCTGTTTTCATTTTCTTCATTCTCATAGAAGGACCTGTACAAGCATGGTTCGGTACCACCACTGAACAGTTTCCTGATTTGATTAAATTTGATTGACTTTTTTATTGCAATGAAACCAGTTTCCGATAACAGAGCTTAGTATTCTACCATCCGTCTTTTAACATATCAAACTTTAAATATGCTACTGTCAACATTTAAATTAAAGAAAACATTAAAGTATTTGAAGGAATTATCTACTGATCGATATCAATTTCACTTGATAATAAAAAAAACCCCACTTCTTCTGTATGATTATGCTGTATAAGAACAAATTCTTAGTTATTTTGACAGTACTGTTCTCCCTCTTATTTGATATTTTTACAGAAAATCTACCTGGGAATAAGTTTTTGATTATAGCGAGGTGTTTAAACATCAATGACAATACATTAACGACATGAGGTTGCATTAATCTTCAAATACATTTATGGCCCAGTTTACATGTTATAACAGGATACCTTAACATCGTCCAGGACCGAGCGTTGAAATCATTCTTTTGAAAAGTACCTAAAAATTGTCCCCGTAAATTATGTAGTAAAATTGGTCATTTTGTCGTAAGATCATCCACGACAAACTCAATACTTACTGTATAAAACGGATAAGACGACAACAAACTTACATCAAATAGCTAGATTCTAAATTGAGTAATAATAGTTGATATTCGTATTAAACATTTGAAAGAACATTCTACTCCTAATAACAACTACAATGTATTATAGCCCTATTTCTTGTATCAAACATCAGCTAAAAGAACTCTACAAGGATTTTGTTTTTGTCCCATCTGAAAAGGCTGCAATTAATATCATTATTATTTGTCATACATTTTATATTGAGGTTCTGCATAAGGAAATTCACCAACTTTCCAACTGACATCGTCAACAAACATAATTTTTTTGCAATCTCTTTACAAACAAAACCGGAAACTATGTACTGGCTTCCGAAGCTGCAAAAACACCTTACAAATATTGATGCATTCCGTCTTTAATGCATTGTTCCACTACTAAACTGTCTATTCTACACTAGGTACAATAAAAAACATAGTCATATTTTTTTTCAAATAAGGTAAAAAAAAATAGTAAAATCAATTACTTGATAAATTAAATGATTAAATTAATGCTTTAGAATCGGTTCAAAACAATAACAAGAAAGCTACATCATGTATTTAACCAAGAGTTTTAAAGCGGTGAAGTTGATTTCATTCCTTCGCCATCACGAGTATTTTGACCGTTATGGAATATCTATTTCACAGTTAACGACGAATATGTTCCTATTGTTGTAACTACGCACCCGTCCCCGTTTCCCAGAATGTAACCTTCCGAATTAGAACTATTACCGGGTATGTAGTTACATAAAAAACAATGGGTTCGTGTTAATCAGTATTTAGATTTCTATGTTGTGTTTTGTGTACTGTTGTTATTTGTTTGTCTTTTGCTTTTTTAAGCCATGGCGTTGTCAGTTTATTTTAGATTTTAGTTTGACTTTGAGTTTAAATGTCTCTTTGGTATCTTTTGCATTTCTTGTCCACAGTTTTTTTTCCTACCCTATATTCCACTTTGCCTCATAATCATATTAGGAAAAAATGCAACTCTAATTGGATGGCCATTTAAAAGTCATGATTTGAATATATATATATATATATATCATGTATATATTCAAACTCTTTTATGTCTTTTTTCTAGTATCAGCAAACAAAAGAACTATGTCAATTAGAAGTGTTTTGATAAGATAAGATAACTGCACATGAATTTTTACTAGATAACATTTCTGTTCGCTCTGGATATTCCGTATATCATAAAGTTATCGGAATACCAATGGGGACTAACTGTGCACCACTTATCGCGGACCTGTTTCTGCATTGTTACGAATCTATGTCTAAAATCAGCAACGACCAATCGAAACAACATCTGATACTAAATTATAATAACTCTTATAAATATTTGAAGGATAGTTTGACTCTCAATAATGACGACAGTATGTACTCTAAAGATATGCATTCTGTTGAACTTACTATAAATAAAGCTAAAACTAACCATGGACACTTCCCTTTTTGGATCTTGATATCCATATCTCTAACGGGAGGCTTTATACTAAAACTTACGATAAAAGAGATGATTTTCATTTCTCTACTTGTTTGATTCACTCATGTATATAACAGCATTTTCATTGTAACGAAAGGTTTCTCTGTATTACTGAAAAATTATTTCAAAGAGGTTTTCGATGTCGCAGGCTTGTCCAACTTTTACTGAGTTTAATGATAGCATGGTACAAAACCCCTAATGGGATGGATTGTGGTTGATTTAATAAGATTTGAAGACATAATATTTCGATCAGTTTGATTGAGGTCTCGAGCTAACATGTCAATAACTGCCAGTAGTCCTTTATTAAGTTATGCTGATCATTGCCATTTTGGTTAGTTTCTTCTATTATTTATTATAACATGAGACTCGGACTTCTTTTAAACTGATGTTTACTATGGGTATTGGTGTGTGCTTGAATATGGCTAGACTATATGGGAGGGGGTCAGATCTCACAAAACAGGTTTTTTTGCTAGATATACTTACTGGAGGTGTGATGAGATGATTGAAGCTGTTAGTTTTCTCTTGTTTTTGTACTGTTATGAATAACAGTGTATGACCAAACTCAGTAAAGGCCCGTCTTAATTGCATTTAATTGATATATTCAACAATACTTACCGTTATCTCGATGATTTTTTTCGTTAAATAATCAATAATTTCATAAATATGCTGCCGAAATTTACCCAAAGGAATTTACTTTACATAAATCAAATGTAAACGATAATAAATGTCCTCTTCTAGATTTGGATATTTCACATTTACACAGGAAACTCCACACTAAAATTTTCGACCAAAGGGACGATTTTTCATTCCCTATTGTTAATTTTCCTTTGTTGGATGGTGATGCTCTTTTTGCACCATCTTACGGTGTTTATATTTCACAACTAGTTCGCTATGCCCGTGTCTGTTGTGACGTTTTAGTTTATAATGAACGTAATCTATGTATTACTGGTAAATTATTAAGTCAAAGATTTTGTGTACACAAATTACTTAAAACCTTTACTAAATTCTTCCATAGATATAAAGATTTGGTTTTGACGTTTGGTTGTATCTGTAGAAAACGTATTTCAAACCGGATAGCACATCCTCATTTTTACGGAGATGTTGTTTACCGTCTCGGAAATTTATAAACGATCCTGGTAAACTTATCGATCCTTTAAATAAACTTATTCTAAAAGGTTACCAATTCAAAACTGTTATTAGGTCTTTGAATATTGTTTTTATCAGTAAATTAAGAGCAAACTAAATATTTTATTATATACATATGCACTTTCATGGATCTACAATCTGTCGATACCTGTATCTTGGCATTGTACAAGGTCATGTTTTTCTCTGACTGTTTATGACGTCTTTACACCTAATACATTGGATGTTGGATGTGTACTGATTGATAATTAAGTCTTAGATGCATGATTTTTTATTAGTTGTTATTGGCTTTGAACTAGCTATCTGTAACTGCGAGTACTCTCAGATCTGTACGTAGTGTCTTTTTGTTGTTGGGATGTACAAGTACCCGGCCACGTCCACTCTGTGTTTTTGTTAGATGTATTTCTATTTGTATCCATCTGATGAGTTAAGCCTTTTTCAACTGATTTTTATATTTCGTTCTTATGTTGTACTGTTCCACCACTGTTCCAGGTTAGGAAGAGGTTTGGGATCCCGCTAACATATTAAACCATGCCACATTCTGTATGTATGTGCCTGTCCAAAGTCAAGAGCCTGGTTGTCGTTCATTGATGTGTTACATATTTGTTTTTTGTTCATTTTTGGTACATTTATTAGGCCGTTAGTTTTCTCGTTTGAATTGTTTTACATTTGTGACTTCGGGGCCTTTTATAGCTGACTATGCGGTATGGGCTTTGCTCATTGTTAAAGGCCTTACGGTGACCTATAGTTGGTAATTTCTGTGTTATTTGGTCTCTTGTAAAGAGTTGTCTCATTGGCAATCATACCACATCTTCTTTTTTCTATTAACCCCGCCGCATTTTTGTGCATCTTCCTAGTCATGACCCTCTAGGCTTTGTTAGTCTCGTGTTTTTGTAAATTTTGGCTCATTTGTATGTTTCGGGGTTCAGTGTGGCGTACATTTCGTAGAACTAGTTTAAATTATTGTTTTGGGATCAGCTGAGTCAACCTGTGGATGCGGATTTTCTCGCTGGGGTTGAAGACCCATAATAGGCCTTTAACTGTTTTCTGCTCTTTAGTCGGGTTTTTGTCTCTTTGAAACATTCCCAATTTTGTTCTTTATTCTACTCAATATGCTGTACTAGTAACACAAATAGAAAGTAATCAACAAAAATAGCGAATTCCAACAAAAAATTCAAAATGCATAGTCCCTTATGAAATGGCAAAATCAAAAGCCAAAACACTTTTGACGAATGGAAAACAACTTTCATATTCTTGACTTGGTACAAACATTTCCTTTTGTAGAAAATGATGAAAATAACCACATGCTTAGTTGCGACGAATATCATATTCTACACACATGTAAAAAGGTTATATGATACTATTTTTTTTCTACGGTAAGGTAAATGAAATTTAATTTGCGGAAGTATGCGTCCACAAATGTTATGAAAAATTACAGAAGAACTCTTCAAACAATGTACATTCAAGTACATTGTTTACATTTGAGTTATAATTACTCATCGAAAAAGAGACGACTGATTAAGGTACAGACAAAATTAACACTTCAAAATGTCATTGTATTCAATATAGTGTTATTATGATTAAAAAGTAAAATCACAAAAATACTGAACTCCGAGGAAAATTCAAAACGGAAAGTTCCTAATCAAATGGCAAAATCAAAAGCTCAAACTCATCAAACGAATGGATTAAATGGAGGAAACATTCGACTTTTAAGTTTTAAGCTTCTTCGAGTGCATTTAGATCGATAGTTTGTGTAATTGTGTATTTGTTATAGATTCCTTTCTTGCTATGGTCATGTGACTTTATGATGTCTAAATGAGACTTTTCAATATTTCTTATAGATGAATAAAAAGTATATGGTTTTCTTCAATAAAACCCAAATACAGAACAAAAAGAACAAATAACCAACATAATTTTAGAGGGAACTTATCGTCTTAAATATAAGCAGGTGACTTTGCAGTATGTCAAATAAAGGAAACAGTAGTATACCGCTGTTCGAAATTTATAAATCGATTGAGAAAAAAACAAATCCGGGTTAAAAACTTAAACTGATGGAAAAACATCAAATATAAAAGGAGAACTACCACACAACAGAAACACAACATTAAAATGTAACACACACAGAAACGAACTATAATATAACAATGGCAATTTTCCTGACTTGGTACAGGACATTTTAAGAACAAAATGGTCGGTTCTACCTGGTTTTATGGCTAGCCAAACCTCCCGCTTATATGGTAATGTTAAAAATACAGCTAAAATTACAACACTACGTGACAGGAATACAGTACAAACAAACGCAAGAACACTCAGCACAGATACATACATAAATAAATAATATAAAAGTATATTACATCATGTAAACCGCAGATTAACAACGGACACCTCCAATGAATTTATGACAGCACACCAGGACACCACAAACGAAATATAAACTGCGTGTCACATGAATGGATCAACTTCACAAAAAGTGACGTATTTTTTGTGAAGATTATTTTATCACAGGTAAATTTCTAAAAAATAAACTAGATTTGTTTAATTTAAAGACACGTACAAGAATATAAATTGGCATTGAGTTTGTAATGGTGACTCACTTCCCAAATTCTAATTTGTCTGCGAGTTTTGGTTCTTAGCATTGTGTATATGTTTCATAAAATTTGGATGAAGAAAACTTACGTTATAGTGCGGACACCTGCGGAGTAAATGTTTCAGCAAACTTTCATCAGGAGTTACAACATTGATGGCGGAGTGTGATGGAATAACAAACGATTGTCATCTTGAAAAAAAATAATGGCTTATAAAATGTTTGATAAAAAATGAAAGAATGTGTTTAAGGACACTAATACTCCCGCTGAAGCTTTGCAATTTTCCAAGTTATAGAGGGGAATAACTCTTAATCATCTCTAATCTATACAAGTTGTGAATAAATTTAAGAGAAACAATCAAGAACTGACATAAAAAGAATATTATCCAAAAACAACCGAATCATTTGGCATCAACTGACGAGGTTCCTGACTTAAGAGAGACACACGAGCATGTGGTAAGGTTAAAATAGATTTCTAAAATCTTGACCATCTCTACGTTTTCCAAATAACTATCGGTAGATATAGAAACCGTACATAAAGGATTTGTCTCGTTTAAACGGTATGCACGATTCCAAAGTATCATAATTGTTCATTGATATATAAGATTTAGCACTCTCTTTATGTAATCATGTAAATTTCCAGTTTTTGATACAGATGAATCACCTCCAAGCAATCCTTTATCATTGCCTACTTTTATTTCTTGGGACTTCTCGTTAAAAAATACGGATCGAGATATCCTGTGTCACCATGTTCAGTACTGGTTGTAAAAGAAGGTCTCTCTTGGGTATCACAATCAATAGTTTCGTAATGAGATTCTTGTGATACAACGTTTAATCCTGTTCTGTCAAATGATAATTGGTTCTCATCGACCTCATCATAGACCCTAATATATGGCGAGGGTTCTAATATCACTTCTTCATCTGTGATTCTTGATTTAAAGGATAGCCGTTTTCTGTATGTGCGAATCAAACAACCCAAACCAGTAGAAATGAAACAACCAGTTATACACAGTGTTAAAATTATCCATTCTGATATTGACGTTCCTTCAAACAAGAGTAAAAATTACAAGAACTGCTATGATTAATTAAAATAGAAAAATATACCTTCTTAAACATGCAAATACACACTTATCCACATTCATTTAATTTCTTTCACATCACTTCTCCTGGTGGATAATTTTTGATTAAACATAGAACTGTTGGTCAATAAGCTTACATTATGATATGTTTAAAACATAGATTTAATATTGTGAAAGGATCAATATCAGAAACCAATATTGCCTAACTATACATAGTCTCTTCATAGACTTTGATTTTCACAACACAGTGGACAAAAAAGTGCTGTGACGTCTGACGGCCTTTGTAACGCACGCAGCGACCGTTGAACGTCAGAACGCAGTACATATAAAATATGAGAACGCCGACACTAGGGGCGGCAAGTTAATGTCGAGGGGAATTGTTTATTCCCCAACTACTGCCCATTAGATCAAACCAATGCTGCATTCCCATTATCACTTCATTTGAGCGTCATACAGTCTTTTATCTAATTAATTACAATATTGCGTTATTTTCTCGAAGAACCCTTGGAGCTTCTTTATGCAAATGGGTCAAGATCTTTAATTAATTCTATATAGGCTGTAATGGTAACATTTTCCTCTTTTGCTCAGTCCATATCGTTTACTTGAAAATGTATGATGGCTCATATCGAAGCTGAGACATTTATACATGTCTGGTTGAATTGTCGGAGTGGCAAGTGAGATTACATTTTTTTCACAAATTGCCGGACCCCGAAAGATGGTGAAAAATGTCACTCTCCTCATGAAATAATCCCAAAATTCTGATCATAAAATTCAATAAAAAATTTTGTCCTTTCTAATAATTTATTTAAGGTCAAATCTACATATTTCTTTTCTCATCACATCAGCTCTATAAAACAGTTATTATTGTTCATTTATGTTCATTTTTAAAATCACAGCGTCCACAATTGTATGGCGGACTAATAAATTGTTTTTAATTACGTCATCTGAGTTCCTCATCTCAAGGTCCATTAGGGATATTGACCCATATAAGATCAGCAAATGTCAGAATCCACTTATATTGCAGTATGAATTCCTTAAGGTACACCTTTTCGAACAATTCTGTGAAGTTTTTTCCCCATCTGAAATAAAATAAACTAGTTTTTAAGATATTAATGTAAGCATGTATATTACTGTTCCTTATATCTTTTAATGGGAAAAAAGCACAAAAAACCATATGTTATCAATTCACAATTAAAACATTGATTATACCTTGCAGAGCTGAAAGTGCCTTTCATAAACCTTTATTACCTTACTGACTTGATACAAATCATCATGTTTAGATGATAAATCATGAAAATCATGTGTTTTTTTACTCTAAATCAGGTGGATTTAAGGATTTTTTCACTCAGAAAATGATATTTTTGAACTTTTTTATTTTTGTATAACTGTTAAGATCATTCACAGACCTTTCCAAAACAGGTTTTAGTTTTAAAATCCATAAAGCAATAACCATTTTAGAGTTCTATTTGTGTGTGTGTGTTCAAATAAGGAAAAATGGAGCTTTTTATTGGTGAAGATAAAATTGTGACGTCATCGCTTTTGTGACGTCATGTCTTTATGATGTCATAATTTAGAATTATACAAGCATAACAGAGTGTATATTTTTTGAAAAATGAAAGGGAAAAGGAAAAGAAACCAATATAAGGTTGGTAACCAAGCACATTTATTGCGTATTGAATCCTAAGCAACAGATCAAGGTTGTGGTGTTATTAATAGAATTGCTCCATAAACAGCTCCATCTACACAGGTTTTAAAAAAATCATCTGTACAAGTTTCACATGCACCACCTAAACTTGAATTTTCTCATTCCACTACAGATTTGACACCTAAAACTGTCAACGTATATTTGTTCCGCCTAACAGAAGTTCCCCTGGAAACTTTGTTATAAACAATATCATAACATCTATTCCTGTTGGAACAAATATTCTATACCATTTATTCCGTTAGGAACATATACTGTAATATTTATTCCTGTGGAAATAATATTCCAGAATATTTTTTCCTTTTGGAACTTATATTATGAAGGAACTTCTATTCCGTGACAAAACAAGCCCTGAATCTGTCGGGTTACCCCGACTTACTGAAAAGGAGTTCAAGTTGTACTCAAAAGAGAGTTACGATAAACAATCTGATGTAGCCCCACAAACTGAAAATTGCGCTACTACGGTCAAACTACTATGACCCCATAAATTGTCTGTTGATTATCTAGAAATTGTGATGTTCCACATTTTGAACTGGTACATGAAACTCAATGGGGTCTCGGTTGGTTTTGGGAAATGAAATGTACCAAATGTAAATTTATTTCAGAAAAATATAAACTGTTTAGAGAAATTAACACAGGACGTCCAGGCCGCAAGAGTGCTACAATTAACTATGGGTTTCAGACTGACATGATTAACTGTAATATTGTTAATGATAGCGCGCGACTACTTTTGACTAGTTCATGTATTCCTCCTATGTCGAAAGGGACATTGCAGAGAATAACAAATAATGTTTGTGACAAGGTTGTAAAGCTTGCTGAAAATGAAACCGAACAAGTGGTTGTGAATTTCAGAAGGAGAAATCAAACCTTAGGTTTAAAAAAGAATAGTCCTGTAAAATTACAAATGGATGGTACCTATCAGAGTGTGCATATAAAAAGTAGGCATAAAATGCATCACAAGCAATATTGGTATTGCCTGTGAAAATGAAACCGACAATCATGATATCATTGGTTTTCTCCTTATAAACAAACTATACTGGGCTGGTGCATGGGTACGCGGTAAAGGTTATGATGTTGAATGTCCTTATCATAAGTACTGCACAGCCAATACTAATAGGTATGATCCTTTGAGTGAGAACAATTTTGGATATGAAATAGGTAAAAAATGGCCAAACTTGATTCATTTGTCTGACTATTGTACTTCTGATGGGGATGCAAAAAGTGTACAAGGTTTACAAAAAGCAATGCAAGAAATATTTGACCCTTTATGGTCAGTAAATAGACTTGCAGATACTAAACACAGGGGTCAAAGTCAGTTCCGTGAAGTACTCAGAGCAAAATTTAGTGTCGGTATGTTCCCTGGAACTACAAAGGCCCAAAAGGAATGATATCAAAATAGCGTTTGCCAATGATTTAAAATTACGGTCACACGGTATAATGAAATCATTATTTGCAAAATATAATGGTGACCGACAACAAATTTCAAAATTTTTGCCCCGTATTGTTAAGTCTGACGTGAATTGTTATAGTGGTAATTGCAGTGATACATGTAGATAGAGCATAACACTATGTAATGGTGGTAAAAACTAGCTGGTGGAACAAATCTATTAACCTTCGCAGTCATGGTTTACAAAATGGGTCTTTGAAACCAAACAAGACAGACAAATTATTAATAGAATCATTGTTAGAAATGAAACTTTCTCAGAACGCTTTAAATCAGATGCAATTTTTCAGCAATACTAACAAGTGTGAGTCCGTTCAATAGAACAATTTCTACATACCTACCTAAAAATAAGAATTTTTCACGCAATGCCATAGGCCGTGCATCTGCAGCAGTCTTTAAAGTCAATAATAAAAAAGGGATGTTGCATTGGCTAAGACTCTTAAAGCTGTAGGCTGCGGTCTTGGTAAAAAGTCTTGTGCTGTAGTGGCTCTGAAAAAACATACGTAAACATGAAATATATGATTGTGCATATCAAAAAAGTTTACGAGTCAAATTTAACAGGTTACAGGCTCGCAAAAACAGGCACTCAATTTCTTGTTAAACAATAGAATGCGAAAAAGGCTAAGCGGATATAAAAAACATCAGTTAGAACCTAAGCTATGTCAGAATGCAAGTCCTAAAGAATTCGTTCCACAGCCAGGTTTTAGTTTTTGGTCAGATTAACATTTGTAGCTTTTTAGGAAGCTACTGCATATTTAGTTATTCATTTATTTACAGTGATTAATAAATATCTTATCATATACTAAAACAAACACTTTTCAGGAATGTATGAGCATGTTTTGAGTTAGTTGTGTTTTTAAATTAAAAAGTTTGTTTACTTTTAATTAACAATTATGAAAATTGGATAATGGTCCAAGACACTGAAATAAACTTTGTATCATACAAAAAAAAATATCTCCCAATGCATGCGTGCATCCATCCACAATGCATGCATTCATTCGAAAAGACATACAATGACATAAAATAAAATTTTAAACAGAATAAAACCATGTAAAATGAATATTACAACATTTACAGTTTGACTTTGTAACTTGATGTCATATTTGCAATTATTTTCATTCTGTTATTCTTTATTTTGTTTTTGTTGTCTTATTTTAATAATTACTGTATTTTGTTCATTTATTTGACTCTTTTTTTTCACTTTCATTTAGTTCTTTAAGCATGTTTACTTCATTTGATTGAATGTCTCAATTTTCTGACAAAAACTCGTATTTTCTGAAATGATTGATGTATGTGGAGGTGAAAAAGTGCAAGGCATATATACTTTCAAGTAAATTTCGTAAATATGTTCAAAAATGTTCAATGATTACAAGCATGTTTTTTGCATGTCTTAGACATGATTCATATGATTATATTAAAAATGACTTGCGCACTTAAATCCGTATATGTTTGTAATTTGCTATCACCAATTGTGTGCCGCTTTGCAATGCTGCTGGTATTTTCGTTGTTCCTATAATTCTGTAACAGATTATGCAAATTTTGATATTTCTTTTATTGTATATGTCACACAAAGGAGATCAGGATCGATCAGGATCGATAACAAAAGACCGAAGGTATTTCTGTGGTCTATCATGACACCCAAGGTTTGTTAAAAAAAAGAAGACTTGAAGTATATTACATGAATCCGACTATTAAAGCGTTAAAAAATATTATTTTCTGCAAAGATTTGCAGGGCATTGTTTCCCGTTTTACCGTTTATATTGGAGATTCTCTTCTTATCCGTTACGACATTTGAAGATAGAATACAACTCGATTGCTTATCATTAGTAATCACTGTTCAAGTATGATTAAATTGCTTCCCTATTACTTTTCAAGTATGTAGAAAATGAAATATTATGGTGACTGAACAATACAAGTCACTTCGGTATGCAATTTTTATATTACCTTTATAAAAGAATTATCTATGTTATTTCCCTCGTTTCATTAACTGTTACCGCGATAAATCCTATAATTGTTTTCAAAATTTAGAATTTAAATGACGTTATACAGGAGTAATTTTGTTTCTGTCTTTTGACAGTTTTCTCTTATAAAATGTGATTCTGAATACAATACTATAGACGCCTTTCCATTAAACTACGTGGATATTGCCCTCAGGAGAAAATAAAAATATTAGGTAATTGGATTGTGTAAAAACTTATCGTAAATGTTTTAAAGTGCCAAACTGCACGAAGACATCACTCACTAAAATGTAATGTACATGTAAAACGAAAAATGAACATAACAAGTCATAGATGTGAATCAATAAGACTTTGAAATTATTTTGGTTTTTTTAACCTTTACATATAATTGTGATAAAATGTGGTCTTGAATGAAAACAGTGCATTTTTAAATTCATTGCATGTAATGTCCATTGATTGTTGAGATATATTTTAACTTTATTTCACATCTTTCGTTCAAAAGTTTAACTTTGTGTTAACGGCATTTTCTGATATTTCAGTCTTTTGAATGGAAACATTGTTGTTTGTGCCTAAAAATTAAATGATTTAACACACTGTAGCTGGCATATTTAAATGAGGATAAACAATGATCACACGCAGGTAATTATGTTATGCAACGAGAATTGAAACTTGGTATCGTATGCGCTGTTTGTTTTTAAGACTTATCATTCTAAAAGAAAAAAAAACCATATAGGTACCGCTTGTGTATAGTTTCGTTTAACATATTGTAATCAAATACTTATACTTGTTTACTCGAATTCCACTATTCTTAGGTTGACCTCAGGTTTATTTTGTTATTCTTCAATGCCCCTTTTGATCACATTAATCGTCACAAAGTGTTGAGGAAATTAAAAATCATTGGATTTAAATGTGTGGATATGAGCGTACCTGCTGGAATGTTGGTACATAAATATGTACTGTTCACAATTGGAAAGCTGAAATCATCTGTTTTGTCCTAAAAACATTTCCGTCACCGACCCTTATTGTCAATTTCTAGATATAATTCAAGATATGAGATAGACTGAACTGTTTCTGTTGTATCCTTAATTTCCAGTTCGATGGAATGAATGCGTTCCACATAGTCACCTAACGTTGAATTATTTAGTGAAATGCAATCCTCTTTATAGTGAAGACAAAGGATAATACTAGCTTGTTTTAATTTTTTATAAGAAGCTACTGTATGAAGGTAAAGGTATATATAACACACCAATCACAGGTAGCAAATATTTTATTTTCTTCATCGGTAATGCAAATCCAACGAGACAACCTCGCTTCAGCTTGCCATATGATAAGTAAATTCATGATAGATACCAGGCTTTAAATGATTTACACTGTTTATGCTGCCATTTCTGTTGAACATAAGAGGAAAATGATACAGAACACACCTTTCATAGCTAGCAAAACTATTCATTATCTGGGTGGGTCAATCAATTTCATTGAAATAAGCAAACTTCAGGTTGCTGTATGAGTAACGACAACAATGTATTATTTCTTTATCACATTTGGTGTTAAACCATATGACATACCAGTCGGAAGTTTCAAACTATTTATTTCTGTTCAGGTCAATCTATCGCCATAAAGAAAGGAAATTTCAGTTTGTTATATGAGTGACAATAAACTTTTGACTCTTTCTATTAAATATGAAAAACAAAATCATCTAAAATACACCAGCCCAAGTTAGCAAAACTATATAATTTTTTATTTCAATAAAATAAGAATACGTCATCTTCTTTTACAAATGTTTTATGAGTATGACTGATACTGTAGAAACATTAATTTTCGTGGGGTTAAAATTTCGTGGTTTTGTCTCTATATAAAATTTCATGGGGATTTAATTTCGTGGTTTCCATTAAATGGAAGTGATATTATATGTAGGTTAAATTTTCGTGGGGGTTTTAATTTCGTGGATATATTCTTTCCACGAAATAAATGAAATTTAATCCTCCATGAAAATTTCTGCTTTTACAGTAGTCTATTTTTTTTCCTTACAATTTGCAATTCAGTGGTTACGTTATATACAGCAAACCTGTTAATGATATCAAAATATTAATATTCTTATCAAATTAATTGACTTCAATAAAATGAGGCTATTCTCATTTGGTTGATAAGAAACGATAGAAATTTTTTACTATTTCATTAAAGGTAATATTATATTGACCACATCTGTAGTAAGTAACAAAATTGTTAATTTTCATCGTTGGTAAATAACGCAAGTAGCTGAGTTTTACTCTTAACCGGTCGTTCTGTTTTAACATCATTTTAAAGTCTGAAATTATATACAATCAGTATTGATAAGAGTTCCAAGTTATTTTTCATACATTTCTTGCAGTCTATTCAGCAACTGAACAATACGAACATAGACTGCACAAAACCAAATGTACCGCAATGGAAAAGTATGAAAATTAATTGTAAGACTAAAATAACTCAATAATTTATTGTCCAGTCTTTTCAGAGATATTCCGATACAAAATACCGTTTAAGTTCAACACCGGTTGACTAGTGTAAATTTTCATAAGATAACATAATTTCAGCTTGTTATATGATGTACAATATTAGTTCTATCATTTCAACAGAACATGAGAGGTAGAAATAATATAGAGCAGTTATGGCATAGCTCGCAAAACTATTCAATTCCTGGGTAGATCAATCAATATGAGCAGCGACAAAAATGTTTTTATTTCTTAAGAACACGACAGGTAAAATTGTGCAGCAAAATTACTCTTTTACCTTATCAGTCAATTGATTACAATGCAGTTACCAAGTTTCAGCTTGCTATATGAGTAACTATAGAAAAAAAATATCTGAACAAATATTTATGAAATTATTATACACAACTCATCTGTCAGAGCAGACAAACTATTCATGTTCTGTACGTACCTGTCAATCGATTTAAACAATATAAGAGAATTTTAATTTACCAGAAAACTTCAATACAAATTGTAATGTTTCTTTCGAACATTATAGGTACTACTTTGTAGAAAAGCACCTGTTCTTAGTAGCAAACTAATTCGTTTTCATTACCAGTTAATAAACTAAAAAAAATAAGGGAATTTCCACTTGTTATATAAAAATGAGGAGATGTGGTATGAATGCCAGTAAGACAACTATCCACCAAAGTTCAAATGAAGTGGATGTAAAAAATTATAGGCAACCGTATTACCTTCAACAATATAAAAACTCATACCTTATGGTCGGTTATAAAATGCCCCGACATGAAAAATATCAAACAATTCAATTGAGAAAACTAACAGCCTGATTTATAAAAAAAAACAATTTACGAAAAACAAATATGACAGACATAAACCTATGACTACCACTGAACTACAGGCTCCTGACTTTGGACAGGCACATACAGAATGTGGCGTGTTAAACATGTCTGTGAGCGCTCAAAGCTGCCCTAACCTATGACAGTGGTTTAACATTACAACATAAGAACAAAATATAAAAATCAATTGAAAAAGGCTTATGATCTAAAGGAATTGTATCTGTTTTTATCATAATAAATATTAGTTTTCCATTTTTGTTACCCTTTTTGGACGATAATGTTCCTTTGGCAACGTCTTACGGTGTTTATATATACCAGCTCTCGCTATGCTTTGTAGAAATCCCTCATTTATTAATTTACTAGTAATATAAAGACAGAGGAGATGTGAACAGGTACTTATACACCCCCACAACAAAAAGACACAGATCAGAGAGTACTCACAGTTACTGACAGTTAGTTCAAAGCTTATAACAACCAAAAGAAACATCATGTATATCTAAGACTACACATCCAACATTCAATGCATTTAGTGTAAAGACATCATTTACAGTCAGAGAAAAACACGACCTTGTACAATGCCAAACTATAGGTATCGACAGATTGTAATACCGTGAAAGTACATAATTTTGTGTAATATTTAGTATGGTTTTAATTTACTGATAACAAAATCAGTATTTATACGAATAAAAACAATATTCAAAGATTTAGTTACAGTGTTGATTACGTAACCTTTTATTTAAAGGATTGATAAGTATACCCGGATCGAATCTAAATTTCCGGGCTCTTTGTACAACATCAACGTAAAATTTAGGATGTGCTATTCCATTTGAAATAAGTTTTCTACAGGTACAGCCAAACTTGCAGACCAAATCTTTGTATCTATGGAAGAATTTAGTAAACGTTGTAAGTATCACTGACTTGATAATTTACTAGTTATACATAGATAACGCTCATTGATATCCAAAACGTCACTACAGACACGAGCATAGCGAACTAGTTGGTATATATAAACACCGTAAGGCGGTGCCAAAGGAACATCACCGTCCAAAAAGAGAAAACTAATCGACATTATGATAACAAAATATATCATACCTTTAGAACATTAAAATTAAGGTAAAACTACTTACAATAAACTTGTAACAGGTAGCAAAACAATTCATATTCCTTACAGATTTGTGTTTTTCATATTTTAATTACCGTCTAAAATTTTTGTCAAGAATAGAAAAATCTTATGATCATATTGTTTAAAACAAGTTACATTTTCACGAATTAAATGTTTACCTTCTGTCAGCAAGGTACCTCGACATTGACTTGCATCAAGTTTTCAATTGCTCTAATTATTCTAATATTATACTGTACACATGCTTCTATTCTTGTTCAAAACCACGATATTATCCCTCCTCACACACTGACTGACTTTCGGACCTTTACCATAATAGTAGTCAGTTCATAGGGGAAAGGAAAAAGACACTGGAAGAAATTTATTACTTGCTATTTTCTTTAATCTGTATTAATGAAAAACACAACTATTAATATCATTGAATAAAAAAGTTATCTTAACATACATTTAACATAAAAATAGAAATGCGATTTGCTTGACAATGACATGAAAGGTCAATGATGTAATCATCTATAGTCCCACTATAACCTTTTATTGGCCAAACCCATACAGTATAGTTCGTTTCAGTGTGTATATAATGCCCCGAATGAAAAATTGTAAAACAATCCACACGAAAAGCCAACGAAGAGATTTTATTTATTATCATTAAATGAAAGAAAGTATGACACATAGCAACCAACAATAACGTTTGGACTACATGCTCCTTACTTAAGACTTATTTACCTCTCAGTTAAACAAAAAGACAAACGATAATCTTTGATGCCTTGTGGAAAGACGGAGAGGACGTCACTAATGTTGTTATAACTTGTGTCCAACTTCTTGTGCTACTTTTGCAAATACAAAATGTCTAAACTAAGTCTAATAGAAAAATAATTAAATATATGTTTCTCGATTATGAACTAACTTAGTGAATGAACCATTTTTTTAATTTCCGCCAGATGAAAAAAAAAACAGAACAAGATTCTCAATAAATCGATTAAATGGTGTTCTTACCTGAATAAGCGTTATCTATCGTTAAAATGGTTGTCTTTAAAACACACCTACCCCAACATTACACCTGTGGTAAAAAAATAAATTATTGAATTGTTCTTTCCTCACCATCGAGGTGTATATTACAAGACGTATACTATGATTACGTCAAGTTTGCAACTAAGTTAAGAAATACAAAGAACGCGAACTTCATTAGAATGCAATAGTTTCATATATTAAGTTCATGTTGATATGGTGCATGCACAACCTTTTGTATTTTAAAAAGTTCTCACACATTAACACACTATTAACATACTAGCACACGGGTCGTATCTAATGTTTGCAATTTTGGCGACCCCTGTCGGAATGTTGAGTGCTCGGTGCACGTCAACGTCGTATTTGATTTAGTGTTTTGGGCTTCTTTGATTCGAGTGTCGATTGTGGGTCTTTCCTAGAGGACATGTACGTCTGGCGTTCACAGTTTTAATCCTGGTATCAAATGATGAGTTCATGGTATTGCTAACTTATAGGCCTTAAAAAGTACAATTGTACGATTTCCGCGGAGAGATGTAAACCTTTTCACCCATATATCAGGTTATAATTAGGGATTTTTTTTTTCTGTTTCTTTTTTTTGTTTTTTATCCAATTCTAGAATGAATCTCGAACAGCGATTCTATAGCAAATCAAAATATCAAAAGGATCAATTTCGTCCTGTTTGTGGACATTATTTAAATGTATATGTTTTTCTGCAAAATCAATGAAGTGTTTTTAGTATATTTTAACTATTAATATTCCTAAATATTTGTAAAACAAACAAAAAAATGAATGTCAAATAAACATTAACTGTTTTCATTTGTCGAGATAACGATTTTGACGGAAGTAATTGCTAATATATCTTCTTTGTTCAATGTTCTTTAAAACCATTACACAGAGTTTAAAGGATTAGTGTCGTTAAAGAGTAATAGTGGAGATTAACATTTGCTTTCCTAGTGTCATGTTATGTACTGTAATGAACACCTACAATATACATATTATAAAACTAGGACTATTTTACATTAATTTCTTGGAACAATTGGTAATAATACGCGTAGACAAAAATACCTTTAATTCTATCTATAGCGATATGTGATGTAGACATTGATAAAGACTAATACAATACAATATATAAAAATAAGGTATATAAATTCAATGCATCCCAATCATCTTTTTTAGTTTACCTTCATCAGGAACGGTCATAATCCAAATAGTAAAAGCAAAGGATTTACGAATACTTAAAAGATTAGCAACTTTGACTGGCAGATTTAGTTTTATTATATACACATATAAGTTGAATATTAACCTTTTCCTTTTCTATAGGTATGTTTTAATAATTTAATAAAAAAGCAAGTACTCCCAACTTATTCAGGACTTTTTGTTGTAACAAACGTGATTTAATGCTTTGACATGTTTGATTGAAAGAGGCGTTGAACTAATGTGTGACAAAATCACGGAAAGAAAAATTTATTCAGAGTAAAGGTTTACAGTTAACAACATTTTAAATAAGTCAAGATCACGATTTCTTATTTGCATCTCTTAATAGGTGAGGATACCTCTGGAACTGTTGGCAATTGGCTGAAGTCAATTCGTTGGTTTTTTTCGTTTGTTTTAAAGTCATGTCGGGGCCTTTTACCGCAAACTATACTGTATGGATTTTACTCATTGTTAAAGGTCTTACGGTGACATTTTGATGCTTTCATCTACGTCTCTGGTGTATAATTGTCTAAATGACAATCTTATTACATGTTCTTTTTTTTATAACAGGTGTTTATATATTAAAACTTGTTCGCTATGCATGTGTCTGTAGTACCGTTTTGGATTTCAATAAGCATAATCTATGTATTACTGGTTAATTATCAACTGATCAAGTGAGGGATGTCATTATCTCAAATTACTTAAAACTCTAACTAAATTCTTGTATAGATACCAAAATTTTGTTTGGAAGTTTTGCTGTACCTGTAGAAAACGTATTGCAAAGGAATATCACATCCTTCAAACATGTTTAAGTCCGCCACATCCCAAGTCAGGAGCATTGTAGTTCAGTGGTTGACGTTATTGAATGTCTGTCATATTTTTGTTTCTGACCGTTAGTTATCTCAATTGAATTATTTTATATTATTCTTGTCGGTGTCTCTCATAACCAACTAGAGGGTATTGGGTTTTCTCACTGTTGAAGCGCAACGATAATCTTCAAATTCTTACATTCATGTGGTCTTTATTGTATAATTTTCCCATTGAAAATCTTACCACATCTACCTATTTGTATAACATATATTTCAGAATGGTTAGCAATTGATGCCCCGCATGTCTCTTGTACGATAAGACATTATCGAATATGTAAAGCATTTGTATGTATACGTTCTCTAACCTAGCCGTTATTCAGGAATACATTTGACGGCTGAATTGAAAACAATTGTCTCACCTTTTTTACTTTGTTTTTACTTTTCACAAGATAAAGAGAATAAGGATCTAATTGTTGATTCGTCATGTATTTTTTAAATTCTTTCATGGCTATATGCTTTCGTATTTTTTATTCTTCAAAACGATTTAAAAAAATGTGTCCTCTTTGCAATTTGAAGAACGAGACGGGACTCTAATCAACTGATATAAATTAATCTCTTTACTGTCTTTTTCGAATTTTGTTTTAAGGTTCGTAATTTTCGTACACAAGAACAGTAATTCTGTTTCTCAATAGCTTTGAAAGGAAGTCTGTATTTATACATATTTAATAAAATAGAATATGTTTCTGCAGCAGTGGGTCTTTACATAAATCTGATACAAGCAAAAGTTACTTTAAATATATTTTTATCATGTTTAATACAAATGATGATACTTCCGATCGAGATCAGTTTCATGTTTTACATTTTACTGCAAGAAATGTACATTAGCATATAAGTTAAATGCTTTGAATTTCATCCTGTTCGAAGCCTACAATGCATATGTATATGGAATCGTACATGTAGCTAAACATATATATTGTTTTACCTTGAATGCCTCATTTGTTCTTGCTTATTAAACAAAACTATTTAATGACTTATGGATACGATTCAGTAAACAAATAAAAAGATTTTTTTTTATTGTATAGGACACAACAGGTCTTCTTCTTTTTTCTTTTTTTTGGAACAATGTAAAACGATAGAAGATAGGTTTCCAATATTATTCAATCGTCATAACTTTTATGTCTATCTGTAATATTTTGGCACGTGAGGATCTTCCGGTCATATGCAGTGTTCATATAAAATCAATACTCCGGAAGACGAATCATTCAATTCAATATTTTTAATATAGAATTCAGTCAAATGGTAAAAGGACAATGTCACGATCATTGAGACATCCCGGAAGGGTGTGCATTGTATTAAAGGAAACAAGACAAAAATCCAATTGAATACATTGAATACAAAAATAATGAAAAAGGATGTGCAAAAGTTATATTAAATGAATGTTTCATTCATATTGTATTTTGAAGTCAGATTAATATTGAAAAAGCATTAATCTCTAGTGGACGATCTTACAACAATAAAATAAACAGCATATAACTTATATATTGAAAGCTATATCTAAATAAAGTATTATCTTTGAAATGATAAAAGGTTGCATTTGAATTATATCTTTGATGAACAAAACAAAAATTACTCAAATAAAGATATGATCAATAAAACCTACTAATGGTTCGCTTACATAGGATACAAATCAACTAGTAGCAATGACTTTGAAATGGAGAAACTAACATTTAAACGTAATGCTCTGTTTCTTTTCTTTTGTTTTTTATGTGAATGAATTGATTTTGTTTTAGAAATTGAGAAAATACATCATTTCTGTTCAATTACGGACGTAATCATAAATTGACAGCTTTATAACACACACTCATTTGTCAATCTTAGTTTACAGATAGAATCTAAGTGGAACAAAAACATATCATATTCAAGAAACAACGACTCTGCAAACCTTATGATTCAAAAGCTTTGTATTATCAGCATCAAAACAAAAAGGTCAATTCATCTAAAATATTGAACTTTGTAAAACATAGTTTGTAAAATTAGAAGCAAAGGACTCATTCCGAAAACATGTTTCAATTCTTTTATCAAAAATTATTTAGTTTTGTTTGTAAATGGAATTGCGAAGCCCGTATGACTTAACACGTAATTAGATACATATGATAAAAAATTAGTGCAAACGATACAATGATTATATCGAGCTGACCAACAATCAAACAAGCGACCTAACTGTTTGTGTATTTACTCGATCATTATAATTATGCTTTGGTATTACATGATATTTGTTTCAATAATCTCATCCTCATTTTACTCTTTCAAAACATCGCCAGATTCGATCTTTCATAGATGTTTTTATAACTTTCCTTGATTTACACGAAGGCTGTCACCCGTGGAAGGAGCTGCTTGGCCGTACGAGTGGAAAATGCCTGTACCAAGTCAGGAATATGACAGTAGTTATCCATTCGTTTGATGTGTTTGAGCTTTTGATTTTGCCATTTGATTAGGGATTTTCCTTGAATTTTCCTGGGAGTTCAGTATTTTTGTGATTTTACTTTTTGCATCGCTCACTGCCATGTTTAATTTGATCAGGATTTACAAATGTTCATTTAAAGTCGTCATCAATAATTGTTGCGCCCCTTCCTAAATAGGACGTCATAGCGTATTATCCTATATATACGTACAGAAGGTATGGCAAAGTTACTGTTACAAATATACGCTTGTTACAAACACACTTGTCCATTACCCGCATTGAATTTAAAAATTAAAACATCTCTTCAAAATTAGTACTAGGTTTTGGATTTTCAAAAACGTTGGTCCCGAGCATCACCAGGGGCAGTAAAATAGATACTTTTTATACTATCAAATCGTATGATAAATATATGAATAAGTTATTTTATCTAATTTTGTTTTGAATATTCGTTTTGTTGAGGACATAAATAAATTAGTCTTCCATTTAACGCAAAATTTGCGAAACTTCACGAATATTTTCATGCTAAGAACTTTATCATAACAGGGGGAACATGTAGGCCCGGGTAACACCTACATGTTCCTCTGGTTTAATTTTTCTTATACGTATACAATTTAATAGGCAGGGGTCCATGCATGAAATGTCAAGGTCTATGTGAAATTCACCATTGCAATTTATGTTTAGCATATATCATGTATGTTGAATATGACTAGTTGGATGTATCATTAATACAGTCGACAACAAAACCCGAGGCATACTTGTGCACTGTTGTCTGTTTCTGGTAGATCTTAGCAATAGGAATAGTCAAAACTTTTAAAAAGCCATGGTAATATTTCTAGCCTGAATGTAAATAAGTAAATCATGATGAAAGCCAGTAGAAAATGTTTGGACAGTGATTTTTTTCAATAACACCGTCTGCAGTCTCTCTTTGCAGTATTTTTTATGAGATTTTATGAAAATTGTAAGGTCCTAATAGAAACTGCAGTAAAGTTTATGCGGGAAATAATTTTTAATTAGAAACAGAGGATTAACCTTAGGACGAATTGACATATTGACATGTACAACAATTAAGAGTTGTAAATAATGTCAAAGTCATTCCCAAAAATCTTCAAGTACATATCTGTTTACAAGCATTCATACATGAATGATAATTTTCAACCTTTTTCAGATTTTCATGTTTTATCCGTTTTAGAAAAAAGTTTGGTAGCTTTATTTTACGCTTGTTACAAACACACTTGTCCAATTTTCTTAGATGGTTTTGCATCATCCTTATAATAACATGTGAACAACATATTATGTGTTACATACATGCTTTGTCACGTTATCAATTACCGCTGTCAAAACTCACAAATGACTTCCCATGCTGACAATACCGGAAACTATAATATTCATTTATAAAAGGTTGATGCCCAAAGGGCCAAGTGAGCTTTTCTCGTCAGTTGACGTCCATACAGAAATATGATCAGGAAGACAAGATATACAATTAAGACAATATGGAGGAAATCGTCCGATGACTCCTTATTGGAGTTATTGCCCTATAATGACGATTTTTTCCATGAATTCTATTCTCGTCTTCAATGTTGGAAAGTGTCCTTTGCTGAATATGCACCAATACCAAGGTGAGCGACACAGGCTCTTTAGAACCTCTAGTTACATTTGTTTTATTCATTGTCATAAAACGAAAAATCCCACAATATCTTCTTACATCACTCTTCTGGTTGTCACTTTCACTCTAATTGATCTGTATCAAATTTTATATATTGTTTTAAAATTTGAATTTTTAAATTCATATGAATCAAGAGAATGTAATTCTACTGTTAACTTAAATATTTTATTGGCAACATCTGAAGAACTATGTGGTACGTGTGTGTAAATCTATTGTGTTTGAAAGTAATCGTACATTGTGATTTGTGTTGAAATAAAATGTCACTTGACATTAATGGAAACTTACCTACTGCTGTTGTTACAAACCCCTTCAGTAAAATGTCTTTGGGCGGAATTTCTTATTCCACAAATAAGTATAACGATCATTTGAAACTTCATTTTAAATCGATAACTGAGTAAACTTCAACGAAAGTACCAATATACAACTGGCTATGAAACGTAAGGAAGAATTCGAACAATATCATTTGTTGTAGAATTTATGTCGAATGACTTCAAAATTATTTCATATACATTGAAACCGGACAGAAGGGATGTTCTCACGTTTATATCGCTTGTTAAAAAAGTGTTGTACTATTAAATCATAAAAATCGCCTTTCAATTTATTTGTTAAACCATGAGCAAACATGTTGAAATATTGAAGAGTAAAACAGTTTTTACGAAGTATTGCATAATATCTTTTACCAACATATTCATTACTGTACGTATCATGCGTTGAAGCGTAAACCTTTGCTCTATGTTAAATGTGTATTTGCTTTGTGTTAAAGGACTTGCTGTGATATGAGATTTGCCACAGCTTGTTAAAAAATCCGCGTCTTTGTTTTTAGTAGTAAAGAAAGCGTATAGGGATTAGTGGCATCAGTTATATTTAATCTACCATGTCCTTACTTTTCCTGGGGAATGTCGCTTTATATAGTCTAATTAATGCCATAGTTGTAGACATTTTTATACGTTTATTTGGTCTTTACAGATAGAGATCCAAGTAGAATATCTACATGTATATTCCTGTAATTGATGTACACGTAAAACATGTTAATTGTAAAAACAATGACTGCTGAACTCTGAAATGACTGAAACATTTTAATGACTTTAACTGAATGGAATAAGGATGAGATTGTAAACATTGCAAAACTTAGTCAATGATGATTGCGTTGGTAATGATCATAGTTACTGTATATCAGTCAAATCACAGTCGGTGAAACTACAATTCTATCGGCAAGGTATCGACAAAAGGGTCGATTTATTTGAACAGGTACTAATATCTTTGAAAGGAAAACTGTTCATTCTTAAACAAGACCATCCGAAGATAACTAAAATTGAAAATGTTAGGTGTGAATACATAACACCTATGTTATTACAACATTGTTTGAAAATGGAACTTTCAATATTAAGCTCGAATGTTTTGAATAGAAAGGGCATAACAAACACAATTGCGAAGACAATGATCACTTAAGCAATTATTTTCTCAAAGATTTGAAAGAGAATCAGAAACAAATGGATTGATAACTTCTGAAGTGGAAACTTTTTTCTGTAATTAGATAATACTGTTGACACAGAGATATACGTTGTCTTTTTGTAATTTGAAAGTAAAATGCAAATGTTGAAATTAAAATAGCAAGCAATACTTTTAGTACGTAAAATATGCAAAATATTAGTTTTATGACTGAAGGTACAGAGACAAATAATTTTCCTGGAAATAAGATACAAAATGTATGCCATTGGTATTACAAATGCATTCCAAATATCAATCATTTATCATGGTAGTTCCCCTTAATCTGACAAAGAAACAACCTTAAAACTGTTAACTATGTAAGCGTTTCAAAGTCGATAGACCATGACTGATGTGGCAGGGCAAATTGATCACAATGGAAATGAGATGTGTCAATGCTTATATAACTGCATCCGAAATATCAAAGACAAATGGTACCCCTGAAACTAACCTGATCACACACTTTAACATGAAATTTAAACAAAAGTTTCAAAGTCAATTGGTCATGACTGAGGGGGTTGGGGCAAACAAATGTCCATGGAAATGAGATATGCCAATACTTGTACAACTGCACACCTAATATCATTGACTTAAGTGATTTTCTATCAACGTACCTAGTCATATAAAAGTGTGCAATGCAAAATATAAGTATTGACAGAAGGTTAGACTGTTAATATTCAAATCTTTAGTTGTTTTTATCTTTTATTGACTGTTGTTTATCTATTTATCTTTCTTTGGTCAAGATACATTGTATTTTTCTATATTTCCTCGTCAATGATTTTGCTTGCACCCATGTGATCTTCCCTCCTTTGAATGCTTAAAAATTGAAATTTTATCATAAATATATTCTTCAAATCATGCTAGTGGCAAAGCGCACAAGTTTTTGGTTGTAACTGTAGGGACTGGCTGTTCAGTAGCAACTGCAATGTTCGAGTGGTAGTAATGAAACGCAAGATTTCAATTTCAGTGTGGAAGTAATATAAGTAAGATAACAAAAATACAGAACTCCAAGGAAGATTCATAACGGAAAGTTACTTATCAAAGAGCAAAATCAAAAGCTCAAACTTATCAAACGAATGGAAAACAACTGTCATATCCCTGACTTGGTACAGGCATTTCCTTGTATAGATAGGTGGATTAAACCTTGTTTTATAGCTAGCTAAACCTCTCACTTGTATGACAGTCGCATAAAATGATATTATATTGACAACAATGTGTGAACAAAGCAAACAGACATAAAAGGTAAAAGTGTCGAAAATAGGGTACAGCAGTCAACATTGTTTTATTATCCTAATCACTATAAAAACAAACAAATGTATCAACAACGAAAAACAAAATGGCACATAGACAAACCACATAAGCAAATTGAAAAACAAGAATACAAAAATTTACCACAGCACAGTAACACAATGACGGGATGTATGAGTACCGAGCAATGCCAAAGGGATATTACCAAAAACTGACTAAGCAGTTAAGGTAATAATTTACAAATAAAAGAACACTATACCACGTAATTAAGATGATATTCAACGTCATTACCTAGAATCTATACTTCAAGACCATCATGTATTATTTGTGAAGTTGATACGGAATATTTGTCAACAAGGTCTTGGTATCTTCCGATGAACCTTTTTAGAAAAAGGACGAGACGTTCTTTGACATAACCCTGGTTCGTTAACTTTCTGCTCAGACACTGGTGACGTTTTATAAAGTCTGAGTAGCAGCTGCAAGCTATTTATTTCCAAATGAGTTGGGTAATGTATATCCCATATGCAGGTGAAGATGGTATAAGACTATACCTATGCATGTACGAGTCATGCTCCTGTTAAAGCAGCATCCTTTATAGTTTGAAAAATAATCAAGTCACAACTTTGGAACATCCTCTAAAGATTGATTTACTGTTTGATAGTTGGTGTTTTATGCTGCTTTCAGAACAGTTGGTTCTATCATTGCAGCCAGTGTTTATTGGCAGAGGAAGCCTGATTACCCGACCACAATGAAATACATGAAGACTTTATACGAGTTGGTTTGTCTGTGGATATACTTTCACCGGGAAGTATGAAAGCTGAGTATGTATAAATATATGAGTATCTTTCCATAAAACAAATAACCATAGTATCTTAGGTTAATTTTGCCAGAGGGAATTGGATCTTGATTTCTTAATGATATATAAATTTCAAAAGGAAATTTTAAGAAATGCATGATTTTAATATTACCAGTGTCAATTTACTTACTAATGCTTTCCTCGCACACTAGATGTTCACAGTAAAAAGACGTTTATTTATACAAGTTGTAATTACCGATTCATAACAGCTGATCGAAATAAATACGCAATTATAGAGTATTGATTTGATATAAAAACGAGGATAAGCATTAGAAGAATTAAAAAAATATGGTTAAGAAACAAGGCTTTGTCCAGCATTATACACGTTTTATGCTGAGTTCCGTCATCATTTTCATTTCAAGAAAATCTGCTGTCAGTGTTGTTGTCTTTATACTGCAATATAAAATCATTTTATATCCTTTTAGTGATATACGTTTTAAAAACGTTTTTGCTTTATCACCCTCTACTGCTAAGTCATTTTTACTTTCAGGGATATTTATGAAATCCACGTTCTTAAGTGGATGCATTATTTATACTTTAGAATTATAAACAATTATTTTTAGCAAAACTATTCAATTGATTGATAGAAGAAAGACAATTCAGTCTGTATTCGATTGTAACTTCTTAATAATAATATAGGTGTCTCATGTCCGTTCTGAAGTATAACATTTATTGTGTAAATTGTTTGGGGACATTTTAGCCTAGGACAAGATTTTTGTAAGTTTGATGATCATATTAAATTTTACAACTTTTCTCTTTAGAAAAGGAAACATTATTATAAATGTATTAGGCAACATCATTATAATGATTGACATGAAATATCAAAACTCGTAGTTGTTGATTTTGCTGTACAATAAATGTGTTCAAATAAAAAAACTCACCAAAGATACATGGATTAATATGTTGAAAACCAGACGTGCAATTCATTTACATAGGACTCACTTGTGGCGCTTGAATAATTAAACTTTAGTGCCTCGAATAATTTTAACAGATTATCAACAAAAAAATTGCAAAAAATGACGAATGTATGATATTCTTTCCAGCAAACTAAAGGCCGATCAACACGAACACAACGGAAACAGGGAATGATCTCTGGTGCTCCTGAAGGGTAAACAGATTATGCTGCACATATGGCACTCATTGTGTTGCTCATGGTATGTAAGCATTTAGTAATTAGTCTCATTCGGGGTTGTCACAAAATTGAGGACAAGAGGTAAGGAGTGTGGTTACGACTATTGAAACACTTCAATGGTCATCTGTGACACACAAAAGTCAACCAAACCGTGATGGCGTTCATGAAAAGTTCGAAAAGACAACTAGGAACCCTTTAGGAAAATTAGTGTCCTAGTCATCAGCCACTCCCTATCGAATAAATCATGATCGGAATAAAACTAATAAATATCGTCAGCTTGTGACATGTTCAATTATTAGTTAATGGCAGTATCTAAATTTCTTCTGAACTTGCAGTTCATGTTTCCAGACAAAATCGTTTTTTTTAAAGGCAATAAATATTGTTAGTGTCAATATTGAGTTACTGAATGAAAACAATATGCTGAACTGAAAAAATCGATCTAACAAATTTTGCAAAAAATACCCAAATGTGATTCCCATGGTTGAACATGTATTTAGACAGTATACCCATATGTTATACATGTGTTAGAACCAAACATGTACTTAAATTACAGCACAAATAAGCCAAAAGATTTCTGAGCTATCTTTTTTCCAATATTCTATTCTTATAAAACGATAGAACTGCATGCTTGGTACCTCCACTTAATTTCTCACTTTGGAAATTGATTTGAATGCCATTCTTTGAGCATATTGAAATCTACAGAGATATTATTCTACAATCGAGCTGTTAACGTTAGTGAGTTGCTGTAAATAATAAGGACACAAAAACATATCTATTGGGGAGAGAATTATTCGTTGCTACATGTAAGATGTGGTAATTGATTTAAACTTGAAATGAAAATACACACATTTCCTTGGAGTTCGGTATTTTTGTTATTTTACTTTTTTTGTACTTGTGACAATACCAAACACTAAGTGATGCTGAATTTCCGATTCCACAAATAACTACATTGATCACTTAATACTTCATATTTTGATAAGGGAAATTAAATTGAATTGCGGAAATACGCGTCAACAAATGGTGTGATTAATTGGAGAAGAATTATTTGAACAATGTGACATTATTAAGTAGAATTACTCATGCAAAAGGGACTTCAGTGCAGACAGATTAAGAATGCCTAACAAATACTCTTATATGGGATTGCATTTAAATAGTGTTTGATTGGAAAAACATGCTTTATTTCTTAAAATAAATTCTTCTTTTTAATTAGCTGAACTCTTTCATCTGTTTCTTTTCTGTTTGTAAGTTGTTTTTTGTTGTTTAAGACTGCTCTGATGTCTCATCTCTTTCCAAATAACATGATATCTAATCACTTTATATAACTTATCAACGTATATGCTTACCCTTCCGGAGCACCTAAGATCATCCCCGTTTTTTGGTGGGGTTAGTGTTGCTCAGTCTTTAGTTTTCTATGTTGTGGTTTGTATACTGTATTTTGTCTCTTGGTCGTTTTCGTTTTTTGTCAAAGCGATGTCATTTTATTTTCCACGATTGAGTTTAAATGACCCTTTGGTATCTTTTGCCTCTCTTTTCCAACTTATTTTCACATCTGTTTTAATATTGTGCATTTTTCTAATTGTTCCATGTGAGGCCTGGTTTGTCACAACCATGTTAAATAACGGTTTAACGTTAATGTCATTTGGATAATTCAGGCCTTTTGTTTTCTCAGTTAGAATGTTTACAATTTGTTATGCAGAGCATTTTATAACTAACTATAAAAATAAAACTCATCATAGATTTGGTAATTCTTTTTCTAATTGTTGAATGAATTATAGTAATCTGTAGTTGTCAGCAAGTGAATTCTTCTAGTGAAAATTTGTAATATTAGCAATCATACCAGATCACCTTATTTCTAAATCGAACTATCAAATTATTTAAATCACCTTTTTAAAAATCAAATATGTTTATCGAATAAAGCCGAAAAAAGTTCGCATTTGATTGCATAGCAACTGCTACTCACATATCTGTACACCGATACTAAGAGCTTCTTAAACATAACCTGATATACAAGCTTTTGTTCAAATTTGAAAGCCTTACTGTTGCTCTGAGATTTAGAACAGCAGAAAAACAGGGTCTTTCCTTTGCCTTTGCTTTTGTAAAGCGTGTCATATACTAAGGATTTTGTGGTATGAATTAATTGATTTTATACCCCTTCTTTTTAATTGGTAATGCTTTTTTTTGTTGCCAAAAAAGCTAGTGTGTAATAGTTTATAGATGAATAAGCGGAGGTGTATGGTATAATTAAATGAAACAGCAACCCATCGTCAGAAATAATTTCAAGATATCTTTAGGGCACCATACAGTATGTGACGCTGTAAAGTCTAAGGAAGTTGTGAATAAATTGATCAGAAACAGTCAAAGATATTAAATTAACAGAAGATGTCCCAAATAACAAAAAAACATTAGGATATGACATTCGACAACTACTGGCAAAGTTCCTGACTAGTTTTTTTAAATTCTCAACCTTTCCCACTTCTTTTCAAATCTCTATCGGTAAATACACAAACATTTTCTTAAGTTCTTCCTCGAGTGGTTTCTAGTCTGTACGGTATACATAGTTGAGTCACAAAGAAGTCGGAAGTGCATTAAAGTTAATTAAATAAAAATAACACAACTAAGTTAAAACAAAGCTAGACCTCCTTTCCGATTAATGTCAGTAATATTCAGATGGTAAAATAAAAAAAAGTTTTATGACTGTTTATAATCTAGCCACAATTTAAATACATGATTTTGTGTCATTATAAGCATTCGAGTTACTGTTTTTATCCCGAGAACAACATATATTGTTTAAGATTCTACTTTAACATGAAAGTCAACACGATTTCTGTTCAATGGTCGTCGACTTGTCTTGATCAAATGGTTTGCAGGATTCCATTGCATCACAATTGTCTGTTGATATATTAAATTCACCATTCATGTTTATGTAACCATGTAAATTGACAGTTTTTAATGCAGATGAAAAATCATCTACCAGAATATGTCATATCAGATAAATTCAATTCTATGAAAGAATTGCATAAAAATTTGCCTTCTTTGATGTTGTTGGTTGACAATAAGATACTTTCATTAGGAATGGCACGAACTGTTGCCAGTAGTGGAATGTGCTTACAGCACTTGAAGATGACTTTTTCTAGGAATGGTAGTAAAGGTATCAAAGATTGTTTCACAATTGTGGTTCAGGTGTACGTTTAACAAAATAAGAAAAATTCACAAGACAGGTTTCAGAGTTTTTACTTAATCTGAAATCTGACAATTGTAGCTAAGTAGGGCAGTAAATCCTCTCTGTGAATATAGCATCTTTTGTCTTGTAGAAAATTGTAGTTTGTCTAAAAAGACTCTGAAGTAGATGAACTGAAATAAATGTAGAATTTTTAGTAGTATTACAATACAGTACCGAAAGAGACTAACGATGACTGATCACTGTGATAGTGGTTCCCACTCCTTTGGTTGTAGGAATTAAATTTTCTACCTATTCATCGTTTATGGGGTAAAAAAATCCCGGCGTACCAGCTACCTGATTAATTTTTACTTTTACAGGTAAATGTCATCCAGTTATAAATTCAATACAATTATTAAGAATATCTCTGATAAAATTTACGACCAGAAAACATCAAAAGTCTCACAGGTGTGAAATCGGTTGTAAACCTTGACCAATCCATCATGTTTTATTGCTGTGGTCGATTCTAACTTAGTGGAAATACATGAGGGGTAACAAGTCTAAAGGATTGAAATTTCCCACTTTGTCTGTGACCAGTCACAGTAAGTCCCTTTCTGTAGCAGTGTGACCAAGTTTCGTTGTCAAATACATATCTCATTACGTATTGGGCCTAAATTTAAAAAAAAATGAAATATTCATGTGAATTATAAGTGCAAAATTTCAAGTTAAAAGTGATTACATAGGCTTTGTCCAAGTGGGCCTTACAGATACTAAGATAATTAGATGTTATTCAAAAGATTTCTGACTCTGAACCACTGGGTTAATTTTGACCTTGATAATCTCATCCAAAGTCCCAATCGCTAAATTTTAAAATGCAAAAATCAATGCAGAACAATTCAGTTCAGTAATCACACCTTCTTAAGTGTTTTTCTTTAAATTGATTGTAATTTTGATTTCATTCTGCAAATGTTTGATATTTGAGTTGAATCATAATCAAATCAGAATTATGGCTTCATTATTATTTCCAGAATTGAAAGCAAGGGACATATTTATTATATATAAAGAAAAAAAAATACTTAAACATGACTTATTTATATTAATTACGCAGTGCTCTAGATATTTTTCAAATTATTTTGTTGAAAAAGAGTAATAGATTATTCAAAAATGACCTTTAAAAGAACAATGTCAAAATTTGACATTTTCCCGTACTTTTTGGTGTGGTTTTGAATATTTTTCGGCCCTTAATCATATATTTGAAGAAATTGTTTAACGAAAAAAGGTCTTTTTATATCGACTTTGCAGTGGTCTAGATTTGTTACAAATTATTTGGTTAAAAAAAAATAGAAACATTCTGTAAATTAACATATATAATTGAAAATGTCTAAATTTGAAATTTTCCAATACTTTTTCATGGATTTTTAAACGTTTTTCTGCTCTAAGTAAACATTTTGCACATTGACCTATACCTTTCTGTTAACAATTCTTGTGAACAATTTCTTAACTTTTTGGAAATTGCTTGTTATTTAAAAAGGTCTAATCAAAGATTTCATTTGAATGTCATGCTTTTTCCCTTAGTTTTTGGTTTATTTTTTTATTACGGGAAAAATACATTGACTATATGCTTTAAATGTATCATGTAGAAAACAAAACAAAGATATATTTCAATTGACATTAGAATAAAATATATTTATATTTGTATGAATTGTTGTTGTAATTAAAACTTCAATGCAGATGTTCCAATTCATTTAAATTCAGGATTTTGCAATACTGAAAGTATTAGTGACCATTAATGCCCTCATTACGAAAAAAAAATCGCATTGACCTATATTTTGTTTTTCATTTTTCCACTCACATATGATAGGAAAAAAAAAACACAACAGGAAATCTTTCTTGTTATTTTAAATTGCAGAAGCGAACCTCCTTAAGTTTGCTTTTAATAGGATTTAAGGTCTTCCCCGTTTTTTAATTTATATTGGACGTCGGTAGTTTTGCTAATTTTTTTTACGACGTTGACTTACAATGAGAGTCTTAGATGGTGGGTTAGTTATCTTCTTGAATCCATAATCTTAAGCCATATATATTATGGGACTGTGAAAATATCAGAAAACGGACATTGCTTAGTCAATAATAGATTTGTTTACAATTAAAGGCAATCACTATCTATTAAGAAATTGCTATTACGTATAATACTTTTGTTTATTCTTAAGAGATGGTGAATACTACATGTACAAGGTACAGATTCGTAGAGGAAAAGTATAAAGAAAGCGAATGTTGTGTGGTTTAACTGCTTGCCAATATATCTTTTCAATTTCGAGACAGACACTTGCCACTGTAAATATTGGTCTGAATAATTGTTTTCTATATGTCCTGCGTTCTGCAGTCATACGGCTCCGGTAAGACTACAAAATAGCCGTCAGACGTTTTAGCAATCTCGGACTATCATTTATTAATTTCATGATTTTATTCTAAATTTGGAATATTTTTACAACAATTTCTTCATTCAAGACTTAACATTTAATTTCTATCGTGCAAGATAGATCAAGGGTATAAAATTAAAAAGCAATACGTAGACTTTTAAATGTATTCACATTATGACCATGTTCAGTCAACGAATTAAATAATCGTTTGCTTATAATTTGGAAGCATGAATGCAGTTATAACGATGTCAAGAAGTAACAAATATATAATTATGTCGGTTTACTAACCATTCCTTATAACAGTTGCTTTTTTGCAGTTGCTCTATCATTTGGAGGAAAAACTGGTTCAACAGTTCCTACAGAGAAATCTATTAATGCTTACAAACCTTTTATTATTTTACATTTAGCTTTTGATCAAGTCGATTCCATATCCCTATGTCTCGCTCACTTAAATGTGTATCGTTTTGTATTTTCCTATAACCGATTTTGTTTCGAAATCGGAAAGCAGATGCATTTATGGCCGGTACTGCCATTTTTTATTTAACGTTACACGAACAATATTCATAGATTTATCGAATAGACGGAATGATCAGGCTTAAATTAAGTAATAGAGTGTTCCATCTTCTCAAAAGAAAGTTTCTTTTGAAGTTGGATCATTGGTTACATTACTTACAGCCGGGAGATAAGCAGGTCATGTGGTCTTTTGATACGCTAGCATTACACTTATTACTTAAAGAAGTAATTCTTAGGGATTTGATTGTAGCCATATCTTTGTAAAAATAAAATTAAATACATAACAAGAGTGTACGATGTGCACTATTGTGTAAGCAAATGGCTTGCAAGATACTCATTTAAAGGACTATTTGAATTATTTGAAAATCTATAAGATATACTTTCTGTTATTGCAGGTAGTTGTAGAACATAGCTATATACTATGCTGTGGTCTGTTTGGAACTTGTATCGAGTCGAGAGTTTTAATTCCACGTTGAAGGCATTACTTTGACGTTGGAATAAAGCACAGCAATCATGGCGTTTTCCTTTATTGAGGTTGTCTGATCTTGTCTGTATACTGCTATCTATTATTCTGTTGGTTGATTTAGTCTTACGTTTGCTTTTGTCAGGTTTTATTGACTCTCCCTCTTGTTGAATTTGCCTTGGAGTTTGCTATTTTTGATAATGATTTTTACAACATTGACTTACAATGAGGATCTTACACGGTGAGTTAAATATTTCACTGAATGTTTACAATCTTACACCATATATATTATTGGACAGTGAACTAATCAGTCAAAAGACATTGCTTAGACACTAATTGCTTTTTACAATTGAAGGTAGTCAGTATTTAGTCAAAAGTTGTTCTGACGTCTGACGTCTTATATTAATAATAAGTGATAACAATGTCAAGAAGTGACAAATAGATAATTATGTCGGTTTACTAATCGTTCCTTACAACAGTGGCTTCTTTTGCAGTTGTTTTATCATTTGGAGTTGAAACTGGTCCAATAGTTCCTACAGAGAAATTATTTAATGCTTAAAAACCTTTATTGATTTAGATTTAGCATTTTTTATCATGTCGATATCATATCCCTATGATTACTGAAATGCGTATTAATTGTATTTTCCTATAACCGATTTTGTTCCGAAATCGGAATACAGATGCATTGCTGGCCCTTACTGGTATTTTTCATTTAATGTTACACGAACAATATTCATAGCTATATACGATGCTTCGGTCTTTTTGGAACTGGCATAAAGTCGGGAGTTCTCATTCCATATTGAAGGCATTACTTTGACGTTGGGATGAAGAATAGCAATAATGGCGTTTTTCTTTGTGTTTCGTTATTTTGATCATATACATGAAGGGATTGATAACACAATTGAAGCCTCGTCGTCAACTTATTTACGAATGTCATCATGATTTGGAATAATTCTGTCAAAGATGACCTTTAAGTAATATAAAAGGTCTCGTTGTTTCGTTGTTACATTCGGTTCTCTATTTCTTTCTTTATTTTTGACATTACAAATGCGCCATCTCCTACACTTTGCTTGTTACTAAAATTACTTGTACGACGGGTATATCCCATGGGTATAAACTGATAATCTGTCCTGAGCAAATGAATTCACCTGAATTCCAACGGGTTTCGGTTGGATCTGTCTTACAATTTCTTATGTTTCCGATGAAGTGATTAATTGACTGTTGAATGTCTGTTCGGTCTTATCTTTTTTTCTATTAATTTGTGTATTTCCACGTATAATGATAATAGCGTAACGTTCCACAGGCATTCGTTCGTTTATCAAGTTCATTGGTCACACCTTAATGAAATAAAGATAGATACAAAATATGTCCGTTTGTCCGTTGAAAAAATATACGTGTACAAGGTCTTTTACTTCACGTTCGATACTTAATACATTTGTAAAATAATAAAAAGAAACACGTTTTTGTAAACTTTTATCTAAACAAGTAATTTAAGTTGCAATTTTTTTTTCAAACAGCAAAATAATATATTTAGAAAGCATCATAGTAAACAGAAAAACTGTAACATTTATATAATATAGAATTTTTTCGTATCTGCTTTTCCAGACACATTTTATAGTTAATATAGAAAATGAATGTCATTAATAGATCATGACATTTTTTTATGATAACAATGTATTCCAAAAAGAAAAAAAGAAAAAACACGAAGAAAAAATAAGTCAATAGTGATACAAACCGAACAAAATATCGATAAACTGAATGACGGTAGTGTTTACCTGTATTGGAAGTAGGTATCTTTAGAATGCTTGTCTTTGGAACACACCCCACTTCTGGATCACATCTGTAGTGTAAGAAATTAATTACGTGATTGTTATTTCCTTAACCTCTGGTGGTATATAATAAAGGCAATAGTAGTATACCGCTATTCAATAGTCATAAATTGAGTAAACTGAAACAAATCCGGGTCTCAAACCAAATATGAGGGACACACATCAACTATAAGAGGAAACAAAACGGAACAACAGAAACACTGAACTGCTTCAAAATCAAACGCCAACATACATAGAAACGGACTATGTGATAACAACTGCCATATTCCTGACTTGGTACAGGACATTTTAAGAAAAAAATGGTGGGTTTAACCTGGTTTTATGGCTAGCTAAACCTCCGGCTTATATGGCAAAGTTAAAAATACCGCTTAAATGACAACATTACGTGACAGGAATACAGTACAAATAAATGCAAGAACATTCAGGACAGAGAAATACATAAATAAATAATATTATAGTATATTTCAACATGTAAACCACAGAATAACAACGAACACCTAAAACTAATTTACGACAGAACACAAATACAGCACAATAGAATAATGAACTGTGCGTCACACGAATGTATCACGCCACAAAAAGTGACGTCACAGGTAAAGTTTTAAAAATAGAATATAGAATTTGGATTAAGTTTGTAATAGTATTATAACTTATTTGATGTATTTTCTAACAATAACAAGAATATTAATATAGAATTGTGTTAGTAATGGTGTAATTATTTGTATTTTATAACCATGTCGATTTTTCTTCTAAATCAAATTGTGGAAAAACAAATAAATCCTGTGCATTTAGTTGCTTTCAACTAATAATCATATAAATGAACTAGGTGAACTAGGATATAAAACACGCACCACACAACAAATTATGAAAATCAATAAGTTTGCTATAAACGATAAGAAAATAAACGGAAAAATTGGTTTTCATAGGATAAAAGGACTCTATCGTATGGTTTGAATACTGTCAATTAATGAACTATTGACAGGTTTCTAATAATACAAACAATGCAACTAGGTGGGCATAAAAAGCATAGAAATTCGCAGTCTGATATATGATACATATATCTCTATGAAGCTTTTCCTGAAATCGCAATAACTAATCTAGAATTTGGTGGTCATGTCATAACTTTAATTATAAGTTATTGTAAACATTTTTGAATTTACAGTAACTAAACCTTTTTTGCAGCGATCCCTATAAAACTGACAATTCACAGCTTCAATGAAAATAAGAAATTGTGGTATGATTGCCAATGAGACAATTTTCCATCGGCGACCAAATGACGTAGAAGATAGCAACTATAAGTCACCGTATGGCCTTCAACAATGAGCAAAATCAATACTGCATAGCAAGCAATAAAAAGCACGAGCATGACAATTGTTAAATTGCAACGAGAAAAAACTAACAGCCAGGTTTATGTACAACTCTATAAACGAGAAGCAAAGTGATATACAACAACAAACGATAACCACTGAATAAGAAAACCCTGACTTGATACAGGCACATTCAGAATATTAAGTGGTTGAACACGTTTGCGGGTGCCTATCCCACTCCCTTTAACCTGGGAAAGTTGTGTAACATGTGTAACAGCACAACATAAGAACAAACTTAATTTTGGCATTGCACAAGGCGATGTTTATCTATGACTGTAAATGACGTCTTTACTCTAAATCCATTGGATGTTGGGTGTGTACTAATTACTATTTTAGTTTTAGATGCATGATTATTTTGTCTTAGTTGTTATTGACCTATTTCAACTGGTTTTTATATCAATAAAAACTTCTAGCTATCATTTCGGATATTGTAAGTCACAGACTTTTAAAACCAGTTCGCATTGGAAAAGATGGAAAGAAGAAAAGATCCTTTTTTAAACTTTCCTTTGCCAATAAAGGTCTCGATGCCATCAACTTGGGCAATATCCTTCATCATAAATCAGTTCACTTGAAAATACCTCCCTGTTTTAAAGATCAGTCTGTACCTATCATTTTTAATACCTATACCAAACCAATTGCAACTAAAATTACAAACACGTATTGCAAGATGTCAATATTGACGACTTCAAGTCTAAACCTCCTGATTGCACCTGTGCTAGTTCCCCATTCATATATAATCCGGCTGGCCACGTTATTACTGGTGACCTAAACATTGTCAATAACACTTCTCTGCGGAATGTGTTATCCAAAGGCCCAAATATCGTGAGCCTAAATCCATCAATTAAAAACACAACTTCGAAATACTGATAGTTTCAATCGAGAATTATGCCAGGCAATGGGTTAAACGCGAGAAAGAAGACGTATATACTCTTTCCGAATGGATTAAGGCTGTGAGGTCGTTGATACAAACCAGAATTAAGAAACTGAATGGTTCTATGAATACCCATGCTATATTAATCTTTAAAGACCCATATGTTACAAAACACTTGTCCTATCTCCATGACAAATTTGTTGTTGTCCCCGCAGATAAAGCCCCAAACAACATCGTGTTTGTGTGTAAATCACATTACATAAACTGCTTGATAAATGAATTAGGTACTGACAGTTCACTTGGAAACTCAACATATACCCCCACGACACTAACCAAAGAGGAAATCCTTGATAATCATTGGTCTGTTCTATTTTTTCCTTTGGAATTTCAACCAAAGATGAAGAACTGGATCTTCCATCACTTTATTGGATACCTAAACTACACAAATGTCCTTACAAACACCGGTATATTGCTGGGTCTTCCAAGTGTTCAACGAAACTTCTTATTAAATTATTAACATCAATTTTATCAACAATCACAGCCGGGCTTCAAAGTTATTGTGACACTATCTATTCTAGAGGTGGCGTAAATAAGATATGGATCAGAAAAAATCCAAAAGATCTTTTAGAGTACATACAATCTAAGACTCTTCCATCTTGCAATCATATTAAAACATTTAAATTTTCTACATTTTACACAAGTATTTCCCATTTCAAATTTAAAGACAAATTGAAAGAGTTGATCCTGCTTTATTTTATGAAAAAGAATGGCCAACGTAGAAACACGTGTCTTGTCTAAAGGAGAGATAAATCCTACTTTATAAACAATCGCTCTAATTCAAAAATTTTATCTGAAACTGACATTATTAAGATGATTGATTTCTTAATTGACAACATCTTTGTTACGTTTGGAGAATGTGTTTTTCAACAAACAATTGGCATTCCGATGGGAACCAACTGTGCCACTCTTCTTGTCGACTTGTTCCTTTATTCATATGAGGCAGCGCCTGCATACGGAGTATATATCCCCCAGTTGATACGATATTCCAGGCTTGTATTTCCTATGATGATTTCCTTGATAGGAGGTTGCTGCTCACAAGGAAGCTATCAAACCAAGAGTTCCAAGTGGTGAGGTTGAAATCATCCCTTCGTAAATTTTACGGACGCCATCACGAGTTGGTTGACCGTTATGAAATATCCGTTTCACAAATGATAGCGGATATGTTCCAAAAGTCGTAACTACAATCCCTCCCCCTTTCACCGAATGTGACCTACCGATTTATACTTATTACCGGTTTGTACTAACATGAGCAACACAACGAGTGCCACTGTGAGGCAGGATCTGCTTACCCTTCTGGGGCACTTGAGATCACCCTTAGTTTTTGGTGGGTTCGTGTTGCTCAGGCTTTAGTTTTCTATGTTGTGTTTTGTGTACTATTGTTTATCTGTTGGTCTTTTTCTTTTTAGCTATGGCGTTGTCAGTTTATTTTCGACTTATGAGTTTGAATGTCCCTTTGGTATCTTTTACCTCCCTTTTAATTAGACTACACTGCGTTTCAAAATGAAATCAAGTTTTGTGTTGTATCCGTCAATGAAACAGGTGTCAACAAAATGCTTTGATAGATTGATAGTAGCAGTAGTTTACCGATGTTTAAATCTCATCAATCGATTAAGTAGATACAGAATAATATATTAAAAAAAGGATTGCAGGCTGAACGAGACGGCAAACACGTAAAGCTAAGTAAGTAGTTTACATCCAATAAATTCCGGTGACCATCAATATATGGTTAAACAATAGGATTAACCTCCAGGTATGGCTGCGGTTCCTGTTACTCAATTGGATTTTTCTGGGTGCTATATGTAGTGTATAATATAAGCTATAATATCAGTTAAGTACGTTCATCATGTTGATAGCAGCAGATATGGAGATTTTTACACCCTGGCGTATTTCAGTACACCCTGATTTAAAGCTTGTAATGCTACTGAACGTAAGCGCATAGCTGTTCGCTGGGGGAATGACAAACAACAGCCTGGTAATTGGATTAGCAATGCCCTGAATATGAGTTTTTAGTGACGTGTAATTAAGCAACCAAAATCCGAGAAATTAATTAAGTCGTACCACAATTTAAACCGTGATTACACGATTTACATCCGATATACTACCAAATAATTTTCAAATTTTATGAATATATATTAGATATAAACACAATCGAATTGCACAATAGTTGACAATCAAAAATATAAACACAATAACTTTTTTACATGATGTAAAATCACTGACATCTATTTTTTTTTTAATTTATCATATTTCATTGAAATTTGTACATTTGTTAGTTAAAAACATCAAGTACCGGTACCTTATCCCGGCCTCGTTAACATTAGTAAGTAACATATTTATACAGCTGTTAGTTTTTGTAAGTACTATACATACAATTTTCCATTCTTAAAAAATTATATACCATGTCAGTAATATCAATAATGAAGCTTACCATTAAGATTATCAAACATATAATTATCTAATATAACAAATGCACAGGTTATGAAAAATATATAATTTGTGTTGTTTTAGTAGTAAAATATGAAGATACATAAGATATGTCTGTAGATTTTTTTAATTCAAATAATGAAAAAAACAAAACAAAAAACAAGAAAAATAAAAATTATTGAAAGATTGATAATCAGATGAATTTTCAAAGAAATTAAAAGTTGTTTTGTTTGTTTTGGTTATTTATTTGCACAGATGAATCATGTAATTTTTTTTAAGAGACAATGTATCATATGACAATTCTATGTCTATTAATTTATGAACACATATACAATGTAAAAAATAACTGATCATTCACTGAAAAGGATGGCAAAAGCATTCCAACTCTGGTAAAAAATATCTACACTTTTATTTTTAACAGTAATTATTTTTTCAGTGCTATATAAAGATTATATTTTACTTTACACTGCCTGCAATGTTAAAGCTTTCTTAAAATATTTGCAGTTGAAAATATATTGTTGTCTTTGCAAATCAATCAAATTTGCAGCATTCCCCCTAAATGATTTTGTAATATCCCCAAACAGAAAATGTTTTATGGTAAATGGAACACTTATACCATAGGACAAAAACCATGAGTCAATTTCATCAATGAATGTTTGAACAATTTCACAATTCCAAAATACTTGTACAATAGTTTCTACTTCTTCTTTGCAAAATGTACAATTTGGATAGTCAGTGACATAAATTTTATTCAAAAATTTATTTGTACCTAGAATATGCTGCTTTATTCTATATTGTAACCACTGCAGTTTGGTATTTTTTGTGACTACAAAAGGTAATTTGAAAATTGATCTCCATTCATTTTCATCTACATGTAAAATTTAATCCCATTTTTTCTGACCCGTTGAAACTATATTATTTTCTAATTAATAGTGAATACATGTCTTTAGTTCCACTTGAGGTTTTAAAAAAAAATCTTGGCAAATGAAGGAAGAAATGGAGTGACTAGTTTATAATTATCAAAAACATAGCCCTTTCTTGCATTCTTTACAGCAGAAATTATGCTGTAAGTTGTATTTCATAACATTTCTGTCAATTTTGAATGTTTCTTCTAACTGTTTCAAACTGAGAATTTTTCCAGCATCTGATACAATGTCATTAATGAATAATATACCTTTATTAAACCAGTTTTTGTAAAATACAGGTTTATTTTCTATTTTTATACAATTATTCATCCACAGTTGGCTTGACAAAAAATATACCCACGTATTGTTTTCTTCTTTATCAATAACAATGTCCCATGAATGGAATACATCATGCCAAAATTTATTTTTCATATTTACTTTAATGTTTGACAGATAACCATTTCCAAATGTAAATAATTTTTCTTGATTTATTATGGAAAATAATACATTTTTCCATTGAATGTCAGATTGGAAAAATTTTCTAACCCATGTAGATTTAAGGGCTGTGTTAAAGGAGCTAAGGCTGATCATTTTCAATCCACCTTCACTGTAATCTTTTTGCAACAGCTCTTTCTAGACTCTATGAACAGGTGAATTCCAAATAAATTTAAAAATAAGCTCATTGATCTTTTTCACAAGTTCTTGATTTGGATTTGGCAATGTAATTATCAGGTGATTAAGGACAGGTAAAATCAGAGTTTTCACAACTTTAATTTTACCTATTACTGTAAGATTTCTTTTTGGCCATATCTTAATTAGATTTTTATCTGCAAAAACCTCTCATTTTAATTAATGTTAATAAAGTTATCAAGATCAACATCAACATTAATACCCAATAACTTAAAAGATGTTGTACCCCAGGATAAATTTCTGTTTGGACAAAGTTTATCACTACAGTATTGTTTACTCCCAATCCAAACTACCTGTGTTTTAGAAAAAGTTTATATTTAGCCATGAAAGTTTTGCATACCAATCTTATTCATTTAAAGTTTCATTTAAGGACTGTTCACTTCCATCTAAAATTAGTGAAGTATCATCTGCAAACTGTGATAACTTATGTGCTATCCTAGTTACAGTTATACCAGTAATATTTCTACTCCCCCGTGTTCGAATTGCCAAAATTTCTGCACAAATAATAAAAAGGTAGGGTGATAATGGATTCCCTTGTCTATAGCCACGTCTTATTTGAAAAAAATCTGAAAAATTTCCCCCCTGAATGACTGCAGATGAGATATTATTATAAAATACTTTAACCTTGTTAATAATAGATTCACCAAAATGGAAAAATTGCAAAACTGACACCAGAAAGCTCCAAGATAGAGAATCAAAAGCTTTTTCAAAATCAATTAAAAGCAATAAACCTGGAATGTTATGTTCTTCTGTATACTTTAAAAGATCATAAATCAATCTAATGTTATTCCCAATAAAACGTCCACTGATAAAGCCAGTTTGATCTAAATCAATCAGTTTGTCTAAATCTTTTTGAAATCTACTAGCAATAACCCCTGAACCAATTTTGTATACAGTATTCAGCAAGGAGATAGGTCGACAATTTTTGAGTAAATGTCTCGGTTTGTTGTCTTTTTGGTAAGCATGTAATGATTCCCTGCCTTTAAGTTACTGATAAGTGTCCTAAATTTGACCCATAATTTAAAGATTTAACAACAAAAGATTTCAAATCCTTCCAGAAAAACTTCAAAAATTCTGTTGAAAAAGCATCTGACCCTGGTGATTTATTATTATTCATTTTCTGTAAAGTAACTGACATCTAAATGACTATTTGCATCTCGTTCGGAATAAAAAAAATGTTGTTGAAAAACTCTTTCAATAATTCATCTTTAGAGTCATGAAGTGATTCCTGTTAAAATGTCTTCGACTTTTGCTCACTAATCGATTTGTCTTTGTTGGATTCAATTGCACAACAAGCATCAATTGTTTTCTCCGATTCGGCATACTTGTTTGTGCAATTATGTAAATTGCAAGTTCTGAATGTTGATGGAATAACTACAAGCAGTGTTGTATCATGTACTGTCTTACTTTCTGACGACAGATGGCTTTCATTCGCCTGACTGTTTATTTGCCTGTCTTTCTGCAACGGTATACATACGTCAGAATATATATTACTTGTAGCGTCCTCGTCAGACCATGAAGAACTCTTGATACACTGATGAACCGTAACAGTTACGTCCAACGCATGTGGATCTTTTTGGTAGTATTCCTGAAGTGGTTTAGGACATCCTGAATTATCTTGACTAACAACGTTTGAGGTTGAAGAACTTATTGAAAGGCTTTTTATTTGCGATGCTCGATCTTCTAATTGGTCATTGACGTCTTCTTTCATTGCAAAATACAGATCAAAATATCCAGCTTCATCATCTATATTACCTACTGTATTAGATTGTCTTTCATTAAAAACAAAGTTAATAGTTTCATTGTTAGATGCTTGGGATGTAACATTTGATCCCGTCGTGTCAAATGGTAATGGTTTCTCATCGACTTCATCATAGATGTCATCAATATATGAAGTTAGATTGAAAGGTTTGAAGATCACTCCTTCATTTGTTTTTCTGAAGTCAAAGGAGTGTCGCTTTTTGTATGTACGAAACAAATGGCACAAGCCAGTGAGAAAGAAACAACTAGTAATACAAAGTGTATAAATTATCCAGTCACCTTTTGAAGTTCCCACAATAATAAGTAATAATAACAAGAAATGATATGATTATTCAAAAATAGAATAAAATGTAGTTTTATTATACATGCAAATACAAACTCACGCACATTTACTGTTGTCTTTGACATCACTTCTACAATGGGATTATGTTGGATTTGAGGCAAGATGTCGCTATATATATAAATGTTATGCCTATTGTTGTTATCAAATTAGAGATGTCAACGACAAAACCATGGATACGTGTATTTATCTTTAGAAAATGTTTTTGATTTATTCTCGGCTATCTTTCTATTTATTGTAAAAGGTAAATAAACAAATATGTTTTGCATTTTTCAACTTAACTAACCTGTGTTCTACTACTACTTCAGTGTTTAACAACCACTACTTCCAATAAGGGTCTCACCAGCAGAGTTAAGTACTTTATCGAATGTTTACAATCTGAAGCTATATTGTTGGAGAGTGAAAATATCAGAAAACTGACTTTGTTAAGTCTTACATACTTGTTGTTTTCTTCAGTTACCACAAAAGAGTATTAAATTTTTAGTCCGAAATTTGTCTGCCGTCTGGTGTCTTATGTTTCGTTTGTGCTACAGGGTGGAGGTTGGTGAATACAACATTCACAATTTACATATTCGCAGAGGAGTGGACTAAGGAAGCGATGTTGTATGTTTTATTTGCTTAACAATGGTTCTTTTACGATCTTGAATCATAATCTTGTCGCCTTAAATCTAGGTGACAACTTCATTTTTATCAATATGCACAGCGCTCTGTCATCTGTCGATATATGGCTTAAGCAAGACCACAAAAAGGCCGATATATGTCATATCATTCTCATACTATCATTTATTGTTTTCACGATGTATCATTTAAAATGACAACGGCTTACATCAATGTCCTCATCAAATACATTATTTTATTTCTATCATGCCGGACGGTGACCTTTAATTGTTAACCTCTATGTCATTTGGTCTCTGGTGGAGATTTGTCTCATTGGCAATCATACCACATCTTCTTATTTTTATAAGAAGGCACAGGGTAATATTTATAGATCTCTATGTATAGACTTTTAAATCCATAAATATTACAACCAGTAAAATTCTTGTGTGTTTTGAAGAAAGCAAGTTTGAATGCATGCAGTTATCATAATATCAAGAAGAAAAATACATACTTATAACGTTTAAATTACCATTCCTTGTAACAGTTGTTTCTTTTGCAGTGACGTTTTCATTAGAAAGTAGATCTGGTTCAGTAGTTTCTACAGAGAAATGATTTAATGCTTACAAACCTTTTTTATTTTGCATTTAGAATTTCTGAAAAAGTCTCGTACTTAAATTGATACCATTTTGTTTTTTTCTCTCTCTGATTTTGCGCCGACATCGGTAAACGGATGCAATACTAGTCAATACTATAACATGTATAAGTCCGTTCATTTAACGTTTCGTAAACAATAGTTATATATATATATATATAGGACAGACGAAGTAATCGGAATTAATTTAGTCTTTGGGAGTTTCGTCTTCACATTACTTTAGAGTGTAATTTTAACGAAATTATATGGAGGTTGTTCTTTTCAAATTATTTATTAGTAAATATGTATGTTCGAGAAATCTTCTATGACATCAAAACCAGAACAGACTATCCACAAGAATTTGATTAAAGCATTGTCTATAGACGTTGAATCATTGGTTTAAGTAAGTCATTTGAGAAACACGCATTTTATGCATTTTATCGATATCATTCGTTTACTTGCATAAACAAGATCTTTTGAAAAGTGTTCGGTAAAGTTATCGTTTATATGTTTGTGTACTAAAAATATTTTGACACAAAGCATATATGACACATAGTTGGCATTGTTTAAAAAAGCAATATTTTAAAGCTCATCAATTTCACCACTGATTCTTCCTTTTTACTGTTTAGAATGGGGTGCAATAATGAGGATTATGTAGTCGAAACATGCGCTTGGCGTGATTAGTTATTAATGATTATTTAACACGGAAATAACCAATTTAGTTTAATCATAAAAGCGCAGGTATTTAGTGTAGATTTCTGTTAGGGCCAACATTAAACTAAAATAAGTTAAGTTAATGTGTTGCTTAAAGTCCAATCTTTTAAAAAAAAATAAATATAAAATTTAAGTACATACTAAGACTGAACCGACATTGAGGACAGAGTTCTAAGTAAATATTGAAGGCTTTACTTTTATCATGAAATACAAGTGTTTTCTTTTGTTTTTATTTGTTATGTGCGAGCAGCAATTTATATTACAGTTGAAGCGTCCTAATCCATAAGTTTATGTCAACATGATTTGGTTGACATTTATGAAATATATAGGCCAAATTTAACCTAATTAATATCAAATAAGTCGTTCTATACTACTTTCGATCTTTCCTTGTTTATGACAAATCGAATGCGACACCGCCTAAATTTTTACTTGTTATTGAAATTACATATAATGAGTATAAATATATAATCTGTCCTGAGGACCTGATTTCACCCCCAGATTTTCGAAAGGAACTGTGTTGCAATCTTTTTTTTTTTGAGATGTGACCGATGAACTATTGTAAGTCTGTTATTTCTTATTTTTTGGCAAACAATGTGTATCTCGTTCCTTGACCTATAATGTTTAATTGTCCCCGTGGTATCATCGTCCATTTGAAAAAAGACAGACCAACGCCATAAGTCTTAAACGGCGTTGTAGACATGATCGTATTACCGTTGTAGTATTTGTTTATTGCTTATTTCTGGATTTACGTTACACAGGCTTACATCCGGTTAATGAGTTCGTTGGGCTTATTTAAATGTTATAAGATCTTAGGTTTGTCCGTTTAGAGGACTGTCGATCAGCATATTTTAAAGACAAAATATACTTGTGCATAGTCGTTTACTTCACGTTCAATGATATATTTGTAAACTAAAAAGAATTATTTATTAACTCCCCTCAAAACAAGTTATTTGCGTTGTATTTAAAAAGAGCTTCAAACAGCAACATCAAATATTTTAGAATGCATCTTGGTTTACAAAAAATATAAAATTGATATAATATAGAAATTTTTAGCATCTATGTTATATTAATATAGAAAAGATGTAAATAATTGATCATGATATTTATTTTTGATAACAATGTCTCTAAAAACTAACAAAACTTAGAAAAATACGTCAATTGTGCTACTATTAACGAAACAAAGTATCGATTATGGTAGTTTTTACCTGCATATGTAGTAGATATCGTTGGAATGCTTGTTTTTGGAACACATCCCAATTCAGCGTCACACCTGTAGTGTAATAAATTGATTACTAGTACTTGATTGTTATTTCCTTTACATCTTACACATACAAATGTATGTATATCAAAGACGTGTCACAACAATAAATTATGAAAAAAACCAATAAGTTTGAAATGTACATGATAGGAGAAATAAATGGAGTATTTAGCTGCCATTAGATTGAAGGAATCTATCGTATGTTTTGAATACCTTGATTGCAGCGTTCCCTATGAATTCCTATTCACAAAACTTAATAAAACACTTCTAAACGTAAAATGATTCAGCAACAGTCTTACTATTGGATGTCTTTTAGTGTAAGTATCATTTTTTCTAATTTTTGCTTTTATTGAAAGATATCGTGATATATTGAAGATTGTATTTATATATAGACAACAAGAGTGAAAGGCCAAATTGTAAACAGTTGAATTTGAAAGATTAAAAGCTTTATTTTCAATAATAAATGCTTATTTGTACATATGTTTTATTCGGTGGTACATTTCAAGCAAAATGTTATATACTATAAATTGTAAATTGTCGCTTATTTGTATTGAGTGATATCATCTGTTTACCTCTCGAGCACACTAGTTATTCCCCATTGCACTACTTCATCTTTTACATTCAAAGTTGACATGTAACATGCATGACTCAAAGTACATGTGTATAACACTTGTTTTTAGTTCGATGTTTACCAAACACTGATTATACCTGTTTCATATCGAACAAACGACTTAATGCAAAGCAACTATATGTATACATTTCAAATACTTTCAACACCAAGACATGCCTAGTATTTCACGATTTAGTATCGCGAGTTTACAAACATTGACTAAATGATAATAAAAATTTCCCAAACTAACAAATTACGTAGATAAGACAATTCATTTTTACTTATAATTATGAAGAAAGCTTTTGTCAAATAAAGTTGTTGTTTTTTGTAAAAAATAAGTAATATTTTCGAATAGTAAAAATGATACCGAATAACCGACTGACATATTGCGAAATGTACAAAGGTCCGTTTTTTAATGTTAATTTTGTTGTTTGTTTTGTGAATTTTATTCTGAACAAGTAATAGATGTATATTACAGCAAATCAAATTATTTTGAAGAGGGATTTCAGTATATGAAAGTAACACTTTATAAATTACGTGCGTGTGAAGCGCTTTTCTTGATTTATCTTCAACGAGAACGCACAAACCAAAACATTTGAAGGGGCCTCGGTGGCCGAGTGGTCTCAGAAGTTCCTACTGTAATCACTAGCCAGTCAACACTGAGGTTGTGAGTTCGAACCCCGCTCGTGCGGGTGCACTCGACTCCAATCTTAAATGACTAGGATTGTCAGTTTTCCTATCGGAGGTCGGTGGTTTTCTCCGGGCACTCCGTCTTCCTCCATCAATAAAAACTGGCCGCCACGAAATAGTCCAAAAGCGGTGCTTAAAAGTGGCGTTAAAACACCAAAAATCAAAAATCAAATCCAAACATTTGAAAGCCAAGAACGTATAAAAAAGTAGAAATAGTAGGAGCTATATAACAAAAACCGACCTAAAATAACATCCAAGATAAACTTTACAGAACGGAATAGAACTTAAAAATTTCTTATTAATTTCTAAATTTATCAACGGAGAACTTTTAGAAAACTCTATTATAAATCACGCCAGTATCGAAGCAATAAATTAAATAAGAAAGCGACATGTCGTTTCAATCTCAATGACATTATCTACTAGTTACAAAAATCGATTAGAAATATATACCTATGAAATTGATCACAAACACACGTCTTAATACACTTGTGACCATACGTATCATTTTTACATGACACACATCGGCCTCCAGCGTCTGTAGTCGTTCCATTTATGCACTCTGAATAAATAAGTAGACATTGGGTCAATCCCTTAAACAATTATCTTATCTTAAATTTAAGTTTGATATAATTTATAACATTTACAATATCGAGCGGATAATTCGTAAACATGATATTATCGACAATCTCTTGAATTTGCCTGAAACCGAAATTAAATATATAAAGTTGTACACATGCAAATAACAATAAAAACAAGACGATGTGGAATTGTTGGTATTGTACACATTTTGTTGTCTTTTTTTATCCCTTTGAAAATGACGACGGAAGAATTCGAAGAAATAATCGTGTTTTTCAATCTTAAGTTTCCTGTGTAGTAATATGTGGACTTTTGTTTCTCTGACAAATGTCTAATTGTCTTTTTGATCTTGATCCTTCCTCAGAACCTGAGTTCGTCCGCAGTTTTGGCTCCGTTTATTGTGTATTATTGACTGTTGTACGTTTAACCGCCTTCTTTAAATTGGATATTGTATATATGTTTTTCTTCCATTGTCCTTTTACTCTCATCCTTTTTTTGAATATATGTGGACGAAAATTAGAAACATTTCGTTGCAAGCTGCATATTGAGGGATTTTTTCGACTTTTCAATACTTTTGTCAAAACATTGCATTAAGCTCTTTTCTGAATAAACTATCATGAGGAACACAAAAAAATTGAACTACTTTCTATTGTGTGGACCTTTATAACCAAAACGAGCCAAAAAGAACAGCCACGTTTATATAGAGTCAACCTTGCCGGAGGTAGTTGGAACCCAATTCCCATATACTTAGATCAATTTCAAGTTCACATGGCACTTGCAAGCAACCCTAAGGGCCCCAAGAATGTATTTGTCTCTTAAGGAGTATCTACATTATATCAGTCAAATGTTTCGGAATTCATCGTTTTTAAAGAACGCAAATGGCATCGTAGCTAAGGTGACCTGACATAAATTTTTACTAATAATTTTTCTCACTGATTTCATTAAAAAACCTGAATGACTTCAAATTCGTGATATTATTCAGTAAACAATCTTACTGGCATTTCATTTTTTCTTGAACAACATTAAAGCTAATCATTTTGGACTTTTTTATTTTTATTAATAAGAAAACAAGATATTTTTGAAACATCATACGTGTTGTAATATTTTGTTGGCACCATCAGGATTTTCCGTGCAGATTCAATGTTGAAATATACATCAATATTCCGGAAAACAAAGTACTTCATTTTATTATCTAAACACGAATTAATTGAACAGTTTAATGCAATTAGACAATGTCTCGACTACTTAGACATTCCGGCAGAGGGTGCATTGTGTTCAATAAAGAAGGAAACATTTAAATCATTTGAAAATAAAACGGAACTGTCCAAAAGGTTCTGTTGAGGGAGTATTCAATTCATATTCTATGAATATCATATCAAATTTTGAATGTTGATCTATCAAAACATTAATGACTTTAGTTATATTAAGAAAAAACTATGCACATTGTTGTTTATCAATGTTTACCTCGTAGTGAACAGTCATATATACATATTTGATACACAATTTATATACTTCGATTTTGCGAAAATTACCCTACTAGTTAAATGAATACAGTTAAAACGGATATCTAATATATGACATTTTCCTATCGTTGTGGCCTTTTTTTCTATTTCCTGAATGAAGATATATTTCTCGTATCACACTGAACGGAGTATGATACGAATAAATAATACAAAGAAATGCCCCAATTTGGTTTGTGTATTCTTTTTTATGTTACAAAATTGTGACAATTTTACATTTATAACGTTTCTGTGTATCTAAATATCACTGTATTTCAAACTTTTAAGTTTTAGAGGTCTTTGTGATGGTGAATCAAGGTAAACACTTTGAACACACAAAATCTCTACAGGGATATTTTCTATTTACTAGCAATGGGTTAATACCACTGCTAGTTGACTGTTGGTCTCTTAGGGTATCATCAATTAAGTAGTAAGTGCTTCAATACTGACATGATTTCTTACATATTTTTCTAAAACATCCTGTTGATAAATTCAGAAAATATTAAGGAACCAATGTTTCAATCCTCCTGCCAAAGTTGACTTTAGATGAATTTGGCTATTACGTTTTATCGGAATTCTTTTTTTTTCCACTTATATATTTTATTGCCATACAAGAGATTGCTTTAACAAATTGGCACGCATTTGTTCGAGTGACAAAAGATTACCGATGAAAACTTAACGTTTGAAAAATATGTGAAGATATCGACACCAAATTCTCTCGAAATCTGGAATTACGATAGAAGATGAGTATATATTTTTTTAAAGAAAAAAATTATGTATAAAAATGCTGTAAATTCATATATTTTAGTTTACACGCCGAACAGATTCTCTTTGTTTTGTCAAAATTTGCAATCGATTTTGTGTGTGATATAAATTACGACATACGTACACACGACACATGTTGCAATAACCTTCAGCGGATATCTTCGAGGTTAAAAATTCAGGGGGTATAACTGTAAAGAACTTAAACAAAATATATAACAAAGGGACTTAACATAAAAAATGAAATTCACCTAGGGCAGTTTTTGTAATGAAGTTGAAATCTTACTCTTATTAGTTTCAGTGTAATTTACGTAATCATAATATAGTTTGGCATTATAGAATATTAATGGGTAAGATAATATATATCAATAAGGAGATGTGGTATGACTGCCAATGAGAACTATCCGAGTTCAAATGACGTGGATATAAGCAATTATATGATACTTATAACAACACTGCTCTTGGTTTCTTGCTAAAGGACATCATGAAATGCGACCTCTTTACAAGTGTTTTACTTGCCACGATTTTTCACGACTGGTATCATTAGTAGAAATGAACCTATCCTTCTGGGGATCTAAACTCCGATTTTGTTGGGATCCAAATTGCTCACCCTTAGATTGAAATTATCTGTGAATGGTTGAATTTTTCTTTCTGTTGTCGTGGTGTTGTCTGACTGTATTGAAATTCTGATTTTTATTTGCCACCTTAAAGCTTACTAATGTCTTCCTGTTTGGAATAATTTATACACTAAACATTTTCACTGAAAATTTATCCTTAAAAATGCTCCAGTATAGAAGCGCATATTATCTATGAGTTTGACTGTCCCTCTTTTAATGGACAGATGTCAAACAGGGGGTAGGCATTCACTAACAACGGCATTGTCCACATCGTATCAATGTAAATAAATAACTTCAGTCTATGAATTACTAAAATAACATACCTGTGCATATGCCATTGACCATTTCGTAGTTATAGCAGCAGACATAACGCCTCAACCTAAAACATCTAATCCTGTTAAGAGTTTAAATCATTTTGCAGATGTGTTTTTATTGTAAGTTCACTACTTTTCATCCATTTCATTTACAGTCAATCAATACTATTCGGTAGTTTTTCAGAAAATTAGGTACTTTGCTGCTTTGACTGTCAAATAACCAAACTGTTTAAGAAAAGATTGAACAGAGCTTAATTACAAGCTATGTGTCAGATCAGTACTGAACTTACAGCTGTGGATAAGACTGAAAACTTACTGAAAGACTTAGCATGACTAGTTACTTTCTTTTTCAGTCTTTTAAATTTAAAGATTAGTGAAAGATAACAATGGTCTTTTCAAAGCTCTAAATTGATTTTAAGTAGTACAAATTTCTTTAAGAAGAAATGATATTATTGCGTTTTCGCTCTTTTAATTTCCGAAAAATATCGAAAATGATCAAATATTGTTGTACGTATTTAGGTTTAAGCAACAGTCTTCCTCGGAAACAAGATGTCTCGTACATGTACATATAGATGTTGTATACGGTAAACGTGTTGCTCGTATTAAGTTTTACACAAATCCTGTATGGAATGCGATTTTTATATTACATTTAAATATCTCTTTTGACACATTAATGGCGTCATAGTGACAATTAAAATGAAATTTCATGAATTTATTGACCAACCTTTAAATTTGAATAGATCATAGGGTCAATGCAATTTGACTGTTTCAGCAAAAGAAATGCAGCATAACATATACTTCTGCATTAAACCATTCTGCTATACAACTAAATGTAAAGGTGTACACATTAAATCATGTTATATTTGTATACTTCTACAATATAGCCTTGCACCTGATGTCCTGTCTGTTTCTATGATACGTCTTTGAATTTGTTCTAATTTTCCCTTCAGGTCACTGTTTATTTAACCCAAGCAGTGTCGATTTTTCTTTTACAAAATGCAACAGGGAAATACAAATATAAAACTTTAACGCTTCATTATTCAATTGTAGGATAAATATCATATGATAAAAACTAAAATATAATATTTGTTTTTCTTCATTTTAACTTGGAAAAAGCCCTGAGGACCATGAATTAAACTCATTACAGGATTGTTCTGGTTAGACATTATTTCTGTTTCGGCATATTGTCATAGCGAGTACATAATTTATTTTAAATAGTGTCATTCAAGGGTGTAAAAGACATTAATCTGCCAGAAATCTTTATATTTTATAATTTTGACTTATATATATTATATGTATGATCCTTTCACTGCATATATAAAGAAGGAACATAGCGTTTTACGCGTCAATGATCGATTGGAGAATAAATCGTATATATTGTCGAATAATGTAATTTATTCGCTACAAATCCGAAAGAAACTCGGAGGGTCATTAGGGTTAGAAAATCTTCGGAATTATGTCCACGCGTGTACATTTTCTTGATAGTGTACACATATTGTACTCATCACACAAGAGATTTCCAATAAAATGACATTACTCTACATAACCAACGTATCTGAACGTATCTCGACCTATTGAGTTGAAGCATGACTGAGGGGAGCATAGACTGCATGAATACATTATGTATATATTATGTTGGAGTATATGTTATTAAAAAATTATCCCAATCTACTATTTTAAATCTTTACATATTTGGTTATCGAATTCTGGAAGATTTTATTGACAACGACCTTTAAGGGAATAAAATCTCAGTTACCGGAATCAAATGCACCGATCGTTACATGGTCATTTCACTTGACCCATATATCAAGTTCTCAAATTAGGAATTTTCAAAACACTAAAATAAAAATTAAGTTTGAAATAATAAAAATAATGAAATCTGAAGCGAGATGATATTCTCATTTTTGATTTATAAGTAATGATGTGCAAACAAGAGTTTCAAACACGCATGAATGTAAAAGGTGTACACGACTAACTTCTTCTGTTTTAATTCTATATTTATTTCAAGATACTTTTGTTCGACTCAAAATACAGATAACAATGCGTTTATCTGATAGCACTTTGTAATCTTTCCGTAGAATTTAGAGGGGGTCAGGTCAATGTCAGGGGGCACACATGTACATGTTTGCGTATCTTCAATATTCATAACCGCTTCTGTGGTCATGTAGTAGCTTGCTCGCCTCGGGTGCGGGATGTCCTGGGTTCGATACTCGGCTGGTTCAAATCAAAGATTGTCTGCACCTTTGCTAAGCACGCGATATATTGCATAGGAGTAAGTGCAAAATTTATGATCCGGAGTCAGAATTATGTGTCCGGGTAGAGTGTCATGTCATCCTGTGAACCTTGTGAACTAGCATGTTAAAAAATTTGGACAAGCGTGTAGGTCTAGTACAGTTCGGGTTCATATTAAGTTTCTCGTCCTGAATATGCATATTCAAACTACATATACAATGAACACTTATTGTCCAACATCCTGTTAATACTTATATTTTAGCGTTGCGCAAAGTCGTGATCTTCTACTTTGTATTGGGAATAAAAACACCGAAAAGGAAAATTTTAACGTGCGCTTGGACTGCATTGCACATCGAAATCATATCATCTTATTTTTTTCTATGTTTCTGACTTATGACACATGCACTACAATAATTTATGTAGTTAACAAAATTGTTTATCAATAAACGGATAAAATACTATAAGTGAAGGCACTTCGAGGGATATATAATATTTTGCATGGAAATGTCTTTTGTATTTGGACTCGTATTGCATTTTAAACTGTCGTTCACGTTAAACAAGACTACACAGAACAATCCTTAATCGAGCACACCTTCTAAAATACAACCTCTATAGGGAATTTTTTATCTGAATTTATTAATTTTATGATAAATAGAAAATACTTTAAACTTAGAAATGAATTGGAGGCAATAGTTTTATCTCAATTTTCAACTTTAATCAATTATCAACAAATCCAGACAAACACTGATTTCGACATTTCTGAACTTGTCAGCAAAATATCCTTCTAAAACATATTTTCTCCACAAAATATAAATAAATGGATAAAGAAAGAAGATAGAACATCGGATAACGAAAAACATTGCATTTTAAATACAAAATAATGGAGCGCTCATCTGCAATGCGTATTGAAAAAATAAAATATCATTATCAAAACCATGAAAGATAACTCAAATCAATCGTATAATAGGTAAGGGATACTTGTCTATACGCGATCATATGTCAGAGACAATTCAGGCAGGAATCTGGAGAACCACGTTATATATAAAAAATACATGATTTCTTTCATTTTATATCCCGTAAAAATTATTTGATATGGACAAAAATTCCAGTGTATGGTTCTAATAGTCTTGGAATACTTGATTTAAAATTGACGTATTTAACCAAATTCAATGGTTGGCAATAACCAGTCCCATTAGGTCCGTACGTCAAGTTACGTACGTATGTCATTTTATTGGAAATCTCTACTACGCGCCTTTTGCAATGGATATATATATATATATATATATATATATATACCAGCATAAATATAATGGAATATGGTATCATTTACTTATTAATGTATCTACCTATTTAGCATTGTTAAGTGTTGTGTCATTACAAAACACAATCATGTAGCATCCTTTAATGGGTTCTATTTTTTACTTCGTCATATTCATTTTATGTTTCTTTCTTTTTTTGGTAATGCAAAAAACCAGTATATATGGAGAAATATTCCACATATGTTAGACAATTATTCTACCACAGAGCTGTTGTCTTAAAAGAGTTGTTTCACTCCTAACATTTTTAGATATATGACAAGCACTATTATTATATTAATTGCATAGGGAAGTGTTTTTTTATAATCTTAGTAGTGGTTGTTTTTTAATGTCACTTACATAAAGACTTACCTTGTTCTCATATTACAAATATTATCACTAAGGCTTATTTGCAAGGAGTTTCGTATACCACAAATTAGTAAAATTATCACTTGGTTCTTCATTTTAAATCAACAGGAGGTAAAACGATCTCCGGAAGTTAATGTAGACATGTGTTAAAGATAATTGAGGACGAATTCTCCGAACGATGATATATGAAGTATACTTTATGTAAAATTACTAATCATAATAAGTGCAGGCAGATATAGGAGCGGACATAATGGATGCTGCCACTTACTTTCCTTGCATGTTAAAAGCGTTATTAAAAATAAAATGCAGACCTCGACATAGTATCTTTAAATATTTAGTAGAACCAAAACAAGTTTTCCAAATATTACATGACATCTGTCAATATCATACAAATGTATTCCTAACCGGTGCTGTAGAATAATTTACTTTGCGTTGATGTGTTAGTATTTGATCTATATTGAATGCCTAACTGTCATTTGGGGATATAGAATAGCAAAATATAGTATGACTGAATGAGGTTTTGTTGAATAGACTATTCTACTGATATATAATATCGCTATATAATGTGCCTACAAAAATACAAATACGGTCAGTTTTGGTTGATATGTGCAAATTTTTGTGTTATACAAACCATGAGATATGAAATTAAAGCCAACCACAAATTGTAGTAACTGTATACCAATAATTATTACTTTCAATATCATGCATATTTTATACAATCTACGTACCCTGAATTGTTGCCATTGTTAATCGGTGCTATATGTTTAACAAGAAAGTACATGAACTGCTATATTTGAAAACGGCTCAAAACCTTAACATTTTATATAAGATATATATGTGTTGAATAATTTGATATTTATTGAAATATACAGTGTACGTTAGCTGTTTGTTTTTAATTGGGCTTTGATTTGTTCACGGACATATTTTTATTCCTATCAAAGTTTTGAGTACTGTATTTATTTAAACTGCATTGTGTATGTCAAGAAACAAAGACATTTTAAAATAATTTATCAATCGATGCAAAGCAGTCCTGGTCACAGGTTAACTGCGCGCTGAGTCGACCAGCGAGACATTGCCTTAACAGCAGGTTTAGTTCAATCGGATCCGGAGTTTTCAAGGTCAAAGCTAACTTATTGCAGAACTGGTTTCAAAGTTTACCTCAGTAGCTGACCTGTCTAAAGTTAACCTTTTCGGCAATCATAAAAACAGTCCTAGGACCAAGTATGCCTTTTAATTTAACTTTATTTTGGTATTAGGATCGAAAGCAGTCCTGTCACATTTTACCAGTCAAAATGGTTATCAAGTTAACGTGCTGTACAGGTTAGGATTGCAGCCATCTGTAAGTTATCTGTTAACATATTCAAATTTTAGAAAATGCCGTTTATAATCTTCATATTATCGCTTTTAAGGAACAACCTATAGAGACTGTTATTATACGCATGCATTCAAAGAATGTGCTGTAAAACGAAATTGTATCATACTCCTTCAAAATATTATGCAACTAACTTATTGGAAGTTGACCAAGTTTGCACAAATATTGATACCTTACATTGTTTTTGAAAATAGATAAGACATCTTCGCGTGTCAATGTTTATTCGTTGATTTCGATTGATACATTTTCCATAAGACCTACCTGTCTCATTATATTTTCATGAAGCTGAAGGGATAGACTGTGTACTGTCGTTTAATCCAAAATAGTTCGCAAATTTTACGGAAATGAAAAATTGATTAAAATATGTAATTGTATTTGTTGTTTCTAGTGGTTTCGAGTGCTTGAAATCTTATAAATTGAATATAGTGATTGTGTTTTCATTACCTTTGGTAAATCAAACCTATGCATTGCTTACGTTCTAGTAGTGATATGCATGTGTTCTTATCACGTTTCCCTCCCTTTATCCTACATTTTGTACTTCATGCCTTGCCTAAGTTCAAGTAAAGCAATACATGAGGCTTTGACTTTTTTGAATAATGTCTAGATAAAAGGAGAGCTCTCTCGTTCATTGTTGTCTTAACAGTGTTATTTGAAGACAATCTTGAGCAGCGAAAGAGCTCTCCCTTTCATTGTTGTCCTAAAAGTGTTATGTGAAGATCATCTTGAGCGAAAGAGCTCTCACGTTCATTGTTGGCCTAGCAGTGTTATTTGAATATAATCTAGAGTAGATTTGAAAGCCTTACGGTGACGTTTAATTGCTATTATCTTCGTCATTTGAACTCTGGTGTATAGTTGTGTCATTGGCAATCATGTCACATTTCCTTCTTTTTCATTGTCACGGGACTATTTGTGAATATCACTATCGGGTTGTAAACAACTTCAGGTCATAGTTCTCCCCCTTTAACAAATACAAATAATTACGTACAAATTAATAAAACAAAATCATCAAAGATGCCATTTTTATGATATAGCACGACAGACGCATATTTATTCAACATAAGACTCATCAGTCTTGCTCTACTTAGCTTTTGGAAGGATAAAATCTATAACGAAATTAAAGAGCATTGGAAATCAACAGTTCCAAATAATTGTGTAACATCTAACTAAGTCCGTCAATGCTTGCGCGTAGAGAAACTGTTGATAATATAAGAATGTTATCAGCAATACATTTACAGAAAATGACGTATCAATGATATTCAATGCCTGCAAAGAAACGGCCACTTCTTGGCTGGTGATACGATTGGGGACAACGTTTCAACCATCAAGGGTTTAAAAAAATTCATCAAAGATACCAGGCTCATAAGTTAGTATGCCAGACGCGCGTTTTGTCAACATATGAGTGTCGCTCATACCAAGCCAGCTGGAAAGCCAAATGTCAATTGAAATTAACACATGCTTTATTGGTAAACCGTAAAAATATTGTCAGCCTGTGTATTGCTTTTATTACGAGATTATGCAATTATGCAAATTTCTTTTTAATTTACCTTAATTTTCCCTAGGCAAAATCAATATCAAAGCGTAACTTTTTAATTTTCAATATACAATGATTAAACGGGAATAATATGCTGTCGTCATCTGAAAAATATAAAACAAATCTTTCATCTGATTCAACTGTTTTGCAATTTGTTTCAACAACACGTCGATATGATTTTCAAGCTTGTACATGATTTGTTTACATTGTTTACACATATTGTATACAAATAATTATGACTGGCCTTTTCTTTGCAGTCATATATTTATATGTAACAGCATTAATAAACTGTAAGATGTCCGAGCCATTATTTTATTATCATACAACCAAACAGGACTATATGTATCATTGATTGGTACTTCTCACTTTGACTATACTTAATTGTTTTTTTAAATGCAATTTTGTAAGCGTGTTCAAGTATATAGCAATAATTTATTCTACCATCGAGCTATTAGTTTTTATGAGTTCTATTAACTATAAAATGGTTAAAATATTTTATATCTATCGAGGATAGCAGTATTCGTAACAACATTAAAGATGTGATGGTCGATTTAAAATTTCACTTGATGATAAAATACACTTATGTTTTACCTTTGACAATTGATTAACCCTTAGAAGCGATGAATTTTTTATTCCACAAATAATAAAGGAGGTCACATGATGGTTCATTCAATTTCGATAAGATAAATTAAATTGATTTGTCGATGTAGGTTTTGACAAACGTTTTCAGAAACTGCGGAAGAATTTTTTGAACAATGTGACATTTTTTTAGTACAATTGCTCTCAAAAAAGTAACTTCAGTGCAAAAAGATTAAAAAACAGGCTTAACTAATTTTATCATATTGTATTGCATTGTAACAGTGTTTTTCGTAAATCGCTGAAAACATGGTTTATTTTTTTGAATATAAATTAAAATTTTTGATGAGCTTTCATTAACTTCGAATAATCTTAAATTTGCACTTTGTGTCTTTTGTCTGTATGTTAGTTGTTTTTGTGAGTAAAACTGATCTGATCAATCATGCTTTGTCTAAATTACTAACTTATTTTTACATTTACTATAATTTTGTGCATGTCTCTGATGTATGTTTACACAGTTTTGTCTGCTGGATCCCAATTTTTGACACATTAACATATTATGTCTGTTTTGGTTGCTTACCCAATTTTGTCAATTTAACGGAACTGCAAACAACTGTCATTCAAAAGGGAGGTTTAGCTAGCTATTAAACCAAGTTTAACCCACAATTTTTTTTGGAAAATGCTTGTACCATTCAGGAATATGGCAGTTTTTTTCACTTGTTCCGTTGATTGATAGCGTATGGATTTGTCAGTTTTTTTTTAGACATCTTCCTTTTTGATTTTACATTGGAATTCAGTATTTTTGTTATACTTTTTTGTTATCTATTTAGTGTCATGTATATTGTTGTTGTTTTCTCGTCATTTTTTGCTTGCCATTGCATTGTCAGTTTGTTTTTCGACTATTGAGTTTGAATGTCTTCTGGTATCTTTCGCCTCTCTGTGTTCAGAATACATACAAACAACATACGTCCAGTTTTATAATTTGAAAACACAGATTTCTAGATGTTCTCTGCTTAATAAGAAAATTACCCGTGAGGGTGACTGGGGAATAAAAAATATGGTCACTCTTAGTCTTTCTTCCGATCGGCAGTAAAACCCTTGCCAAAGTTGAGCATCCTTTTGGCTGTTGGGGATGTGCAAGTACGCAGCCACGTCCGGTCAGAATGGGGACGTTAAATCCGATTTCTCGTGTGTCACGCTCTCTGTACGTTAAGAAACTTTGCAACATCACTTCGAAGGGTCGTAATTTGCCTGTTGCATGGCAAAATTTCGGCCCCCTTTCCAGTATACCCTTATTTTCCAGTAGTAGTGCAATTACCGAGCCGTGAATAAATCCTGCTTATTCACGACCTCTATGAAGTCCTTTTATTGTTTTAGCCAGCAATGTTCCTATCATTAAACATGAAAACAACACTTTATAAATTACATGCGTACGAAGCAATTTTCTGAATTTATCTTCATCAGGTATGCTCAATGCCAAATGTGTGGAAGGACCTAAAAATAATGGCCAATTTCATTTCAGATCAATTTTACCTGAGGGAGTTAAAACCTTAGTTTCTTATAAATTCTAAATTCATAAACGAACAATTTTAGAAAGGTTTGTTATGAATTATGTGAGTAACGAAGTACTGGCTACTGAGCTGATGATACCATCGGGGACTGATAGTCCAACAGCATCAGTATCGACCAAGTGCTTTAAAAATGAAAACAACAGTGTATAATTTTCATGGGTCTGAAGCGCTTTTCTAGTTCACTCGAAAATACCTCCTTATTTTAAAGATCAGTCTGTACCTATCATTTCTTATACCTATACCAAACCAATTGCAACTAAAATTTTCAATTACAAACACGTGTTGCAGGATCTCAATATTGACGACTTCAAGTATAAACCTCCTGATTGCAACTGTGCTAGTTCCACATTCATCATATAGAATCCGGCTGGCCAAGTTATTACTGGTGACCTAAACATTGTCAATAACACTTCTCTGCGAAATGTGTTATCCAAAGGCCCGAAATAACGTGAGCCTAAATACATCAATTGGAAACACAACTTAAAAATACTGATGGATTCAGTCGAGGATTATGCCAGGCAATGGGTTAAACGCGAGAAAGAAGACGTAGATACTCTTTCCGAATGGATTAAGGCTGTGAGGTCGTTGATACAAATCAGAATTAAGAAACTGAATGGGTCTATGAATACCAATGCTACATCAATCTTTAAAAACCAAAATGTTGCAAAACACTTGTCCTACCTCCATGACAAATATGTTGTTGTCCCCGCAGATAAAACCCCAAACAACATCGTTTTTGTGTGTAAATCACATTACACAAACTGCTTGATAAATGAATTAGGTATTGACAATTCACTTGGAAACTCAACATATACCCCCACGACACTTACCAAAAGAGTAAATCCTTGATAATTATAGGTCTGTTGTATGTTCCTTTGGAATTTCAACCAAAGATGAAGAACTTGATCTTCCATCATTTTATTCGAAACCTAAACTACATAAGTGTCTTTACATAAGAAAATGCCTGTACTAATTCAGGAATATGACAGTTGTTATCTATTCGTTTGATGTGTTTGAGCTTTTGATTTTGCCATTTGGTTGGGGACTTTCCGTTTTGAATTTTCCTCGAAGTTCAGTATTTTTGAGATTTTACTTTTTACAAACAACGGTATATAGCTGGATCTTCCAAATGCTCCACGAAACCTCTTTTTAAATTATTAACATCAATGTTATCAGCAATCACAGCCGAGCTTCAAAGTTATTGTGAAACTACCTATTCTTGAGGTGGCGTGAATCAGATGTGGATACTGAAAAATTCCAAAGAGTACATACAATCTAAGATTTTTTCATCTAGCAATAGTATTAAAACATTTGACTTTTCTACATTTTACAGAAGTATTCCCCATTCCAAACTAAAAGACAAATTAAAAGAGTCGGTCCTGCTTTGTTTCATAAAAAAAAAGGTCAACGTATATACAAGTATCTTGTCTTAGGGAGGGATAAATCCTACTTTGTAAAAAAATCATTTTGATTCAAACAAACAATTCTCTCATCAAGATGCTTGATTTCTTGATTGACAACGTATTTGTTACGTTTGGAAGACGTATTTTTCAACAAACAATCGGCATTCCCATTGAAACCAACTATTTCCCTCTTCTTGCCGACTTGTTCCTTTATTCACATGAAGCTGATTTCATACAGGAACTTCTTAGGAATAAAGAAAAGAAGTTAGCAGTATCCTTTCACTTTACTTTCAGCTATATAGATGATGTTCTCTCACTAAATAATTCAAAATTTGGTGATTGTTGTTGAACGCATCTATCTCATCGAACTTGAGATAAAGAATACAACAGATACAGTTAAGTCTGCCTCATATCTTGACTTACATCTAGAATTTGACAATGAGGGTCGGTTGAAAACAAAACTTTACGACAAAAGAGATGATTTCAGCTTCCCGATTGTGAACTTTCCATTTCTATGTAGCAACATTCCAGCAGCGCCTGCATGCGCAGTATATATCTCCCAGTTGATAAGATATGCAAGGGTTTGAATTTCCTATCATGATGTCCTTGACAGAGGGTTGCTGCTCACAAGGAAGCTATCAAAACAAGAGTTCCAAGTGGTGAAGTAGAAATCATCCCTTCGTGAATTTTACCGACGCCATCACGAGTTGGTTGGCCGTTATGGAATATCCGTTTCACAGATAATAGCGGATATGTTCCAAATGTCAAAACTACAATCTGGTCCCTTTTCCCCGAATGTGACCTACCGATTTAGACTTATTACCGTGTTTGTACTTACAGGCGTAACATGACGGGTGTCACATGTGGATTAGGATCTGCTTACCCTTCCGGATCACCTGAGATTACCCAAAGTTTTTGGTGTGGTTTGTGTTGCGCTGTCTAGTTTTCTATGTTGTGTTTTGTGCACTATTGTTTGTCTATTGTCTGTTTGTCTTTTTCTTTTTAGCCATGGTGTTGTCAGTTTATTTTCGACTTATGAGTTTGAATGTCCCTTTGGTATCTTTCGCCGTTCTTTTCTAACATTCAAGCTATACAAATTTCGATATTGGAAGACAAGAGAAAGTTAGAGATTAGAACTTTACTTTATTTGTAAATACTAGAATGCTAAATTGAACTTTGTACACAGTAATTTATGAAATGTCATAAGCGTGATCCTCCTTTTAATCAGTCTGTGCGACAGTTTTAACCTGGATTACGCGATTTAAACCCGATATACAACAAAATTGGTTATATAGTTTATGAATAATTCAAATATAAATGCAATATAATTGCAAGATACCTACACCAAGTTGCACGAATTAATCGCTTCTTATATTGTACTAATGATTACTCCTTGTCATGACAGTCTAAAATATACACACAATCTAAAATCACTGACACTTAAATTGTTATTTGCGTTATTTTTGGGAGAGAATTTGTTTCTCTTATTTATACTCAATATCATCACGAGGTGGTTTCTGTTAAAGTGTCTTCGACTTTTCTTCATATAATGATTTGTCTTCGTTTGATTCTATTACACCAAAACTATCAATTGTTTTCTCCGATTCAGCATACTAAGTTGTGATATTCTGTAAATAACAAGTTTTGTATACCGATGGATTAGCTGACGTTAGTGTTGGATCATGTACTGGCGTAATTTCTGGCGACTGCTGGTTTTCGTTATCTGACTGTTTATTTGTTTTTCTGTCTGCAGCAGTTGGTACACATTAGCATATATATTACTTGTAGCTTCATCTTCAGACCTTAAAAATCTTTCGCTACATTGATGCATCGTAGCTGTAACTTTACACGCATTTGAGTCTTCTTGACAATTTTCTTGAAGTAATGTGTAAGGTTTGCAATAGTCTGTATTGTCATGATCCGCAACGCCTGTGTTTGAAGAATTAGTTGACATGCTGTATCTATGAGGTACTCGATCTTTTACTTTTTCATTATGGTTTTCCATTGCGAAATATAGGTCAAGGTACCCAGTCGTTTCATTATCTTCAATTTCTGTTGTAATAGATTGTCTCCCTTGAGAAATAAAGTTAACAGTTTTCATAGAAGATGCTTGTGACGCAGTATTTAGTTCCATTGTATCAAAAGTTAATGGGTTCTCATCGACCACATTAAAGATGCCAATATATGGAGGTGGTTTTAAGGACTCTAACACAACGTCTGTATTGTTTCTTAATTTAAGTGATAGTCGCTTTCTGTTTTTACGTAATAGATGAACCAGACCAGTCAGAATTGTAAACCCAGTTATACACAGTGTATAGATTATCCATTTATCGTTTGAAGGTCCTGGAAACATAATAAAAAATAATAAGAAACATTATTATAATTTAAAACAGAGAATAGCTCCTAGATACCATATACTAACATTAGTGTAGAAAAAACCGATTACAAAATGATTAACAATATCAAGGAAAACAAACTGCCTGATTTTACTCAAATCATTAAAAAAATATTACAGACAACAACAATCGATAAGGTTTGACTACAGGCACCTGCTGAAGACCTTGGCCTTTTCATATGCTTTTAGTTTTAGAAAAAGCTACACACATATAAAATTGCTTTTTTTAAGCCTTAAAGAAAAAAATGTTATTATCTTGAAATATATTTTACCAATTCAAACCGTACATGGTCAACGGACCAGTTTCTCATGTGACAAACATTTAAAAACCAACTTGAGTCTTAATACATTTTTTTTTAGTATTCTTGTCTTTCATTTTAGCTTATGTGCTATGTCTATATGTCATTTGTTGTGTAGTTGACATAGATTATAACTCAATATTGACTGCTGGACCCCTATTTGACATTTTTACCTATTATGTCTGTTTGTTTTGTTGAAAAAAATATTTATTTAAATTTGTATTTCCTTAAATTTAGTTGTATACTAAACATGTTAAAAGACGCATTATATATAACATGGAGTTGCTAACAAATACAAGAAATGAAATTAACGCGAACTACATTCATATTTTAAGTTCACGTTAATATATGTACGAATTAAAGCTCCTAAACAGATAACACATTTTGAACAGTCACAATTATAGCAATGTCGTATTTCATGTATGCTAAGTTATATCCAGATTACTAAATTTCTTGTTTTAAAAAAAGGTACAATTTTACGATTTCTGTGGTACGATGAAGCATATAAACAAAACAATAAGGGGATATTTTGTCAATATTTTATAGTTTATTTTGTTTTTAGTTGTGAAGCTCTTTGATTCAAATACTAGACTGACCAGCAATTCTTCAATAAATCAAATCATTAAAAAGTTTTGTGTTATTCATTATCTTAGATAAATAGATTAAAGTTATATGCTTGCCTGCCAATTGGGGAAGAGAGGCGAAAGATACAAAAGCGACATTTTAACTCATAAGTCGAAAACAAACTGATGATGCCACGACAATAAACGAAAAATGATCATAGACAAATAACATTATGCAAAACACAATATAGAAAACTAAAGACTGAGTAACACAAACCTAAAAAAAAACCGGGGGTGATCTCAGGTTCCCTTGAAGAGTAAGCAGATCCTACGTACATGTGGTCCCCGTCGTGATGTTCATGTATTGAAACTACAAACCCAGTGCTAAATCTAATTTGGTAGGTCACATTCGGGGTGAAGAATGGAGTACTCGTTAGTTGATAAAGTCTAACGATTGATTTGTCAGTTTTTATGGACCTCCTCTTTTTGAAGATTATTTGAGTTCTGAATTTTTGTTCCTTTTTCTTTTGTTTTGTTTTTTGAATTCATTAAATTGTAAACATTGACATTTAACGTTTCGAAAACATTTGTTTGAAAACCGTATGTCGTATAAACAGTGTATGCATGTTTTAATTTTTCAGGGTAATGATATAGACGATAGCAACCACTAATATTTCTCCTTGATTCATCGACAGTGGAGTAGATTGTAAGGACGCTGACGTTGATAAAGAGTAATAGTGGATGACAAACTTTACCTTACAATTGCGATAGTATTTACTGTCACCAAACGTTACAGCAATATATGAATCATAAGACATTGACTAGTTTACATTCATTTCTTGTAACATGTGTATCAAATACGCGTAGACAAACAAAAAAATATATAAATAGTTTTTTTTCTGTAGAGATACTTGATGTAGACAATGATAAGGAATAAAGAAGTAAATATATGAAAATAAAACTAAAAAATGGTGCATTTAAACGTACTTGTGAAGCTTTACTCATAATTGAGTAAAACTCCCCTAATTCATTAATATATAGATCGTCCATTGAAAAAGGATGTTGAATAGAAATGTGTAAATTTCAAGCAAAAAAGATCTTATTTAAAGCGAAGGTTTTTAGTAAACAATATTTTGTATAAGTTGCGATCACAATCTCTATAAGTTTGCATCTCTTAATAAGAAGGAATACATTGTTGGTTACCTCTGTAAATGATTGCAGTCACATTCCATAATGCATTTGTTGCCATACGTGTTATATTTACACGGAAGACATCGATCTCCAGCTTCTGAAGTGGTTACAATTTTGCATTCTAAAAGAGAGAAGTTCTGAACAATTCGTTTAACACGACCAGCATTCAAAATGAGATTTACATAATGTACAATATTTACAAAATCGTACGGATCATTCATAAAAAAAGGTTTTATCAGCAATTGGTTGAATTATTTATAAATTGAACAAAGTGGTACATGTCCATGTAATCTCAGGGACTGAGACGGCATTATTAATCAAAAAGTTTTATAGTCTAAGAGGAAAAATTCCTCATAACAGTAGTAATATCAATAACAAGAAACAACAATAAAACAATCAACATACTGGCGAATTCATTTTCTTTCTATATAACAGGGAGGGAGTAATAGGAGTCTGTAATCACAATCTGTTGTCATTGATTATATTTTCACTAGTAATCGACAGTAATCTGTAATCGTCATAATTTTTAATAACATATAGTCGTAATTTAATCGATTACAGCAAAACATTTGATGTTATAATCGATTACTTTTCTATTTCATTTCGGTTACTTTAGTAAACAGTTTGATGATAAAAAAACAAGGAATAAATGTTAATTATTATCTCCATGCACTCAGCTTATGCTAGTTGTTTTTATAGTTACATGCACAGATAAAATAGAAGTCTAAGTACTAGACTTTTGACTATAGAGTTCCATCGCATAGCCTTATTCAGATATGTTGTTCTCTCGAAGCTACCTTATTTTCAACCAGAATGCTTGAAAAGTTCATCTGTATTTATAACTTTTGATAGAAACGAATTTCAATGCCTGACACTCCTTTAAGACTTTTTACATTACAAACTAGTAAAGCAATTCAATTTAATTTGTTTACTACATTGAAATAAACAGCTTGACTGCCTTTAAATGACCCCAAGAATAAGTAGAAATAAGAAGTTAAGCTTAAAATAGTCACACCTTAGATTAATCAAAATGTTATGATAAAAAGATTACGAAAAGATGCAACATGCACAAAGTACTTCTGATATTGAACAAACACATTAGAATTCCTCTCAAGCAACAGGAACATGTATCAAATTTGCCACAAAAATATATATTGTTTATAAATCTATTTTCGAATTGTATTTTCATTAAAAAGAGAATAAAAAATTCTCAACTGCCTTATTTTCTTTACTTATAAAATCATCAAAGACTTTCAATCAGTAGTATGTACACTTTGTTTTGATTTCAATTATGTGTATTTAATAACATGTGCATTGTGAGTGTCAGCTGCATATTACATTTTATCTTACCTCCTATACATTTCTAGGAATGTGATTGGTTAAAAGCGCCCTCGTGGAGACCGTGTATATTTCATATGAGGTTAGTAGGGAGGCGGGGCTTATCTCATACACGGTTAGTAGTGGTGTTACGTCCCTTTATATTCCTTATAAGGTAGTAGGGAGGCGGGACTTATTTCATACACGGTTAGTAGTGGTGTTACGTCCCTTTATAAAAACAAAACGGTACTGAGAAAAAATTGTAAAGGTTTCAACAGACGAAGAAAGTGATGATTAAGATTGAAATTAATTCATAAAACACATTTAAACCTAACAAGTTGTTATTGTTGGTATCTGTTTTTGTAGGATCAATGGAAGTAGTTTCTTAATGCTAACAGTATTGAAGACTTGCTCATTTGATAGGTCACTAGTCTAAATTTCACACGTTAAGATAGTCGGTAAGGTAAATTCGTTACATAGTGTGCTAGTGACCTAATACGGTATATATGGGGTCAGTAAGTTCCATATGGGGATTCGAGCTTCGCTCTCACCCCATATGGAATTTACTGACCCCATATATACTGTATTAGGTCACTAGCACACTATGTAACTAATAGTCTTAGGTCATATATTTAACTTCAATACCAGTTGTATAACTTGTTATTATGGAGTTTATCCAAACAATAGATATTTGATTTGAAATTGATATCCAAGCATAAGCTGTTGAATTTTTTTTATTTCAATTTTTTTAAAATGGGTAATTGTAATGAGGTATATCAATATGTCTCAGCAAATAATGAGTAAAAACTAAAACAAAAAATAGAAAAAAATTGATACAACTGACAAAACTGATCCGGAGTGACTGGTGCATGTGTCCATTTTATTGTTGGATCTTATCTCTTTCTTGTTGAAACCTAAATTTTCAAGAATTTTATAAATCATTTGGATCTTTGATACAACAATCCATTTAGAAATAAATTCTTTATAGATAGCAGATTTAAAACAACCGTCTGTCACCAAAACATCTGGAAACACAGTTGTAAATGATGCTCTTGTAAAGTTCTAAATTTCCGCTATAAATATAATAAACAGCATAATAGTGTTTTGAATTTCTATAGTTATTTAAATAAAAATATGTGTAGCATGTAATTAATCGATTACATACACATATCAGAGTAATCGATTATTAATCGTTTACACACACATCTTGCAAGCAATCGATTATTAACCAAAACCGTTCCGGATTTAAATTTTCTTGGGCCTTTTGGTAAAACATTATGACGAGGAATATGATTTTCCTCAATTTTCAATCTGATAACAACATAAAGGAGCATACAATTTCCCGCAATTTTGTATATCTGATTGCCGAACGTATAACGAGGGCATGCATTAAGTCAATAGAATTAAAACTCATACAACTTCCATTTAAAACCTTTTGGATTGCTCTACTGTTATATACAATTCTTTTAACCATGAAAATAGATATATATTACTTTTTAAATATTATTCAATCGTCTTAACTTTTATGTTTAACTGTAATTCTACATAAGGATTTTCCGCCCATATTCAGTATTACTATAATATCAATTTCCAGGAAGACGAATCACTTTATTTAATATTGTTTATAAAAAAATCCAGTCAAATGATAAATGGACAATGGCACGATTATTGAGACATCCCGGAAGGGTGTGCATTGTATTAAATGAAACAGGAAAACAATATTTCAATTGAATATGAAAAAAAAAAATTAAAAAAGATGTGCCAAAGTTTCATCAAGTGCGTGTTCCATTCAAATTGTATTCATACTAATTCATTCGACTAAATCAGATTGAAAAATCATGAATTACGCGCACTTCTTGGAAAAATGTCTCATGCTGTCAGCCTCCAAATTCTCACAAAATATGTGTTAATTAAAGGATTAAAAGAATTTACGAGAAAAATACACTGCTTATAAAAGAGAGGCGAAAGATACCAAAGGGACATTCAAACTCATAAGTAAAAAATAAACTGACAACAGCATGGCTAAAAAAGAAAAAGACAAACAGACAAACAACAGTACACAAAAACACAACATAGAAAACTAAAGACTGAATATAGCGGAATTTTATCTCTAGTGGATGATCCTACCACAATTAAATAAACAGCATATAATCTATATATTAAAAGCTACGTTTGAATCAAAAATTATAGAAATAAAAAAGTTGAGGCGATAAATTGCTATTTTTATTGATTCACTGCATACGTATTGGAATTATACTTTTGAAATGATGAAAAGTATTTAATAATATCTTGAACAAAACAAAATCTGCATGAAAAAATATATGCTGAATAAAGATAATAATGATTCGTTACACAGGATACAAATCAACGGGTATCAATGTGAAATTGACATGAAGAAACAATCAATAAATGCTGTCCTTTCATAAATATATTTATATTTGCATGAATCTACACGAAAGCTGTTTATTTTTTCGTTTGTATTTTGTCTTTCCTGTTTTTATTTATTGCAGCCTTGGTATCCAGAAATATTTCATATACCAAAACTGTTCATTAACAGACATCTTACAAACCTTTCCAGTACAGACGAAGTGACGGTACTCTCAGAAACTGGCTATACATAGAAGCAGCAATGACTGCGATTAACAATGTAAACGTATGTCATTGATTTCAGTTCAAAAGTAATTTATAAAATTTACCTGTGCATATACCCTTTATAGTTTCGTAGTTGTATCAGCACTGTTCCGGTCTGAAATGTATAAAAATAGCATTGGGTCCCAAATTGTTCTCATGGTAAATCTTATTTTTGAAAACTATTAAGAAATCTAATAAATTCAATAACCGTTGACTTTATATCTATAGCATAAAAGATTTAAGATGATATTTTTTTAACAAGTTATACTAAGTTATCGTGACGTAAGGGCGTCATTATGTTAAAAAAATCAAAAATATCGTCCCTGACAAACTATGAAATGAACTCGTAAAACATGAGTGATCTATTTAAACTTTAATACTTTTTCTCTAACCGTAAATATTCAATAAAGATCAGAGGTTCTTTTTTCTTGCGCAATCGATTATGCTCTGCTTCGATAACGGTTTGTAGTACATGTGTAATTGCATGAAAAAATCGACGACATATATTTTTCTCTATGCATTTGTATTAGCAGAACCACTGTCTGCGTTGCAGTCGTTGATAATTGCATGACTTCACTACAATTTTATCTTTTTCTTATCTCAACTAGGTAACTACCTTACATATGTTAAAATTCAACTACCCAAGGAACACTTACCAAAAAAAAAAAAAAAACGGAGGAAAAATTTTTCTTTTTATTTTAAAATTTTGCATTTTTTCGAAGAAATATGGAAACATAATATTGCTTGACATATTTTACTTCAAACATTCGAAAATCAAAACGAAATTTCGACTTTTGACATCATTTACTTATCATATGTGTTGTATAATTCAGCTAATGGTTATCGAACGTAAAAAAAATCCCGTATAATCTTTACTACAATTACTATTTGGACCTTACAATTTTCATAAAATCGCACAAAAAATACTGCAGAAGGTGTGTTATCGAACCAAAATCTGCATTATGTCCAGAAAATCTAATTTCTGTAAGCAAACATTTTAGAAAAGTTTGAAAATTACTAAACCTAAATAAATTTCTTATTTCAAAGATATATAAACAATAACTGTTTCAATAATGTTTTAAAGGTGTTACAAGATATTGTTTTTCTGTTAATGTTGAAAATTAAATGCGTTATCTGAGAGTGCCTGAATGTTTATCATGATTATTAATGTTCGACCACTTATTTACATTCAGGCTACAATTATTACCGTGACTTTTTAACAGTCGCGACTATTCCTAATGCTGAGATGTTCCAAACGAGACAACAATTTACATATTTGCCTTGGTGGTTTCGACTGTTTTAATGATACCTCAAAACTAGTCATATTCAATATATCCCAAACATAAAATGCGACGGTGAGTTTCACATAAACCTTCATATATTATGCATGGACCCCCTACCCATTCAACTGTAAAAATATAAGAAAAATTAAACCAGAGGAAAATGTTGGTGTTCCCAGGATGACGTATACCCCCTTTAGGAGAAAGATCTCAATATGAAATTAGTCGTATAGTTTCGTAAACTTTGCGTTAATTGGAAGATTAATTTATTTATGACCACAATAAAACAAATATGCAAAACAAAATACAATAAAATAAATTTCGAAAGAAACTAATCTATATATTTATTATACGGTTTGATAGCATAAAATGTTCCTATTTAACTGCATCGGTTGATGTGTGGGGTCCACTTTTTGATAAAATCCAAATCCTTATACTAATTTTGAGGAGCTGCTTTAGTTTTCCAATTCAATGGGACTAACAACAACTTTCAAACACCTTCTGTACGTATATAAAGGATAATTAGCTGTGTCGTACTATTTAGTAAGGAGCGCAAATTATTGAAGACGACTTTAAATTATCTTTGGAAATTCTAAAATTGTTAAATTTATACAAGGCAGTGAGATATGAAACGATTTCCTTGCTTAAAACAACAATGTACATTATAATTTATAATCGACTTAAGGACATACGATACAGAAGACATTCCTCGTTGAGTTTTCTTAAAATGTTTTGCACAAAGTCAATATCTATAGGACCTATCGGATTTTGCAAAATAACGTACACCTTACTTTCAGATATATTTTAATTTTTGAATCTTTTTCCAAAAAAAGTATGTTGCCTTTATTCAATGCTTAAAACAAACAAACTTTTCCAATCTGAAGAGATGCTTCTGTATCATTCTTGTAATTAAACGTAAATGATAAGCCACTTTATCAATAACATGCATAACTGCTGTCAAAACTCACAAATGACTACCAATACATCGATTTAAGTTATCTCTAATACCCCAGAAAAACACTCTCAAATATGTTTATCATAATGTGACACATTACAGATTGAAAGCAAGATGCTGACAATATCGGAAATTATGGTATTTAGTTTTGCTAGACAAGAAACCGAGGAAAGCTCATAACACCACAATTTTTAATTTTGTGAGAAAAAACATCGAAAATGTTTCTAAGCTTAGATTTCGAATTCTTTCAACAGTACTAGTGTATGTGTGTTGAATAACTGGTACGGCGCCCCTATTTTACTTGTATGTAAGTGCAAAGAATGCTATAGTTCCATCTATTCTTTTCTATTCTTTTTTTTCTATTTGTTTATTTCATTGTCATAAAACGAGGAAATCCAACAATGACTGCTAACATATCTCATTCTCATCTTATAAACTATATTAATTTTGTTTACTGTTTTGAAAATTGAATTTTCAAACGTATATGAATCAATGTAATATAATTCTACTGTCTAGATATTAACTTAAATAGATAATTGACAACAGATGAAGTTCTTAGTAGTATATCAATTGCGTTTAAAAGTGATGGTACATTGTGATATGTGTTGAATTAAAATTTCACTTGACATTAATTGATACTTACCCTTTGCTTGTAGTACAAACCCCTTCCCTTAAAGTTATTTGAGAGGAATTTCTTATTCCACAAATAAGTAAAACGATCACTTGATACTTCATTTTAAATTGATAACTGAAAAAGTCATTTACGGAAGTGCCCATATACAATTTTGTTATAAAAAGTAAGGAAGAATGAATATAATTTATGTTGAATTACACAATTTAATTGCAGACAAATTGAAACAAGACATCACGGATTTTTTCACTTTTATATAGCTTGTTTAAAAAATGTGTTTTAATATTGAATTATGAAAATCGTCTTTGGTTTATCAACCATGAGCAAATATTTCGAAATATTGAATTTGAAATTAATTATTTGCATAGGAGTGCATGATTTCTTTAACCAACATATATATAACCGTGACAAGGGCGTATTTATCATGCGTTGAAGTATTGGCCTTTGCTACGTGTTAAAGAACTATATGTGCTTATTTGCTCCTTGTTGAAGGACTCTCTGTGGTATGACATTTTTTATGCATTTGTTTGCACCTGTCCTAAGTCAGGAATCTGATGTTCAGTAGTTGTCGTTTGTTGATGTGGTTCATAAGTGTTTCTCGTTTTTTATATAGATTAGACCGTTGATTTTCCCGTTTGAATGGTTTTATACTAGTAATTATGGGGGCCCTTTATAGCTTACTGTTCGGTGTGAGCCGAGGCTCCGTGTTGAAGACCGTACTGTGACTTATAATGGTTTACTTTTATAAATTTTGACTTGGATGGAGAGTTGTCTCATTGGCACTCATACCACATCTTATTATATCTATCTATACATGTACCAGTCATGCTCCTGTTAAAGCAGCATTTTTTTTAGATTGAAAAATAAGCAAGTCATAACTTTGCAGCGTCTGCTAAAGATAGATTGACTGTTTGTTGGTGTTTAACCACGCTTTCAGAGCAGTTGGCTATATCATGGCCTCCAGTTTTTATTGGCAGAAGAAGCCTGATCATCCGACCATAATAAAATAAATAAAAACTTTATAAGATTTGGTTCATCCAAAGTCCTGTTATGAATATACTTTCACCACGAAGTATGAAAGCTGAGGATATAAATATATATTTTAGTAGCTTTCCATAAAGATAATAGCCATAGTATAAAATTCAAACGGAAAATTTAAGAGATTTTTTAAGAGATTTTAATATTGCTAATGTCAATTTATTTATTTCTTGGCCTAGCTATCCTTGCAGACTAAATTTCACCACGGAAAGATGTTCATTCATGCAAAATTTAATTACCCATCCATAACAGCTGATCGCAGTCGAAATAAATACGCAATTATAGAGTATTGATTTGATTTAAAAACGTTGATAATCATTGGAAGAATTACAAGAAGGTGGTTAAGAAACTACGTTCTGTTCAGTATTATACACGTTTTATGCTGAGTTCCTTCATCGTTTCATTTCAAGAAACATCTGCTGTCTGTATTGTTGTCTTTACACTGCAGTGTAAAATCATTTTATTTCCATCTAGTGCTTCATGTTTTGAAAACGTTTTTGCCTTATCGCCCTACGTCATTTTTATTTTCAGGGATATTTTGAAATTTCACGTTCTTATCTGCACACATAATTTATACTTTATAATAATAAACAATTCTATTTAGCAAAACTATTCCAATGATTAACAGAATAGAGAAAACTCAATTTGTATTCAAATGTATCTTCCTACGAATAATGTATAATCTCATGTCCGTTCCGCAGTATAACATGTATGGTGTTCAAATTGTGAAATTTCAGACTAGGTAAAGTTGATTCAGTTTGATGATCATATTAATTTTGGCACCTTTTCTCTTTACGAAAGAAACTTCATTAGTCTACTTCAAAATAATAATTGATTAGAAGTGAAATATCAAAACCCGCAGTCGGTAATTTTGCTGTACAATTAATGTGCAAAAAAGAAAGAAAAGATGCTCGAATTATTATGTTGAAAGCCAAACGTGCGACTTGTCTACATAAGACTCACTTGTGGCGCTTGAATCATTTTTTTTTAATAATTTGAACATTTTATCAACAATAAAATTGCGAAGAATGACGAATGCATGATATCTCATTCCAGCAAACTAAAGGCCGATCAACACGAACCCCATGGAAACCGGAAGTGATGGTGCTCTGGTACTCCGGAAGGGTGAACATATTCTACCGCACATGTGGCACCGATTGTGTTGCTCATGGTATATTTAAATTTGGTAATCAGTCACATTTGGGGATATCACAATCGAGAAAAAGAGGTCAGGAGTGTGGTTACGACTATTGGAACACATTTGTGATCATCTGTGACATATATATTTCATTACAGTCAACCAACCCGTGATGGCGTCCATGACAATTTCGAAGAGACAACTTGGAACCCTTAGAGAAAATTACTTTAAAATTAGTTACTTTCTCGTAGCAGCCACCCTCTATCAAATAAATCATCATTGGAATAAGAATAATCAGTGGAGTTCTTATCAAATCAATTGAAAGTTCAAATTTTTAATGAAATAACTCATAAATATCGTCAGCTTGTGGCATGTTCTATTATGATGTAATGGCAGTATTTAAGTTTTTTCTGAACTCGCAGTTCATATTTCCAGACAAAGTCGGTTTCTTTAAAAGGCAATATATCGTTTTAGTGTCAATATTGAATAACTGAATGAAAACAATACGCAGTCGTAGTCTGAAAAAATAGAAAACAATTTGTTAGTCTATCCAACAAATTTTTTATTTTTGTAAAAAATAACCCCATATGGTTTCCATGGTTAAACGTGTTTTTCGACAGTAAACACATATCTTATACATTTATTAGAACCAAACATGTACTTAAGTTACAGCACAAATACGCCAGAATAATTCTGAGCTATCTTTTTTCAATATTTTATTCTTATAAAGCAACAGAACTATTGTACCACCACTTAATACCTCACTTTGACTTTATTTGATAGTTGTTTAAATGCCATTCTGTAAACATATTGAAATCTACAGAGATATTATTTTACAATCGAGCTGTTAACCTAAGTGAGTTACTATAAATAATAAAGAAACACATATATATTGCGGAGATAAGTATTCGTTGCTGCATGTTAGATGAGGTAGTTGATTTAAATTTCACCTGAAAAGAAAATACACGTATTTTGTACCTGTGACACAATACCATACACTAAGTGATGCTGAATTTCCGATTCCATAAATAACAACAGAGATCACTTGATACTTCATTATATTTCGATAAGGAAAATTAAACTGAATTGCGGACGTACGCGTTGGCAAATGGTGTGAATAATTGCGGAAGAATTATTGGAACAATGGGATATTTTTAAGAAGAATTACTCATACAAAAGGGACTTCAGTGCAGACAGATTAAGGAAAGACATGACAAATACTCTTATATGGGAATGTATTTAAATAGTGTTTGATTGGGAAACATGCTTTATTTCTTAAAATAAGTTCGTCTTTTTAATTAGCACAACTCTTTGATTGGTTTCTTTTCTGTTTGTTGTTTTTTGTGTTTAAAACTGCCCTGATCTCTAATCTCTTTCCATATAGCGTGATATCTAATTATTATATATAACTTATCAACGTTTATGGTAAACCTTCCACAGCACCTAAGATCAACCCCGATTTTTGTTGGGGTTAGTGTAGCTCAGTCTTTAGCTTTCTATGTTGTATTTTTTTATAATGTTGTTTGTCTCTTGGTCTTTTTCGATTTTTGTCAAAGCGATGTCCGTTTATTTTTGACTTGTGAGTTTGAGTATCCCTTTGATATCTTTTGTCTCTCTTTTCCAACTTATTTCCACGTTTGTTTTGATGTTGTACAGTTTTTCATGATTTCCTTGATAGAGGGTTGCTGCTCACAAGGAAGCTATTAAACCAAGAGTTCCAAGTGAGGAAGTTGAAATCATCCCTTCGTAAATTTTATGGACGCCATCACGAGTAAGTTGACCGTTACGGAATATCCGTTTCACAGATGATAGCGGATATGTTCCTAATGTCGTAACTTCAATCCCGTCCCCTTTTCCCGAATGTGACCTACCGAATTAGACTTATTACCGGGTTTGTACTAACATGAGCAACACGACGGGTGCAACACGTGGAGCAGGATCTGCTTGCCCTTCCAGACCACATGAGATTACCCCCAGTTTTTGGTGGGGTTCGTGTTGCTCAGTCTTTAGTTTTCTATGTTGTGTTTTGTGAACTATTGTTTATCTGTTGGTCTTTCTTTTTTAGCTATGGCGTTGTCAGTTTGTTTTCGACTTGTGATTTTGAATGTCCCTTTGGTATCTTTCGCCTTTCTTTTTTTATTGTTCCATTTGAGGCTTGGTTGGTCACAACCATGTTCAATAATAGTTTAACGTAAATGTTATCTGCTTAATTCATGCCGTTTGTTTTCTCTGTTACATTGTTTACATTTTGTTATGTAGAGCATTTTATAACTTACTACATGGTAATTGTTTTTCAAATAGGTGAATGCCTTATGGTAACTTGTAGTTCTCAACATTTTCTTCCTTCAATCTTCTAGTGAAAATTTGTAACATAAGCAATCATACCAGATCTCCTTATTTCTAAATAGACATGTCAAATTATTTAAATCGTCTTTTTAAAAATAGAATATGTTTACATATCGAATGGAGCCGAAACAAGTTTGCATGAGATTGAATGGCAACTGTTTATTACATATTTATACACCGAGACTGAGGGCGTCTTGAACTTGACATGATATATGAGCTTTTGTTCAAATTTATAGGTCATACTGTTGCTCTGAGATTTAGAATAGCAGAAAAAGAACACATTTCCTTTGCTTTTCCGTTTGCTAATAGTGTCGTATACTAAGGATTTTGTGGTATGAATTAAATGATTTTATACCCCATCTTTTCAATGGTAATGCGTCTTTATGTTTGAAAAAAATGGAGATGTATGATATATTTCAAAGAAACAGCAATCCAACGACAAACATAGCTAAAGGACATCTTGAGGGCAACATACATTGTGCATATAGTCTAAAGTAGTGGTAATGAATTAACCAGAAGCAGTCAAAGATATAAAATTACCACAATATGTCCCATATAACAAAAAACATTAAGATATTATATTCGACAACTACTGAGGTTTCTTACAAGTTTTCTGAGTTCTCTACCTTCCCCATTTTTTTTTTTAAATCTCTATTAGTAAATATACAAACATTTTCTTATGTTCTTCACCGAGTGGTTTCTAGTCTGTACGATATACATAGTTGAGAACAAGGACACTACTTGTATGACAAAATAGGCATTTAAATAAAAAAGAAGTCGGAAAAGCTTTAAAGGTTATTAAGTATAAGTAACACAACTAAGTCAAAACAAAGATAGACCTCCTGTTGACTAATTTCAGTTGTGTTCAGATGGCAAAATACAGGACATTACTTAGAATAGTGTTATCTTAAGTACGTAACATAGTTTAATCTAAAAAGTTGTCGACATGTACATGATGTACACCGACTGGTTAATTTATTTTTATGACTGTATATAATATAACCACAATTTAGATACATGATTTGGCGTCATCATAATCATTCGAGTTACTGTTATTAGTTTCCTGAGAACGACATACATTGTTAAAACCTTCATTCATTGCTTTTGCCCTAAAATAACCATGAAACAATTTCTGTTCAATTGTCTTCGACTTTTTTTGATCAAACGGTTTGCAGGAATCCATTGCATCACAATTGTCTATTCGTATATTACATTCACCATTCATGTTTATGTAATCATGTAAATTGCCAGTTTTGAATACAGACAAAGAATCATCTCCCAGTAATCGTTTATCGTTTCCTGCATTTGTTTCTAAAGACTTCTGGTTTTCATATGCGGGACATTTCATATCACAGTCTTTCTGACACGCATGGTACACATTATAGTAGGAATTAATCTTGGCATTTGCATCAAATCCTATAGAACTTTCGAAACACTTATGAGCCACAACAGGGACTTCATAACCATGTGAATCGTCTTGCCAATTTTCCTGAAGTGGTTTATATATATTATGATATGCTGTATTATATGTGTTCACAACCTCTGAGTTGGAAGAATTAGTTGAAATGCATTCTTTTTGTGATGATCGATCTTTTAATTGGTGATGTTCGCCCTCTTCCATTGCAACATGTAGGTCGCGATTTTCTGTGTCACCATGTTCAGTACTGGTTATTATAGAGAGTTTCTCGGGTGAACCAGGGTCAATAGTTTCATAATGAGATTCTTGTGATGTAACGTCAAAACCCGTTGTTACAAATGTTAATGGGTTCTCATCGACTTCATCATAGACGCCAATATATGGAGATGGTTCTAAAGGTTCTAAAATTCATCTTCATTGAAGATTCTTGATTTAAAGGATTGTCGCTTTCTGTTTATACGAATCATATAGCCAACACCAGTAAGCATGAAACAACTAACAATACACAGTGTCAAAACTATCCATTCCGCCATTGACGTTTCTACAGAATATGTAAAAATAAGAGAAAATGCTGTAATAAGTTAAACCAGAAAATGGTACCTCATAGAACATGCAAACATAAACTCATGAACTTTGTCATAGTGACAACTCTAACAACTAAATTGGGTCTCGGACGGTCGATGAACTAACTTACTGATTGTGAGCGAACGGGTTTACCAATAGATCGCAATGTCTCTATATTTTTTATGTGGTAATATTATTAATATATGTCTCAACCAATGAAATGCTAAATGACATTCAGCTATTATTTAGTTAATAATAATAAATGAACAATTATGAAAATTAGAAGATGTGGTATGAGTGCCAATCAGACAACGCTCCACCAGAAACCAAATGACATAGACGTTAACATCTATTGGTCACCATACGGCCTTCAACAATTATGACTATTTTACCTACCACTCCTGAAAACGTGTGTTTCTTTTGTAGTCACTGTTTCATTTGGAAGTATAACTGGTTCAGTAGTCCCTACAGAGGAATAATGTCATGTTTAAAGGTTTTTTTTCTCTTGATAAAATTTATTGCACAAATAAGACGAAAGGATTTATTACATCAATATCAAAACAGAACATCCAAAAAAACAAATCTTATTGAATCATTTCCTGTGGAAGTTGTATCATTGGTTTTAGTACACTTTCCTTCTCTATTGAATGTAAAAATAAGGAGATGTGGTTTGATTGCCTACGAGACAATTATCCACCAGCGACCAAAATGACGAAGATCTAAGCAACTATTGGGTGATTTTGAAAACACATGTCGATTGCACTTCTATCGGCATCATTCGTTTATACGCACCAAAAAGTCCAAAGTGATTCTGAATGTTATTAAATTTAATGTTTCTAATTTTTTAAAAACCTCCTAAACAGCCCTGAAAAAGATGGTCTATATTCGGCAATGTTTTTGTGGAACCTTTGGGTTTTAATGCTCTTCAAATTATTTATATCTTGTTGTTCCTATTGTTTTAAAATGAGCTCAGTCAACAAATAAGCTGGAAGGGTAAGCAGATCCTGCTCCACATGTAGCATTCGTCGTGTTGATCATGTAAGTACAAACCTGGTGATAAGTCTAATTCGGTATGACACATTCGATAAAAGGGGACGGGATTGAAGTTACGACATTAGGAACATATCCGCTATCATCTGTGAAACGGATATTCCGTAACGGTCAACTAACTCGTGATGGCGTCCGTAAAATTTACGAAGGGATAATTTCAACTCCATTCGAGGACTCGTGATGGCGTCCGTAACAGGTTCGAAGAGATGATTTCAACAACACCACTAGGAACTCTTTATTTAATAGCTTCCTTGTGAACAGCAACCCTCTGTTAAGGGAATTATGATAGTCCTTTTGATAAATGTTTTACACCGATTCGGAATTAACCAATTTGGTTTAATCATGGAAATATTTTAGTGTATTCTTCTGTTAGGGCTAACATTATACTTTAAATAAGTAAAGTTAAGACAGTGCTTAAAGTCCTATTTTTTTCAGAATGAATATAAAAATCAAGTACATATTAGAAGTTGAACCGACATTGAGGTGAGAGTTCTAAGTACATATTGAATGCTTTAACTTTACCTTGCGACGAAGAACAGCAAGTGTATTCCTTTGTTAGTTTTTGTAATGTGCGGGTATTGATTTATTATCCATTTGAATCGTCCGAATCAATTGGTTAACGAATTTCATCATGATTTGGTTGACCTTTATTGAAAATATCTGCCAAAGTTAATCAAAGTAACGTCAAATATGTCATGTGTACACTACTTTCTGTTTTTCCATATTTATGACAACATCAAATGCGACATCGTCGGAATTATACTTGTTATCGAAATTACATATAATGATTATAAACAGACTTATTCGGAAAGGATATAGTTACGATACTGTTGTCAAGTCATTAAGGTTTGCATATTTTGGTTTTAATATTGATTCACTCATAGGGTCTTTGCATCGGAAATAAACACATTTATTTTAAAACCAGTTGTTGGCATGATACGGGTTATGTTCTTCTCATATATTTTATGATGGTATGATACTAAACCCCTAACGGGAGGGATTGTACTTGATTTTCATATGATGAAGACATAATCTTTTAATCAGTTTAATTGAGGTCTGGAGCTGGCATGTCAGTAACTGCTAGTAGTCCTTTGTTCATTTATGTATCATTGTCATTTTGCTTAGTTTCTTTTGTTACCTATTCTGACATCGGACTCGGACGTCTTTTAAATTGAGTTTTACTGTGCGTATTGCTATGTGTTTCTTTATTCTACATTGACTAGAGGTATAGGGGTGGGTGGGGTTGAGATCTCACAAAACATGTTTAACCCCGCCGCATTTCTGCGCCTGTCCCAAGGCAGGAGTCTCTGGCCTTTGTTAGTCTAGTATGTTTTTCAATTTTAGTTCATTTATATGTTTTGGAGTTTAGTGATACGTCCATTTTCACTGAACTAGCACACAGTTTTATTTAGGGGCCAGCTGAGGACCACCTCCGGGTGCGGGATTTTCTCGCTGCATTGAAGACCCTTTGGTGGCCTTCGGCTGTTGTCTGCTCTTTGGTCGGGTTGTTGTCTCTTTGACATATTCCCCATTTCCATTCTCAATTTTAATCTGTCCTGAGGACATGATTTCATCCCCAGATTTTAGGTAGGAACTGTGTTGGAATCTCTTTTTTTCGGGGATGTGACTGATGAACTGTTGTAAGTTTGTTATTTCTTATATTTTTGCAAACAATGTGTATCTCGTTCTTTGACCCATAATGTTTAATGTCCCCTTTGTATCATCGTCCATTTGAAAAAAAAAAGACAGAACATGAGCGTATTACCGTTGTAGTATTTGTTTATTGCTTATTTCTGGATTTACGTAACACAGGCTTACATCCGGTTTTTGAGTTCGTTGGGCTTGGGTAAATGTAATAACATCTTAGGTTTATCCGTTTAAAAAACTGTCGATCGGCAAATTTTAAAGACAACATATACTTGTGCATAGTCGTTTACTTCACGTTAATTATACATTTATAAATTAAAACAAAATATCAATTAACTCCCATCAAGACAAGTTATTTACGTTGTATTTAAAAAAAAGATTCAAACAGCAACATCACATATTTTAGAATGCATCTTGGTTCACAAAAAATATAAATTTGATATTATATAGAAAACTCTTGCATCTCTGTTATATTAATATAGAAAACGAATGTTACTTATTGATCATGATATTTATGTTTGATAACAATGCCTCTAAAAACTAGCAAAACTAAGAAAAATACCTCAATAGTGATACTATAAACGGAAAAAAGTCTCGATGATGGTGGTTTTTACCTGCATATGTAGTAGATATCGTTAGAATGCTTTTCTTTGGAACACATCCCACTTCAGCGTCACACCTGTAGTGTAATAAATTGAATACTAGTACTTGATTGTTATTTACTTTACATCTTACACCATATGTATATCAAAGACGCGTCACAACAATACATTAGAAAAAAACCCAATAAGTTTGAAATGTACATGAACCTGTTGTTCAGTGGTTGTCGTTTGTTGATGTGGTTCTTAAGTGTTTCTCGTTTCTCGTTTTTTTTTTTATATAGATCAAACCGTTGATTCTCCTGTTTGAATTGTTTACACTAGTCATTTTGGGCCCTTTATAGCTTGATTTTCGGTGTGAGCCAAGGATCCGTGTTGAAGGTCGTACTTTGACCTATATGTAGTACAATGTGTGGTAACGAAATCCCTGACTTAATAATTTACCAGTAATACAGTAATACATAGATTACGTTCATCATAATCGAAAACGTCACAACCGATACGGGCATAGCGAACGAGTTGTGATATATAAACACCGAAAGATGATGCCAAAGGAACATCACCATCCAAAAAAGAAAAATTAACAATAGGGAACGAAAAATAGTCCCTTTTGTCGTAAATTTTAGTGAAAAGTTTCCCGTGTAAAACTGAAATATCTAAATCTACGAAAGGAAGTTAGTACCTTTTATATTTGATTTATTCAAAATAAGATCCTTTGGGTAAATGTCGGCAGTATATTTAGAAAATTCTTGATTATTTAACGAAAAATAAAGATGACGGAAAGTGTTGTTGAATTACTTTTATTACTGTTTGTTTAACATCCGGTAATAAAAGTTTAACAATAGAAACTATTTTGTTAATTTCATTGCTTGTCCCGTAAGAGGTAATATGCAATATATGAATATAATAACGACGACACAAAGTACCCTTCAGTGGGTATTTTCGACGCTAAAGTCAAAAAATTCAAGATGCAAGCAATATAGAACATTTATGTACAGTAATATGGTTAGAAACTAAAAGATTTTTAAAACTATACCTTAGGTCAACTTGTAAAAAGCAGTTTCGACCTCACTCGTGCTACTTTTAGTGTTAATTGCGCAATCATTTTATGTTTTGGCAATATGGAATATTTGTGTGGTAGATTACTACTAATAATTACGACTTTTCGTAAACACGATTCCGTTCTTTTTTATTCATTTATTACATCACCTAATACGACACTTCACAAGATTGGTTTACTTGCCATGATCTAAACGACGGGTACCATTAGTGGAAATAAACTGATTACCCATCTGGAACATTTATGTAATGTTGAACAGGTTGTCACTCAGGGAGGACATTCTAACACTGATATGATCCGAATCAATATAAACATTTGATTTTAGTGTGGAAGTATTTGTAAAGCTTTACCTGTGCATGTGCCATTGATCCATTCGTGTTTATAGCAGCAAACTAAACTGAAATTTAAAAAATGGGCAATTGTTCAACTGTTCTCAAAGTAAAGTAATTTCAAAACTATTACCAAAGCATTTGCAAAAGAAAGAGTTTACAAATAGGTATACAAGGTCATCTTGAATACATCTTTGACATAAAATCATCCATGTCAAATTGAAGGATTTATCATACGGTTGTATGCAGTCAACAACCGTATAAAGATAAAATATTGTATTACATTTTGAATATCAAACGCAATGAAATCTTTCGAGTAGTGTTATTCATGGATATAGGAAATATTTGCTTGTCATAATTCTATCTTGTATATAATTATATCGTGATGTCATAACATAAACTTGTATATAATTATATCGTGGTGTCATAACATAAATTTCTTACTTGTAACTCGAAACTGCAAAAACTGCAAAAATCCAATCATATTTAAAGATATGTTCGTAGGTAGTGAGGGTTAATCCACAGCTTTACCTAGAAATTTGATGCCTAATTCATAGATGTTGTTTAAGGTTACTCGTATATAGTTTACAAAATCATAAATCAACTCAATTTGGCTGCTCAAACAAACTGATTACATTTTAGTATTAGATACACCTTATGGGCGTTAGGTAGCAATACACAGTTAGGAAAAAAACTTAAAGTTGACACTCATAATTTGTAACCACCCTCTTTCCCTTGCTTTCTAACAAAAAAAGGCTTTATGCTTGTGATATGGATGTGCATATATATGGAAACAGCATCATCCATAGATTTGATTTCCAATAGTTATATATGATGGTGAAATATAATCTCTTTTTGGTGTAACCATGGCAACAATCTGCATTTATTTGATACAAAATATTGCAAAAAAGGGGGGTGAAAATGTCACAAAAGTCTCCAAAATTTGGTCAAAAGGAGAATTGCAATCCATTAGAGTGATACCTTTCCTGAAACCATAGACATTTATCTATCAAGAAGTAAAAAAAAAAATCCTATGCATTTTAGCTCATTTTTCCATAAAATTAAATTGAAAAGTTCGATCAATAGATATAAGAAGATGTGGTATGAGTTTCAATGAGACAACTCTCCATCCAAGTCAAAATTTATAAAAGTAAACCATTATAGGCCAAAGTACGGTCTTCAACACGGAGCCTTGGCTCACACCGAACACTAGGCTATAAAGGGCCCCAAAAAATTACTAGTGTAAAACCATTCAAACGGGAAAACCAACGGTCTAATCTATATAAAAAAACGAGAAACGAGAAACACTTATGAACCACATTTACAAACGACAACTACTGAACATCAGATTCCTGACTTAGGACAGTTGCAAACAAATGCAGCAGGTTGAAACGTTTTAATGGTACCAAACCTTCACCCTTTTTCTGAAACAATAGTGTAACATCGCAAAATAGAAAGACACACTATAAAATATCAACTGAAATAGCTTAACTCAATCAAAGGACATATTAACACCAATAAATTTGACCTATGCTACAATGTAAATACAAAATAAATAAACTAAGGGAAGAATAATTAAAGGAAAAATGTTATATCGGTATGAAATGTTAAACAATTTAAGAAAAACAATATGCTCGAACAAAAATATCAGCCATTTGCAATAACTTTCAACACACTGTCAGGTAAATGAAAATAATTTTGTTGTTAGGTATACGTGTACAGTTCCAATAGAGAAAGGAAATATTTTTACAAAATAAATAATTTTAATGTTCATAGTACGAAGTGAAAATGTATAGTAATACCAAACACTTATTAAAGCTGGTATATAGACCAGATATAACCCTGAATGACATTAAATAACAAAAAAGCATTACAATTAGTATCAACAGGTCAAATGAACAAGAAAGTACAAATCTTTGTTGAAAAACACTACAATAATTTTTGGACCTATGGGCGGTACGAATGTGAAAATACGGACTGTCAAACAGAACAATGGTTTATAAAACAAGCAAAAAACAATATTGATGTTCACATAAACCCACTTGGAAGGCCATATTATTCTTCAGCTATCTAAAAATCAATGTTATTGTACAAAAACTTTCATATTTAAAAAAATTCACCATGGCCAAAATGCGAAACTTAACTTCTAACTGTGTATTGCTACCTTAGCCCAAATGAATGTATCTAATTTACACCAAGATACTATTGTCAATCCAGAAGGATAGACATCAACAATTTAGGAGGGGATTTTCAGTGATTTTAACATATGCTATTGAAAAGCATGATAAACGCAGGGTATCTAATTTCATTTAACGACATATTGGTGTAAATTTATATATAACTATGTTGATATACTAATTACGTCACAGTGACATCACAAACGAAAGGTCCGGACTAAAAGGGCCCACCAATCAATTTGTATGGATTTTATGGTTTACGCAATAAGGCTGTTCCAACAAAATAAATGCAGTATTATCTATTATCATGCATTTAACCATTTTGCAAATATAAACAAGTGTAAAAGTGTTCAAATTAAATCATATCACATTTCCATACTTATACAATGTTGCCATTAACCTGAAGTCCTAGTGCTATTATATATTCAAATTATTGCAGTGTCGACAAAGCAGTACTTTTTTAAATGGCAATTTGATCGAAACAATACAACCAATAAAGGCCGATTTTCAGATTAAAAGCAATGCATTTCTATTCACTAGAACACAGAAAAAATACGATTTAACTCACTGTTAGAAGAAAGTTCGAAATTATTTCCACACGTTAACCTTTTTTCCGACAGTGTACCCATATATTGTGTAAATCATATGTCAATCCTGTTTAAAGGGATACTTATATGCTGCAACAAACATGGGATGTAATATTTTCTTTTCTGTTTATTGATCTATTCATTGTCATTGTCATGAAAAATAGTGACCTGTACTATCACTTAACAGGTTTTCATCTTTAACTCATCATATTAAGTTCATAATTACTTTTCATTGTTTTGCAAATACAATTTTATAATCATATTAATTCAACATTGAAATTATTCCCCCCAGAGTGGGTATTTTCAATGCGTTTTTATTACTATTTTAATTTTAAAATATTTAACAGCACTGAGTGGTATAATAATCGCAAAGCGAAGTATTTGTACGTCCACATCTAATTGAACGTAAGATGAAAAGGACACTTGATATTATAAACTCTTACCCTGTACCTATGTTACAGATATTACTATGAACACTTGATTGAGAGGAGATTCTTATTCCACTAATAAGTACTAAGATCACTTGATACATCATTTAAAATCGACAAGAGAACAACAAATGATTGACGGAAGTGTACTTAGACAAATGTTCAAACCAATTGAGGACAATTTTGTCGAATAATGTTTTTAATTACACTTTATGTCATCAAAACAAGTGCTGATTGTTTGAGGATCAAACACAACGGATGCTGTCAAGTACATCCCTGGCATTAATAAAGTATTATAAAAAAAATTGAAATCTCCGTTCATTTTTGTCAGACCTCGATCTTATATTTTTTTTTATACTTAATAACACCCAAATTAAAGCATGCATGAGATTGTATTACACCTGTGAATAACATATTCCTGACCGATGGTACATGTAAAGATATATATAACTTCGATAATGCGGGAGATTTTCCTCCATGTTAAAGGTTTCGCTGTGGTTTTGAGACAAAAAATTAAAAGAAAGTTTATCCCTTCGCTTTTAGTAATGTAGAGAGCGTTTAGAGATTTTGTGACATGAATTAATCCATCATATTACTTCTTTTCAATGAATAATCCACTTTATGTAGTGAAATCATTTATCATATATTTAGTACTTGTTACTGCGATTTTGAATATTTGATAAAGATGAAAACTCCAGACCCGTATCGCATACCCTGTTTCACACCTCCCGTATCACATATCCTGTATCGCATCCCTTTTTGAAAATCTTGAGACTGTTTTCGGAACTCCTCAGTTGTTATCCGCTTGAAATTTCATCAGACGACAATGTCGGACATGTCAACAGTCTTGCTGCCGGAGGTCCACATGTGCCCATATATTCAATTAAGGCAAGCACTTGTTCATAACCGCATCTTTTTCAAATATAACACCTATATAGTGTAATCTGTTTCTTCAATAGGTCTCCAATGTAACGTCATCAAGGCGTGACGTCATATATCGAATGACGTCAAAGTTGAATATATGACGTTCAGTTGCAGTTGCAGTCCACGAACAGTGGAAATGGGAGAAGAACAGAATTTTCCTCAACAATGCCTAAAATTTGTTCATATCTGAATTAGTTTTTCTGAGTGTGTTTATATAATTAAAAACTAAGAACAAAAACTGATCATCTCAGAGTGAGAAAAATAGTTTTTTTTGTCTTTCATTTCCTCTGTCCACGGACTGCGGCATAGCATGGACGAATTCTATGCACTTTTGGCACCATGACAAATCGGCGCCAGGACAATTCGGCACTCAAGAAAGACAGTTTGATATCAAGACAAATCAGCACCTAGACAAATCGGCACATCACAAAATTACATTTTTGTCGAGCCTGCAACATTGATATCGCGAAAGCGAGACATAGAGATCCTAAATTCCGTCGTCGGCGCGTCTGGGGCATCAACACTTAGATTCAGTCTATGGTTAACATTTTTTTTTTACATCTAACACTATGAAATTTGGACAGAAAATGAAAGTAAGCAGGGGTTGAATTTATTTGTGTGTTTGTGCTTTTTCTAATATATTTTAATGTATGATAATGATCATTTAAATTTAGAAGTGAACAATGAGAACGACCTTCTTAAAAATAGTAAAAGAAACATAACTGATATAAACTGATTTCAATTATTGCTTTCAACAAAATGTCAGAGATTACCACTGAAACGATCTTCTGGTCGCAGAATCAAGCCTGTGTCTTTTCCCTCGATTGTGACATCAACGATTGCACGGATTGCGACTAATGAACGTAAGTTTACTTGCAATGAACCATTCAACGAGTGCGACTGAGGGATCAAGATCTGTAAATGCTTTTGAAGTTTCCGATTTACAGTGGTGGGATTGGTGTATCTTAACTTTTAGTAAATATTATGTAAAGTGTTCCGGTGAGTTCTTTATCTGTTTGTCGCTTTCCTTATGCCATGTTATTGTTTTCTTGATATCTGACTTATGGTTTTTCTTGTGTTTATATAATGTCTATAATGTACTGCAAGTTGTATCAATGAATTGAATTTATATTTTTTGTCTTCTTTTTTTTCCCGCAATTATTGTAATTAAGTTCATTTTTCGTTTTCACTTCTGTTAAATGTTTTAAAACAGGTGGGTAAAAAAAAACACGTATTTACCCGTAATTACAATGGCTTACAGTGATACTGCTAATATTTTTTTGTTGCAATCATGAAGGTGATGGTTATGTTTTTCATCACCCATTTTAACCTAAAAGGCTGGTGGTAAAAGATGAGGAATTAATAAAAACAAGGGGTAGTTTGGATAAACCCTGCATTTATACAGTTTAAAAATCAGTAGTAAGGACTATTAAAGGAACTCTAATTGCAAGTGATAAAATATACTAAATCTTTTAAATCAAGTATTTACTACTGGCAAGCTTGATGTTGTCAAATTTCCAAGGATTGAAAATTTGACCCTGCTAGAGATTTCAGTTTTTAGTAGGGAAAGGGTGGTTATTTCTTCTATGGTCAATTCTATTGACACATAAATAAAGGTTTTTTAAAGGATTTGTAAATTGATGTTAGAAAGAAATTTGGGAGTATGATACAGCTCAACAGCCGTTTAGCAAACAAACTTTTCTCTTGTAGGCGAATGAACTTGAACTTGAAGATGCAGTTTGATAAGTTTGATTTGGACTGTTTTAATGATCCAATACCTTCAACTTGAGTTTGTGCTAGGTCTCCTGATATTAAGGTAAATTTAGCTTATCTCAGCCTGTAGATGATCATTCTGATTGTGAGTCTGTTTTGGAAATCCCACAGTTGAACACAGAAGAGAATACAGGTTAAAATTTAGATCTTCTTATCTAAAGCAGTAAACGCTGCTATATCATTCATATCAAACAATGACAGCATTAGGTCGATTGAGGAAGAATACCTACGTCCTGAGAATAGTTACAATTCAAGTGTTCCAAGACTTAACAAGGAAATTTGGACTACACATCCGATACATTCATGAATTAAAAACGAAGGAAACACAGATACACGGGTAAGATTCATGTTGTACTGTACCAAGTCAGGAATATGACAGTTGTTTTCCATTCGTTTGATGTGTTTGAGCTTGTGATTTTGCCGTTTGATAAGGGACTTTTCGATTTGAATTTTACTTGGAGTTCGGTATTTTTGTTATTTTACATTGTTTTTGTTCAATTAGCTAATATTTGTTGGGAGAACATGGAGAATGAGCTATTTAATATTGACGCTAACAGATCGTTATTGTCGGACTCTTTTTGTCTCTAAGACGCTGGTTTCTGCTCAGATTTTACACCGTACTTCAATGACAAGTTCAAACCAGTATGCAATGATGTTTAATTTGTCATCTTATTTAGTTCAGACTGTATGAAACAGATCAATGAGCTTGGTGATAATATCAATATTCCATTGGTAAATCAAAGATTCATGTGTAGAGGCTCTAGGCCCATCAGAAGTACTTTCAGAAACTTATCGTTGAGAGATCAGTATCAGTCAAGAACCTTCTATAAACCTGTCGGTCGACAAGGCGGACTTAATTTGCTTCTTTCAGGGTCAGAGAAAGAGGTCTTTCACTTGGGAATAAATGTATATACAAAAGTTACATTATTCATTACGGTTCTACTAAAACATCGTTAGAAAGACAGAAGCTAAGGTGAGAAAACTTAAAAATCCTGAATGGGAAAAAAATAACAAATGTTCTTAGTGATTGTATACTAATTTTGTGGAAAAATTTCAGTGGAAAGATGTAGCCTTTATATCTAAAATCATTTTGTCAGTATAATAATTTTCTGTCTTTGTTTCCAAATTTGGAGCATTTAATTGATCGGCATACATTATCAAACTTCTAACAGCAGTTTTGCATCAAATCAAATCCTCAAAAGGTATCATATTCACCCGTGTGAAAAACAATTATGAGCTTATCTGCTTGCAAATTGGGGAAATAGTTTGCAGTATACATTAAATTTGACATAACACATTCCGAAAACGTTTTTTATGTCAATGTCAATGTCAACAAGTATCTTAATAAATGTGTGCATATTTAAAAACAAATTAATCAAAGATATTCATGATATTGTTTGTATGATTTAGAACGCCAGACGCGCGTTTCTTCTACATACGAATTATCAGTGGCGCTGAAATCAACAGTTTGAAGGCAAAATCTTTTACGAAATTATAGCAGTGAAAGTTAAAAGTTCAAAATTATTGTTTCAAATCAATAGCTAGCATAGACTATCTATGCCTGTGCGAAGTGAAAACGTTGTATTTCGAATGATTTTAATATTTTATCAGAAATAGATTTATAGAAATGACGTTTCAATGATATTTAATGTCAACACAGAAAGCGATAATTTCGTGGCTGGTGATATCACTGCGGATGAAAAGTCCACAAACGGTAATTTTAGAAAAATTATGATAGATATCAGGCCTATAATTAAGAATGCCGGACGTGCGTAGCATCAACATAAGACTCATCAGTGTTACTTTTATGAAACATTTGGAATGGCAAATTCGTAACAAAATGAACTCATACTATATTGGTACACTATGCAAGTATCGTCAGATTATAAACGTATCGTAGTACTAACATTGCTGCTAATGTCAAAGTTATTTTTTTCAGGCGTTGTCGATTTCCTTAAAGGGAAAATAATCAACCTTTTTAAGTAAAACTATTTAATTGCCGAATGAAAACAGTATGCTGACAGTGTCAGAAAAATAAGAAAAAACAACACTCAATCCAAATCAGAAGAAACGCTGGAAAGGATATTATTTAAAATTGTTTGGAAAAACAAAAAATGTTCTAAATGATTTCTAAGCTTGTACTTGTAATTCGACACTTAACGCATTTCGTATACCCAATCTTATAAAAGACCTTTTCAATGCATATGTTAAAGAACAAACACGCAGCAAGATTTCCGAGATATCTGTTTGTTATTTCATTTCTTTTTCATAAAAGGAAAAGCACAAGTATTGTCTTGTAACACAACTAAACAGTTTCTCACTTTGACTTTATTCTATTACTTTTGAATGCAATTTTGTAAACAAATTTCAGTTTACATGGAATATGATTCTACCGTTAATCTTTTAACTTTTAAAGCATAACTGTCAATATCAAAATTAAAAAAACAAAAATCTCATATAAATCGCCTACAGAAAATTATTAGTATGTTGGATGTGGTGATCGATACCAATTTCACTTGATAATAATAATAATAAAAAAACAAAACACCACTTCAAATGATGTACGAGTGACACAAATAAAAACACGTTTAGTTTCAAGGAATTTCATTTTCCACAAACCAGTACAAAGGTCACTTGAAACTGTTTTTACAATAAATGTAAATTAAAAATTAATTTGCGGAAGTGCGCGTCGATCAATGTTATGAATAGTTGCGGAAGACTTATTCCAACAATATACATTTGAAGTATACTTTTGAAGTAGAATTACTCATCGAAAAGGGGGCTTTAGTGCAGACAGATTGAGGAACACTCCTACATGACATTGTATTCTATAAGTGGTATTCGTTGTTTTTGGGGAAAACATTGTTTATTTATTGTTATCAATTCGACATTTTTAAGTTTTCACTAACATCGAGTACTCTTAGTTAAGTTAAGTTTAAACACTGTTCTATTAAAATAAATTGAATTGGATTGGACAATAAACTAGCCTATTTAAGTCCTCTCCACACAGCACGAGGCAATATATTTATTAAAACAAAACAACACATACACATACACAAACATAATGACAACACACAATTATTTATTTCAAAACTATCTCATAGCTGACTGCAGGTACAAAAATGTATGAAGCGCTTCAAAAGGTTAGATACAAATATTATGATAAGTAACGCATATTGATTAAACATGTTAAAACGATTAACATTCAATTAAACTACCTCTAGTCAGCTTTTTAATATTGTTATTACAAAAAATAATTAACAGAAGTATTGAGGGAAAATATTGTCTTAAACATAAGCAGGTGATGCAGTATGTCAACCTCTAAATCATCGCTAGTCAATACAAAAAATGAAAACAACACTTTATAATCAATGCATTCGAAGTGCTTTTCTAGATTTATCTTCGTCAGGATGCTTAATGCTGAATATTTGAAAGCCAAGGATGTATAAGTTGTGAACAAATTTTACAGAAAAAATCATAAACAGTTCAGTATCAATTTTCATCGTACGAATTTTGTGAAAAGAGCTCCTGACATTAACAGAATATTTTTCAAAATACCGAAACATGCGACACCTGATAAGGTTCCTGACTTGGGACAGACACATGCGAATGTAGCAGGTTAAACTAATTTTAGAGATCTCGACCTTGCCCATCGTTTACCAAATCACTATCAGTAGATATATAAATCGTACCTAAATGAACTTGCACTAAAATCTTGAGTTCTTTCCTGAGTAATTTCTTGTCAGTACGGTTTTCATTGTTAAGAGTGTTGACACTACTTTTGTTAAAACGAAATGCTTATAAATAAAAAAATAAGTAAGATATGCTCTAAAGCTAGTTTGATAATTAAAAAAAGGAAAAATATCTAGACCTCCTTCCCTGTTGTTTTCAGATATGTTCAGATGGCCAAATACAGGACATTACTTCTATTGTTGTCACTTAAAGTACGAAACATAATCTATTATAAAAAGAAGTTGACATGTACAACGACTGGTTGATTAATCTTCATAAATGTATATAATATAACCACTATTTAAATATTACATGATTTTGCGTCATCATACGCATTCAAGTTACTATTGTTATCGTCTTGAGAACAACATATTTTGTTTGAACATGTGTTCACTGATTCTGCTTTAGAATCAAACTCACCACAAAATGATTTCTGTTCAATCGTCTCTGACTTGTCTTGATCAAATGGTTTCCAGGATTCCATAGTATCACAATTGTTCATCGATATATTAGATTCAGCATTAATGTTTATATAATCATGTAAATATCCAGTTTTTAATACAGATGAAAAATTATCTGCCTGCAATCTTTTATCATTTCCTGCTTTTGTTTCCTCGAACTTTTGGTTTTCATACGTGGGACTTTTCATATCCCAGTCTTTCTGCAGCGGTTTGTACACATTATAGTATGAATTACTTGTGGCATGTTCATCAAAACCTGTAGATTTTTCGACACACTTATGAACCATCACAGCGACTTCATAACCATGTGAATCGTCTTGCCAATTATCCTGAAGTGGTTGATATAGGTTGTGACATGATGTATTGTCTTGGGCCACAACGTCTGAGTTGGACGAACTAGTTGAACTGCATTCTTTCTGTGATGTTTGATCTGGTAATTGGTGATTTTCATCCTCCTCCATTGCGAAATACGGATCGAGGTATCCTGTGTCACCATTTTCAGTACTGGTCGTAAAAGATAGTCTCTCTTGAGAAACACAATCAACAGTTTCGTAATGAGATTCTTGTGATGTAACGTTTAAATCCGTCGTGTCAAATGATAATGGATTTTCATCGACCTCATCATAGACGACAATATATGGAGATGGTTCTAAAGGTTCTAAGATTACGTCTTCATTAATGCTTCTCGATTTAAAGGATTGTCGCTTTCTGTATGTACGAATCATATAGCCAACACCAATAAGCATGAAACAACTAATAATACATAGTGTCAAAACTATCCATTCCGCCATTGGCGTTTCTACATTAATATGTAAAAATAAGAGAAAATACTATAATTAGTTAAACCAGAATATGGTACCCTATTGAACATGCAAACATAAACTCATTAATAGTGTACACATGACTACTCTAACAACTAAATTGGGGGCACGGACGGTCGGTGAATTATCTTACTGATTGTTTACAATTTGAAGCCAATATTGTGATGTCCAAAACGTCTTACATTCAGTTCGTGATTTTTCTCCTAAATTGACATTGTTTCAAATAATTACCTCCATTCAAGACCTCTGATTTGAATATGTCATACAAGGAAGCGAACTGGTATACTAACAGATCCCAATGTATATATTTTTTATGAGGAGCTATTATGAATCTATGCTCTCAACCAATGAAATGCTCACAACATTCAGCTATTACAATGTTAAGAATAATCAAATGAACAATTATCTCTATTTTACCTACCTCTCACGAAAACGTGTGTTTCTGTTGTAGTAACTGTTTCATTTGGAAGTAGAACTGGTTCAGAAGTCCCTACAGAGGAATAATGTCATGTTAAGAGGAGTTTGCATTTTTCTTACATGGAAAGGTCGATTCTATATGACATAAACTGCGCAATTAAATTCAATTTGGTATTCCTTTTTCTAATTTTTAATATCATCGATTATATGCTGCTATAGGTCCCAGATACAATGATGGCGGGTACTTTGGTTTGTCCTATAAGTCCGTCCATTTAACGTTACGTTAAAAATATTCTTTTGTGCATCAGGCAGACGAAGTTATCGGGCTATACTGTAGTCCTTGAGTGTTCACCTTGCTATTAGCCTGGTATTTAAGTCTAAAAGATTTTGACGATCTTGACTGTATATTTTCAAGAAGTGAATTTGTACTGTTAAGACGAAGGAATTCATTACATGAATATCAAAACAGAACATTAAAAAAAAATCTTATTGCATCATTTCCTGTGGAAGTTGTATCATTGGTTCTAGGACACTTTCCTTATCTATTGAATATAGATATAAGGAGATGTGGTATGATTGCCTATGAGACAGCTATCCACCAGAGACCAACAATGACAGAGGTCTAAGCAACTATGAGTGGTTTTGGAAACACATGTCAAATGCACTTCTATTGGTATACGTTTATACGCACCAAAAATTCCAAAGTGATTTTAAATGTTACTTAAATTATTTGTCTCTAATTTTTCTAAAACCACCAAACGACCCAGAAAAAGTTGGTTCATATTCGTCAATGTTTTTGTGGAAACGTTGGGTTTTAATGCTTTTCAAATTATTTATTGTTTTGTTATTTCTACTTTCTTAAATTGAGCTTAGCTAATGAGGGTAATGTAGAATAGAAGCGTGTCCAGCTAAATTTTGAGTGTTTTACTTTTAATAATGTTTTCTTTCTCTCACGGAAATAGCAAAATTCGCTATAGTTATGGAAAATAAGCAGACCTTCAGTCTGGTATCCTGCTAAAGCTTGTATTAAACTCCCAATCTAACATTTGTTCTGGCTTATAGTTCTATATGTTTATTTACAAAAGATAACGCATACATAGAGAATACGATGGACTTTCTTATGTACACAACAGATGACATTTCCTACTCATTTTCAGACCTGTTTGATTTGATTTTATTATTTTGTGAAGCAATTCAAGTACAGGAATGTATTTGATAAACATTGCCTTAAATGGCGATATTGACAGTCTTGAACTGGCTATGAAGTGAGATGTCTTATTTTATGTTGAAAGCCTAACGGTGAATCTGAGATGAGGAACAACAATTAAAGCACTATTAATTTTCTGTGGGTTAGTTCATTTGCCTGTAGTACCTCATTTTACAGTTGAAGTAACTTATTCAAGCGGTTTACCAATGCCATCATGATTTGGTTCACCTTTATGGCATAAGACCTTAACAGATTTTCTTCATTATTTGCAAAACCGAATGCGACATCGCCTGAATGTTGCTTGTTATTAGAAAAACATGTTCGACGGTAATCGCATAACTAGCGAATCTGTCTCGAACGCCAAATTTCACCATGGATCTTAGTTAAAAGACTGTAACAGTTATCTATAAAGTGTCGTGTCCATTATTTTAACAAACTTTGTTTAGTAGTGCTTAGTTGAGTGTGGTATACTTGCTATTAGTTTATTTTTATCTATTTACCGTATGTTGTCAGCCTTCTTTGACATGCGAATTTCGGCTATCTCATTGATATCATTTTAACATTTTTACATTAGAGTAAAAATAAAAAAAAATGTCCATAGTTCTAAAAGGTGTCTAAGACTTAAAAATGAACCGTCGTAGAACCTGCGTGTTTTCCACTTTAAACAAAGGCTTTCATGCAGATTATCGAGTTCGTTGGTCTCATTTGATTTAAATAATAACGTATACATATCAGTTGAGAGAAAGTTGTGTGAGGACTTTTTTAAGACATATTATTATGATTGTACCAGGTTTTTTACTTCCTTTTTTGAAAATAAAATTGATTTCTCGCAAGATAAAAAATGTAGGTAAACGGACTTAAGTAATGTAGTTATTTTCATTGCAGTTCTGTTAAAGTAAATAGAACAAAACAACATTAGGTTTTTCATAATGCATCTTAGTTTTTCACAATATTGATATAAAATAGAAATTTCTTCGATGCCTTTGGTTCGTATCTGTTTTGCTAGACACATATTTTATTGATATAGAAAGCTGATATCAATCATTAATCATGATCATATCTTATTTTTGATAAATATGTCTCTTGAAACATAAAAAAAATCATGAAAATAAGCCGGAAGGATAAGCAGATCCTGCTCCACATGTAACACCCGTCGTGTTGGTTGGTCATGTAAGTACAAACCTGGTGATAAGTATTATTCGGTAGGACACATTCAAGGAAAAAAAGGACGGGATTGTGGTTAAGACGATTGGAACATATCCGTCGTCATCTGTGAAACAGATATTCCATAATGATCAACCAACTCGTGATGGCGTCAGAAAAAAAATTGAAGGGATGATTTCAACTTCCCCACTTGGAACTCTAGCTTTAATAGCTTCCTTGTGAGAAGCAACCCTCTATCTAGGAAATTAAGTGTTTTACACGGAAAATAACCAATTTGGTTAAATCAAGGAAATTGTAGTCTTTTGTTAGGGCCAACATTAAACTTTAGATAAGTAAAGTTAAGGTGTTGTTTAAAGTCCTATCTGTTTAAGAATAAATATGAATTTAATTTAAGTACATACTAAGAGTAGAATCGACATTGAGGAGAGAGTTTTATATTGAAGGCTTTACTTTTACCTTGAGACGAACAACAGCAATACAAGTGTTTGCCTTTACTAATTTTCTTTCTTTCCTTGTTTATGACAGCATCGAATACGACATCGCCTGCATTTTTGCTTGTTATTGAAATTACACATAATGAGGATAAACAGATTATCTGTCCCGAGGACCGGATTAGCCCTCCAGATTTTCGGTAGGAACTGTGCTGCAATCTCTTTGTTCGGAGATGTGACTGATGAACTGTCGTTAGTCTGTTATTTGCTATATTTTTTCCCAAAAAACGTGTCTCTCGTTCTGTGACCTATAGTATTTGACTGTTCCCGTGGTATCATGTTCCATTTAAACAAAGACTGAACAACCCCATGAGTCTTATACTGTGATGATACCGTTGTAGTAATTGTTTATTGCTGCTTACTTCTGAATTAACGTTACACAGGCTTACATACGGTTATTGAGTTCGTTGGGCTTATTTAAATATAATCACATCGAAGGTTTGTCCGTTTATAGTACTGTCGATCAGGACATTTTGAATACAAAGTATACTTGTACATGGTCGTTTATTTCACGTTCAATGATACATTTTTAAATTAAAAAACATTATTAATCAACTCAAATCCAAACAAGTTATTCACGTTGCAGGTTTTTTTTCAAAATAGAACGGACAATTCGTTAAACGGTATTATCGTCAATCGGTGGGATTTTGTTGAAATCGACATTTATTACATGTATATAAATTTTTTCACATGCAAAATACAAGAAATACAAGACGATATGAAATTATTAGTAATGTATACTTTTTTGTCTTTTTTATCCCTTTGAAAAAGACGAAATGGTAGAATTCGACGAAATAATTGGGTTTTTCAATCTTTTGGTTCCTGTGTAGTATTATGAACATTTTGATAGCGTGAGGACCTATATAACCATAAAGACATTAAAAGAACAGCCACGTTCATATAAGGTCAACTTTGCCGAAGGTAGTTGGCACCTGATTCCATCAACACTATTTTCGATTCTGATCAATTTCAAGTTCATATGGCACTGCAAGCAATTTAAGTGCCTATAATTAATTTGTCTGTTGAGAAGTATCTACATTATATCAGTCAAATATTTTGAAATTCCTCGTTTTGAAAGATGCATATGGCATGATAGCGAAGGTGACCTGAAATATTTTTAATAGTAAATTTTCTCACTTATTTCATTAAAACACCTGACTGACTTCACATTTATCATATAAACTAGTAAATAATTTAAGAGCCAGTCTGCCAGAAAACCAAAATATTATCCAAATGGCATGTCGGAACTTCTGAATATTTCTATATTTTTGAAATCTTATATCGAATGGAAAAGTTAAAATATATCTAAGACTTTGTTGCATCGTGTCTTTTTTTTCAGAAACATCCTTATTTGCATTATTGTCTTAAATGTGTGTAGTTTCAACTCAATAAATTCTGATTTTTAACAATGTTAGTGGCTATTTAAACTTATATTTGGTAAAAATTACCTGGATAGACAAAAATAAACCATGTCAGGAAATATTTGTCTCGAAAAATGTTTCGGTGGAGGGGCTGTTAACGAAGGCCTTGAAGGCCACAACAAATTTTGAAGGAAGTTTGAGTCTATCAATCTCCTAAAGTGGCATTTATTTTTTCATGAAATAAGCATCAGTGAATAGACCAATGGATATTGTTAAAAATATCAAAAATCCAATTTTGGCAAATTATTGCAAGATGTCTAACTTTCCAATATTTTGATAAATTTCTGAATTATTTAAATTCTAATTAAAACCCATCTTTTGTTCACACATTGTTGTCAATGTAAAGGAGTTGTTTGCGACTGTCATACAAATGAGAGGTTTTGCTAGCTAAAAATGTGTAAATCCAGGTTTAATCCACCATTTTCTACATAAGAAAGCCTGTACCAAATCAGGAATTTGACAGTTGTTTTCCATTCGTTTGATGTGTTTGAGCTTTTGATTTTGTCATTTCATAAGGGACTTTCCGTTTTGAATTTTCCTTGGAGTTCGTTATTTTTGTTATTTTACTTTTTACCCTGAGCAATAAATTAACTTAAGACCTGAATTACATAAAATTATTGAATGACACATTTTACATACATAATGTCATTACTTTTATGTATTATTGCTAAAAAAATCTCTGCACTAGGGAAAACCCATTCACAGGTGTTCTATGAGTTATCTCCCCTTATTTACACTTTCCGTTGTGAAAACATAATGTTACCATAAGTTGTCTGTCATGGAGAATGAGAACAAGAAATGTGTCTTCTCGTATTAACTGGTTTTTCTTATGGAAAATAATCAAATTATGACAATGTAACACCCACAATACCTATTTCACAGTGAAATAAGAACACACATATACATTTGATTGGACTGCAGGTCTGAAAAGTAGTCAAAGTGAACCAAGAAAGTTTACTTATTTCTAAATCGCACTGGAGTTTTTAATTTTGATGCTAGATTGCTTCAGTTAAACATATGCCAGCAACACGGAGACTATTTTTGGCATTTGTTGGAGAGGAAACTTAAGTAAACTGAAATGTTTCTACCTAGCACATCAAGCTTCCAGCAAGGCAACAGAAGACAGAGACAGAGAGTCTACAAGGCCTACTAGCTGGAGACAAGAGAGAGGTCATCTTTTTTTTTGGGGGGAAAGGGGGGATGTGGTTGAGTTTGAAAGATTTTTGAATCAAATATTAATTTTCAATGTTTTTGGGGTAAATTATTTATTTTTGCCATAGGCTGATTTAAATTAAATATTTTCATGTAAGGGGAAATGATCTAAAATCTGAGGCAAAGAAATGACTTCTTATAAATCTTCTGCAACAAATGATTTATTTTTAACAAAATTTTTGTAAAAATATTCTTTAAAATTATTTAGTATTATTTATTTAACAGTCATCTCCTACAACTTCTATAACATGCAATAAGAAAAAGACTTGTATGTTTTGTGGGTGTGTCTGAATTTTTTTGTATTTTTTAGAGGGTGAAACTAATTTTCTCTATTAAACGAGGCTTCATACATAACATTATGATGTAATTTCATTACAGAATGATTGAGATAAGGCAATTAAGTACTGCATAATTGACAGAAAATGGTGTAAACTCTTTTTTAGGGCGGTTGCTATTTCTTGACAATATTTCTGTATATTAAAGAAGTCCCACCCTTTAAATTTCCTGACAAGTATTCTCTGTTCTGGTATTGTTTTTCTAATTAATACAATTATTTTATATGCATATGAATCTGTATTTTGACGTCACTTTCCCGTAAAAAAGATCTGTGACGATTTGGTCACACATCCATTGAGTGTTTTAATTGGCAAATTACAAAAAAAAAAAAAAAAAAAAAAAATCAAACAAAAGCCATCAGAATATCTTACAGTTTGTAATATATAATTATAGGTTCATCTTTGAAAACAATTGGCCATTCAGACAACAATTCCCCATTGGCATATATTCATGTTTCTCCTTTGAGTCAATATATCTTTAAACACGGTTTTATAACTTTGAAGGGGGCAAATTGCATTGTTGATATTAGTACTAATATAATCCAAACAGAGATATATTTGTATTATACATTTTCTTTTTTTTCAATTTTCAATTTATAAGTTTTTATTTTTTCTCTCATTGTTTCTTTTTGCAAGTTTTATACTACATATAGCATGTGTTATTGTGTACGAGGAAACCAGGACCAGCTTCACATCACAATGATCTGTCAAAATCTGCTCATTTCAAGAGTTGCATGATTTTGATTTCATTTTCCAGTGAGAATATGAACTAAGATTTGTTTCCCTATTTCTCCTAGTTTGTGTCAACTTTTAGAAACGTCAATTGACTTAATTTATTCAGATAAGAAATCATAACTATCAATGAACATATGCATCGTTTTGGTGGACCAAATTCTTAATGATTTTTATCTTTGGTTATTTTCAGGTTCAGGTCAGTACTGTGACATTGGCTTGATGAAATTACCTAGCACACATTCATGAATTTGATATTGCTTTGTTTCAAATATCTGTATATTTGTATGACATATCACATAAAATTATAACAAATTGCCATTGGAAGCATGGAGATCTTCTCGAAAGCAGTAACATGTCAAACTGTACTTTAGTATAGAATCGTCAAACAAAAATAACAAATCTTGAGCAGATCGATGATTTGTGTTTCCTACCCCCATCCCACGTTTTGGAAAATTTGGCAGTTTTTCCAACCAATATAACAAAAAAAAAAGGTAAAAACTACACTTGTAGACAAATCAAAAATGCGAACAATGCATTAACTTACATTTCAAATGAATTACATAAGAATTATAAATTGAAGTCATCAATACAAACTCAATTAAAAAACTATAATGAGAGAAGATACTCATGTACATAGGAAGGGTACGCTTGTCGTGCTCCACTAGTAGTTACTCTCGATTCTTCTAAAAAAAGCAGTGTCAGTCTGTTTAAGACAACAATATGTCTCGGGTAATTTTTGAGGAAAAAAAACAACTTTGTATTGAGCTAGAACACTATTCTTTTAACATTTTGTCAATATTTGCCTACGATATGCTTAATTAGTTAATATGGTTACAGTTTTTTTGTGTGGAAAAAAATACCATTTATTAAGGAGACACTGTCGTACTAGAATATGATAATAAAACTTATAATAACAAAGAGAAATTAGATGGAGGATATAATGAAACAGCAGAAGATGAATATTTACCAAGAGCAAATGTAATAGCCGACACTGATGATAATGTAGATGATTATCCATTCTTTGCTTGTCCAGAGCGAAATTGCTTAAAGGTTTAAACAAAAATTTCATTTTTAGAATATCATGTATGCTTAGACTAGCATGTATATATATGCCAACAAAGAAAATAGTTATTACAAAGTGCAACTTCTCCGGGCTGAGACATGTGTAGCTGATTTTCATGAGCCCCAAGGTTTTGCTACAATCAATTTTGACAAATTAAATGAATATTGCAAAAGGATGGTCATTTACGGTTTCCATAAGCCATTGAAACATTTTAGTAATATGGTTAAGGAATTTTTACAAGATATATACGTTGAATGCAGTGACGACCAATTTTTTATCAAACCTTTAATAATTTGAAACTATTAAGGAACGATGATGGTACACATCTCAAGTTAAGAGTGTATTTACAAAATTTGTCAAACTTGCATCTAGAGATCCAGCAAAGTTGTCATTAGTTAAAATTGAAAATTTGAATGAAGTTGATGACTAAGATTTGCAAAACACCTTGGCAGAGTGTCAAGTGATGACATACCGGTACATGCTGTTTCTGCAGTCTTGGCAACATATATTGTTATACAGATAGCATAGATATTTCAACTTTACATTCATTCTTGTTGCAAAAACAGTACAGTGTAACAGCAAAAGAAAAAAAGGCCACCGTCATTGTATTAGTGTTTTACTTTCTAGTATTAATTGCCTTGATACATGTATTTTGAATTAATATAAAATGAAAATGATTGAAACATGTTATTTTAAGTAAATGAAAATTCGACAGTTAAAGTCCAAATGAAGTAAAACAGTGCTAAGGGGTCATTTTGAACTTGCAGTGAGGTGTGAGCTTTAAGTACATGTTGAACGCATCACTGCGACTTTTAGATGAAGAACAGCAACAAAAGCTCTGTTAATTTGCTAGGATTTTATCAAGTAAATATAAAAATTTTGTTACATGAATCTATACACCATATCCCTCCTATTTAATTTTGATATAGTAACTGGTGATTTGATAAATTTTCTCCACATGTCTTATTCCATTGGAAAGATTCATACGAGTATCCACAATAGTGAACCAACCATATCCTCTCAGCGTTCTTCTTTTAACAAATTACTTAACAGGTCAGAAGGGCTAGCTTGACCTGTAATTATTGGCTGTCCTAAATCTATTTAATCCTTTTGTAAAGAGATTTATTATACCCATGCTAGTGAAATCTGGGGGATATATAATATTCATAATGTCAGTCGGTCGGTCGGTCGGTCGGTCGGTCGGTTGGTCGGTCTGTCTGTCTATCTGTCTGTCTGTCTGTCTGTCCGTCTGTTTGTTTGTAATATATCTACATGTTCAATTTTTAAGTTCTCTCAAAGTCAGAATGGATTTAAATCAAACTAATGATATGTCTTGTGAGGGTTGTGAAATTGTGCGCAATATGTTTTGTTTATCTATTGAGGGTTTATGGGGGAAACTTTGGACCAAAAAAGAGAAAATCAGTAGTGGTGTAATGTAACTACTTGCAGTCCGGAACCTCTCCGTAACAACTAAAAGGTTTCATGTGAAAATTGTATGATATACTAATAAAATAGATTAGTTCTGCATACTATATTTATTTTCTACAAGCTGGGAGTATTAATGCGTCCAAATAAGAGAAATATCATTAATATAGGATAACACTTAAAACACAATTCCTTCCAAACTAATAATTTTACATTGAGTACTATGATCATTTGCCGAAATTGGATTTTTTTTATATTTTGTAGATATATGATTAGGGTTTTATCGACTTTTAAAAATTAGCAAATTTCACCATTTAAGCAGTTTCGTAAAACTTCGGATACTAGTATTCAGACCAGAATGAGCAAATATAGGAAAAAAAATTTACCTCAGGGATTAACATATTTTGACAGGTAAAATACAGTATTACAACATATTATTACCAATAAAACAGTGACATGTTGATAAACATTGGTATTTGTCAGCTTAGAACATATAAAATTGACTAATTTTCAGCTTTATTTTGACAAAAAAAAACATGATAAAGAGAGTAACATTGAATATTTTAAAAAATATATTGAACAGAGAGTAGTTGCCATGAAGGTATCTTGTATGCAACTTTTCAGGTCAATATGATAACATTGTATTTGTAGCCTATTGCATGGTTTTCTGGCAGACTGGCTCTTAGCTGGCAGTTGACTTATTCTCTAACAAAATGAAAGCTAATTGTTTTAGATTATTATTTTTTTTATGTATAAAAAAAAATAAAAAATATTTTCGATCATACGCGTTATAATATTTTGTTGTCACCATCTTGATTTTTGGTGTAGATTCAATGTTGACATGAACATCAATATTCCGGAAAAAAAGTACTTCATTTTATTATTTAAACACGAATTAATTGAACAGTACAACGTAACTAGACAATGTCGCGACTATTTAGACATTCCGGAAAAGGGTGCATTGTGTTCGATAAAAAAGGAAACATTTAAATCATTTAAAAATAAAACGGAACTGTCCAAAAAGGATCTGTTGAGGGAGTATTCAATTCATATTTTATGAATACCAACACATTTGCTAAATCATATCAAATTTTAATGTAGATCCATCAAAACATTAATGAATTTTGTTATATTAAGAAAAAACAATATGTTGTAATCTCGTAGTAAACAGTCATATATACATATTTGATACATAATTTAATTACTTCGATTTTGCAAAAAATAACCCGACTAGTGAAATAAATACAGTTAAAACAGATTTCTATATGACATTTTCCTATCGTTGTGGACTTTTTTTATTTCCTGAATGAAGATGTATTTCTCGTATCACTCAGTACTGGCTAATGGGCTGGTGATACCCTCGGGGACTAACAGTCCACCAGCAGAGATATCGACGCGGTGGTAATAATAATATTAACGGTAAGTGTATAATGATGACTTACAAATCGAATTGCGTTAAGTTAGACTACAGGCTGAGGCTTTCGTGTCATACAGACACATCTAGCTTCCCGTATAGATTCAACTATTACGAAGTCAGTATTCGACATAGGCAATATTTGGTTATGAAAATGTTAATACGATAAATTATTTACTGAGGTAGCAAAACGTTACTTTTTATTAGGCCTGTATTTCTCCCAATGTGGAAATGCATCTTTGATTTCCTTACCACAATTAACGCAAACCAAGACATGTTGATCAAATGTTTTTGATTAAATATTTATCTAGTAATACACATGATTGCATGTTCAATAATTTTTTTCAGACTTAATTACCTTTACGATTTCATGTATGAATGTGTGAGGAATTTTTCAATTTTTTATAGCATTAGTTTCCTGTTTAGTGTTTGTTGGACTGTTGCTGTCTGTTTGTCTTTTTGATTTGATGTTGTGTTACATTTTTCTACCTTGATATGATTCTTTATTCCCACATGGTATCTTGTACATTGTACATTTTTACATTGAAAACGATGATTATATTCATGTTAGATGTTATACAACATAAGTAATTGCGATGAGAGTGCTTCTGTTTAAAACACTTTAAATAAAAAAAAATACAACAAGTTTATACTTCGTACTTTATTTTTCCTTTTATTTTGTTTTTAATCGAGCGTCACGGATGAGTCTTTTGCAGACTGGTATCTTTGATGAGAGTTTATATATCTTCATATTCAAAATTTAGTGAAAACATGCAAAATGAAAAATGTGTTACCAATATATATCGCATCTCAAAATGTGTGTTTTGTAAATTTAAGTTCTGCACCCCTTACAAAGCAACATACGTTACAGAATGCATCTAAAATATGAACAATGATTCGGTATAAATATCAACTAAACCAAAGGACAATTTTGTAAATTTCTACAAGTCATCTTATAACCTTCAACAATGAACAAAACCCTACTGTATAGTAAACAACAGAGACTGAAAAAAAAATGTTAAATAATCAAACAGAAAACACCTTAATTTACTAATATCCATAAACAAAAAGCCACGTACATATGATCAATTATTTTTAAGCCTTCGAGAACAAAAAATGTGAATGTGTTAGAACATATTTTACGGATTGAAAACTTACTTGCTCAACGGACCAATTTGTAATGCATCACCAGTTTAAAAAACAGACCAGTGTCGCAATCAATTATATTATGCATGTTGTGTTACCTGTATTCGTCAAATATGTTGTTGAAATGCTTGTCTTTAAAATACATCCCACTGCAGAATCGCATCTGTTTTGTGAAAAAGAATACTTTATTGTTCTTTTTCTAAAGATCTATTTGTATATTAAACGTATTAAAAGACTTAATATATATAACACCAAGTTCGTAATAAATATGAGAAAAGAAAAGAAAGCGAGCTAAATTTAATCGGTGTAGTTTCATATTGTAAGTAAATATTGATTCAATATACACCTTTTCGTATTTTCTCATAATTGTGAAGAATTACTCTCAACTCATTCACTATATGTTGTTAAATCTGTGATTTTATGCTTTGAGATCGTTCTTTGAAAAAAAAAGTAGAATGAAAGCATGACAATATCAAGAAAAACAGAACTTATTTAAAATAAAGGTTTTCAGTGAAAAACATGTCATTTAAGTTGTGATCACAATCTCTGTTACTTTGCACCTCGAAATAAGAAAGGATACCTCTGGAACTGAGTGCAGTTACATTCCTTAATACATTGGTTGCCATACATATTCTTTTTACACGGACGACATCGACCTCCAGCTTCTGTAGTTGTTCCATTTTTACATTCTAAAAGAGTACTTATCAATTCGTTTAAAATTACCAAACATTAAAACTGACGGTTATATAATGTAAAATATTCACAAAATCGAACGGATAATTTGTAAACAAGTTTTATCGGCAATTGTTTAACCCTTTCCCTTTCAGGCATTTTAGACCTTTACTTATCGAAAAGACACTATCAAAGTTCAATTGAATACTGCATTCGCACCAATGGTCCTGCACATGCCATGTTGGACTCATATGAAAGATAATAGATCAAATATTTCAGAAAATTACGTTAAAAGATAATTCGTCCTTTTTTGGTCACGTGGGATGTTTCGAAATGTCACGTGACTTTTGGAGAAAATGTGAAAAAATACGAAATCCTTGGGACAAAAGTCGTGTAGAGAAATATTGTTGCGCTAATAGGGTAAGGTTTTGGTGGAAACACAATGCCCCAAGTCTGTTAAAGACAAACAAGTTATCATATTGGTATTAAAAGAGGAAATGCGTGCTATATGCCTTGAAATCTCGATGTCCGTAACATTCAAAATATCTGATTTCAGACGCTCTTTTCGTCCAATTTCAAACTCGGACACTAGTTTTTTGTCTAAATCGATTTCAGTCAAGCAGTAACCTAAATTTTGTTTTTCTAAGGGAAAATTCATTGAATTACTAATGATAACTCGATGTGGCGTACCCTGGACCGAACCCGAGGAAGTAAATGGGGGCAAGGGCAATTTGGCACACACATTCTTTTAAAAACAAACATAAGTATTTCGTTGGTTTTTCTTTTTGAAATTGAAAGTAAAGTTAAGTTAAGTTACATTTAATATAGGAAATAATTTTTCAACCTCCGGCAGTGAGAATCGAACACGCGATCTTTCCGCCTTGGGTTTGTTCAGCATACCCCTGCACCACCGGCATCGTTAGGAATATATTGAAATTTAAGTACTTAAGTCTACTACTCAAGACGTGAAAAAAAAAACATATGAAGATCCTCACCCAGCTTGTTTTCTATTAGAAATTATGTGTTCAGATAATATATTTTTGATGCCAAATGGCCAAATGCATGGTTTTTGCGCAAATATAGCAGGAATCCAGTTCTTAATCTGTCTTGTTTCCATTGGCATATACATTTTCCTTCATTTAAACAAAAGTGTTTTCAACTTTATCATACCCAAACACTTACGAAACCATGTTTTGTTACATCTATTTCAACTTTGCTAAAAAAATTCAGGACATTTCAGTGATTTTTATCTCTTTTACGATAAAATCTTTAAAAAATGACTACGGATTTTTAGCGCATTTCAAGTTTGTGTTTGCGCTGGTACACTAAAAATTACATTTTTAACTAGTGTACAAGTTAGAACTATTATTTTAATACCATTCTTCAAAAACTCACTGCACAGTTATTAAAAAAAGTCATAATTCCCCCCAAAAGGATAGTTTTCTATGCACTTCTTTTTGAAAATATTCTTTAAAATTCGAAGAAAAAAAAAAGGTTTTTACAGAATAAATACATGTCAGTAAGAGGCGAATTGACTATGAACTGATAATGATAGAAGTTTGATGCACATTCAATCATATTGCTGGTATCTTGAGGATTGATTTGAGCCCTTAACCATATCTGTACGTCAGCAAATGACGATGGAACAAGACTAAATGCCCAAAAAATATCTTAAAATTTGCTTCACCGGTAAGCTGTACCGGTGTGAAAGGGAAAGGGTTAAATTATTTCTAAACCGAACAAAATGTAAGGAGTTGTAAATGTCAATGCACACTTAGGGACTGAGACGGCGTTATCAATCAAATGGTATTATAGAGGAATAATTCCTCATGACAATAGAACCATCTATACGAAAAAAGATCAATGTTAAAACAACGTACTAGTAAAGCCAAAATTTTTCAATATAGCTGGAATGAGGTAATCGTAATATAGAATCATAATCGATTGAAATTGATTACATTTTCCCAAATAATCGATTTCGTTTACCTCAGTTAATAGTTTGATGACTAAGAACCAAGGTTAAATGAAAATGAACAACTGCATGCATTCCAAAGTTTATGGTAGTCTTTTTTGTACGTGTACAGATAAAAAGGAATGTTTAAATACTTGACTTATGACTTATCAAATAGCTTTATTCAAATAATTATATAGTTCTCTCAAAACTGCCTTATTTTTAACCAGATTTCCTGAAAAGTTTTACTGTATTTACAAATTTTGATACAAATGACTTGCAATGCCTGACTATCCTTTAAGACTTTTTACATGAAAACAAATAATTCTGTACTACATTGAAGTAAAAAGATTAATGGTATTTAAATGACTTCAAGAACAATAAGAAATACGAATTTTAGATTAGAATAGATACACCTTAGATTCATTAAAATATTATGATAAAAAATTCTCAATTGCCTCATTTTCTTTACTTATAAGATCATCAAAGACTTTTAATCAGTGATATGTACAATGTGTTTTGATTTCAATTATGTTTATTTAATAACATGTGAATTATGAGTGTCAGCTGTACATTACAATGCCTTATGTTACAACTTTAACTTAATTAACAGTTTTATAACTTGTTATTAAGGATATTATCCAAAACAAGAGATAATTCATTTGAAATTGATATCCAAACATAAGCTATTGAACCTTTTTTATTTTTATTTTTTAGAGGAAAAATTGTAATGAGATATATCTAAATATGTTAGCAAATAATGAGCAAAACCTCAAACAAAGTTTGCAAGCATTTAATTGGAAAGTTTTGGTACAAATGACAAAACGGAGTGACTGGTGCATGTGTCCATGTTATTGTGGGATCTTTATCTTGATCTGGTTGAACATTTTTTTTCAAGAATTCTAAAAATTGTTTGGATCTTTGATACAAGCATCATCTCAAAATAAAGTCATCATAGATAGCAGATTTAAAACAACTGTCTGTCAACAAAACATTTGGAAACACAGTCGTAAATGATAATTTTGTAAAGTTCTAAATTTCCGCTATAAATATTGTAAACAGCATAATAGTGTTTTAACTTTCTATAGTTATTTGAAAAAAAAAGAATTGTAGCATGTTATTGACAGTAATCGAAATTAATGTTATAACTTTTGATTAAGTAATCGATTGTAATCGATTACATACACATATCAGAGTAATTGATTATTAATCGATTGCACACAAATCCTGCAAGCAATCGATTATTAATCGAATCCGTTTCTGTTTTAAATTTTCATGAGACCTTTGGTATAATAAAAAGAGGAATAAGATTTCCCGCCATTTTCAATCTAATTACACCACAAAAGAGCATACAATTTCATGAAATTTTGTATATCTGATTGCCGAAAGCATTAACACAATAAAAATAAAATTCATACCGTCCACTTCCCTTTAAACTGTTTTTATTGTTTTACTGTTATAAAGAGTTTTCCTCTATAATACCATTTGATTGATAACGCCGTCTCAGTCACTAAATGTGCATTGACATGTAAAACTTCTTACATTTTGTTCGGTTTGAAATTAACTCAACCAATTGCCAATAAAATGGGTTTTTTTGTCATGGCTACTTTAATGCTTTTTTGTTTGTTATTTGTTATTCATGACAGCAGTTGAAAAAAATATGTTGTCTTTGCGATTTGAAGTGCGAGACGGAAGTCCAATACAAAGAAAACAAGTTCACCAAAGGTTAGTTTCAAGGTTCGCATTTATTCTAGTCGAACACAAAACAATAATTGTGTTTCTCAATAGTTTAAAACAGAAGTTGCATTAACACATTTCTAACAGAATATAATATTGTTTTACAGCACCGTTGTGTCTTCGAATGAATTAGATACAGGCAAACGGTACTTAATATATCATTTAGTATTATTTGATACAAATTAATAATAGTTTCGACCCAAATTAGTTTTATGTTTCATATGTAAGTGCAAGACATTTTCATTAGTACATTAGTCAAATGCTTTGAATTTTATCTTGTTCGAAGCCTACAATATAAATTTATATGGAATTGTAGATTAAGTGAACTTTTTTTTAACTTTAATTAGTCATTTTATTTTCCATATTTCTGTACAAAAATACTGAATGACTTATGCATACCATTCAGTAAACAAATATAGAGAGAATTGTTTTTATTGTTTAAAACACAAAAGACCTTCATTTTTAACATCAATTTGTTTAACCATTGAAAAAGATAGAAGATGCTGTTAAAAAATTATTCATTCATTTCAAATTTTATGTTATCTGTACTGTTTTTTCACATTAGGATTTCCCACTCATATTCATTGTTCATAAAAAATCTATATCCAGAAAGGCAAATCAATATATTTAATATTGTTTATAAAATAAATCAGTCAAAAGGTGAATGAACAATGTCACGATCATTGAAACATCCCGGAAGGGTGTGCATTGTATTAAATGAAACAGGAAAAACAATAATCCAATTAAATACATTGAATACAAAAAAATGAAAAAGGATGTGCCAAAGTTATATTAAATGAATGTTCCATTCATATTGTATTTAAACAGGCTCATTCGTCTAACTCAGATTGAAAAAGCATGATTTAAGTACTTCTCAGAAATATTACATATGTCGTCAACCTTCAAATCCATATAAGATCTGTGATATATTAAAGATAGAAAAAGTTTACGAAATAAAATATACTGCTTATGAAATGAATACAGCGGAAATTGATCTCAAGTGGACGATCTTACCACAATTAAATAAACAACAGATAACTCACATATTAAAAGCTATATCTAAATTAAGTTTTATCTTTGAAATGATAAAAGGTTGCATTTAAATTATATCTTTGTTGAACAAAACAAAAACTATTCAAACAAGGATATGCTGAATAAAACATACTATTGGTCCGTTTACATAGGATACAAATCAACGAATAGCAATGTGACTTTGAAATGGAGCAACAAACAATAAAACGTAATGCTCTGTTCCTTTCCTTTTGTTTATTATGTGCATGAAATGATTTTGTTTTAGAAATTGAGACAATACATCATTTCTGTTCAGTTGCGGACGTATTCATAAATTAACAGCTTTATAACACAAACTCGTTCGTTCTATCTTAGTTTACAGATAGAAACTAAGTGGTACAAAAATATATCATATCCAGGAAACAACGACTCTGTAAACCTTACGATTCAAAAGCTTTGTATTATCAATAATAATAATAAAAAAAAAAAAAACATTCATCTGAAATATTGAACTTTGTAAAACATAGTTTGTAAAATTAAAAGCAAATGAGTCATGCCGAAAACATGCTTCCATTCTTTTATCAAAAATTATTTAGTGTTGTTTGTAAATGGAATTGCTAAGCCTGTATGATTTAACACATAATTAGATAAATATGATAAAAAATCAGTGCAAACGATACAATGATTCCATTGGGCTGACCACCAATCAAGCTAGCGACCTATGAGTTTGTGTATTTACTCGATCATTATAATTATGCTTTGGCATTACATGATATTTGTCCCACCAATGACTACGAATATGTGCTACTTGTCGTATCCGTAATCTGATCCTCATTTTGCTCGTTTAAAACATCGCCAAATTCGATCTTTCGTAAATGTTTTTAAAACTTTCCTTGATTTACACGAAGGCTGTCACACGTGGAAGGAGCTGCATACCCGTACGAGTGGAGCATCAGAATTTAGTGGGACTTATGTTTTCCGCTCTTATTATATTTGAAATATGTTGTTTGTCCTTTTGTCCGTTTGTCATTTTTCTATTTTGGTTTTTGATTGCGGCCTTGGTATCTAATTCATTTCAGAAAAAATTGCATTCAATGAAAATGTCCAATAACAGGCATCCTTCAAATTAAATCTTTCCCGTACTGGAGAGTTGATGGTATTCTCGTAAACTTGCTATCCACTAGCAGCAACAATGTTCGAGATTAACAATGTAAACGTATGAGATCGATTCAAGTTGAGAAGTAATTTTCAAAATTTACCTATGCATATTCCTTTGATAGCTTCGTAGTTATAGCAGCAATCTTCAAGTCTGAAATATGAACAAATAGAATTGAAGTCCAAAACTGATAAAACTAGAGTCAGAACTACTGTATTGTAAAAACTCATAAGTTCAATAACTGTTGCATTTTTATCTAAAGCAAATAAGATTTAAGCTGATATTTTGTAAAAGTTAGACCAAGTTATCGTCATGTAATGCCACTAAAGGCGTCATTATGTGCAAAATATAGTCCCTGACATAAACTGAACTTGTAGATCTGAGTGCTTGTCAATTCGCGGGACAACATTACAACTAATTGCGAAATAGACTCAAATAGCGTATCAAAGTTATATCCAATTTTAAATAAATATCAGAGGTTTTCTTTTCTTGTGCAATCGATTGTGTACCGCTTCGAGAACGTTTTATATACGTAGTAACTGCAAGGTTAGGTTACTACCTTACACATGTAAAACATGTAAAATTCTATTTATTACATAAGTAGATATAGTAAGATGTGGTATGAGTGCCAATGAGACAACTCTCCATCCAAGTTACAATTTATAAAAGTAAACCATTATAGGTCAAGGTAAGGCCTTCAAACACGGAGCATTGGCTCACACCGAACAGCAAGCTATAAAGGGCTCCAAAAAATTAATAGTGTAAAACCATTCAAACGGAAAAACCAACGGTCTAATCTATATACAAACGAGAAACGAGAAACACGTATGAACTACATAAGCAGACGGAAACTACTGTAATCAGATTCCTGACTTAGGACAGGTGCAAACATTTGCAGCGGGATTAAACGTTTTAATGGTACCAAACCTTCTCCCTTTTCTGAAACAATAGTATAACATCACAACATAGAAAAACACACCATAGAATATCAATTGGAAGGCTTAACTCAATCAAAAAACGTAAATTAACTCACAATGAACGAATAAATTTGACCTGTGACACCTGAATACCAAATACACAGTTAATAAAAAATTACAAGGGACAAATAATTAAAGTCAAAAGTGAATAAACAGGTTTAAACAAAGTTAAAGTATGATATCACTGTGAAATTTCAAACAATTTTTAGAAAATCATCACTTTTGAAGAAACCTGCGTCATATTATACACAGGTATATGAAAATAATTTTGTTGTTAAGTATACTTCTGCTTCAGTGTGTATGGAATCTTCCGTTTAGGAATACCAAGAAATTTCTTTAATATCAATAAAACTAATCTAACACTTGGTACATATGGGGTGAATATCAACAATAAAAATATACAATTAGTGCTATATAAAACTTCCTGTACAGGTCCAAGAACAACATCTAAGGAAAAATGAAATAATTTTGAAGTTCATAGTACGAAGAAGTGAAAATTAGTAGCAAATTAAATACCAAATAATCAAAGCTGGTATATAGACAAGATCCATGTTAATATTAAATAACAAAAAAAACATTACAAATAGTATCAACAGGTCAAATTAAAAAGAAAGTACGATTTGAGAGTACTCGCAGTTACTGACAGCTAGTTAAAAGCCAAAACAATTAATAATAAACAATCATGCATCAGAGACTTTACAAAAAAAGAGAGGGAAAATAAATTTTTTCCTTTGAAAGAATGGCTATTGATCGACGACATATTGAAACATAAAATTGCTTGTTTACTTCAAACAGTCCAAATTCAAAACGAAATATATCTGAAATTCTAATATGACAACCTATATATCGTCAACCAGTATAATCACATTATATCTACTTTTAGCGCAAGCGTATAGTGTACACTAGGACATAAATCATCAGCATCCCTTATGTCTGAAATTGGATGTCAAGCATTTATTGGGGGTCATAAACCACACCCTGCTTGGGAAGGGAAACATTTCTTCCTGCTGGACCAATTAACAGGTGTACTCCTAGGTGTGTAATTTTACTGCCACAGATTGACAATTTTGTTTAATATTTTGTACATCCAAAGGTTCATGTTTACAGGTGAACTTTGGATAGAAAAAAAGTTAATCTTGAAATAGAAAAAATCCATAAAACAGGAAATGAAAAGATATCTCTGTTGTATAATTAAAAAATATATTAATTATTTGTACATATTCAAAAATTATATGATCTAAATCATATGTAAATGCTATCTTTATTTATTACTATATCATAATGATCAAAATTATTATCAATCAAATTATATTCATTTTGTAATATATTTCAAAAAAAAGTGCTAAGGTTGAAGGTTATAAGAAAATTAGCCAAATGTCATAAAATAAAATGTGTTGTACAGTGTGGCAAATTTAATAATGATATTAGATGAACAGTTTCCTACAATGTACTTTTTCTTAAAAAGATATTATTTCAAGGATTTCCTCTTTCTTGTTCAACATGTTCATTCAATAGTAAACCAATTAACTGTGGCTATATTGTCCTATCCAAAACTGTAGTTTAGTTAAAATAATGAATTCGTTATATGAATTGAAAACATGTCTATGGGTTTTATGGCAAATGTCCCGTATCATTTATATATATATAAATCATGTAAATGCAGTATAATTTTTACATTCACACACTGTTGAACTATTTCAAATATGAACAAATTTTGGGTAATAGAAATTTCTTCTACCATGTATACTACAAAAGAAAATTAATTATAAATTCTTACAAATACAAAGCTTACCAATAATATTATAATTATTATATTTACTTGTTTAAAATTCATTTAGATTTTACCTGTAATTTTATGTGTTAATCTCTGATGAACAGTATTGCCTTTAATTAATACCTGACAATTTTATTACACCTGTTTTGTCACCTATTCCCCTAATCAGAATAAAATCACAACGGGTGGTCTGAAAAGGACCTAAATGCCCTGCATGTCAGACCAACAAAAAATGCTCAGCTTTTTTCAGACTATGTTCATTTGAACTGTAATGAACAAAATTGGATGTTCTGCCTTTAACTACGGGTTTGGCATTTATATTCGTATTTTACCACTCGCTATCTCTCGGGATAAAATAATTGAATAATTTCTTAAATAAGGTGTACGTTTATTTTCAAATTTCGATAGGTCCTATTAAATTGACTTTGTGTCAAACATATCAAAGAAAATTCAACGAGAAATGTCTTCTGTATCGTATGCCCTTAAGTCGATTCTAAAGTATAATGTACTATGTTGTATTAAACAGGGAAATCGTTGCATCACTCACTGCCATGTAAAACTTTAACAGGATTTCCAAAAGGTCATTAAAGTCGTCATCAATACTTTTTGCGCCCCTTATTTAATAGTACGGCACATGTAATTATCCTATATAAACGTACAGAAGGTGAGGTAAAGTTACTGTTAGCATCATTGAATTGGAAAACTAAAACAGTTTCTCAAAATTAGTATAAGGTTTTGGATTTTCCAAAAATTTGGCTACCGAACATCACCAAATGCAGTTAAATACAAACTTTTTATGCTATCAAACCGTATAATAAATATGTAAATTAGTGTCTTTAATTTAATGTATTTTGTTTTGCATATGTGTTTTTATTGAGGTCATAAATAAATTAATCTTCCATTTAAAGAAACATTTGCGAAATTGTACGAATAATTTTATATTGAGATTTTTCTTCTGAAGGGGTACATGTAGGTCTGGGTAACACAAGCATTTTACTCTGGTTTAATTTTTCTTATATTTATACAATTGAATAGTTGGGGTCCGTGCACGATATGAAATTCACCGTTGCATTTTATGTTTGGGATATACTGAATATGACTACTTTTAATGTACCATTATCACAGTCGAAAACAACAAGGCATATATGTACATTGTTGTCTCGTCTGGCACATCTTAGTAATATGAAGAGTCACGACTGTTAAACAGTTATGGAAATATTTCTAGCCTCAATGTGAATAAGTGGTTGAACATTAATAATCATGATGAAAATTCAGTCACTCACATATATCGCATTTAATATTTCAACATTACCAGAAAAAAACAATATCTTGTAACACTTTTAAAACATTGGTGAAAGAATAATTGTTTATTTACCTGAATAACAACTTTTATAGGTTTTTTAATAAACAAAATCTTGCAAAAATTTGGTTACAGCCATTACAAAATGTTTGGACAAATTTTAGATTTTTTTCTGTATGCAGTCTCATTTGCAGTATTTTTTGTACGATTTTATGAAAACTGTAAGGTCTAAATAGAAATTGTAGTAACCTTTATGCGTGAAATCCTTTTTATTTAGTAACGGACGATTAACCTTAGGGCGAATTGACATATCGACATGAACAACACTTAAGATTAGTAAATAATGTCAAAAGTCATTCCCAAAAATTCATTAGTACATATCTGTTTAGGATATAGATATAAGAAGCTGTTTAGAAGCATTTCATGCATGAATGATAATTTTCAACTTTTATCCGATTTTTATTTTTGAACTGTCTTAGAAAAAGGTTTGATGCTTTCATTTAATGCTTGGGACAAACACACTTGTCCAATTTTCTTAGATGCGTCGGCATCATTTTTATAATAAAATGTAAACAACATATTATGTGTTACGCTTTCGTCTCTTTATGAATAACTACTGTCAAAACTCACAAATGACTTCACAAGCTTACAATATTGGAAACTATAATATTTAGTTCTACATGCCACCAAACAGATTTTTGGACAGATTTTTAATCAAGGGAATATAATTCTACCGTTGAGATAATATTTTAATTATTTTTATATTTTTGACATAGTTTTATAGTGATTAAGATTATAACACAATGTGGACTGCTGAACCCTATTTTTTTACATTTTTACCTATCATGTCTGTTTGTTTCGTTCACACATTGTTGTCAATATAATGGAACTATATCCGTCTGTCATACAAGATAGAGGTTTAGCTAGCTATAAAACCATGTTTAAACCACCAATTTCTTCATAAGGAAATGCCAAGTCAGGAATATGACATTTGGTTTCCATTTATGTGTTTGAGCTTTTCATTTTGCCATTTGATAAAGAAATTCCCTTTTTAATTTTCCTTAGAGTTCTGTTTTTTTTTTTTTATTTTACTTTTTAAATAAAATTATGTTATTGGCAACAGCTGAAGAACTATGTGTAAAAGTAATCGCACATTGTGATATGTGTTGAAATAAAATGTGCCTTGTCATGAATTGAAACTTACCCATTGCTGCTGTAACAAACCCCGTTCGTTGAATTTCTTTGAGAGGAACTTCTTATTACACAAATCAGTAATACGATCACTTGATAGTTCATTTTAAATCGATTACAGAATAAATCATTAACAAAAGTACCCATATACAAATGGTTATAAAAAGTAAGGAAGAATTCGAACAATATCGAAGTATAATTTATGTTGAATTACTCAAAATGATTCCAAATAGATTGACACCGTACACAACGGATGTTCTGACTTTTATATCGCTTTTTAAAAAAAGTGTTGTACTATTAAATTATAAAATTCGCCTTCCAATTTATTTGTCAAACCATGAGCAAACATGTTGAAATATTGAATAGGAAAACAGTTTTAGCAAAGTATTGCATAATATCTTTTACCAACATATTCATTACCATATTTATCATGCGTTGAAGCGTAAACCTTTACTCCATGTTAAATGTGTATTTGCTTTATGTTAAAGGACTTGCTGTGATATGAGATTTACCGCAGCCTGTTAAAAAAATCCGCATCTTTGTTTTTAGTATTAAAGAAAGCGTATAGGGATTAATGGCTTAAGTTATATTTGCTCTACCATGTCCTTACTTTTCCTGGGGAATGTCGCTTTATATAGTCTAATTAATGCTATAATTGTATATATTTTATACGTTCATTTAATTTTTACAGATGGAGATCCAAGTAGAATGTTTACATGTATATTCCTGTAATTAAAGTACATGTCAAACATGTTAATTGTAAAAACAATGACTGCCGAACTCTGAAATGACTTTAATTGAAAGGAATAAGGATGAGATTGTTAACATTGAAGAAATTAGTCAATGATGATTACGTTGGTAATGAACATAATACTGTTATAAAAAATATATCAGTCAAATCATAGTCGGTGAAACTACAGTTCCATCGGCAGGGTATCGACAGAAGGGTCGATCTATCTGAACAGGTACTGTTTAAAAAGAAAATGTTAACATCTTTGAAAGGAAAACAATTCAGTCTTAAGACCATCCAAAGATAATTAAAAAAGAAAATTTTAGGTGTGAACACATAACACCTATGTTATTATAACATTGTTTGAAAATGGAACTTTCAATATTAAGCTCGAATGTTTTAAATAGAAAGGGAATAACAAACACAATTGCGACGACAAAGATTACTTCAGCAATTATTTTTTCAAAGATTTGAAAGAGAATCAGAAACAAATTGATTGATAACTTCTGAAGCGGAAACTTTTTTCTGTAATTAGATAAACAGTTTACACAGAGATATGCCCTGTCTGTTTGTAATTTGAAAGTAAAATGCAAATCTTGAAATTAAAATAGCAAGCAATACTTAATAAGTAAAAGATGCAAAATATTAGGTTCATGACTGAAGGTACAGAGACAAATAATTTTCCTGGAAATAAGTACAAACTGTATGCAATTGGTATTACAAATGCATTCCAAATATCAATCATTTATCATGGTAGTTCCCCTTCATCTGACATAAAAACAATCTTAAACATGTTAACTATGCAAACATTTCAAAGTCGATAGACCATGACTGATGTGGCAGGGCAAATTAATCACAATGGAAATGAGATGTGCCAATGCTTATATAACTGCATGCGAAATTTCAAAAACATATCACAAATGGTCCCCCTTAAACTGACCTGATCACACATTAACATGTACACTAAACAAAAGTTTCCAAGTCAATAGGCCATGACTGAGGGGGTTAGGGCAAATAATCTCCATGGAAATGAGATAAGTCAATATTTATACAACTGCATACCAAATATCATTGACTTAAGTGGTTCTCCATAAACTAACCTAATCATAAAAATATGTGCAATGCAAAAAATACGCGTATTGACAAAAGGTAAGACTGTTAATGTTCAAATCGTTAGTTGTTTTTGTCTTTTGTTGACTGTTCATCTTTTATTGGTCAAGATACGTTATTTTTTTCCCTCATCAATGATTTTGGTTGCTTCCATGTGATTTTCTCTCCTTTGAATGCTTAATAATTGAAATTTTATCATAAACATATTCTTCAAATCATGCTAGTAGCAATGCGCAAAATGTTTTGGTTGTAACTGTAGGGACTGGCTGTTCAGTAGTATTTGTAATGTTCGAGTGGTAGAAATGAAAAGCAAGATTTCAGTTTCAGTGTGGAAGTAATACATGTACATGTGTAATATAAGTAAAATAACAAAAATACAGAACTCCAAGGAAAATTCATAACGGAAAGTCCGTTATCAAATGGCAAAATCAAAAGCTCAAACTCATCAAAGGAATGGAAAACAGCTGTCGTATTCCTGACTTGGTACAGGCATTTCCTTGTGTAGAAAATGGTGGATTAAACCTTGTTTTATAGCTAGCTAAACCTCTTACTTGTATGAACCATATACCATAGCACAATAACACAATGACGAGGGGTATAAATACCGAGCCACGCCAAACGGATATTAACAAAAATTGACTACACAGTATAGGTAATAATTTACAAAGACAAATAAAAGAACACTATAACACGTAATTAAGATGATAAACAACGTCAGTACCTAGAATCTATACCTAAAGACCATTATGTATTATTTATGGAGTTGATACGGAATATTTATCAACAAGGTCTAGGTATCTTCTGATGAACCTTTTTTAGAAAACGGACGAGAGGTTCTTTGACATAGCCCTGGTTCATCAACTTTCTGATCAGACACTGGTGACGTTTTATGAGTAGCAGCTGCAAGCTCTTGAATACCGAATGAGTTGGGATGCATGTGAAGTTGGTATAAGATTATAACTATGCATGTACGAGTCATGCTCCTTTTAAAGCAGCATTCGTGTTAGTTTTAAAAAAAATCAAGTCAACTTTGGAGCGTTCTCTAAAGATTGATTGACTGTTTGCTAGTTGGTGTTTAACACTGCTTTCAGAACAGTTGGTTATATCATAGCCGCCAGTTTCTATAGGCGGAGGAAGCCTGATTACCCGACTACAATGAAATAAATGAAGACTTTATAAGATTTGGTTTATCTAAAGTGTTGTTATGGATATACTTTCACCGGGAAGTATGAACGCTGAGTATGCATACATATTTGAGTAGCTTTCCATAAACAAAATAACCATAGTATCTTAGGTTAATTTTGCCAATTTTGGACCTTGATTTCTTAATGATTTATAAATTTCAAAAGGGAGTTTTAAGAATTGCATGATTTTAATATCACCAGTGTCAATTTACTTACTTGGCTAATGTTTTCCTCGCACACTCAATATTCAAAGTAAAGATATTTATTTATACAAGTAGTAATTACTGATTCATAACAGCTGATCGAAATAAATACGCAATTATAGAGTACTGATTTGATATAAAAACGAGGATACATATTGGAAGAATTAAAAAAAAAAGTGGTTAAGAAACAAGGCTTTTAAGTGTCAATATTGAATTTCTGAATGAAAACAATATACTGAAGTTGTCTGAAAAAATAAAAAAAATTATGATAGTCGATCCAACATTTTTTTTATTTTTTTGAAAGAAATACCCCAATATGATTTCCATTGTTTAACATGTTTTTTGACAGTATACACATATTTTATACATGTATTAGAACCAATCATTTACTCAAGTTACAGCACAAGTACGACAAAAGATTTTTGAGCTATTTTTTTCCAATATATTATTCTTAGAAAACGATTGAACTACATGTTTGGTACTACCACTTTATTCCTCACTTTATTTGATAGTTGTTTTGAATGCCATTCTCTAAGAATATTGAAATCTACAGAGATATTATCCTACGATCGAGCTGTTAACGTTAGTGAGTTACTTTAAATAATAAATAAAAAAAACATATCTATTGCGGAGAGAAGTAATCGTAGCTACCTGTAAGATGTTGTAGCTGATCTAAATTTCACTTGAAAAGAAATACATGTATTTTGTACTTGAGACACAATACCAAGCACTAAATGATGATAACTTTCCGATTCCACAAATAAGTACAGAGGTCATTTGATACTTCATTATATTTCGATAAGGGAAAGTAAATTGAATTGCGGCAGTAGGCGTCGACAAATGGTCTGAATAATTGCGGAAGAATTGTTTGAACAATGGGACATTTTTAAGTAGAATTACTCATAAAAAAGAGACTTCAGTGAAGACAGATTAAGGAAAGACAAGACAAATACTCTTATATTGGATTCCATTTAAATAGTGTTTAATTGGGAAAACATGTTTTATTTCTTAAAATAAATTCATCTTTTTAATTAGCTGAACTCTTTGATCTGTTTCTTTTCTGTTTGTTAGTTGTTGTTTTTTTTTTTTTTGTGTTTAAGACAGATCTGATCTCTCATCGCTTTCCACATAGCGTGAAATCTAATCACTTTATACAACGTATCAACGTATATGCTTTGCCTTCCGGAACACCTAAGATCACCCTCGGTCTTTTGGTGGGGTCAGTGGTGCTCAGTCTTTAGTTTTCTTTGTTGTATTTTGTAAACTGTTGTTTGTCTCTTGGTCTTTTTTCGTTTTTTGTCAAAGCGATGTCAGTTTATTTTCGACTTATTAGTTTGAATATTCCTTTGGTATCTTTTCTAACTTATTTTCACTTTTTTTAATGTTGTGTGCAGTTTTTTAATTTTCTCATGTGAGACTTGGTTGGTCACAGCCATGTAACAGTTTAACTTAAATGTCATTTGCTTGACTCAGGCCGTTATCATTCACTGTTAGATTGTTTACATTTTGTGATGCAGAGAATTTATAACTGACTATATGGTAATTGTTTTTCTAATTGTTGAATGAGTTATGATAACCTGTAGTTGTCAACATTCCTGTCCTTAAATCTTCGAGTGAAAATTTGTATCATTAGCAATCATACCAGATCTCCTTATTTCTAAATCGCACTTATGTCTATCAAATTATTCAAATCGACTTTTTAAAAATCTAATATGTTTACATACATGTATCTAATGGAACCGAAACAAGTTCAAATGAGATTGCATGACAACTGCTACTTACATATCTGTACACCGTTACTAAGGTCTTCTTGAACATGACCTGATATATGAGCTTTTGTTCAAATATGAGGGCTTAACTGTTGCTCTGAGATTTAGAACAGCTTTATAAAGAGTATTTCCTTTGCTTTTGCTTTTGTAAAGAGTGTCATATACAAAGGATATTGTGGTATGAATTAATTGATTTTATACCCCTTTTTCCATTTTGATGTGTCTTTATGTTGTAAAAAAACTAGTGTGTAATGTTTCATAGATGAATAGAATGAGATATATGGTATAATTCAATGAAACAGCAACCCAACGTCAGAAAAAAATTAAAGACATCTTGAGGGCAACATACAGCATCTCAAGCTGTAAAGTCTAAAGAAGTTATGAATGAATTGATCAGAAACAGTCAAAGATATGAAATTAACACAACATATCAAAACTTATGCAAAACATTAAGATATGACATTTGACAACTACTGAAAAGGTTCCTAACTAGTTTTCTGAGTTTTCTACCCTCCCTACTTTTCTTTCAAATCTCTATCAGTAAATATACAAACATTTTCTTATGTTCTTCACTTAGTGGTTTCTAGTCTGTATGGTTTTCATAGTTGAGATCAAGGACACTACTTGTATGACAAAATATGCATATAAAACAAAAATAAGTTGGAAATGCTTTAAAATTAATTAAATAAAAGTAACACAACCAAGTTTTAACAAAGGCACCCTTCCAGATTAATAAATTCAGTAATGCTCAGACGGCAAAATACAAGATATTATTATAATTGTGTGACCTTAAGTACGAAACATAGTTCAATCTAAAAAGTAGTCAACATGTGCATATCGTACACCGACTGGTTAATGTATTTTTATGACTGCACATATTTTACTTGATTTTCATATGATGAAGACATAATCTTTCAATCAGTTTAACTGTAGTCCTTTGTTCATTTATGTATCATTGTCTTAGTTTCTTTTGTTACCTATTCTGACATCGGACTCAGACTTCTTTTAAACTGAGTTTTACTGTGCGTATTGCTATGTGTTTCTTTATTCTACATTGGCTAGAGGTATAGGGGGAGGGTTGAGATCTCACAAAACATGTTTAACCCGCCGCATTTTTGCGACTGTCCCAAGTCAGGAGCCTCCGGCCTTTGTTAGTCTAGTATGTTTTTTAATTTTAGTTCCTTTATATGTTTAAGAGTTTAGTGTGACGTCCATTTTCACTGAACTAGCACACAATTTTAGTTAGGGGCCAGCTGAGGACCACCTCCGGGTGCGGGATTTTCTCGCTGCATTGAAGACCCATTGGTGGCCTTCGGCTGTTGTCTGCTCTTTGGTCGGGGTTTTCTCTTTGACATATTCCCCATTTCCATTCTCAATTTTATAATTTTGCGTCATCAGAAGCATCCGAGTGACTGTTAGTGTCTTCCCAAGAACAATATATTTTGTTTAAACACGAGTTCTTTGATTCTACTTTAAAATCAAAGTCACCACGGAACGATTTCTGTTCAATAATCTTCGCCTTGTCTTCATCAGATGGTTTGCTGGATTCCATTGCATCACAATTGTTTATTGATATACTGCATTCAGCATGCACGTTTATGTAATTATGTAAATTGCCAGTTGTGATTACAGATAAGGAAGCATCTCCCAGCAATTTTTTATCATTTCCTACTTTTGTTTCTGGGGACTCCTGGTTCTCAATTGCGTGACTTTTTATTTCCCAATCTTTCTGCAGCGGTTTGTACACATTATAGTATGAATTACTTGTGACATTTTCATCAAACCCTGCTGAACTTTCGAAACACTTATGAACCATCACAGTGACTTCATAACCATGTGAATCGTCTTGACAATTTTCCTCACTTGGTTGATATGGATTATGATATGCTGTATTATCTTGATTCACAACGTCTGAGTTGGACGAATTCTTTTTGTAGTGTTCGGTCTTGTAATTGGTGATTTTCATTTACTTCCATTGTGAAATACGGATGGAGGTATCCTGTGTCACCAAGATCAGTACTGGTTGTAATAGATAGTCTCTCTTCGGAATCACAATCAATAGTTTCGTAATGAGATTCATGTGATGTAACGTTTAAATCCGTCGTGTCAAATGATAATTCGTTCTCTTTGACCTCATCATAAACGCCAATATATGGAGAGGGTTCTAAAGGTTCTAATATCACTTCTTCATCTGTGATTTTTGATTTAAAGGATAGCCGTTTTCTGTATGTGCGAATCAAACAACCCCAACCAGTAAGACTCAAACAACTAGTTATACACAGTGTTAAAATCATCCATTCCGATATTGACATTCCTTCAAAAATGAGTGAAAATAACAAGAACTGCAGCTATGATTAGTTAAAATAGAAAAATATACCTTATTTAACATGCAAATACACACTTATGCACATTTATTCAGTTTCTTTCACATCGCTTATCTTGTTTGATAATTTTTGACTGAATAACAACACTGTTTGTGGATAACCTTCCATAATGTTTAAAACATATATTTAATATTGTGAAAGGGTCTATCTCAAAAAACCGATATTGGCTAGTCTGTCCATATCATTTAATTTTCACAATACAGTTGACAAAAAAGTGCTGTGACATCTGACGGCCATTGTAGTGCGTGCTGGGATCTTTAGACGTCAGAACGCATTATATACAATGATATATAAAACATAAAAACGCTGACACTTGGCGCGGCCAGTTGATGTCAAGAGAACTTAAAAGATTCCTGGTTAATCAGATAAACTACTCATGATAACTCGCTACCTCAGTCATATTTCTCTAAGAATGTGTACTTTTTTGTTCTCCGACTACCATCCATTAGCACAAACAAAAAGATATAGGAAGATGTGGTATGAGTGCCAATGAAACAACTCTCCATCCAAGTTACAATTTATAAAAGTAAACCAATATAGGTCAAGGTACGGCCTTCAACGCGGAGAATTGGCTCACACCGAACAGCAAGCTATAAAGGGCCCCAAAAAATTACTAGTGTAAAACCATTCAAACGGAAAAACCAACGGTCTAATCTATATAAAAACGAGAAACGAGAAACACGTATGAACTACATTAACAGACGCAACTACTGTAATCAGATTCCTGACTTAGGACAGGTGCAAACATTTGCAGCGGGATTAAACGTTTTAATGGTACCAAACCTTCTCCCTTTTCTGAAACAATAGTATAACATCACAACATAGAAAAACACACTATAAAATATCAATTGGAAGGCTTAACTCAATCAAAAAACGTAGATTAACACACAGTGAATGAATAAATTTGACCTGTGACACCTGAAAAAAAGCTGTATTCCTATTAACACTACATTTTGAGCGTCATACAGTCGTTTTGTCTTATTTATTACAATCTGGCTTATTTTCTTCAAGAATTTGTAATCATTGGAGCTTCTTTATGCACATAAGTTTGCATACGCTACGATAGCATACAAAAGATTGAAAGAAGAGATATACCGTGTTAACATATGTGGCCAACGACGGCTTTGCATACCAGCAAGTCTATGTCATGGAACGACATTACGCAGCCACGCGAAAAAATGTTCAAAATGAAAGGGCATATACAAACAAATAAAGGGCGTACCGGAATAAAGCATTTGTTTGTGCTACAAGATGGTAGACTGTGAATAGAAAGAAAATGTTCGGGGATGAAAAATATTTATGAAGATAACGATGTATGAGTCATCTGCTTGACAATGGATATTTCAATATACAGCAACTGCCCGCCAAAGACACCCAACGGCCCTAGCAATTACTAAACAAAGGCCGTCAGCGTCAAAGCAATCTCCGATTATTATCTGTACATTTATTTGTTGAAGTTTCAATATATTATATGACATTTCATTTCTTCAACATGATCAATGTCGTCTTTTAAGGCTTCTTATTTACTTTTTATCATGCAAGGTACATTAATACAGCGTAGTGCATTTACTTTTTAATGTAGAAATATTAAGACTGTGTGTGTCCTGTCAAGCAAGGAAATACTCGTGTGTTTATCCTATGCAAGTATGAATGCAGTAATTCATAAACAATAAATAATTACTTTTTTACTTACCACTCTTAATACCAGTTGTTTCTTTTGTACCGATTGTTTCATTTGGAAGTAAAGCTGGTTCAGTATTCCCTACAGAGGCTTTTGTTAATGATTACAAACATTGTTTTTGCATGTCTTATACATAATTAATATGATTATATTAAAAACTACTTGCGCACTTGATTCCGTATGTCTCTATGGTTTTACTATCGTTATCGGTAGACAAATACAATGCTGGCTGGTATTTTCGTTCGTCCTATTATTCTGTTATAGATCATGCATATTCTAAAGTTTTTCTTGTCGTATATTACACACCCAGAAGTTCAGAATTGATAACAAAAGACCGACCGTATGAAGGTCTTTTTATGTGCAATCTTGATACCCAAGGCGTGTTATATGTCAAGAAAAGCATTGACGTATGTGTATTATCTGACTAATATACCATAAAATAATATTACTTTCTGCAAAGATTTACAGGACATTGTTTCCCATTTTACCGACTACATTTAAGTGGGAGATTCTTGTCTTATCCATTTCAATATAACCATGATAACCACAACCAACAGCTCGATTTCAAGGTGAAATAAAACTCACTAATCTAGATATAATCGTAAGTACATGTAATCACTGTCCAGTTACTTAGTAATATAAAGTGTTGCCGTATTAAATTTAAAGCAGGAAGCAAATGTTACGGTGTATGAAAAAAAAACAAAAACAAAAAACAAGTCACTTCGCCGCGGTATATGATTTTGATATCAACTTAAAGGATTTTCTGTTTCGCTTGTTTCATCACACTTTTCTTCGGAAAAGCCGATCATATTTTCCAACAATTTTAAATAAATTAACCGAAAAAAATAGTTTTCCTTCGACTAAGCATTACTTTCTCTTATGGAAAATGAGAATCAGGATACAATATAATGACCTCCTTCCATTAAGCTACGTGGCTATTTTCCTTTAGAAATGGAGAATATTTGGATATTGAATTGTGTAAGATATGTACATAAATGTTTTAAAACAGTACAAAGACAGCACAAATCGGAATGTACACGTAACACGAAAAATAGACATCCGTAGGTCATAGATAAGGTGTGAATCAATATGATTTTAACACACTATTGTTTTATAACATGATGGTGATAACATGTGGCATCTTTTCAAATTGTCTATAAAATCTATTAAATTTTCGATATTTGACAGAAAAAAGATTAAACATGTTAAAGTTTACTTTATTTATAGAATACTGGAACTCAAATTGAAATATAGGTCAAGGTACCAGGTTGTTTCTTCATCTGCAATTTCTGTTGTAATAGATTTTCTCTCTTGTGAAATAAAGTTAATAGTTTTCATAGAAAATGCTTGCGACGCAATATTTAGTTTCGTTGTATTAAATGTTAATGTGTTCGCATTGGCCACATTATAGATGTTAATATATGGAGTTGGTTTCAAGGGCTCTAAAACAACTTCTGCATTGTTTCTTTGTTTAATTGATCGTCGCTGTCGGTTTTTATGTAATAGATGACCTATACCAGTCAGTTAGTCCATTTATACACAGTGTATACATTATCCATTCATCGTTTGACGGTCCTGGAAACATGATTAAAAATAATAAGAAATACTATTATAGTTCAAAACAGATTAAAAGCAACTTTAGAAAAACATAGAAATACACACACTTCTCTATGAGGATAATATATTAAAGGAAATAATCACTGGCTGGTTACTTCACTATGTCCCTTTATGAATACGAGACTTCTGAAGTCAACCTAATAAAATCAAAAGATTTAACAGCAAACACCTTGATATATGTATATAACTGTACTACATGTAACTACAACAGTGTGCAATGACCATTACAGGGATTGTAAGCGCTGCATCAAAACTTTAGTATGCACCTAAACCACATATGAATCTGTTATATGCTGATCTATTGGTTCATGAGTTCGCGCAACATAGAAAAAAAAATACAAACAAGTCAGTCTTAATTCATTTTAAATATAATTTTAATTAAAAAGACTTGTTCAAAATTTCAGGAAGAACAATCCCTTCGACATGCATAATTTGCGATCGAAAAGTGTGATTCTTTCCAAGTGTTTATGAATAAAGTTATTGCTGCTAATTCTGATAGTTTTTAATCTATTTTTTTTTTAAACTATTATTTGTCTTTCTGTCATTTTTTTTTGGCATTGTTTGTTGTCAGTCTATGGCTAATAACGTTGGATGATTAACACGTATCTTAGATATTCCTCTATTTATCTGTAAGGTACCTTACTCAAGTTATATCTGAAGACGCCATACAAGAAATGTAAGTATCAGTTAATTGATATGGAATATTCAGTTTGTGCTGAGTTGTTTTCTCACAAATTAATGTATGAATTTCCCAATTTAGCCCAATTTGGAAGTGAAATACCATTGATGTAGCCCAATATTATGAAAAAATTCACAAATTATGTGCAATGTATTTGTCATTAGCGGGAAAAATGAAAGAAAAGATTGTCTACGTCTAATATATAAATTCATGTACATCTCTACTCACCATCTTTATAAAAAGTGGTCTGTTTTCCAGTGATTATTTCATTTGGAAATTGAACTGACACTGAGCTCTCTGCAGATCTAGAAGTACAGTTAACATCAATACGACTGATATATATATAGAAGAAAAAAACTTCTGCATAAAAAAAGAACGAAAAAAAAACTTCAGACTAATCGAAATCATTTAAGGTCTGATTCCCTGAGGGAAGTCCATGGTTTTAGTACAATTGCTTTATTTATCAACCCTACAAAGGTAAATTGGTTGAAATTCCATTATTACTAGTCGTCGATTACATTTGTATTTGTATCATACGTTTTTTTGCAGAAACAGCATCAATGATATCCATAATATAACACATACAACTGTGTTGTCTTTAGAGCAGATATTACAAATTAATGGTCCAATTGAGTGTCGTCATTTAAAATAAGAATGCCTTCGCCAGCATATACACATGCACATTTAAGAAAAATTATAAAAGGTGAAATGACAATAAAAATAACGTTTTGCTTAATTTTTTTTTGTTCCTTGTCGATTAACGAGATTTAAACATCGGTTTACAAACTTAATTTACCGATCTAGATCTATTGGGAGTGCATTTTTTGTGTGTGTAATTCTTAAGTCAATGTTTTTTTTTCGGTTTGTTGGTTTTTTTATTTTCAAAACACATAGTTTAAACCATTTGTTTTGTGATCCGAGAGCTAGGAGATATACGTGTAGCTTAGGACAAAAAGAGTCTATAGCATCACTGTATGCTGCCATGACGTACTGTACACAAACTATTAGCGAGTAGAAAAATAACGTGAATATAGTCATGAGTATATCATATGTGCATATCCTCGTACATAAATATGCCGAACAAAGCAAGAGAGTCGCGAGTATACACTTAAGGAAATAAGCTGAAAAGGCTAAACGTGAAATATATAAAGCAACAAATGGTATCTCAGTACGTATCGTATTTAGCATAAGAATATGGATTCGGTATGATTACCAATGAGACCAAAGGGCAATGTTGTAAACATCTAAAGGTCACAGTATGTCTAAACGCAGATAGCATATACAAATATTAAGAGATTAGAAAAAAAAAAGATGACAAAATGATTCTACAAGGCAAGCAATCTGCCTGATTTTACTCAAATCATAAAAAAAATGGAAAAAAAAGATAATAGAAAACAACAATCGGTAAAGTTTAACTACAGGTTCCTTGCTTAAGACTTTGACTTCTTAGTTTTACAAAAAAAGCTACAAACATATAAAATTGCATTTTGTTAAGCCTTAAAGAAAAAGATGTTATTATGTTGAAATATATTTTACCAATTCAAACCTTACATGGTCAACGGACCAATTGCTTATGTCTCAAACGTTTAAAAACTGACCTGAGTCTTAATAAATTAGATAACGATTGTTTTACCTGTATTCGCCGAATTCGTCGTTAAGATGCTTGTTGTTAAAACACATTCCACCTCCGGATCGCACCTGTTTTGTGGAAAACAAGATTTATTTCAATTTGTATTTCCGTATATCTAGTTGTATAGTAAACATGTTAAAAGACGCATTATATATAACATGGAGTTTGTAATTAATATAAGTAACGAAATGAACGCGAGCTACATCCGAATAGGAGAGTTTCAAATTTTCAGTTCACATTGATATATGCTGCATGCACAACGTTCTGCATTTTCCATATCAAACAACGAGTTAAAGTTTCTAAACAGATTACATATTTTGTGTGCAGGTTCAATTTTTATTTTTTTTAGATTACAATTTTACGATTTCTGTGGTAGCCTTTAAACAAAACATTAGGTGATATTTTGTCAATAATTTATAATTTGTTTTGTGTTTAGTTTTGAAACTCGTGATTAAAATACTATACCGAACAGCAATTCTGCAACAAATCAAATCACTAAAAGGTTTCGTGTAATTCATCATCTTAGATATATAAATTAAAGTTACATGCTTGTCTCCCAATTGGGGAAGAGAGGCGAAAAATACCAAAGGGATATTTAAACTCATAAATCGAAAACAAACTGACGATGTCATGACATTAAACAAAAATTATCAGAAGCTACATAACATTATACAAAACACAACATAGAAAACTAAAGACTGAGTACAATAAACCCAACCAAAAACCGCTAGTGATCTCGGGTGCTCCGGATTGGAAAGATTGATCTTCGGATTACACCATAAATAAGCCAATTTCAAGCATTTTAAATGTATTACCTGATTGTCAAAGAGTGTGAAGAGGGCATGCATTCAGACAATAAATATAAAATTCGTACCACTTCCCTTTCAACTTTTTAAAATACACATTGTCTCAAAATTATTCAATAAACGGATTTATAAGATAAGAAATTAAATGAAAATAAGTTCTAGGAAAAACTCACCTCATAAATAATGGAGATTTATGTAACCATGGATTAAAATACGCCGACGTGTCTGATCTTATATAGAAATTATTCGGATTCTAATAAAAACATTACGTGAAACAAACAGTAAAAACTGCGCTTCTTTGGTTACGATGATAGACAATGACGTTATGGAAAATGCGAAGTTATTTGATTTGATGCTTGTGTGAGGTGTTTTGTGGACTGTTTCCGTTTTTCACTCTATCTTTCTGGAGTCAATCATAATAATAATCATTTTTGGTTCTTTACATATTTCTATATTTTTTTTGTGTATTGTGTAGTATTCTGTGGACATAAAAAAATGTGATGGAGGTCATAAAAACTTTAAACTTGAAAAAAAAGAAGAAAAAAAAAGACAACTTCACAGTCAAAAGAACAAGGCAAATATTCAATCATCAAAACACTTCAAGAATCTCACAAAATTCCGAGTATTACTGGGCTCGACATTACCGTTTGTCCGATTGTCCTTTACAAGTGAACATAGGCGTCGGACAAGAAGAATCATCATATTAGTCCGACGGGACAAGTGAAAAATCTATGATATAAATATGTAAAACTTACAAGACTTATAAAACGTGAACTATTTTTTTAATTTATCATACGAAATCTAAATTCATTGATTGAACCAGGGGAGTGTAAGTAAGTCAATGATAAAACATGCTGACTAATGAAAGTTTTCATATCAAGTGATAAATCCGAAGAGATCCGGGTAATCAAAACTGCGATCTCTAATATGTTTAAATCAGATGGGATTCGCAAGGTGTTTTTACACATGTATATTGATTGTTTAACTTTGAGACAGAATCTAAATAAAAATTGATTGAAGACAATTCTGATTCTCTGTTGCAGCAGCACCGATATGATTATAGAATGGATATGTTCTATTCATCCTCATCCTTCACCAAGGGAATTTTGATATAACCAGTTTATCTACGGTGAATAAAGGGCTGATTTCAGTCATTTTCGTAATTTTGAACGACGATGTTTTATAGTTTTGGTGGAAGTTTGAGAATCAGTTTATATGAGACACTATTTAAAAAATTTTGGGGAAATTTGAAGATCAGTATATATAAAAACAGTATTTCATAGTCATGATAGTTCGGGGGGAAATTTAAGGATCAGTATTTATAAAACAATAGTGAAAAAACCCCATTTAAAACAATAATTTCTTGATTATTTTAGTATCTAAAGGGTCTTTTTCTATCTTCTATTCAAAACGAACAATAGTTCAAATTACAGGTTCAGAAAATCAAATTTCCTCCTAATTTGAAATCTGGGAGAAATTGAGGATATATAGCCAAATACCCGATGATATTGGCAGTGATGATAATTGATTCCATTATAAACTCCAAATATGATAGTGACACTAAGAGAACTTATTTGGAATGGAAAATAACCTTTAATAATAATAAAACTTTCTGATGTAATATTTTTATTTAGTTACAGACAAATGTGTATAACACGACAAATAACTGCCTTCATCAGGTGTACTAAAAGCCCAATGTGTGACTGTGCATATTATCAATGTTTAAGATTTTTGACCTTGGATTCGGTCAAGTGAGTTAAGAGGTCGGACAAGTTGAGTATCTTGCAACTTGCCCGAATGGACAAGTTAGAAAAAATGATAAAGTAGAGTCCTTTGTTAACTCATTCCCAATACCGAAGCTTGATATCCAGTGGTTGTCATTGGATGCTGTCTTTCATATGTGTTATTCGTTTATTGTTTTGTACATAACTCTGGGCGTTGTTGTTATTGCCGTTTGAATTGTTTTATATTTGTCATAGCGAAGTCGTTTATATCTCACTATACAGTATGGGTTTTGCTCTGTGTTGGAGGTCGTACGATGACTCAAAATGCATACATTTACGTCATATGGTCTCTGTTGTATAATTTTCTCTTTGGCAATTATACCACATCTTCCTATTTGTATAACATATATTCCTGAATGGTAAGCAATTCCTACACCGCTGGTTGCATCCTTCAAGTACTATTTTTACTATATATCGATTAGATATGACCGGTAAGGTCAGATTTATAAATGTCTCTTGTACCATAAGACATTGATAAATATTCAAACCATTGATATATATAAGTTCTCTAGCCTAGCCATTATTCAGGAATAAATGTGAAAGGCTGAATTGAAAACAATTATCTTACCTTTTTTACTTTGTTTTCACGTTTCAAGATAAAGAGGATAAGGTTCTAGTTGTTTGATTTTTCATGTATTTTTAAAATTTTTAATGGCAATGTGTTTTCGTGTTTGTTATTCTTAAAAAACGATTGATGAAAATTTGTCCACTTTGCAATTGGAAGAACGAGACGGGGGCTATAAACAACTGATATAATTTAACATCTCAACTGTCCAATTTTATGTAGTTTTACGGTTCGTTATTGTTTTTAATTGAACACAAGAACAGTTATCGTGTTTCTCAAAAGCTTAGCATAGAAGTATGCATTAATACATTTTTCATAAAATATAATATTGTTCTGCATCAGTGGGTCTTTACATGCATCTGGTACAGGTGCAAGGTAATTTCAATATATATTTAGCATTAGTACAGATGATAATAATTTCGACTCAGATCAGTTCATGTTTCATATTTCAAGAAATTTACATTAGCATATCAATCAAATGCTTGGAATTTTATCCTGTTGGAAGCCTACTATGTACATGTATATGGAATCGTAGCTAAACATACCTTGTTTTAACTTTAATGCGTCATTTTTTTGTGCTTATTTAAAAAAAAGATTAAATGATTATACGATACAAAAAATAAAGAGAGATTTGTTTTTATTGTATAGGACTATCATTTTAATACAATTTTTTTTACCATTAAAAAGATAGTAGATAATTTTTTCAAAAATTATTCAATTGTCTTAACTTTTATGTTTATCTGTAATGTTTGCCACATTAGGATTTTGCGCTCATATTCAGTGTTCATATCAAATCAATCTCCAGGAAGTCGAATCATTTTATTTAATATTGTTTTTACATATTCAGTCCAATGGTAAATGGACAATGTCACGATCGTTGAGACATCCCGGAAGGGTGTGCATTGTATTAAAGGAAACAGGAAAACAATATTCCAATTGAATATGAAAACAAATAAAAAGGATGTGCCAAATTGCATAAAGCGAGAGTTCCGTTCATATTGTATTTATACAACTCGGTCGCCTAAATCAGATTGAAAAATCATGATTTAAGCACCTCTTGGAAATATTTCACATGTTGTCAACCTCCAAATTCATATAAGATCTGAGATAAATTGAAATTAGAAAAAGTTTACGAAAAAAGTAAACTGCTTTCAAAATGGATAAAGCGGAATTTGATCTCTAGTGGACGATCTTACCACAATTAAATAAACAGCAAATTACCTATATATTAAAAGCCATATTAAAATTAGGAATTATCAAAACATAAAAAGTTAAGACAATAAGTTCTTATTTTTATTTATTTACTGCATACATATTGCAATTATATATATATATATATATATTTCTTACATATGTGCTTTTGAAATGATGAAATGTTGCATTTGAATTATATCTTTGTTGAACAAAACACAAATTGCTAATGATTCGTTCTACAGGATACAAATCAACGAGCATCAATCATTTTGTCAATGTGACTTTGGAATAAGGAAACAAACATACATAAATAAAATAAATGCTCTGCTTTTTGTTTTTTATATACATGAAATGATTTTGTTTCAGAAATTGAGAAAAGACATCTTTTCTTTTCAATTACAGACTAAATCTGATACGTAATAAATAACACATATTCGTTCGATCTTAGTTTACTGATAGAAAGTGGTACAAATATACATCCTGAAAACAAGGAATCTTTAATTATCACAACTCAATAGAAGCTTTATATCCTTTTTAATCAACAACCAAAACAAAAAAAATATATAATTCCTTTAGATATTGTTTAACGAAATTTGTTGTATTAAAACCAAAGGTTTCGTGCCGAAAGCAAATTTCTATTTTTGTATAAAAAAAATTGTTTGTTTTGGTTGAAAATGGAATTTCTTAGAATTCCTTGTTAGATGGATTGCTGATTACAAGGAAGCTATTAAACCAACAGTTCTGTGTGGTGAAGTTCCCTTCGAAAATTGTACCCACGCCATCACCAGTTTGTTGACCGTTATGAAATATCTGTTTCACAGACAACATCGGATATGTTCCAAGAAATGAAAATAACACTATCAATTTTATGCGTCCGAAGCTCTTTTCTGAAATTACCTTAATAAGGAACGCTCAAAGCCAAATATAAAAAATCCGGATGAGTTGTCGTAACCCCAATCCCGTCCTTTTTTCGTCGAATGTGACCTACAGAATTAGATTTATCACCGGATGTGTACGTACATGAGCAACATGACGGGTGCCACATTTGAAGCAGGATCTGTTTTCCCTACCGGAACACCTGATATCACCCCGGTGTTATGTGGGATGTGTTGCTTTGTATTTAGTTGTCTATGTTGTGTTTTGTGAACTGGTGTTTGTATTGTTGTCGTGTTTCTTTTTTGCAATGGCATTGTCAGTATATTTTCAACTTATGGGTTTGAATATCACTTTCGTATCTATCATCTCTCTTTTAACCGATATGATGATATATACAATAAGATAAATGTGATGATTCAGAATAATCAATGATACCAATATTATGTTTTTGTAAGCCAGTTGTGCGTTTCATCCACAAATGACTAATTAGTTACGCTCTAATAAAAAAAGTGTAAAAGGCCAAATAAAGTAAGAAGTTTAAGTGCATTGATCATTTGTTGATGATTCAGATTCCGATAGGTTGTGTCAAATACAGCTAAGATAATCTACTCCTGGGGTAGAAATTTCTTAGTAAAATTCTACGTTTTGTAAAGAGTCAGTTTATAACTACGACCATATCAATGATAATTCATGTCAACACAGAAGTGCTTACTACTAGGGTGGTGATACTTTCGGGAAGGAAACATCCACCAGCAGTGGCAACAACTTTAATGCAAACGGTACAATGATCCTATCGAGCTGCCTAACAATCAAACAGGCAATCTGTTAATAAGATTTATGCGCAACAATTTTAAATTTGTCAGGCGAACTTACTGTTTGTGTAATTTTCTTAATCATTATTATGCTTTGGCTTAACAGAATATTTGAGTCACATATGACTACTAATATGTGCCACTAGAGATTTACAATAAGTGTATGACTCGACCGGAGTCCGAATACGAGTCGGAGTAAGACAGTTTAAATTACGGGGGCGATCGCAAAATAATAGCATTATTGTAAACATTGTACTTTAATTATTATTTTATTAATTGAAAAGTTGTTTTTGGAGATTCGATTGACAAAACAATAACAACCGCATTTAACAATAGCTTTAAATGTGTGACGAAGAAGCCTTCAACGAGTTCCAATGACTTATAACATTTCAATTCGCTAATAACATTTTCAACGGAGACTCGATATTCTGCAATGAGTCTGTTGAGCCTCCTACATTTTCTCGTTTTTGTGTTCTGGCTTTCTAGTCATCTTATGTCTTGTTTGGCTGATGATATAATTCAACCTCTTTATCTTGACGAGGATCAGGAGCCACCCATTCCTGTATGAGTAGTAGAGGATCCTGAACTTCATAAAATGGACAATGGGCCTGACAATGGAAATAGAAGTGCAGGCGATAATACAGCGAATGAAATTGCCACAGATAATGCTACAGCCAGAACTGCAGATAATATTTATGATGCTCTTGTAAACTTGAAGCTACAAGAAACAGCCCCCTCCCCCCCATCCCCCCACAAAAAAATAAATTAAAAAGAAACAAAAAGAAACAAAGAGTCTTTAATGCAATTGGTTCGCAGTGACCATGAAAGATATGAAACATTTGTTATTACAGAACAGGTTCCAACATTGTTTAAAAGCCTCGCAATTGATTTAGATTATTCTTGCACCCGTAAAACAATCATATAGAAAATTTCATGTCGTTTTTTTTTGCCTGCATGTACAATTCTTGCCAGATTTTTATAAAATGTATATCAAAGGTGTATATCAGGAATGTCCCAGACACTTCAAAATCAGTGTTGATCAACTATTTTTAAAAGAGATATGTCTCTTGGAGATATAAATTTTATAGAAAATTGCATTGGAAGTGCTCGCACGTGTACAATTCTTGCCAGGTATTTAACAAATTTGGTATTGCCCTTGGACAGATAAAATATGTGAAACGTGGGGACATTGTTCATGTTTTGTCTCATCCAAATCAATGCGAACAGGAGTATGCATACTACGGAGCCCCTTAAATGCCCCATAGAAATATAAATATTTTCGTTTGACGGAGATTTAATCTGGTGCGCACCAGTTTGAAAAATCGTGCGCACTACTTTAAAACTGGTGCGGACGACTTTAAAACTGATGCGGACGACTTTAAAACTGGTGCGCACGACATTTAAAAATTGGTTCTCGCGACTTTTAAAAACTGGTGCGCACAACTTTCAAAGTCGTGCGCACAACTTTCAAACAAAAATTGACTGACTCTATACGAACTTGCGCACGAGTTTGAAAGTCGTACGCACCATTTTGAAAGTCATGTGCACGAGTTTGAAGTCGTACGCACGAGTTTAAAAGTCGGGCGCACCATTTTTGAAATTCGAAATCTAAATCAGCTCTTACAGATTTGTACTAGATTTTGAATTTTCAAAAAGTTTAACCTCAAGCATTGCTGAAGAGATATAAGCTGAAGAAATGTACACCCGTTGCAGTAGAATAGGTACTTTTGTGTTATTAAACCGTATAATAGATAGATAAACTAGTGTCTGTCGAAAATTAATTCGTTGATTTCGGTTTGCAGATTTGTTTTCTTGAGATCATAAATAAATTAGTCTTCCATGTAACGCAAAATTTCCGAAACTGCACAAATGATATCATTTTATGATCTTTCTCATACAAGGAATACATGTAGGCCTGGGAACACAAACATATTCCTCTATTTTAATATTTCTTATAATTACACTATTAATTAGGTAGAAATCGATGCCTGAAATGTCAAGATCTTTGTGATATTTACCGTTGCATTTTGTGTTTTGAGGTATAATTAAAAACGGTCCAAAACATCTTTGCATACATAAACATTGTTGTGTGTTCTGGCACATCGTCGCAATGGTAATAGCCGTGACTGTTAAACAGTAATATTTCTAGCCTGAATGTAATCAAGTGTTTGAAATTTAATAATCATAATAAAAATTCAGGCACTAACAGATAACACATTTATTTTTTCAAATTGCCAGAAAAATGCATTGCTGGAACAATAATGGTTTATATATCTTTGAAATATGAAACTTTTATAGGTTTTGAGATTTTCAAAATATTTCAAAAACTTGATTACAGCCACTAGAAATTTTTGGACATAATGAAATAAAACAAATTCTTAAATTCCTTCTGCAGTCTCTCTTTGCATTATTTTTCTGGGAATCTGTGAAAATTGTAAGGTCCAGATAATAACTGCAGTAATTTTGATATGGGAGATCAGTTTTATTCAGTAGCGGACGAATATCTTTAAAAGAGTTGATATATCGGCAGGTATATAGAATAAGATTGTAAGTCATTCAGCAAAACTCATAAGTACATAATTTTAGAAGCATTTCATTCATGATTGATAATGTTAAACCTTTTTCAGCTTTAGATTTTTGAACCTTTTTAGATAAAAAGGATTATGTCATTATTTAATGCTTGGTACAAACAAACTTGTTTAATTTTCAAAGAAGCTTCTTCATCTTCTTATAATGAAATTTAAACAGCATATTATGTGTTACATAAATACTATGCCACTTAATCAATAACTGCTGGTAAACCTAACAAGGACTTATATGCAATATATTTGTATTACTACAGATTCAAAGTTACAACAATATCGGAAATTATCGTATTTATTTTTCTAGCCACGAAACAGGAACAAAGCTCTTAACACCACAATGTTTCTTCATGTGTGAAAAACAGTGTTAGTGGGTTGCAAAATAAATATAGCGCTCCTTTTTCATTGAATACTTGTATGTAAGAGCAAAACAGGGTGGTAGATTTTCTAACTGTTCTTTTCATGTCCTTTTTTATATTTGTTCTTATCATTGTCATAAAACTAGAAAATCCCACAATATCTTCTTACATCTCTTTATAGGTGCTCACTTTCAATTTACTTTATCTATATTATTGTTTTGAAATGTAATTTTTCAACGTATTTGAATCAATGGAATATAATTCTACCGTTGTATATTAACTTAAATGTTTATTTTAATGCAATTTTTATGTAACAATTTTTTCTCATTGGCTAAAAGTTACCATCAAATCCACAGTTGATATGTCTTAACTAAGAAGGCACCCGCCATTTTGAATTGCTTGGATCAACAACTATTGATTTCTACAATATTATCGAAAATAAAACAACCCCTACCTCATAATCGCCGTTTAGATGTGCTTTTATCCCAACTTGAATCGTAGAAGTAACGTAACAACCTTCAGTTTGTAAGTTTTCAGTTGTATGACGTCACGTTTAGCCATGACGTCTTTGCACCAAAATCGTTCATGAAGTTTCGCGGAATTTATTTTATTTCAAATTTATACATTTTTTCAAGCTCTAACGTATTATTTTTTTAGTAATGCATTAGAATCGGAATAACAGTACTGTAGTTGAAGAGTTGCTACCGTCAATTTTGATTTGACGGTCGCAAATTTTCGTTTTACTGTCTCCGCTACGCGTCGCCAGTAAAACTGCATTTGCGACCATCAAATCGCCAATTGACGGTGGCAACTCTTCAACTACAGTACTGTTATTTCTTAACTGACAACGGCTGAAGTACTAAGTGGTATGTCTTTTGCTTTAAAAGTAATCGTACATTGTGATATGTGTTGAATTAAAATTTCACTTGACATTAATTGATACTTACCCATTGATTGTTGTACAAACCCTTTCCCCAAAATTTGTTTAAGAGGAATTTCTTATTCCACAAATAAGTAAAACGATCACTTGATACTTCATTTTAAATCAATAAGTGAAAAATTCCTTTACGGAAGTGTCCATATACAAATGGTTATAAAAAGTAAGGAAGAATTGACGTACAATTTATGTTGAATTAAACAAAATAATTACAGACAGATTGAAACCGGACATCACGGATTTTCTCACTTTTATATCGCTTGTTTAAAAAAAAGTGTTATACTTTTGAATTATGAAAATCGTCATTCGTTCATCAAACCATGAACGAATGTTTTAATATATTGAATAGGAAAAAAAATTGCATAAGAGTGTACAATATCTTTTACCAACATATTCATAACCGTGCTAAAGGGCGCATTTGTCATGCGATCAAGTATGAGCCTTTGCTCCACGTTAAAGAACTCTATGTTTTATTTGTTCCATGTTGAAGGACTGCCTGTGATATGAGATTGAAAGCAACGTTTAAATAATCCGTGTCGTTGTTTTTAGTATTATAGGAAGCGTATAGGGCTAGGTGGCATGAGTAACATGAAATCTACCATGTCCTTTCTTTTCCTGGGGTATATAGCTTTAGATAATCTCATTAATGTTATAATTGTTGACATTGTTATACGTTCTTTTGAACTTTACAGATGTACATGTAGATCAAAGTAGATTGTTTCTGTACTTAAAGTACATTTACAACATTTCAATTGTAAATTGTAAAAATAATGACTCTTGAACGACTATAACATTATAATTGAATGAAATAAGGACGAAATTGTAAACATTGAAGACCTTAGTCAATGATGATTACGTGGGTAATGATCATAGTAACTGTTATAAAAATGTATCAGGGTCAAATAATTTCCCTTTGAATAAGAGATAACATTGCTAATATAATTGCGTACAAAATATCTTAGTCTTATCACAAGTGGTTCCCCTTAAAATGACATAAAAAACAAATTTTAACATGTAAACTGTGCAAAAGTTTCAAAATCAATAAAACATGACTGAAGATACAGAGACAAATAGTTTTCCTGGAAATAAGATATGCAAATAGTTATTTACTGCATTCCAAATATCATTAACTTATCAGAAGTGGTTCGCCTTAAACTGACCTAGCAACAAACTTTAATATGTTAACTATGCAAAAGTTTTAAAGTCAATCGACCATGACTGAGGTGGCAAGACATACTAATCACCATGAAAATGAAATGTGCCGATGCTTATTTAACTGCATACGAAATATCAAAGACATATTAAAAGTTGTTCTCCTTTAAACTAACCTGATTACACACTTTAAAATGTAAATTAAGGAAAGGTTTCAAAGTCAATTGGCCATGACTTAGGGATTTGGGGCAAATAAAGTCAATGGAAATAAGATATGCTAATACCTATACAACTTCGTACTAAATATCATTGACTTCCCCATAAACTGACCAATTCATAAAAATATGTGCAATGCAAAATATAAGTCTTGACAGAATTTAAGACTGTTAATACATGTACTATTTAAAGCTTTAGATGTTTTTGTCTTTTGTTAACTGTTGTGTATCTGTTCATCCTTCTTTGGGGCAGGTTACATTGTATTTTTTGTTTTTTCTCGATCAATGATTTTTGATTGCCTCCATGTGATCATTGAAAAATCAATAACTGAAACTTTATCATACCATATTTTTCAATTCAATCAAGTAGCAATAAAGCGCATAATTTTTATGTTATGACTAGGGACTGGCTGTTCAGTAGCAACTGCACTGTCCGAGTGGTAGCAATGAAACGTAAGATTTCGATTTAAGATTGGAAGTAATATAAGACTATACCTATGCATGTACCAGTCATGTTCCTGTTAAAGCAGCATTCTTTTTGTTTGAAAAATAAGCAAGTCATTACTTTGGAGCGTGCGCTAAAGATTGACTGACTGTTTGTTGGTGTTTAACGCGGCTTTCAGAACAGTAAATTCTATCATGACAGTCAGTTTTTATTGGCAGAGTAAGCCTGATTACCAGACCATTATGAAATAAGTAAAGAAATTATAAGGTTTGGTTCATCTGAAGTGCTGTTATGGATATAGTTTCACCGCATGAAAGCTGAGTATATGTATACATATTTTAGTAGCTTTCCATAAAAATAATAGCCATAGAATCTAAGATTAATTTTGCCAGAGGGAATTGAACCTTGATTTCTTAATGAAATATATATTTCAAAAGTACATTTTAAGAAACATATGTTTTTAACATTGCCAGTGTCAATTTACATACTTCTTGGCTAAGGATTCCTCGCAGACTAAATGTTCACAGTGAAAATATGTTTAGTTATATTATTAGTAATTACCAATTCATAACAACTGATCGAAATGAATTTGCAATTATAAAGTATTGATTTGATATAACAACGAGGATAATCATTGAAAGAATTAAAAAAAAGGTGGTTAACAAACACGGCTCTATCCAGCATTATATACGTTTTATGCTGAGTTTCGTCATCGTTTTAATTTCAAGAAAAGTTGCTGTCAATGTTGTTGTCTTTATACTTCAATATAAAATAGTTTATTTCCATTTACTGGATTTGAAAACGTTAAACGTTTTATCACCCTCTGCTGCTCAGTAAATTTTAGCAAGTTGTTAATTTTGCTGTACAATTAATGTGTACAAATAAAAACCACACCAAAGATACACGCACTAGTATGTTGAAAGCCAGACGTACGATTCGTCTACATAGGAATCACTTGTTGTGCAGTTTTTGAAATTTCCCATATGAGACTTGGTTGATCACAAAAATGTTTAATAATAGTTTAACGGAAATGTCATTTGCTTGATTCAGGTCGGTTATTTTCTCTGTTAGATTGATTACATTTTGTAATGCAGAGCATTTTATAACTTACTATATGGTAAGTGTTTTTCTAATTAAGAATTAATTGATATTATACACCTTCTGTATTGTTCTTTACCATGATAATGCGTTTTTATGTCCCCCCCCACCACCAAAAAAAAAACAAAAACAAAACAAAACTAACTAATATGTGATGTTTTATTGATGGATAAAAGGAGATGTGTGTAGTTAACGGAAATCTTGATGACAAATAGTCTAAAGAAATTGTGAATGAATTTACCAGAAACAGTCAAAGATATCAAATTATCACAACATGTCCCAAATAACGAAAAACATTTATAGATAATATTCGACATATACTGACATGGTTCCAAACCAATTCCTAAGTTCTAAACCCTCCTGATTTCTTTTATAAATCCCTATCAGTAAATATACATACATTTTTTAAAGTTCTTCCCTAAGTGGTTTCTAGTCTGTACGGTATTCATAGTTGAGAACAAGGATACTAAATCAAACAGAAGTCGGAAATGCTTTAAAGTTAATCGTATATAAGAAACACAACCAAGTTTAAACAAACTAGACCTCCTTCTAGACTTATTCCAAAAATGTTCAGATGGCAAAATACAGGACATTACTTACATTCGTATAACTGTGTTACTTTAAGTACGAAACATAATTTTATTTAAAAAGAAATCGATCGACAAATACATAATGTACAACGACTGGTTTGTTTATTTTTTACGACTGTATATAATATAACCACCATTTAAATACATGATTTTGCGTCATCATAACCATTCGAGTGACTATTATTATCTTCTTGAGAACAACATATATTGTTTAAACACGAGTTCTTTGATTCCACTTTAAAATCAAAGTTACAACAAAACGATTTCTGGTTTTCATATGTTGGACTTTTCAAATCCCAGTCTTTCGGCAACGGTTTGTACACATTATAGTATGACTTACTTGTGACATTTTTATCACATTCTGCTGAATATTTGAAACATTTATGAACCACCACAGGGACGTCATAACCATGTGAATCGCCTTGCCAATTTTCCTGAAGTGGTTGATATAGGTTATTTTCTGCTGTATTATCTTGATCCACAACGTCTGAGTTGGACGAATTAGTTGAAATGCATTCTTTTTGAGATATTCGATCTTCTAAATGGTAATTTTCATCCTCTTCAAATGCAAAATATGGATCGAGATATCCAGTGTCACCATGTTCAGGTCTAGTTGTAATAGATAGTCTCTCTTGAGAAACCAAGTCAATAGTTTCGTAATGAGATTCTTGTGATGTAAGGTTTAAATCCGTCGTGTCAAATGTTAATAGATTTTCATCGATCTCATCATAGACGCCAATATATGGAGAAGGTTCTAAAGTTTCTAGTATCACTGCTTCATGTGTGATTCCTAATTTTAAAGATAGTCGTTTTCTGTATGTACGAATCAAATAACCAACACCAGTCACAATGAAACAACTAGTTATACATAGTGTCAAAATTATCCATTCCGATATTGACGTTCCTTCAATAATGAGAAAAAATAACAAGAACTGCTATAACATGTACAATTAGTTAAAACAGTAAGATGTAACTTATATAAGAAGCAAATACACACTTATGCACATTTATGTATTTTCCTTCACATCACTTCTCTTGGTGGATCAACTTTGACTGAATAATAACACTATTGGTGAATTACATTACAGAATGTTTAAAACTATATTTGATATTGTGAGAGAGGGTCAATCTAAAACAAAACTGACATTGCCTAGTATGCCCATATCGTTTAGTTTTTACAACAAAATTGACAAACAAGTGGTATCATTTTTTAGTCCGAAACAGCTGACGGGCTTTTTATGGATCGCTTGGACCGTTGGACGTCAGAACGCAATGCATATAAAACATGGTAATTGCCGACACTTGCGGTGACAAGTAGATGTCTAGATAACTTAAAAGATGCTTGGTTAAGCAGATAAACCGTTTATGATAATTCGCTATCTCAGTCATTTTTCTCCACAAATATGTACTTTTATTCCCTGACTTCCACCTTTAAGCACAAACGACAATTTTATTTCCAATAACCCTACATTTTCTGGATCGTACTGTCCCTTTCTCTTATTCCTGCAATCTGGCGTTATTTCCGCGAAGTGTTTGTACTCATTTGAGCTTCTTTGTGCAAATAAGTTTGTATACTCTGCGTTTGCATACGATAGAGTTGAGGAAGAGGCAAAGCATGTTCACATTTATGGTCCAACGACTGCTTTGCATACAGTTACATCAGCAAATATATGTGCATGGAATGACATAACGCAGTCATAATGAAAGGATAGATCCAAAACTAAGGGCGTATCGGAATAAAACGTTTGTCTCTTCTACAAAATGGTAGTCGGTGAAAAGAATAAACATATTGGCGAAAGAAAAATATTAAAGGAAGCGAATGATATACGAGTTATCTGCTTGACAATGGATATCACACGATCTCTAGACAGAAACTGGCCACCTTCAGTCTGGATTGGCAATTTTCGCATTATTTGTATATACTGCGCTCCGACATCTAAAGTCCCAGCAACTACTAAAAAATGCCATCAGCGTCAAAGCAATCTCAGCCTATTATCTGTACTTTAATTTCTTCTTAATTTTCACGAATGTCGTCATTCCAAACTAAAAGATAAATTGAAAGTATTTGTTCTGCTTTGTTTCATAAAAGAAAAATGGCCAACATAGATACAAGTATCTTGTCTTAGGGAGGGAAACATCGTACTTTGAAAAAAATAAGCTGATTCAAACAAAACATTATCAAGATGCTTTTTTTTTGATTGACAACATATCTGTTACGTTTGAAGGACGTATTTTTCAACAAACAATCGGCATTCCCATAGCAACCAACTGTGTTCCTCTTTTTTCCGACTTGTTCCTTATGACTTCTTATTAAGAATAAAAAGCAGCTATCACTATCTTTTCACTTCACATTCCGTTGTAAAATGATGTTCTTTTACTAAATAATAAATAGTTTGGTGACAATGTCGAACGCATCCATCCAATCGATTTTGACATAAAGGATACACGAGATAAAGTTAAGTCTGCCTCATATCTTGACATATATCTAGAACTTGCCAATGATGGACGGTTGAAATCATATATTTACAAAAAAGAGAGATGACTTCAGCTTCCAAATTGGGGACTTTTCATTTCTATACAGCACCATTCCAGTAGCGCCTGCATAAGAAGTATATATCTCCCAGTTAATACGATATTCCAGAGCTTCCATTTCTCATAAAAATTTCGTTGATAGAGGGTTGCTGCCAGCAAGGAATCTATTAACCCAAGAGTTCCAAGTGATGAAGTTGAAATCATCATTCCAAAAGTTTACGGACGCCATCAAGAATTGGTTGACAGTTATGGAATATCTGTTTCACAGATGACGACGGGTATGTTACAATTTTCAAACAACAGTGTTGTCCTCGAATGTTCAATACGGAATTAGACTTACCATCGGATTTGGCTTTACAGGAGCAACATAACGGGTTGACACTTGGAGCAGGATCTGCAAACACTTCCGGAGCACATAAGATCACTTCGATTTTGTTGGGGTTCGTGTTCCTTAGTCTTGTTTTCTATGTTGTGTTTTGTAAACTGTTATTTGTCTTTTCGCCTATTGTAGTTTTTTGTCATGTCGTTGTCAGTTTATTTTCGACTTATTAGCTTAAATAGTCTTATAGTATCTGAGTATCTTTCGCCTCATTTTTAGGACTTCTAATTTAATTTATATTATGAAAAGTTATTCAAAGAGCGCAATGCATACATTTTCTAATGTAGAAATATTAAGAATGTGTCCTGTTAATCAAAGAAATTCTCGTATTTTTATCTTATTCATCTTGGAATGCAGTTATATACTATATATTCGAATATGAAGCAAACAAAATATAATTATGTATTGTTTTACTTACCACTCTTTAAAACAATTGTTTCTTTTGTAATGATTGTTTCATTTAGAAGTAAAACTGGTTCAGTATTCCCTACAGAAGAATTGTTTTATGATTACAAACATTGTTTTGCATGTTTTATACATGATTAAGTTGATTAAATCAAAAATTATCTGTGCACTTGAATTCGTTTTTTTTTTTTAATTTTAACTATCACCGATGTTGCGCCGTTATCGTTCGACGAATGCAATGCTGGCTGGTATTTTTGTTTGTCCCATTATTATTCTGTTTAGATGGTCTTTGTGGTGGTATAACAGACCGAGTGGTGTTAGAATTGGTCAAATGTTAAACAGACCGTCAAATTATAAAAAAAAAGAAGATGTGGTATGATTGCCAATGAGATAACTCTCCACAAGAAACAAAATGACACAGAAATTAACAACTATAGGTCACGTACGACCTTCAGCAATGAGTTAAACCCAAACCGCATAGTCAGCTATAAAAGGCCCCGAAATTACAAATGTCAAACAATTCAAACGAGAAAACTAACGACCTGATTTATGTACAAAATAATGAACGAAAAACAAATATGATCTACATCAACAAACGACAACCAATGAATTACAGTCTCCTGACTTGGGACAGGTACATACATACTGTGACGGGCTTAAACTAGTTTGAAGGCTCGCCAACCCTTCCCCAAATATTATTTTTTAAATGATTTGCAGAAAATTTTATCACAGTTCTCGCATTTCATTAAATAGAGAGATTTTTTTTCCTCTCCGGTACGATATAACCCCGCCCAACAGGTCAATTTTAAGGTGGAATAAAGCTCACTAATCTAGATATATTCGTTAGTAACCACTGTATAGTTACATTTAAATTGTTGCCGTATTAAATTCCAAGCAGGAAGCAAATGAAATGTTACGATGTATGAAAAATACAAGTCACTTCGGTATGAAATTTTTACATAAACTTTATAAAAGAATTTTCTATGCTTTCTCCCTTGTTTAATTACACGTTTACTATAAAGTACAAAATCGTGAATGTTACACGTGAAAAAGGTACTCATAGGTTATAGATACGATGTGAATCAATATAATATAACGCACTGTTGTTTTAAACCCTCAAACATAATGGTTGTAAAATTTGAGTTGTTTTCAAACAGTCTATAAAATCTATTGAATTCTCGATATTTGATAGAAAAAAGTGAGAGATTAAGCATATTAAAGTTCACTTTATTTATAGAATACTGGAACGCTAGGTTAAACTTTGTTCACATAATTTGTAAAAAACATTGAATGATAAGTTTAATGTCCTTTTGAATCAGTCTGTGTCACAATTTCAAACCTCGATTACAAGATTTAAATCCGATATACAACAAAATATTTTATAGAAATATTTCATAACATATAAACACAATCGAATTGCACGATAATTAGACAGTCTAAAATATAAACACAATTACTTATTTTACATTTTTAAAATGACTGACATTTTAATTACTACTTGCATCTCGTTTGGGATAAAAAAAAAGATGAAAAGTTCTTCCACTGACACATCTTCGAAATGATTCCTATTAAAGTGTCTTCGATTTTTCCTCACTTATCGATTTGTCTTTGATAAATTCAATTGAACCACAAGCATCAATTATTTTTTCCGATTCAGCATACTTGTTTGTGCAATCCTGTAAACTGCTAGTTCGATTTGTCGATGGAATAGTTATCTGCAGTGTTTTATCATGAACTGTATTACTGTCTGGCGACAGCCGGTTTCCATTCACCTGACAGTTCAGTTGCCTGTCTTTCTGCAGCAGTTGGTACACATTAGAATATATATTACTTGCATCGTCTTCTTCAGACAATGAAGAACGCTTGATACTCTGATGAACCGGAAATGATACTTCACACGCATGTTCATCTTCTTGGCAGTTTTCCTGACGAGGTTTATAAAATTCTGTTTTATCTTGATTTACAACGTTTAAGTGGAAAGAACTAGATGAAAGGCTTTTCTTTCGCAATTCATGATTTTCTACTTCTTGGTGATTGACGTCTTCTTTCATAGCGAAATAAAGATCAAAATAACCAGCTTCATTATCTTCATTACATGCTGTGCTAGATTGTCTTTCATGAACCGTACCGGATATTTCACACGCATGTGAATCATCTTCATCATCTTCATAACATGCTGTGTTAGATTGTCTTTCATGAACCGTAACGGATATTTCACACGCATGTGAATCTGCTGGGCAGTATTCCTGAAGCGGTTTCCGAAATTCTGTATTATCTTGACTAACAACCTTTGAGTTGAAAGAACTACCTGAAAGGCTTTCCTTTCGCAATGCATGATTTTCTACTTGATGATCGACGTCTTCTTCCATAGCGAAATAAAGATCAAAATATCCAGCTTCATCATCTTCAATACAATCTGTATTAGATTGCCTTTCACGATGAACAACGAAGTTAATAGTTTCATTGTTAGATAACTGGGGTGTCACAAAAGGTCCCGTCGTGACACATGTTAATGGCTTCTTGTCGACTTCAGTATAGTCGCCCATATATGGAGTTAAAGGTTCAGAGACAGCTTTTTCATTGATGGTTCTCACTTTAAATGATCGTCGCTTTCTGTATGTACGAAACCAATGTCCAAAACCAGTAAGAAAGAAACAACCAGTTATACAAAGTGTATAAATTATCCAGTCAGTTTTTGAAGTTCCTGCAACAATGAGTAGCTATAACTAGAAATTATATGATTATCTAAAAAAAGGAAAATGTACCTTATATCACACGCCAATAAAAAATCAAACACATTTACTTTTCTCTTGTTAACAATTGAACCTCGGGATAATGTTAGAATTGATGCACGATGTTAATCTATACCAAATGATATTACCATTGTAAGATTCCAATGAGAGATTTCAACAGCAAGAACATGGAACCGTGTATTTTTCGTTAGCTATGTCGAACGAATTCGGGAGGGCTTTAGACGAGGGTCAGGAAATTCGGGTTATATTTTGTGATACTTGGAATTTGATTCATTATCTGGTATCTTTCTCCCTAGTTGTAAGTAAAACAAATCTGTTTTGTATTGCCCCTTTTGTCAAGAAACGACACTATACTACTACAAAATTAAAAACTTACTTACTCAATATAATCATTATCAGTTACTGTAATTGAAGAAGAAACCTATTTTACTGAAAAGAGCTAGTCAATTTTAGATTTAATCATGGTGAGCAATCTAACTAGTATTATTTACTGTGATGTCGGTCCACCACTGCTTGATCAAACGCGTTATCATTTGCCAGTTTTAGGTATAATTAATAGTATAAAAGCCAATGATCATCCCATAAAGCGAAACATTTACGTGTACGACCGTGGATGCTATGAATCATATAGAAAACGCCTTTCAGATATAATTTGGGACTCTTTGTTCGTCACAGATGATTTGGAAAAAAACACCAATAACATTACAAAAGTTATTTTCGGAATCGCGGAGCAAGTTATCTCAAAACGATTTATAAATGTAAACAAAGGCGCCCCCTCTTCCACATGGGTAACTTCAAAGTTAAAAACATTAATAGAGAAAATAATAGGTCCCAAAAGAAAGCCAAACGAATGATCACCCCTATCAGTGGAAGAAATTTATAAAAGTAAGAAATGAATATAATACAGATGTCGAATACGCCAAAGCTGATTACTTTAAGAATTATCTGATACAACTATGACTGAACCCGTTAATATAAAAAAACTGGTTTTAAATGATTTTTAACATTACCATTTAAGCGGGAGGTTTGGCTAGCCATACAAACAGGTTCAACCCACCATTTCTTAAAATTTCCTTTACCAAGTCAAGCATATGGCAGTAGTTATCATACAATTTGTTTCTATGTATGTTGGCGTTTGCTTTTGTTGTAGTTCAGTGTTTCTGTTGTTCCGTTGTTTTCCTCTCATAGTTGACGTGTTCCCCCGATTTTAGTTTGTTACCAGGATTTGTTTTTGCTTAATCGAATTATGAATATTGAACAGCAGTATATTACTGTTGCCTTTATTTATACATGTACACCAATTTTAATTCATAAAATAGAAAGCCTTCAAATAGAGGCAGCAAGGATTGTGACTGGAGGATCACGGTTTATGTCAATTTATTTACTATATAAGAAAATGGGATTGGAAAAACTAAAGGATGGACGAATGTGACTGGTGGAACACTGTTTAGTATACATCAATTAATTTTCTATAGAAGGAAACGGGATGGGAAAAACTGAAGGATAGACGAGAGGCCCACAGACTTACACATTGGAACCTATTGCAAAAAGAACAACATTATACACTAACTATTTATAAAAGTAAGAAATAATTGTAATAAAGATTCAATATCCTTATCAAAGACACCTACATATTCTAAGAATTCCTATCACAATTTCCGCTAAGCTTTTACTTTTTGGCTTCGATAGCTTTACAGTAGATCAAAATAAATTCATATTCAAAGCTGTGCAAAACATTATTCACTCCTCCCTTAAAAAGAAATATTGTCCCTTTCTATAATATATAACACTCTCATTTTCAAAACACCTTTAACCCCTCCCTTTGCTATTTTTGTTCATATATAACAACTCATAATGAACTTTCTTTATAGTATTGTATTTATTAACTGTATTTTGTTAAATACACATTTCTTTGCTATGGAGCATGTAAATATAGTTTCGTAAATTTATTTTTGAATTTAAGGAGACGAATTTATAATTTGCTGTTACAAAATGTTAGAAATTATTTTTAATTAAGGAATGTATCTCCCTCATGCAAAGCTCTGATTCCTTGTCCGGCTTTGGCTATACTTTTTGTACCTTTTTAAATTATACCTCTTCATCTTTTTAATAAGCTTAAGATTTTCAAATATTTTGGCCTCGAGCATCACTGAAGATACATTTATTGTCGAAATGCGCATCTGGTGCAGAAAAAAAATCGTACCGTTAATGTTATTATACAAGAGCACTGCTCTTGTTTCCTAATCCCAATTATTGAATTACCTGATATTTCGTATTTATTTACTCTTGTAGCTATATGTAACAACTCCTTTAATAAAATATGTTTACACCATACTACTACATAAGTGTAAAACGACCTGACTTCCCATAATGGTCGCACATGGTGTGTGAATTATCTTACTAAATATTTTAAATCAGAAGCCATATTGTTAACTGTGAATATATCAATAATCTGCTATTGCTAAATCTTTTATACTTTTTTCATATACAGTTAACAAATAAGGGCAGTCACTCTTAAGTCCGGAATTGGTTTGACGTCTGACCTCTTATACGTTCGTTTGTAATACACGATAGTAGTTGGTAAAAACTAGACAAATAGCACTTGATTGATTTCGTGTATCCGAAACGCTTTTCTTGAGAAACCTTCATCCGTATCGCTCAAACCAAAACATGTGAAAGCCAAGAATCTATAAATATGTACATACTAGAGGTGGAAAAGGAATAAGGAAGCGAATGTTTTATGGTTCATCTGCTTCCCAACGGATTTTTTTTAAGGTTTTGAGATAGTAATTTGCCACCTTAAATCTGGGTAGCAACTTCACTATTTTCTTTATGCACTTTGTTTTGTCGTCATACGACTCCAGCAAGACGAAGAGATGTATGTTAGTCTTCTCTGCAGTTTCGGACTATCATTCATTTATTTCATGATGGTTCACTTTAAATGACATTGGTTCATTTAACACTTTGAATGTTTTTCTGTCTTTCAAGAAATCGCTGGGGTATATTTATACAGCGCTGATTACCTATTTATCTATAAATATTATGACCGTGTGCTGTCAACAAATATTAGGCTTGTATTCTATAATATGCAAGTTTGATTGCAGTATTTTACTTACCATTCCTTATAACTGTTGATTCGTTTGCAGTGACTTTTTCAGTTGGAAGTAGAGATTGTTCAGTGGGTCATGATAAAATATTATCTTATGCTTAAGAACATTTTATATTTTGCTTTTAGAGTTCATAATAAAAGGATTCCACATAACTTGCGCTCTCATTTGTCATTTTACTATCATCGGGTTTGTACCACTATAATTGAATAGATGCAAAGAATGGCCGGTATTATCGTTTGTCGTATAAGTCTGGCCACCTGACGTAACATTAACAATATTAAAAGATTTATCAGAAAGATGTAATAATCGGGCTAAATTGAAGTCTTTGGGTGTTCCTTTTTTCCAGAAGCCAGTGTTTCAGTCAAGACGAAAAATATAGACGACAAATCCGAAATCAACCATCAATACACTACAAACTGCTCAGATTCTGAAAAGACCATATTTTGTGCTCCACCAGTAAGGTGGAGCACAGATTTTACTTGATAAGACTCGACAAAATCTCGACAGTACTTAAATGTACTTAAATGTACTCAACTTTGGTCTCGACTTTACTTAATAAGTCTAATTGAGTACTTGATAATCTTGGTAAAGTCTAAAATTGTCTCGATAAATGCTCGACCAGTCTCGACCAGTTTCGACCTGTCTCGACCAGTTTTGACTCAGTCTCGACCAGTCTTGACCTGTCTCGACCAGTCTCGACCTGTCTAGACTCAGTCTTGACCTGTCTCGACCAGACTCGACCTGTCTAGACTCAGTCTTGACCTTTAAATTTAGTCCCGACTGGTCTGAATCAGCCGATCTAACTCAATTTTATATTGATCTTACAAAATTCCAGGTTATTTGCAAGTTTGGTTCATTGCTGTCAAATTAAAAGATTTAATCAATAGGTAAAAAAAATGCTAGAATTTTCAGTTTTGATTAAATTCAGATAGTCAACTTTATTTATTTCTGTAACTTTTTGAAATCATATTGGATTTTCATAAAAGTCTACAGCTATCTCAATTATATATTGATCTTACAGAATGCCCGATTGTTTGTTAGTTTGGTGTCTTGCTGTCAAATTTAAGGATTTAAATAATAGGTAAAAAAAGCTAGAATTTTTAGTTTGGACTGAATTCAGATAGTTACCATTAAATTTTTTTATAACTTTTTCAAATCAACTTGGATTTTCATAAAACTATACAGCTATCTCAATTATATATTGATCTTACAGAATGTCAGGTTGTTTCGAAGTTTTTGATTATTTCTTTAAAATTCTATGATATAGTTTGTAGGTGAAAAAAAGCTAGAATTTTCAGTTTGGACTACATGCAGGTAGTCACCTTTAAACTTTACTATAACCATTCCAAATCACCTTGGATTTTCATAAAACTATACAGCTATCTCAATTATATATTGATCTTACAGAATGCCAGATTGTTTGGAAGTTTGGTCTATTTCTTTCAAAATCTATGATTAAATTTCAAGGTGAAAAAAGCTAGAATTTTCAGTTTGGACTAAATTCAGATAGTCACCTTTAAACATTTCTATAATTTTTCAAACCAACTTGGATTTCATCAAAATCTACAGCTATCTCAATTATATATTGATCTTACAAAATAGCAGGTTATTTGGTAATTTGGATTATTCCTGTAAAATTAAAATATTTATTTTATAGGTATCTATCTAAATTTAGGTATAATATGCAAGTTTGAATGCAGTATTTTACTTACCATTCCTTATAACTGTTGATTCGTTTGCAGTGACTTTTTCATTTGGAAGTAGAGTTTGTTCAGTGGGTCCTGATAAAATATTAGCTTATGCTTAAGAACATTTTATATTTTGCATTTAGAGTTCATAATAAAAGGATTCCGCATAACTTGCACTCTCATTTGTCATTTTACTATCACCGGGTTTGAGCCACTAAAATTGAATAGATGCAGAGAATGTGTGGTATTATCGTTTTTCGTATAAGTCTGTCCACCTGACGTAACATTAACAATATTAAAAGATTTATGAGAAAGACGTAATAATCGTGCTAAATTGAAGTCTTTGGGTGTTTCTTTTTTTCCAGCAGCCAGTGTGTCAGTCAAGACGAAAAAGATAGACGACAAATCCGAAATCATCCATCAATACACTACAAACTGCTCAGATTCTGAAAAGACCATATTTTGTGCTCGAGCACAGATTTTACTTGATAAGACTCGACAAAATCTCGACAGTACTTAAATGTACTTAACTGTACTCAACTTTGGTCTCGACTATACTTAATAAGTCTGATTGAGTACTTGATAATCTTGGTATAGTCTAAAATGGTCTCGATAAATTCTCGACTAGTGTCGACCCGTCTCGACCTGTCTCTACCTGTTTTGACTCAGTCTCGACCAGTCTTGATCTGTCTCGACCAGTCTCTACCTGTCTAGACTCAGTGTTGACCTTTAAATTTAGTCTCGACTGGTATGAATCAGCTCATCTAACTCAATTTTATATGGATCTTACAAAATTCCAGGTTATTTGGAAGTTTGGTTCATTGCTGTCAAATTAAAAGATTTAATCAATAGGTTAACAAAATGCTAGAATATTCAGTTTTGATTAAATTCAGATAGTCACCTTTAAGTATTTCTATAACTTTTTCAAATCAACTTGGATTTTCATAAAACTATACAGCTATCTCAGTTATATTATATTGATCTTACAGAATGCCAGGTTGTTTGGTAGTTTTGTGTATGGCTGTCAAATTTAAGGATTGAATTAATAGGTTAAACAAGCTAGAATTTTCAGTTCAGACTAATTTCAGATAGTCACCTTTAAATATTTTTAAAACATTTTCAAATCAGCTTGGATTTTCATAAAACTATACAGCTATCTCAATTATATATTGATCTTATAGAATGTCTGGTTGTTTGGTAGTTTGGTTTATTGCTGTCAAATATAAGAATTTAATTAATAGGTAAAAAAAGCTAGAATTTTTAGTTTGGACTGAATTCAGATAGTTACCATGAAATTTTTTTATAACTTTTTCAAATCAACTTGGATTTTCATAAAACTATACAGCTATCTCAATTATATATTGATCTTACAGAATGTCAGGTTGTTTCGAAGTTTTTGATTATTTCTTTAAAGTTCTATGATATAGTTTGTAGGTGAAAAAAAAGCTAGAATTTTTAGTTTGGACTACATGTAGGTAGTCACCTTTAAACATTACTATAACTATTCCAAATCACCTTGAATTTTCATAAAACTATACAGCTATCTTAATTATATATTGATCTTACAGAATGTCAGGTTGTTTGGAAGTATGGTTTATTTCTTTCAAATTCTATGATTTAATTTGAAGGTGAAAAAAAGCTAGAATCTTCAGTTTGGACTAAATTCAAATAGTCACCTCTAAACATTTCTATAACTTTTCCAAATCAGCTTGGATTTTCATAAAACTATACAGCTATCTCAATTATATATTGATCTTACAGAATGCCAGATTGTTTGGAAGTTTGGTCTATTTCTTTCAAAATCTATGATTAAATTTCAAGGTGAAAAAAGCTAGAATTTTCAGTTGCGACTAAATTCAGATAGTCACCTTTAAACATTTCTATAATTTTTCAAACCAACTTGGATTTCATCAAAATCTACAGCTATCTCAATTATATATTGATCTTACAAAATAGCAGGTTATTTGGTAATTTGGATTATTCCTGTAAAATTAAAATATTTATTTTATAGGTATCTATCTAAATTTAGGTATAATATGCAAGTTTGAATGCAGTATTTTACTTACCATTCCTTATAACTGTTGATTCGTTTGCAGTGACTTTTTCATTTGGAAGTAGAGTTTGTTCAGTGGGTCCTGATAAAATATTAACTTATGCTTAAGAACATTTTATATTTTGCATTTAGAGTTCATAATAAAAGGATTCCGCATAACTTGCACTCTCATTTGTCATTTTACTATCACCGGGTTTGAGCCACTAAAATTGAATAGATGCAGAGAATGTGTGGTATTATCGTTTTTCGTATAAGTCTGTCCACCTGACGTAACATTAACAATATTAAAAGATTTATGAGAAAGACGTAATAATCGTGCTAAATTGAAGTCTTTGGGTGTTTCTTTTTTTCCAGCAGCCAGTGTGTCAGTCAAGACGAAAAAGATAGACGACAAATCCGAAATCATCCATCAATACACTACAAACTGCTCAGATTCTGAAAAGACCATATTTTGTGCTCGAGCACAGATTTTACTTGATAAGACTCGACAAAATCTCGACAGTACTTAAATGTACTTAACTGTACTCAACTTTGGTCTCGACTATACTTAATAAGTCTGATTGAGTACTTGATAATCTTGGTATAGTCTAAAATGGTCTCGATAAATTCTCGACTAGTGTCGACCCGTCTCGACCTGTCTCTACCTGTTTTGACTCAGTCTCGACCAGTCTTGATCTGTCTCGACCAGTCTCTACCTGTCTAGACTCAGTGTTGACCTTTAAATTTAGTCTCGACTGGTATGAATCAGCTCATCTAACTCAATTTTATATGGATCTTACAAAATTCCAGGTTATTTGGAAGTTTGGTTCATTGCTGTCAAATTAAAAGATTTAATCAATAGGTTAAAAAAATGCTAGAATATTCAGTTTTGATTAAATTCAGATAGTCACCTTTAAGTATTTCTATAACTTTTTCAAATCAACTTGGATTTTCATAAAACTATACAGCTATCTCAGTTATATTACATTGATCTTACAGAATGCCAGGTTGTTTGGTAGTTTTGTGTATGGCTGTCACACCTTTAAATATTTTTAAAACATTTTCAAATCAGCTTGGATTTTCATAAAACTATACAGCTATCTCAATTATATATTGATCTTATAGAATGTCTGGTTGTTTGGTAGTTTGGTTTATTGCTGTCAAATATAAGAATTTAATTAATAGGTAAAAAAAGCTAGAATTTTCAGTTCGGACTAAATTCAGATAGTCACCTTTAAATTTTTGTACTACTATTCCAAATCAACTTGGATTTTTATAAAACTATACAGCTATCTCAATTATATATTGATCTTACAGAATGTCAGGTAGTTTCGAAGTTTGGTTTATTTCTTTCAAATTCTATGATTTAATTTGTAGGTGAAAAAAAGCTAGAATTTTCAGTTAAGTACAGTTAAGTTCTGTCGAGATTATTTCGAGTAAAATCTGTGCTCGACCTTATTGGTCGTGTCCTATTTGTTCGGTATCCTTCCTACAGAATCGACTGCCACCCTTGAGGCTTATGTCGACGAAATTTGCGTTTGGCATACTAAATTCTGAACCTAAATATGTAGTCTATCTGAATCTGATGATTTTTTTAAACGGATACAACTAAGTCGTCTATATTTATAGAAGATAAGCTGACATTCAATGCGGTCTTCTATAAATACCAGCATTCAACACATATTTTTGTTATGTGTTTTGCTTATAGTCCTAACTGTTTAAACTATATAAATAAAGGATTGTATGTAGAGTATACGATGAACATAATTGTGTAAAAAAAATAGATAGCTAAATATTCATTTCAGGACTGTTTGATTTTATTTTGAGTATTTGTTATCAAATCAGCCATTCCCTCTAAAAATCAGAACTTGAAAAACATTGCTATAGACAAAAATAGTGAAATTCGTGAACTTGCAGTGAGGTGAGAGTTCTTATTCCAAGACCTTACTTTGACTTTGAGATGAAGAACAGCAAAACACGCGTTGTCCTTTGCTTTTTGATGTTTTTTCTTTATGTTCGTGATTTACATTTTAATTGAAGCCACCTCTTCAAACGGTTTAGGAACGCTTTTATGCTTTTGTCATGTTTGTTGACCTTTTTGCAATATACTTGTCAAAAGTAACTATAATAGTTTCAAAATGTCCTTATTACCGTCATGTCCTTGTTTATGACATCACCCAATGTGACATCGTCTAAATTGTAGTTGTTTTTCACAATATATGTAAGATGTAGATGAGTGTCCCATGAGCATCAACTGCTAAGCACATGATTACCCAACCGGAATTATGTTCGCAAATTGTTTCGTAATCTATTTTGTTAGCGGAGTAGAATTTAACGACTGTTGTCTGTCTGTTTGTTCTGTTTTTTTTTTTTTTTCGTTATGTTATCTGTCCTTCGTTGACCTGTAATATCCGATTGCTTCCTTGGTGTCATCTTTTATTTTAACAAAGACAGAACAACGTCTTGGCTTGATGAAGGTGTCAAAGACATAACTGAGTTGTAATATGGGATTTTCCAGTAGTAGTTTAACGTATTTTAGGCTTTCATTCGGGTTATCGAGTTTGTTTGTTCCATTTGAATAATGTAACAACATATATTAATCTGTTGCAGTAATTTTGACGTGGAATTCTTACACAATACAATTTGAACTTACATTTTACTTCATGCTCGTTTGTATAATTGTCTACTAGCAAATGTAAAAAATAGTACTGGTAAACTGCTTCAAGACAGTTTAGTATTTGCAGGTTTCGAAGAGAAACATGTGTTTTAGAATGCATTTAAGTTTAAAAGTATACCAAAACATTATTTTATAATCATATCAAGATATTTTATTGCACTAATAGTTGTTACCAATACCCCTAAGTGCTACAACAATGCCAATAAGGTTCCCCATCTGTGGTGTAATTGCTTCTAACAACAGAGTATTAAATAAGCAAACGTCTTATACATTTATAAATCCTGTTTTGTTTACAATTTTATATTATATTAATTTTAAAAACATGTTAATACTAAACACTATTGGTATCACATTAAAGATACAAGACAAAAACAGATCTTTGTCCGCCATTTGTTTTCATTTTAATTTCATGTATCAAAATCGAAAGTAAAATTAATCAAGCCAGCATGGCATCTATTATTTTTTGTTTTTTGTTTTGAAAAGTCGAGTTCAATTTTATTGAATTTATTAAGATTGTCTCTTAAATAATATTTAAGCATTCAATGACTTCAAAAGCAAATGAAAAGTATGAAGTTTGTAAAATTAATATAGTACTCAATTTCTGGTATCAAACAAACTATTATTATAAGCTTTTATTTTCTTGAAATTCTTCAACTATGGTATCCATCCCAAACAAAAGAGAATAAAAATCAAATTTCTAAAATTTTCTTCTGAATTTTTCACAAAATTATTGATATAAAATTTGTGTTTAAATTTCATTTTTTGATGTCTGAAAGCATTTTTAAAAATTTAGTTCTCTTTTCTGATCAATAAAAGCATTTATAAATCTTAAAAAAACCAGTGTTATAGTATGATTAATTAATATATATATATATATATATATATATATATATATATATATCTATTATACATAAAAAGAAACTAGAGAGAAATTTTGAAATATAGAAAACGGATAGCAAATGTATAGACATGCCACTCCAAAATAAAAATTAGCCAATATCAATATAATAACATATACGGATCAGAGTCTCGATAAACTGAATCAGTGTAGTGTTTACCTGAATAAGTAGTATGCATCGTTGAATTGCTTGTCTTTAGAATACAACCCACTTCAGTATCACACCTGTATGTAATTATTAATTGATAACTTGATAGTTCCTTTGCTTATTATACAGTGGTATATAAAAGATACATCATATTAAATTATAAAAAAGTATATAAGTATGCAAACAAATAATCAGAGAAATGAACGAAAAATATGGCTTCCATTTAATAGAAGGACTCCCATGTTATGTTTAAATATTTTAATTTGTTTTCGCAGTTCTCCTCTAAAAAAATTTATCATTTTAACGATAAAGCAATAATCTAACTGTAAGGTGTCTTAATATCAATTTTTCGAATAATTAATCTTTGATATACTGATGAACAGATATAATAGTATATACAAGATAACATATGTAAGTAGAAAACTTATATGGACGTCCAAATTGTAAACAGTTGAAATTTAATACATCAAAAGCTTTGTTTTCGGTAATACATGCTTATTTGAACTTTTTTGGCTTCGTCAGTTCATTTAAAGGCTTCTATAAACTGAAATTTGTAAATGTTCATTGTTTACCACTGAAAAACACTTGCTACATTTAATGGCATCAGTTTATCGTTTATACATTAAAGTTGACACGTTGGATGCAAGACTCAAAGTTCGTTAACATAATAGTTGTGTTTCGTTCTTGATTACCAAACACTGATTATACCGTTCCATATTGAAGGAACGACTCAAAGCATATCAGCCGAATATATATCTTGAACATGTACAACTCGAGAAATTTGTTTAGCATCTACCGTGTACGAATATACAAATATGTACTAAAAGATAACAACCGAAGGACCATTTAACACTTAACAAAGATATGACGATGCATTCCAACCTGAAAGTATGAAACTTTTTTTCAAGAATTATTTTTAAATGACGAGTATCATTAACGTTGTTGTTTTTTGTAGATGAGTCATGATTTGTTCATAAATAGTAAAACGAATGACGAACAGTCGACTGAAAAATGTTCAAATGCCCGTTTTTGTTATGTTTGGTTTGAGTTTTGTTTAGTTTATTTTATCTGGAATTAGTCAAATATGTTAATGCTAATTGAAAAAAGAGGTTGCGATTTTTCACCAAATCATATTATTTTGAGATCTCATTCTTACTATATCAAATTTGCGAAACAATACACTGTATATATAATTATACTTTTAAAGACGACATACTGTTCTATCTATTGTGAACATCTTAATTGTACCTACAATTTATTCCTATGTTTCACTTTGCCGAGATAGGGAAACTGACGAACGCAAGTACATTGTAGATTGTATTAGATATTTCCCCAAATAGAGTAGATCCACGAAGACAAGGGTCTGATTTCAATAGAAAAGACAATAGAATAGATATTATTTCCATTTATGATTTTCAATGCTCTTCAACTTTGCAAAGATTTGGTTTTCCAACAGCTTTGATTCGAGTTCAACTTATGAGTTGATGATGTATGATAAGCTTGGTATCTTTAATGATTTTTTTTTCATAGTTATGGTATGTAAGCTCGATCCGTACAATTTGCGAAGTTCCACAGTTTTCCAATCAATAGTAGTTAACTGAAACGAATATAAAGAAGGCGTCTGACAATAAAAAGCATGAGAGACTCATTGAAAGTGAGGTTTTCATTCAACAAGTTATCAACATTTGATACACGTCTCGACAAATAAGGGCAACAGTAGTATACCGCTGCTCAATAGTCATAAATCTATTAAGCGAAAACAAATCCGGGTTACAAACTAACATTGAGGGAAAAAATTATCTATAAGAGGAAACCAACGGAACAACAGAAACACTGAACTGCAACATACATAGAAACGGACTATTTGATAACATTCATAGAAACGTACTATTTGATAACTATTCGATGTCATTATCTGCATTATCAATATTAAATAGGTAAATACCTCTGTGATTGATTGCATACACACTTCTCAATACACTTGTACCCAAATGTGTTATTTGTACACGACATACATTGACCTCCAGCATTTGTAGTCGTACCAATTTTGCATTCTAATAATGAAAAACAGACAATTTGTCAGCCAACATTTCCACAGTTATTATACCATAAAGAAGTTAACGTAATGTACATGTACAATGTATATTATTTACAAAATTGAACTCGTAAATTAAACCGAAAGAAAATGTCAGAAGTTGTTTATATGCAAATTATGAGATACGATGTCATTTCTAATTAAACAAACATGAAAACAATCGTTAGTTTTCTGTTCAGTATTTTGTGGATTTTTTTGTCGAACAATTGAATGGCTGTCATGTGATTTTGACCCTATCAAAGCACCTTGGTTCGGCCTCGAGCATCCATTCCGTGCATGCAATCTTATTGACGACTGTTTGCTTGTTCGCGTTGTATTTTAGATTAGTCATATATTTAATGTATTTTCTCTGATTTATGTTTTCTATTGCCCCTTTTTCCTTCTCTCCTATTTATGAAATTATATGTACAAAACGTAGATATTTTCTGTTGCGAGCTGCATATTCTGAGATTTATAAGAATATTAGATGGGTTTTTATAAGATTTTATCAATAATTAAAAAAATTGACAAAAAGCCATATCATTTGTTCCCGCTAGTGACAAACGTTACTCCTTTAAATTGTGGGCATAAGGTTTAACCAATGATAAGTCATTTTATATTAAGCGAATTTTCAAATATTTATTGTCTACTACTAAAACATTGCCAAATGTATACTCATTCTACATCGATCTTCATTGGTAAGCACCTGCCCTACGTGCATGACAAACATGTTGTTGTCCTCGCTGATAAAACCCGACACAACATCGTTTTTGTGTGTAAATCACATTACATTAACTGCTTGGCTAATGAATTAGGTACTAACAATTCACTTGGAAACTCAACATATACCCCCACGACACTAACCAAGGACTAAATCCAAACAAAAAATAGGGCTTTTCTATTAGCCTTTGGAATTTCAACCAAACATAAAGAACTGGATCTTCCTGCACTGACTGTAGTGCATACCCTTATTAAATAAGTGTCGTTATAGTCGGGTTTCAAAGTTATTGTAAAACTACCTACTCTAGGGGTGAAGTCAATCAGATGTGGAGACTTAATAATTTTAAAGATCTGTTAGTATATATACAATCTAAGTCTATTCTCCTATTTTATACAGAAACTTCTTAAGAAGAATGAAATGAAGCTAACATTATCCTTTAACTTCACTTTCCGCTATATAGATGATGTTCTCTCACTGAATGATTCAAAGTTTGGTGACTAAGTTGAACGTGTCTATCCCATCGAACTTGAAATAAGGATACAAAAGATACAGTTAAGTTAGCTTATATCTTGACTTACATGTAACTGTGTAAATATTGACAATTAGGGTTAGCTGAGAAGAAAACTTTACGAAAAAAGAGAAATATTTAGCTTCTCAATTGTGAACTTTTTATTTATATGTAGCAACATTCCAGCAGTGCCTTCATATGGAGTATATATCACCCAGATACGATATTCCAGAGATTGCATTTCCTATTACAATTTCCTTGATAGAGGGTTGCTGCTTACAAGAAAGCTATTGAACCAAGAGTTGCAAATTGCAAAGTTGAAATCACCCCTTTATAAACGACCGCCATCATAAGCTGGTTGACCGTTATGGAATATCTGTGTCACAGATCACGACGATATGTTCCAATTGTTGTAACCACAATTCCGTCCTCATTTCATCGAATGTGACCTACCTAATTAGACGTATAACCGAGTTTTTTTACTAATATGAGCAACATAATGGGGTGCCACATGTGGAACAGAATCTGCTTACCTCTCCAGAGCACCTGAGATCCCGTTCTTATTCTGGTTCGTGTTGCTCAGTCTTTAGTTTTCATACTTGTGTTTTGTGTACTGTTGTTTGTCTTTTGCCATTGCATTGTCAGTTTGTTTTCGATTAATGAGTTTGAATATCTTTTGGTATCTTTCGCATCTCTTTTATTTCATTTATAGACACTTAAACAAATCATATTATCAAATAAATAATTAAACTGAAATTTAAATTCTTTTAAAAGGTACAAAAGCTATTATTTTGTTATGATTTATTGATAATTATTGAAACACATGGAGAATATCATTAAAGCATCATACATATAATTATATTTTATTGGCACCATGAAGTTCTTCCGTTCGTATTCAATGTTCACATCAAGTATCCGGAATACAAAGTACTTCATTTTTTTGAATGACTATCATTGCGACTTTCCGGAAGAGAGTGCATTTTTTTTAGATAAAGTCGAAACAATTTCATACACATGAACATAAAACGGAACTGTGAAAATGGTTCTATTAAGGGATTATTCCTTTCATTTTTTTTTTAAACTTTGGAAGCAATCTAATCAAATTTGTAATGTAAAGCCATTAAAACATTAACGATTTAAATAATATTCACAAATCTCGCACGTTGGTGTCAACCTTGAAGTTATACGTTAATTTCGAGATTTTAATGACGTCATAGTGATATCAAAAGGGACCTTTATACACTAAAGTGTCCAGATTATGTTAACCTGTTCATTTATCAATACAATTTACATGGGTATGAAAGGCGTGAATAAGATTTAAGATATTTTGCAATTTCAGGGCCAAATTATGGCTCTTATTATATCTCATTTTTTTACCGCATATTATTAAAAGCATGGACCACAATATTAAAAACTATATGCACATAGGAAGTAATAATATATAAATTGTTAAAAGATGTTTATTGTGAATTGGAGCTAGTATTTAAAATAATATGTCATGAACATATTAAACTGTTGCTTTTGAATTAAATTCTATTACATAATTTATACTTTTGAGCTAATACATTTTGTGTGAATATGGATATACAGAATCATAGTACTAAAGGTAAGTTAACAGGTTGAAAATAAACAATAAGCAATATATATAACATGCTGAGCTGAAGCCCGCCTACGGCTGCGGGTTTTTCTCGCTGTGTTGAAGACCCATTGGTAGCCTTGTGCTGTTTTCTGCTCTTTTGTCGGGTTGTTATCTCTTTGACACATTCCCGAATTCCATTTTCAATGTTATCAACGTAAAACTTGGCTTTGTTTCAAAACAAGTTGAGGAAAATAACCGGTCGAAAACGTGATATAGTCTTAGAATGTCAAAAGGTTAAAAGCAACTATTTCAAAATGATTTACAGGCGAACCTCCCTGCAGATCAAATGATAATTTTAAATATTTATAGTCAGTATATTTTATTATTGATATAACCCGTAACTTTGGCGTTTGCTTATTCTGAACCTCAATATGACTATTTCAGATGGAGAACAAAAATAAAAGCACCGTTGTTATGATGTTGTTTCTATGGAAGTGTAGTTATTTGTGTTATGAATTGATACCCCATTTCATTTGATCAATGGTATAGAAAAAATATATATATATATAGATACGGAGATGTGGCATACTGACAATAAAACAACTATCCATCTATCAAGACATAAGGAAAAAGATTTGAACATTGACAGGTAAACTTAGCCAATTCAACAATTGGCAGAACCCATACCACAACATAAGCTATAATAGTCACCGGTTTGACAATTTTGGCACAATTTATCTTCAAGGGAAAACAAACGGCCTGATCTATACACCAACAATGAATGAAAAACAAAGATAACAGACAGTTTTCAACGAAAACCACTGTACTAACAAATTCTTGTTTATGTTAGACACAACAAGAACGTAGCGTAGTACAACATTTTGGCACAATGTATGTAAAGGGAGAACAAATGGCCTAATATATATATACCAACAATGAACGAATAACAAATACTACAAACAGTTCCCTATGAAAACTACTGGACCAAAGTTTTCTTGTTTAGGACAGGCACAACAAGAACATCACAGAGTTCAACATGTGTGGGAGTGCTAAAATCTTTCACTACTCTTGGACAGTGGTGAACGACACACCATAAGTACAAACTGTGAACATCAATTGGAAAGGGCTATGCTCCTCAGATCGGTGCTTATAGCATATATTTCATTTTGTTTTTTTTTTATATGATATTTTATATATTCAAAAATAATTTAGAACTAAGGGTCCATGTCGAACAAAGATTCTTCATTTGTTAAAATCTAATTTATTTGTGTTGTAAATTTCGTTATTTGTCCTACATGACGTATTTTGAAATAAGATATACAGGTATGTTATAACCATGTAAGTGCGCACGACTCAAAGTGTAATTTTATAACATGTAATAACGTTGTTAAAATGGTGCAACTTTAATTTCATTGAGCATTTTGTGCAAAGTAATTGCAAAAACATTAATTATATGTTAATGTAGTTGACCCAATCTCTGACAAACTAACATCTAGGTTTGAGATACAATGTATTATCATATACTGTAGAATTGCTCTTGATTGACCTTTTCATCATTTAGTGTAAGCACTTTGCTTAAATGTTTCCTGTTTCAGAATTTTTTAACACTAAAGTTGTGAATATCCGGATAAATGTCATTATTTACATTTCATGAACAAAATACAAATTTTTTGGTCAATTCATAATTCAATAGATAAAAACACCCATTGATTACAATCAATGAAAATGCACACCACCTGAGTGTCAAGGGGTTTGCAAGTCTCAATATTATGCTTGAGATTTAGACTGTGAAGAGGATTAAAATGGTAATCAATGATTTGATTATCCTCTATAGTACCAAAAATTTTAAGACATCAGTTGTTGAAATTTCTTAAGATAAACAATGTAAAAAGAAATGAACTGACTTAAAATTAAAAAGTCGAGTATGTGACTATAAAGTGTTCATGAGTTAGGTTAACATGGTTAACAGTTTTATGCTAGAAATACATAATATTTATTTTATCTCATTATTTTCAGAAATTGCTGTTTTAATATAATAATGCTATTTCCATTTTTATTCAGATTGAGAAAATCTACCTGACATATCAGAATATATTTTTGTATGTATTATTGATTGTTTTAGTATAATAAACAATTGGTTTATTGAAATGTAATTGGAATTACACTCTTTTTCCCGAATGAAGTTAAATGAATTACAAAATGGTTCAATTACAATTATACTTAAATAGATGGACTGATTGATAGATAGTTGGTTGCTTACCTCCAGTGGCAAATATTTCATTTATGTTCAGGACGAGTTAAATACATGGGGGATTGTAATTAATTAAGTTCAATTATTTGTGACATTTTTACCTATTATTTTTGTTTGTTTTGTTCACACATCGTTGTCAATATAATGGAATTTGATGTGACTGTCATACAAGTGAGAGGTTTAGCTAGCTTTAAAACCAGGTTCAATCCACCATTTTCTACATAAGAAAATGCCTGTACCAAGTCAGGAATATGACAGTTGTTATCCATTCGTTTGATGTGTTTGAACTTTTGATTTTGCCATTTGATTGGGGACTTTCCTTTTTGAATTTTCCTCGGAGTTCAGTTCTTTTGTGATTTTACTTTTTACCATTACCTTTTTCAAGTACCCAATCCATGTGTGGTAATTGAAAACAATAGCAATTGCAACTGTCTGATTGTACTTTAATTTCCTTTAAAGCTTGGTGTTGCATGATTGTCTTCAAATTCTATTTTTTAATTGCAATCTTGCAAACTTATTCCTTTTAAAAAAAATCCATGAAAGTATTTATTCGCTGATAATATATCCATGACATTGTTTCAAGTTAAGATGATCATACTGATGGGCAGATTGCAAATGCATGATACCAGTGTAGAAATAATTTAAACAAAACATACCTTTGCACACTCCGTCGGTCCATTCGTAGTTATAGCAGCATACGTCACGACGCCTAAAATGTTCAAAAATTTATTAATTGACCAAAGAATGTAATTCCTGAACTGTAATAAGACATAACAAATTCCACATGTATTGCCTTTGTATATATATATCATACCAATCAAAATCCATTGATTAAGGGTTATAATCATTCTCTAAAACTTCCTCTGAAACAATTGGAACTTGATTTGTTTATCATCCTTAAGCTGAAAACAATCCTATCGTCCGTTTATTCGATAGAAAACTAGTACCAGAAAACGTCTCAAACGCAGAGTGCATCACAAATAACGGGAAGTTCTGTTAATTCAGTACATCAAAAAAGGGACAGTATGTGAGATAAAACTATAAGATATTCTATCTCTATTCTCAATTTGTTCAGAAAAAAATGTATTACCAGGCAAGATAGAGAAAACTTTTATTCTGAATAAGTTCTGTTTAAACTATTGAAAACATAATTTGCTTTTTGCGGTATAAATGTCATGACACCATGAAAAAAAAACAACCAAAGTACTCCTTTTATAATCTAATATCATCATAACATACATACCAAGTGACTCGTATTTTTCATATACCGAACAATTGTTTTGTTCTTGCTTCATGTAGTAACAGTAAAATTTTAATTTAACTGGTCAGTGATAAGTAACGATTTTATCTAGAGTAGTGAGTTTATTTCACCTGTTGATTGAGCCATTATTCATTGTTATACCTAAACACACGAGAAAAGAATATCCACTTTAACATGTTTAATGTGATCGATAAAATGAGATACAATTTCCGGCAAATCTTTGCAGAAAATAACATTTTTGTTACGGTTTATAAATCAGATAATGTATATTTTAAGGGTTTCCTTGTCGATTAACACACCTTAGGGTGTTCTGATTGCCACAAAGAACAATCATGACACCCCTTGGTGTGTTTTTCCACAAATAAAAGCTTAAAACATTAAAGCCGTAGACAATATAGCTGATTTTTAAAAAATAAGCTTTAAATAAGAAGCAAAAAGAATTTTGTCCACCTCATGTGTGAATTGATTTTACATATATCAAAGTATGTGTGTTTTGTTGGGATTTAAAAAAAATCCTTTGTTACATATTCTGCATCGACATATAGTGATGTGTATAATTGTTAATTGTGATAGGTACGGTTGAACATCTTGCACATTAACATACAAAAAAATGAACTCGGAAAATATTTTATTGTTCGATAAATCTAAATGATAATTTCTCAACCCTTAACTTGAATGTTGTACATCTTTTCTTGCGTTTTATCACGTTTCAATACGAATGAATATAAAGATTTTAAATCATGCTAAATTTGTATACTTATACAACATCGCCATGTACATGTATCTAATGTCCTTTTGTAATTATCAGTAAATGAAATTTTAAAAATTTCTCGTTAAAACACAGTTGTTTTTGCAAAAGTTATGTCGATTATTTTTTTTTAAAAGGCAACATGAAAAACCTTGTTCGTGTCATTATTCAATTGTAGGTTTACAACAAATGCTTTAAATAAGAATATGAAATTTATTTTCATCCCTTACAGAATAGTGACAAACTTGGTGAACCACGATTTACCAGGTCCCCGTCTTTTTGAGTTCATGCGATTCCTTCAGTGTCTGTTTGTTACCGTGTCTATTTCGTATTGATATACGATAGTTGAATATCGATAATCTATTGTCGCCTTATTTTACTGCTTTAAAGACTGTCCTTGTAAGATTTTTATCGAAATGATTTCGAAGCGCGCACATTATGTATCTTAAATAGTTTTTTTCAAGAATATAAACGCTGTTAGCCAGAAATCAATTTTTATATTTTTTTAATTTGCCTAATACGTTTAACCTTTCACTGCATATATAAATGATTTCCTTTTATAACGAAATTGTTAAAACGGAAAAAAATACCCTCGTTTTAATTTCTTCGTTGGTTATAATGTATACGCCTTCATTATACCCAAATTCACGATGCCTGGTACAAAGATGTTGAGCATGTTGCATTTTACAACAATCTTTCATGAAATGGTAATTATACTTTAATTTTGACATGTTCATGACGTCAAAGTGACATCACAAAACTAATTTCGACACTTCCAAGTTGAATAACACAAATGGTAAACAGAATTTGCCCGCTCCAACCAAATGATTGCAATATAATTATGTTATTGTACGTACGTTTGACCAGCTTGATATAAACCTAAATATTAAATGATGAAGGTGTATGAATTAAAACTTGCACCTGGCGTACTTTTAATTTTAATAATGGGTGATACTATTCAAATACACATGCATATCATTAAATCACAGTTCATTTCGTCCAGGCAATGTTGATTTCTTTTAATAAAGGGACAATGGCAACGACAGAAGATAACCATTTTGATCGTCATTAGTCAATGGAAGAATTACACAAATATAGGCCGACGTTGGTTGTGTATTCGCAAAAAAAAAAACAACGAGGATACATGCTAGGAGAGCCACCATTAGACTCCTTATTAGTTATCATTGTCAAATTATTTCCACACGTGTTCAAATTGTCGACAGTGTTCGCAGATAGTGTTAATTATATGACGAGCATTTGTTGAGGGGTTATTTTATATATCAACAATGTGAAGTTAGATTTTTATTCTCTTGTTTTGATTGATCTATTAATTTGTTGTCCTTGTAATTAAACATAATGTCTGGTAACAACATTTGGATATGTTCTCATTTGCCTGATCATGTTATTTTTATAATTACTTTACATGGTATTGCAAATACCATTGTGAAAGCTTATTTAACTCTACATATAATATCCTTACCCATCGAGTGGTTATTTGTACTATGTTTTATCACTTTTTGAATTGTCAAATATTTACCAAGTACTACGTGATATAATAATTGCATAGCTAAGTATTTGTACTAACACGACTAACTGAATGTCGAATAAAAAAGCCTCTTAAAATTATAAACACTTACCTTGTAATTGTATCAAAACAAGTATTATTATATATATCATATATTTGATAGGAACTTCTTATTCCACAAATAAGTAAAAAGATCACTTGATACTTCATTTTTAAATCGATATGATAAACAATGATTTCCGAGAGTGCACGTAAACAAATGTTTACACAATTGAGGAAGAATTCTTCGAACAATGTTAATCAACAATAATGTACAATTACTCATACAAATCAGCGTAGGAACATTTAGGACTGGACAAAACGGATGCTGCCACTTTCATCTTTTACATATTGCAATATAGTACACGCGTGTTCCTGATATACATTCAGGTGTTAAAAGATGTATGTAAAAAGTAAAATAACAATAATACCGAACTCCAAGGAAAATTCAAAACGGAAAGCCCTTTATCAAACGGCAAAATCAAAAGCTCAAACACATCAAACGAATGGAAAACAACTGTCATATTCCTGACTTGGTACAGGCATTTCCTCATGTAGAAAATTGTGGATTAAACCTTGTTTTATAGCTAGAAGGAAAAAAAACAGATCTATCTTAGATGATCTATAGTTAGAGCTCATGGGCCGATTAAGGAGATAGGATCACCTGATGTGTCTCTTCTTGACATATTCCTAGCATTCTATTCTGGATCTCCGATTTGGTGTATTATATTCACAACTAAATCAGAGAAAGAGACAGATACTGTTTAATATTTCACAAAACCTAAATTTTCCGTTTTTTTCCCAGTATAAATAGTTGCTATGTTGTCGTTTTTACTTAAAGCTTGCTATACAATGTGGACTATATAACGTTCATATCTTTAAAACTCTATTTGACTTGATGTTGACGACCATATCTTTGTTTGCTGGCTGTTGTCTAGTGGACATTTATCTTATATCTAAGTACTAGTATCTAAACCATAGCTCTGTGTGTGTGTGTGTGTGTGTTAATCGGTCGCTTAAAGTGTCACAGGATTTCACATGTTCGCTCGTGTTAACATCTCCTAACTGATCGGTCTACAATTATAAGATGGTTTTTAACCAATTTACGACGTTTAAAAGACTGAGACCAAATCAGTTGTGCAACTATCATTAAGTGTGGAAAACAGACCATTAAATCATTTTGGGAATACTAAGATAAGGACCATTTAACTTACAGAAGGGGTATAGTTTTTTTTTCCGTTTCACATTTATTTCATGCGATTGCTATCGATTTTGTTCACATTTATCCTTTAAATTAACGGAAAAAACTTCATCACAGAATCCTTTTTTTTTTCGTTTCCCAGAATTGTTTTTTCATAATTTTTTCCGTACCATGTTAATTGTTAAAACATTGGCTTGAACAATTACCGCGCATATTTGTGTGTAATCGTGATTGACATAAGCAACATAGCGGACGTTACTGTATTTCAAACTATTCTTCCTAATTTTCAGAAATTAAAGGTGTGTTTGATATGCAATATGTTCAAAATTTTAAATATATATCATATGATTCAGAAAAAAATGCCGTTTTACAGGATAAAACATTGACTCTTAGTTTTATTGTGGGAATGTAATACATGCTCCCTTTATGTTCGATCGTACTTTTTGACAACATGTAAGATAGCTGTATCAAACTTCATGATGAAACATCGTGTGCATACATATGTAGAAGTCAAAACGTATTTTAAGATGGGTCCAAAATGGACCTCCGTTAAAAAAATATATCTTTCTATTATCAGATCGGAACAATACGCACAAATACCAACATTTCTGGGTTCCTTCTTGTACTTCCTTTTATTAAATGAAACAGAATATCATTCAGAAATTAAATTACCATCGTCATAGTGTACAAAGCCGAGTTGACTGTAACATTTGCCACTGGACATAAACAAAGAAGCAGTAAATAGAATAGAATATGTTATGGATTTTTGTCCAAAATAAAATATAAACCACGATATTGTTTTATACCCTTTTTTTCCACGTTATGAAAAAACAATGTTTCCCTCTACGTAATGGACATACAACACTTCCTTTTGCAAAGAGGTGCAATGATACCCTAAACGGTTCTATTAAAAACAGTTCTGAAAATTAGGCATAAATTTGCGCTTAATTTCATTACTAAAAAATGCAATGCGTAAAGAGATGTGTTCAATATTTAAAAAAAATGCAATTGAATGATTACAGTTTGTTTTGTGTAGGTGAACAGAGGAAGAAAGGTACAAAGGGCATAACGTTGTTGGTCTAATGTAAGTTTATGACGATCTCACGTTGTTAAATTCAAACGATCACTGTAGTATTAGAATTGATACCAGACGTAAAAACTACTGCGATATCTCTAAAAAAATGATTTATAAAAATAAGAGGAAGTGGTATGAGTGTCAATGAGACAACTTTCTCTTTGTTATCGATCGCCTCTCTTTTTCAACCAGAGACCAAATGACGTCGAAGTTAGAAACTATAGGTCGCCGTACGGCCTTCAAAATGAGCAAAACTCCATACCGCATAGAAAGCTATAAAAAGCCCCGACATGGCGGATGTTTAACTTTTCAAACAAGAAACCTGACAGCGTGATGTATGTAAGACACATTAAACCAATAATATATATGATATACAACAGCAAACAAAAACCACTGGATTACAGGCTCCTGTCTTGGGACGTGCACTTACTAATTCCGTTTTAAATTTTTCTTGGAGTTCAGTATTTTTGTTATTTTACTTTTTACAGAATGCTACAGGGTATAACATCTTTGCCATTGTCCAACCAACACGAGAACAAACTATTAAGATCAATTGATAACGGCTGAACTCATCCATCGTCACAACAGCACATGTTCTATAATGCATACCTGCTAGCGCTTGTTTTCTATAATGCATACCTTGTAACGCTCAACAGATTAATATATGCTTTATCATTAAAATTGAGAATGGAAATGGGGAATGTGTCAAAGAGACAACAACCCGACCACAGAACAGACAACAGCAGAAGGTCACCAACAGGTCTTCAATGCAGCGAGAAATTCCCGCACCCGTTGTATGTTGTAGTTTTTTTTTCGCTTTTTCTTAATAATAGTTTCGTAGTAAGTTTTTCGTGGACTGTCGCTGTCCTTTAGTATTTGTTGCTATGGTCATGATATGTTCTGTCTTTATCCGTATAATATGATTTTGTATTGCCTCATAGTAACAGAACCTTTCCATAGGGGAAAAAGTGTTAGTGTTCTATCACGTGTTTTGAAAGACATGTCTGTATGAATATCTTTGTTGTACCTGTGTATTGCAAATTCATGCTACAATGCCTTTAAATTGTCCGTTTATAAATTTAAAAGTTATCGTGAAACTAAGGTTTGAACTGCCTCCGGAAAAGTTGTCCTTAGATAGATTTGGCTAATATTTTTATGATACTTTGGGTAATATAGGCCTTCAATTGCTTCGGTTCTTCTACGTCCTTTCAAATATTTGGCTTTGTGCGTTCTTGGTGAAGTTCATCCAGAAAAGACCTTCGGACGCATAAAATATAAAAAGTGTTTCTTCTTTCAATTTTCTTATTCGGTTTATCAATTTCGAGAGTTCCATTGAAAAAAGATAACGCCATTGATAAGCCCGATACAAGTGCTTATATTTATAACACTGGGAAAAAAATACAATATACTGTTACAAGGGTTATCACTTCATATTCTAGAATTAAAATGATTTCATGCAAAAAAAGGTAACTAATATTCCGCATCACAAAATGTTTATCATTTACAGAAAATATTTTTAAATCTGTTACAAAATAACACAAGCCATCTCAGTACGCCTATGACAAAAGAATCAGGTTTCAATAGGATTGCAAATGAGACCAAATGGCAAGGATGTAAACATCTACACAAATTAGACTTATCAACGCGTTTGTACTTACATTAGCAACAAGACGGGTGCCATATGTGGAGCAGGATGTACTTACCCTTCTGGAGCAAATGAGATCACCGACTGTTTTGGTGGGGTTCGTGTTATTCAGTCTTTAGTTTTCTTTTCTGTGTTTTGTGTACTGTTTGTCTTTTGTTCGTTTTTCGTTTTTTGCCATGATATTTTTGAATGTCCCTTTGCAGTCGAATTGAACGTTAGCTCTATTCAAGGCACAATTCGTAGAGTACACGCAAGTAACCATTATTCGTCAATAATACCAATCTACTAGAGGTTGAAACAGACAATAAGAATACAAATCATGTAAAAATTATGATAGAACAGGAAATTTGCATATGCAGGACCCGAACACAAGAATTTTACAGAATAAGCATATTTTTACTGAATAGAAGAAATGGCATAAACAATTACAGAATACAGAAATGATGACCCCCACGGGCTCTCCTTTATAAGCAAAACAAGGCAAACAATACTATTGGAATAGCATATAAAAAATTGCAATCTTAATAATGTCAAACTGGAATGAATTGAAACATTTTTTGAAAGATGGTGCATTGTTTTGTCTCTCCTTTTACCATTCAACTATTAAAAAAAGGTATTGAGAAAAATGTTAAGATTGTTTTTCATGGCCAATAATGTGGTTTTGTCGATATATATTCTGTGTGGTGATAGATTGCTTGTCAATTTTTCATGTTGTACCGAAACATTTCCATTAAAAATTGGTTATTTCAACTATCAAAGTAAGTCTAACAATCTAACAATTTCTACGATTGTTCGTTTTATTTCTCTTTCTAATAAACCCAGCAATAAGTTTTTCCCTCGTACATTGTTTTATATTTGTCACTTTGTTTTTGGTAACAGGAATGTATGATCATATATATTAAATTCTATTCTGTTACCGATGATCACCGATAGCAGTATTGGATCTTTTGTGTTCTAACTTGCGAAGATAAAGACTCTGTAACCTTTAATTAAGTTCAAAAGACCAAACATTTTATTATGTGTAAATAAATTTGTAAGTATATACTTTTTGATGACTTTTCAGTAAAATATTGTTTATTATGTTACTGCAGCCATAGTAACAGGATAGTCATAACAGGGCATCCAAAATGCTTTTTTTATGAATGCTGATGTTCAATAACTTACTCTGTGATAATGTGTTCTTCTGTGATCTTGATTTCAAACACGTAACTACACTTTTTACAAGTATAATATTGTCATTAATAATCTGATTGTAACACGAAGACGGGATAAAAGGGTACGCACTTAGTTTTCTCACTTAAATTTTCTTTTCTCTACACTGTTATGCAAGACGCGTGCCGTGATCAAATTCTAGGATGCTGTGTGCTTTTGAAAATCATCAATTTATAGTTCGATATTCATAGAAAAAACTATTTAACGGTTGGTCTAGTATCTGAAACAGGATAGACATGCATTTCGTGTATACATGCCTATTGAATTTAGTTTGTAGAAAAAATGATACATAAAATAAGAAAAAAACTGTGATTGTTAGTTAGAGTTATCATAAACATTCTAAAATAGTTCATGCTGCAGATTTTAAGGCAATCAGAAAACAGGAAAAAAATCCCCTGAAAGATGTTACCCTGACACTACACACATAAATTACGCAAACGCCTGTCTTATACATATTGTATATATTTTAATCTCTAAATTGTGTTTATCAAGTTAATCATTGATGTTTAAACTCATAAATCCTACACATTTTCATTTAATCACCTACAAATGCATTTTCTGTCAATGATAAATTTCTTATCATAGGTGTACTAAAAATATGACATTTTTGTATTTCTAAATCAAATCTATTTTCTGTTCTGGTATTTTCTACCAAAGCCAATGAAATTCATGCCTACAAATTTTTGAAGGTATGTATAAGCAAAACAAGAGGATTCTGAAAGATACTTAAAACAGAGAGCCTTATGGATCATTCTCGGATCCTTGTAAGCAAAGCGTGGACATATGATCTGTAGTTTATTAGGTTATAAAGGTATCATTCTTGGCTGTTAAACATGGAATTTAAATCTATTGTACTGGTTGTATTGTACAATCTAATTCATTATTAGCATTATTGAAAATCAATGTTTTGGTATTTTTTTAATTTTAAAGATATGTAATTTAAATCATATACTATTTAAGAGAAGGAACTCCTTACAGTGAAAAGGAGTAACAAATCCTGGCGAGCTTGCGTCTATAAATTTCTGTCGAGATGCTCGCGAGAAATGTTTGTATTTTGCGCGACAATGTGTATTCAAAGCACAAAGTCGTATGCACTGAAATCGCTATTAGATATTCACTTTATTTTGTCTTTCAGTTCTATGTTTTTGATTTAAACAGCGACTAGAACACACCATATTGTTTAAGTGGTATGTTCATGTACATTATTGGTGGGAGAGGAAAAGGGGGGGGGGGGATGGTGAAAGTCTGGATCGACTATTAATCTATAATTGATAAAGATTACTCTTAAAATCTAATGAATGCAATACAAACACATTATTAGATCAACTGATTTTTATTTATGTTCTAGACTTTGGTATTTTATTTGTTATTTGCCATGTTTTCTTATATGACGAAATAAAGGATGTCTGTGTTTTTTCTTGTTGCAATGGCCGTGTTGACCCTTAGTGGTTGTCCTTGGTTCAGCTAAAGTTGTTTGTTCAGGTGAAGTTGTTTGTTTTGATTTAGTTATTGGTTCAACTGTTGTTGTTCTTGATTCAGCAGCAGTTGTTATTGGTTTAACTGTTGCGTAATTGGTTTAACTGTTTCGTGATTGGTTCATCTGTTGTCGTTATTGGTTCAGTGGTAGTTGTTATTGGTTCATCTGTTGTCGATTTGGTTTAGCGGTAAATGATATTCGTTCAGCGGTTGTTGTTATTGGTTCATCTGTTATCGTTTTGAGTATACGGCTGTTCTCGTTATCGGTTCAGTCTTTTTATTTTTTTTTATCTGTTGTCGTTTTTGGTTCAGCTGTTGTATTTGTTGTTCGTTTGGATAGATGTCTGATTGACAATCAAACCACATCTCCTTCTGGTGTATTATTATTCAGTTATTTGTTTTATATTCGTGTACATATCTGGTGGATAGTTGCGTCATTAAAGATCATACCACACTCTTTTCCCAAACATATTCAATGTTATTGGGCAGGCACATAAACATAAACTGAGACTGAAATATTTATTTTTCTGAACATTAAGTCCTACCACCAAATCCGCAATCCGATCAATTGAGTCATTCAAGAATTTACAAGGAAACAATTCTGTTCTGACGGACACAGCAACGACTATATTATGCTCCTAAAAAAAATTTCTCGGAGCATGAAAAGAAATCGAGACTACTACTGACATGGTTAGATATCTTTGAATAGACACATTCTAATTTGGTGTCCAACCAGTTTTGTGGATGGATGCACGTTCTACAACACTGATTGTACTCTGCGACATTTTAAAGTAAAGACACTAGTCAGTGTTTGGGATTTGATTTATCAACTGCAACTCTCCGTTAATTTAGTAGGCATAGATATTGACAGTTGTTTACATTTTAGACATTGATGTTAGAATTGCTCGTGCTGATCATAATTAAACAAATCTTTATTTTGGATAACCAGTTCTTTGAGCACTTACACCCTCTCCATGTAATCGGGATCAGTAGGTACCAAATCATACAGAGGGACAAAGGAAATTCTTGTCACTTAAAATCAGACCAAGAAAAGATGAGATATGACATCTATATTGACAATAAAGTTACAGCTACAAGTAGACCATTACATGAACCTCATATATATATATATTAAGAAAAAAGCCCCTCTTCTTAGAAATGAAAATTCGACATTAAGAGACAAAAATCAAGATTCTAGCTCAGGAGTCAATATATTTGTATTTATCAATCATAAACCGAAGTTATTTAGCTCTGTTTTTTTTTCCCCTTTTCACAACAATATTCTATTTTCATTTATTTGTATCAGTTCTTGTCCTTTCCAAATGATACACTAGTTTCAACATTCTTTTACGCATATACAAGTTTGACTCTTTTTCATTTTTAATAATTAGAAACCAAAAAAAAATGACAAGAATTGATCAGTCCACTGCATCAGCCAAACAATGTCCAGGGAGCTCTTTATTTAACAATCGATTCCTTAAATAATAACGAAAAAGCAAATGAACTATAGTTACATTAGATACTTTAATCAAATGCAGTTAATTATAATCTTCGCAGCATCATCACCGAGATTTTCAGTGAGTAGTTTATTCCTTTCCAAGTTCGCCAGTAAACACCGCGGTGTTCCATGGCTGGTGTTCTGATGAAATAAACGCCATTCAGGTTAGCCGTCATGCACCTGTTATACCACCATCCCCCAGGGAACCAAGTCGAACAATTTCCACTCGAAGCATTATCGTTATCGTTGTCTCTGGTAGAAAAACTAATGCCATTATGGTGTTCCAAACTGTTACCTATAAACAGATTATAAAAATACCAATGAAAGAACATACATCTGTACCGCATCTCCTTATTTTTTTATATACACGGAAATTAAGCATCTGTGTTCTAGCGAGAGGTCTTTCATTATATGAATAACACATAGCTGAGGGGGTAATAGGGCAGATTGTAACCCTGACTTTACTATCGCTATTTAAAAAAACGGTCAAAACGTACGCGCGTGACGTCGCACAAGAAAATCCTGATCTTCAGAGGGAAATATGATGAACAGAGGGGAATATGAAGTTTTTGTTCAATGTCACGTGGGATAGTCTCAACCAATCAAATATTGATAAGCTATCAATATGTACATTCAGTGGAATAATCTGTTGTATTGTCTTTTAACTATCAAATTGAAAGTAATAAACTATGACGTCATTGTTTCTGGCGTCCATTATTTCTATTTTGATCGTCGCAACTGATAGAAAAGCAATAGAATGTTATACAAGTATATATGACAACACCTTTTCCATAGACTTGATAACGTATCAATCAACAATTCTTAACTTACTTTTTTTCTTAATACTGTGCTTGGTAAGAAGCGCTTGCGGTAATGTTTTATTGCAGTTTTTAATACACCGTTTTCAATAGACTACATTTGTATTTTGTAACCGATAATAAAAAGGAAAAAAAAAAAACATGGCAACTTTTAATCATTCGCTAAAATAATCTTACACAATAAAAATAATTTACCAAGTTGACATGATTTGCAACTGACAGTTAATGAAGAAAATTATATTAAAGTGAATTATTCATAAGGATTGCTCCTGACAAATTAACCCACAAACATTACATAAAAATCCTTTTTGTATTCGTTTGTTCATTAAATATTTAACCCCTCAAAAATATATTCATAACTGTAGTTTCATTTTTTTCTGGTAGTGTATAATACTTAACAAGTGCTGTGCTACAGGGACGATTATCGGCCCAAAGTCGTACTCCTTACAGTGCCAAAGGGTCATTTATTCAATGGTCAAACCAAATGGTTTGATTATCAGATTGTATGTTTAAATTGATAATAATTTTTTTTATTTTGGAATCCAAAGAAAGTACCTGCAGTGCCGTAGTATCCATTTGCAGTCAGTTTGAACTTTGAACTTTCAGCACCTATTTTGAAATCTTTATATTTTGCAAATGCGTGGTTTCCCTCAAAGTCTGTTAGGTCTATTCTCATTTCGTACTGTCCATGGGATGTGAGAAAATGCATCTTTGTATTTCCTGTAAAAAATAAACTTCATTCAAATGTTATGTGATTATTCTCATATTTAAATTCCTACACTGATAATTTGTGGGGCTTATTATTCCTAAGACTTGAAATGGATTGAAGTGGAAAAAAATTAAACAAGTTGCAAATATCAATAAAATCAGAGAATACTATAACACATCATGTATTATAATAGTAAAATCAATCAAAATATAGGACGATCATCTATATCCAAAAAAATTGCTTTCTTGAAGTATTGTACATTTTATTGAAACGTTTTAATTTGATTTCTTCCAAAAGTGTAGCTCAAAAATACAAAACATTATCGGTACGTTTATTTTGGAAAAGCTTAAGGTTATTGTGATTTTTACAAAAGTATAATAAAAAAAAAATACATGATATGCATAACTGCAAAACAAATTCGAAATATTTATATGTTTTGAAAGCGTACAATTCTTTTCACAGCATTCCGTAGTTATCTATATGTAGCTATCAATTTAAGTAAAATGGGTTTGACTTTAATTTAATCGCGACAACAACCGATTAACTCCATTTCAATCAAAGCGTGTCTTTATTTAAAACTGAAAAAATATAAAATTTTATCAATTTTGGGAATGATATTAAGAAAAGCTTACCGAGCCAGAATTCATGTTTGAGGTATCCAAAACCATGTTTGTAGTCATTCCATCCTCGAAGGAAATCAACATACCCATTTTCTCGTCTTTGGAAAACCTGATATAATTTTTGAGTATTTTTCTTATATATTTGTTTTTATTTTAATAAAATTGGTTGTTAAAACATTTGTTTATTTTTTGATACGATCAAGTATAATAATAATAATCCCATCTATCCGAACGTTTTATCAGACGGCGGGTTTTGCGCCTATTAAAAAGTTTTACCCGGCCACATTCTAAGTGCTAGTACCAAGTCAAAAGCCTATTAATCGTTGGTTGTTGTAATTTGCTGTTTGCACTGGTACTTGTATTTTGATTTTATGCTGTTATAGTACTAATCAGGCCATTGTTTTCCCTTTAAATGGTTCATATCTTATTATCCCGAGTAAGGAAAAAAAACGAAGAAAAAACCCCAAAACAGAACAAAACAAAACAAAACAAAACAAAAGAGCTAATTATTTACAAATAAACGTAAGTTATTCTTTGTGAATAGCTACTGTAGTTATTTTTTTTATATTTTTGCTTCAATCATGTTGCATATAATGTATATTCCTTACGATTCAACTACTAACAAAAAAAATCAAATATGAAAAAATAAAAATCTTAACAAAACAAGAAAAAATTAACTACGTTTATTTCGAACAGTACGGTCTAATTAGATAATCAAAAGCTTACTGTCCAGTGTCCTCCATCTATTTTCATTTCGCAATAGACTTCAAATCCAGTTGAGTGTCTCGGGTAAACTTTATATACACCATTTGGACACCAATCTGGAATATCGTTGCAGTCACGTGGTCGTCCCCCTAGAAAGTATAAAATCAAAACGACTTATACAATACTAATGTGGTCGATATATTAAGGATTACTTAATCCTAGACATAAAATTGAGAATAGAAAAGGGGAATGTGTCAAAGAGACAACAACTCGACCAATCAGCAGAATAAAGCCAAACACACAGCAGTACGCGCAGTGTTAAACTCAGTTTAAAAGAAGTCCGAGTCCGATGTTAGAATAAGTAACAGAAGAAACTAAGCAAAATGACAATGATCATTATAAATTAACAAAGTACTACTAGCAATTACTGACATGTCAGCTCCAGACCTCAATTAAACTGATTGAAAGATTATGTCTTCATCATATGAAAATTAAGCACAATCCCTCCGGTTAGGGGTTAAGTATCATACCATCATAAAATATATGAGAAGAACATAACCCGTTTCATGCCAACGACTGGTTTTAGAATAAATATGTTTATTTTCGATGCAAAGACCCTATGAGTGAATCAATATTAATACCAACATATGCTATCTTTAATGAAATGACAACAGTATCGTAACTATAACCCTTCTGAATAAGTCTGTTTAAAGGATTGGTTAGCTTTTGAGGTGAATGACGACATTTTTGTGCTTTGTATAGAATATTACCATAAAAGATGAGATTTGAAATACCTGAACGTATAAGATGTCTGCATGTTGATTTATATTTACGAATGATGCCCTTGTACCGATGATAAAATTTAGTAAATGTTTTGACATGTTTGTGATATCGAAAACCCTGGTGTAATAATGTTGCTGTAATACAGAGATTTCGTTCGTTGAAAATCAAATATATACGTTGTTACATACACGGGCGATTCGAACAAGTTGAGATATATAAATGCCATAAGGTTGGTGACAAGGGAACGTCACCATTTAAAAATGGATAATTAACAATATGAAATGAAAATTGATCTCTTTTATCGTAAATTTTAGTATTAAGCTTCCCGTTGAAGATATAGATATCAAAATAAAGGAACGGACAGTGTTCATTGTTAGTATTAGCTTGATTTAAAGTCAGTTCAGCTGGATAAATCTCTTTAGTGTACATAATGAAGTCGTCATTATTGAGAGCCAATAAAGCATCCAAATATCTAAAAGTGTTATTAATTTTTTTATATCAGATGTGGTTACGATGGGTCATAAATTGTAACTCGTAACAATACAGAAACAGGTCCGCAATAAGTGATGCACAGTTAGTCAACATTGGAATTCCGATAACTTGACGATATCAGGATACTCTACAGCGAACCAAAATGATATCTAGTAAAAATGCAAGTGTAGTTATCGTATCAAAGCAGGTCCAATTGACATAGTTCTTTTATTTGTAGCTACTGAAAAATGACCTAAAAGTGTTTGAACATATATATTCGTATTCTGATTTTTAAATGCCCATTAAATTAGGTATATTCTTTTTTTTCATAATGAGATTATGATCGAGGCAGAGTGGTTTATACGTAGAAAAATCAAAACTTTGAGCAGGTTCTTTATATGAATTTGATTTAGATATAAAAGAAGATGTGGTATGATTACCAATGATACAACTCTCCGCTAGAGATCAAATGACTCAGAAATTAACAACTATAGATCACGTAGATGCATGTTTTTGATTTTCATTAATGAACCATTTCATAAATAGTAACGGTATACATTATGCAAATGTTCAAAGAAAAGTTGCTCTTAAAATAGCAATTTCTTTTGTTTAATTGTAATATCCCTTTGAATTATATTTCTAAGCAAGCAACTCCGCTTGATTCGTGTTTTATATAGAAATTACTTTCTTACTATGACATTTTGGATCCCAATCAGTCTTTGCCAATACCAGTATTCTCTCAGCAGCCTCTCCATAAAAACACACGCCTGTATGATAAACAAACACAGAAATAAATACTCGCATTTACAGATAAATAAACAAAATAATTGTTAAATTAATAGTATAATTAATCATTGGTATTACTGCCTGCTCTAACTTATCAATCATAATTGATGTAATAGACAGTTTTGAAATTGTGAGAAAATACAGTAACAATAGTGAGAATAATCCAGTCTATTTTTTCGCTAATTTTGATTTGTTTTCAATCTATTAATAGGATAAATAAATTGTGTTATGTCATACAAGGTATATGTAAAAATCAATACGTACTATGTATGTATCATAAACCTATCAATGTGTATTGCATAATGAATTATCGTCGATATTGCTGCAAACGTTGGTCGATATTCAAGTCTCCAATACCTTGATATATTTGCGTATACTTGATTTCGATGTTTTATTTTTAAATATACGTTAAATACATTTAAAAACAAAAAATTTTAGTAAATACAATTTTGAAAAAACAAACGAAAATCCAACAGCCAAGGTATAAGGTTGATCTTAAACGGGTTAAGTCGACTGATTCAATTTACCGATTGTTTCCTACAATGTATTTCCTATTGTGTCATATTATTCAAAAAATTTGAGTGGTTGCATGATTTATGATCTTATTAATAGATTGAAAACGATTCATAGCAGACGTTTTCTCTATCGACATACTAGGCTCGCTTGTTATAGAGTTCCTGCTATTTTCTTGTTTTGCATAATTTCAAATTAATATACTAGAAATAATTTAGAACATCGTCAAAGTTCTGTTGACCATACACATAATCAAAATCATTGACGTACTCAGTGTCAAACTTTCAAATTTCTTTTGCGTCGTCAAATGTTCAAAACCCATTAACCAGCTAGAACATATATACACTAAACAAAGATACAGTTTAATTGTTCAAAAAATGTATGTAGCAAACTACATATCAGTATGCATTGTTTTTGCTTTGAACCAAAAGAATTAAAAACAAAGAACAGTCACATTATTAAAATGATAAACTGATAAATACTGAATAAGCCTCACCTGTATGACACGAAGACTCAACGCAATGGTGGCGACTTGAATTAGTGTGTAGCTTTGCCTTTCCAAAAAGGCAAACCACAGTGAACAGTGCAGCAAAAATCATAATGCTTTCGTATGTGGTGGAGGAAAACTATTGCTCAGAACAATCGCTGCAGAATCATTACTTTTTCATTTCTAAAGTATATGCTTCGTGTGTGGCAGATGTTTGTTAATATCAATATTGCGTGATTGGATATGTTTTGCATGTTATACAGTTGCAACTATATCGTTGAAGAAAACCTAATTTTTTTTAGTTTCTGAATTCACTGATTTAAATACGATAAAGACCCGTATCTTAAAAACGATGAAATATTTGAATCCAACACCAGTTTAAAACAAAATGAATTCCCTGAATGCAACGCGATTATCGTGAATACAATGCATTAACTGAATTAAACACCAGTAGCTTAAGACGAATGGTCGACATAAGAAATATAGCCATGCAGAATCGCGAAATTTATTTAACTTGTGTTGCTTACCCATTTTTAGTTTTTATACCCTCACCGGCTCAGAATAGTGTAAGAGAGTGCAAATATGCTAAATAGATTGATTGATTATTAATGTTTATCACCACTTTCAGCGAATTGAATGCTATATGTAGTAAGGTCAATGTTTGAATTATCTATACCAATCCAACTACACAATGATAGAATACTATAAATACGTCTATGTAACAAGTTAATGAACGCTGACTTATAAAAATTAAAAAAAAAAAATTATAGCAATATACTGTCTCATTGGAATGTATTCCCCCCAAACCCAACCCCCCAAATCCCCCATAATGTTACAAGAGATACAAAAATGTAGCTACTTATACAACACATGTTTAATTATTTTTTGTAAATGGTTATAAAACATTCACTATACATTTTGAACATTCTTTGTCTTTGCATGTGAATACTATAATTCTAAAAAAATCTTTCTGTTTGACTTTAATTACAACATGTAACTGCATTATCAACAAATTTAATTACGCTTAGGAAAGGGGTGTTTTTATTGAATAAACTGTTAATTGTCCGAGCTTGCCTGACGCGACAAATTTCGGCGCGGGACGTTTGCGCATTTTGATAGGACATTTGCACTTTAAAAAAGGACATTTGCGCTTTATCAACATAACATATGAGTTATTATGGTAAAAAAGTTTAAAAAGCCATTTAATATTAAAAACACAAAACATTCAATTATTTATATACAGCTAAAAGAATCAACCTTTCCCCACCATGCTTGTGTCAGATGAAAACGACAACACTTCAAGAGGGTGGATGAAAGTAAAACAACCACGACTCTTTCTAAAGTCAACATGTACAGTAGGTGGTTTAAAAATCAGCACAAATTGAAATTAACAAGCTGATATAAACTATGATGGTACAGTTCCATGCAACAGAATGGACACAAGAGGAATATAGTTTCCCATTTTAAATCCATGAATAATACATCTTCTTGGAGAATTTAGGGCAAAATTGAAAAGTTAAAAGTTCCATCCATAAAAGTTTCGTTTACCCAGAAACATATACTTGATTTTTTTATTATACGTCTGGTTTAACTGAATAATTTTTCTGATTTTTTCGTTTGTTCGGAAGAACTAGAACAAAGGATATGTGAACCTCTTTCCGTGACTTTGGTAAATTTTGTTAAGATTACAGGTAAACTATCATATTAGGTAAAAAGTGCAAATGTCCCTTGACAAGGGTACAGGACGTTTGCGCTTTTTTACCTGTAACACGATAGGACATTTGCGCTCCAAACACTATGGACATTTGCTCTCCAAACAATATGGACATTTGCGCTTTGAATTTTGATACACATATATAAAATTGACCGGACATATGCGCTTTTCACCTATAGTCGTCTACCTAAGAGGGACGACAGATACCAGAGGGACAGTTAAACTCACAGATCGAAAACAAACTAACAACGCCATGGCCAAAAATAAAAGACAAACAGACAAATAATAGTACAGATGACACAACATAGAAAACTAAAGACTAAGCAACACGAACCCCACCAAAAACTGGGGGTGATCTCAAGTGCTCCGGAAGGGTATACTTAGCAGATCCTGCTCCACATGTGGCACCCGTCGTGTTGCTTATGTTATTACAAATCCGGTAAATTGTCTAATTCGGTAGGTCACATTCGTGAAAAGGGAAGGGTATTGTAGTTACTACATATGGAACATATCCGATATCATATGTGAAACGGTTATTCCATAACGGTCAACCAACTCATGATGGCGTCCGTAAAATTTACGAAGGAATGATTTCAACTTTATCATTTGGAACTCTTAGTTTAATAGCTTCCTTGTGAGCAGCAATCCTCTAATACGGAAATCATGATAGGAAATGCAAGCCCGTGAATATCGTATCAATTGGGAGATATATACTCCGTATGCAGGCGCTGCTGGAATGTTGCTACATAGAAATGGAAAGTTCACAATTGGGAAGTTGAAATCATCTCTTTTGTCGTAAAGTTTTGTTTTCAACCGACCCTCATTGTCAATTTCTAGATGTAAGTCAAGATATGAGGCAGACTTAACTGTATCTGTAGTATCATTTATCTCTAGTTCGATGGGATAGATTCGTTCAACATAGTCACCAAATTTTGTATTATTTAGTGAGAGAACATCATCTATATAGCGGAACGTAAAGTTAAAGGATATTGCTAACTTCTTATCTTTCTTCCTAAGAAGTTCCTGTATGAAGTCAGCCTCATAATAATAAAGAAACAAGTCAGCAAGAAGAAGGGGCACAATTGGTTCCCATTGGAATTCCGACAGTCTGTTGAAAAACACGTCCTCCAAACAAATATGTTATCAATCAAGAAGTCAAGCATCTTGATAATGTCAGTTTCAGAGAATTTTTTGTTTGAATCAGAGTGATTCTTTACAAAGTAGGATTTATCCCTCCCCATAACAAGATACTTGTATCTACGTTCGCCATTCTTTTTAATGAAACAAAGTAATACCAACTCTTTCAATTTGTCCTTTAGTTTGGAATGGGGAATACTTGTGTAAAGTGTAGAAAAGTCAAATGTTTTAATACTATTGCAAGATGAGAGAGTCTTAGATTGTATGTACTCTAAAAGATCTGTCTTTGGTAATTTGATGCGCTGTAATCATTATGTATACAAATTCAACTTATATTTGTCATTAGTTAATTCACATTGACACAGTCTTAAACAAATAGTTGAAAGTTATAGAGACTAGTAAGGGGCAAAATTGTATATGACTTTTGTCACGATGGATTTATATCATTGAACAACAGTCGGTTATTTATATTAAAATTCGTTATATTGTTTAACAGGAACCACATGCAAGAATTGAGAAAGATAAACTAGAATATTTATTATAAATGTGGGCGAAATACCAGTCAGGACAGATTGCAAGAGCTAAATTTGTTGAACAGTTCATTATTTAGCCTTCAGCGAAAACTGACCTGGTAAGACTATACATTGTACGTGTATTTTATGTCTTTAGCCTAAATGTTTACTATATAACTATATGTGCTATGGAATGACTTTTAAACACGAATGTGCTATGAAATGACGATTAAATTTTTAACGATAAAGAAAAGTATGACTTTGACTCTGCTAGGTCAAACCTGCCTGTCCTAAGTCCGGATCAAATATGAGGGAAGTCATTAGAAGCAAATATTATAAAAGCTTTTAGTGTTATTTTTATCATATGTCGTCACTATGTTTGCTGCAGAAGTTTTGGGTAAATATATGATTACATATATGGAAGGGGATATTAGGTCACTAGTATTCAATCATCAACCATTTAAGCATTTTACCTCTTTAAAAGGGCCATACTACGTAATGATCATAATGATCCTGTCATTCGTTATTCTTCTGTCTTTGATCTCTTTTCACAGATGATAGTTTATTGTAATAAATTTAGTCGGTGTTTGAATTTGTGTTCACAATACTTCTTGCAGGAAATCCAACCTTGAAATATTGTAGCGTGTAGTAGAGGTAAATTTGCGTCTAGAAATGATACCTCGAATGTTTATTTTTTGCGTAGAAAAGTGTGTAGGCACCTTTTCGCTGTTGATAATCTTGCTATACCTACGGCGATTTTCACAATTATATGAAGGAGTCTCAACTAATAAAATTAGTTTTGTTTCAGATTTTTTGCGTAAGCCAGTTTTCAAAATACAGCTGTGGCTTATCTAAGAATGTTCCTTGTAGTACCGAGCACATTTCGACCCTATTTTTACATTAAGTCCCGTCTTTTCATGATTTCAAGTAAGAGGTTGGATGATCGACTGTGTTGGTTTAATTGTGTATTTATTTTTATGACATTCACAGATACATGGTATAAAAAGATAAAGGGGATGTCAACTGTTTTAACCACACCACATTTTGCTCCAGCACAAATTTATAGGTAAAAAAAAAAGAACGATGGAAAGACAAACAGCAGTTTGCAAAACTCAAAGAAACAAGTTGCCAGGTAATAAACACAAAAATGAATCATGATAATTTAAAATATAGTACAAACCGGTAGATTCGACAGAAAAAATAGGACCGGTATGTAAAAATGTATTTCTTATGGGGAGAAAAAAATACGTTAAGTCTTTTTTTTTATTAAATAAAGTAGGACGTTTAAAAGTGAACATGTCAAAACTAGTCTGGAAATAGTTGGTCTCTCGGGGACCACAAACTTGCTATTGCCAGTATACAAGAGTATAATTTTTCTTGTACAACAAGAATGTGAAATGTATCATTTTAAGAATACTGAGATGAGGTATGCTTACCCATGCGAAACTATCCAACCTAGTCCAAATTACGTGGATTTACGCAATAATAGGTCGACGTTCGGCCTTCAATAATGAGCAAAATCCATACCGTATGATTCGTTCTTAAAGTCATAACATACAGCAACCAATGAAAACCACTGAATTATACAAATTGTAAAGACCATTCGGAATTTAAGAAAGTTCAAATCAAATTAAACTTATAAATTAATCATGTTAGTTCTCATTTTCAGTCTGAGAAAACCATGACCTTGTGAAAGCCAAAAAAAAAAACAGAAAGAAAAATTAAGTATAAATCTTTAACGTATTGACAGGAGGTAGGACCATAAGATTTCAAAACTGTATAGCAATACATAGTAAAATGCAATCCAGTATTTTTAGATGTTGATCCATTTACTGAGTGTTTAAATGCATTCTTATAGAGTTTATAGACTAATGAATTCTTCTTCTACTTCATGAAGTATAATACACTATTCCATCGACATCCGATGATTACATACTGTAATTATGGGAGTTTACAATATGATTTACTTTGTGATAGTCCAAATAATTATGGCGTGTTGTAAGGCTGGTTTCTTTTTGATGTGAGCTCGGACTAGGATGCAGTGGAGATCACTTCTAACCTCTCATCAAAACTGTCAGAATCTGTCAGTAGAACTGTTCTAGGACAGTATGTAGAACTGTCATCCTGACACCTTTTAGACAATTCTAGCTAGAACAGTTCTAACCCAGAACTGATTTGGTAAGTTCTACCTAGAACTGATTTAGACAGTTCTACCTAGAACTGATTAAGACAGTTCTACCTAGAACTGATCCTGACAGTTCTACCCTAGAACAGTTTTAGACAGTTCTACGAAGAACTGACCAAATCTTTGGTCAGTTCTACGACTAGAACATTTCTACGGCTAGAACAGTTCTACGACTAGAACAGTTGTACGATTAGAACTGATTTGGTCAGTTCTACTGCTAGAATTGATTTATTCAGTTCTATCTATGGGACAGTTTTACGGAAAATGTCCAAAACCGTTTCCTCCTTAATTTTATGAAATATTTGTACTTACAGGTAAGGAAAATACCAAAGTTCATTATTTAGAGTTTGTAATGAACGACTGGCGATATTCTGATGGGAAAGGGGTGACACGTTTTTTTGTGGATGGAACTATGCTTTTTGACAATAAGCTTGTTACCGTTTTGATCGAGGTCACAGTTTGTTTACATTCTTCATAATTATCTTATTTGTTTACCCTTTCTTGTGTAAGGTTTGTTATTTTATCAGGTCTGAGATTACTATAACAATAATATACTATGTGTTATACATGTTATAGTAATCTCAGCCCCATCCCACCCAAACTATATGTGAGGGGGGTAATGTAGGGAAGAGGGATGTTTCATCAGAGTTTACAAAATGTTAAATAAGCTGATCACAGTTCACATGAAATACAACAAAACTGTTCACGAAAAACAATAGTTTAACACCACCTTCATCCCTGTTTACGAAAAACGACGATATAAAAACTTCATCACGGAAAACGTTGATAAAATTTAAAGACTTATATCACAACTCCCTCTGTGTCGGATAAAATACTGGAAATCTTCACATACGATTTTCCACTTTGGCGAAGATTAACTATTCGCTGTCTCAAATACATTGAAATTCTGTTAACTTTGACAGGAGGCATTTTGCGTGTGGCTTTATCAACGATAATAATAACACTGAATGGTGACCAGTGAAATGCCCAAACTGCAGTGACGTTATTTAGAACTGTTCTACAATCCTGACAGGTTTGGTCACTTCTACGGTTAGAACTGATTTAGTCAGTTCTGCTGACAGTTCTACGGTTAGAAATGATTTTGACAGTTCTACCCTAGAAGTGATCCTGACAGTTCTACCTAGAACTGATTTGGTCAGTTCTACCTAGACCTGATTCTGACAGTTCTACTTAGAACAGTTCTAGGGTAGAACTGTTCTAGGTAGATCTGTTCTAGGACAGTTTAGAACAGTTCTATGACAGATTATTCTGACAGTTCTAATGAGAGGTTAGAATTGATCTCCACTGTACTTTTCCAAGCTGTGACGCCTTCCATAACAAGACACAAAAAAAAAATCATAAATAGAAAAATAGCAAAAAATTTAAAAAAAAATAGATCAAAATAACATTACAAGACGTCATACATTTGTAAGTTATTTGGAATATCTCATCTCCCTGCATTACATGTCTCTTTTTAAGAACCATAATGAAAATGAGACAAGTTCTTATTTAATACCCCTCAATAGTTGCCTTTTTAAATAAAGATTTTGTATTAGCTATTATTAAGATTTACAAAGTTACCGTATTTTTGTTAATTTGGCATGCGGTACATTTTCATTCAACAAGCGGCAGATAACTCAACATGGCCGAGGGAGGTGGAGGAGGTATTTATTAAGTTTATTAATCCATACGATAATATAAGTCCTGCCCTTTTAGTGTTATTTTTGTTGTGTTATTGTCTATTTGTTGTTTAATTGTTATCCTCAATTGCCGAGATACTATATGTGAACTTGGACGATTTTCATTTATACAAAATTTATATATAGCATGCTGTTTTCACAATAAAAGATGGATATTCATTATAATTTTTATGAAAATATTCCTTGTAAAATTACGTTTTTTGAAACATGTTATTAGTTATGCTTTATTTCAAATACAAATCACACTCTTTACGCATAATTTCAATCCCATTGGCATTTTGATGAAATTGTAAAAATGTCAAATAACGTTTCACAACAGTGCTCACCAACTCTTTCCATTTTTTAACAAACTCATATTCAATTTTTAGATATTACTTATTGCATAATTATTTTGATGTATTGTTTGTTTCCATAATAGTAAAATATGAAATAGAAAAAAAAAATATTCTTTGAAAAGTCAAACATTATTGGGTTTTTGCTTTTGTGTTTTATTTTGCTGTGCATGTACACAAAATGATGTACGGATTTTGTGTCATGGATTGATACCCCATATCCATTGTTTGTCTGTTATATGAAGATCCAAGGCATGCATGTCATGTTCGTTGATATAATTTGTGTATACAGACAGAATCGTATTTTAACATGTTTAAGGGCATCCGATACTGTTTCACGTTGAATTGACGATTTATATATATTTTTTAAAATTTGTTGTAGGCCAAGGCGAGTTGTAAAAAAAACAATAATCATCAAATAAAACATAGGTCAGCGTGCTAGTTTTCAAGATCATTGAGGCTGAAAATTGGGTATTTTTGCACTTTTGTAAAAAGGTTTAGTAAAGTTATAAACATTTTAGAGTAGGTATTCTTCATCATGAAATTATAAGATTGGATTCATTTTGAAGCTGTAATAAATAATTTAAACATAAAAGGAAAATAAATCTATATATTAAGAATAATTAGATTATTATTCAAGCCATGCTCGAAACCACGAATAAGACGCTCAAAGTACGAATGCACGACACTGCTGGATGACAATTGCAACGCCTTCCGCTAATGTTTCCTGCAAGGGTATCGGCGACATTTTCCAGGTGTATACATATATAGAGCTTATAAGGAGATACCTTAAAATGATGCTATTGTTTTCGGAAATAAAAACATGTGTATCATAGATACTTTTCTTTTTTTATTCTGTTCATGTTCCAAGAGAGAAAAATAAGGTAAAGTTATTGCGGACTTTTGAATTTCTTTACGGCTTAATTTAAAGACTCACGGCAATTTAGAGCTAGACATTCCGGTACTGTGTACACACATGTGTATTGTTTAAGAACTCTAAGACTAGATGTTTTTTGTTTTGGTTGGTGGGATGCTGTTTCATTGACATACACCCAAAACATCCTTTTATTCACATTTTAATCTTTTTCAAGAATTTCACATTTATTCATAAAGTCAAACGTTAACTCGGGTAAATGATTACAGTTGCACAAATGATTGAATCTAGAAGACGGGAAATGTTACCTTTACTTCCCCCATAACTTGAAATAAAACAGTTAAATGACAGTAAATTATTGGTCAATAAATAATTGTTTACAACATTTTTTTTGTTTGCTAAATCATACAATGTTTATTTTAGGATTAGAAACGAATGACCTTTTTGAGTGCGAGACATGCAAAATACAAGAAATTCTGAAAAGTGCTACATATTGGTGTACAACGTGCGAAGAAGGGTTGTGTCACAACTGCAACATTCATCATAAAGTAAACAAGAAATGATTGTAACAGGATGCTGTTACGAAGTCTCCCAAACGAAGCTCCCATAATTCGTAATTCCCAGGGTCGCCTGACATTGGGCAAAGTCCAGTGAAAATTGGTTTGGTCCAGTAAAGTTATATGCATTAGTGATGCCTGGGGACTAACCCTGTATATCATTCAAATCATCTTGGCATGACAAACCAGAATATATATGGTTTAGGGGTGGGGATCTCGACCATTTACAAGTTACTAGAACATTGGGGGTAGGGGGAACCCCTGGGGCCTAACCCTATACTTTATTCAAATGTTCGAGACATGACGAACAGGAATATATATGGTTTAGGGGTGGGGATCTCGACCATTTACCAGATATTAGAACATTGGCGGTGGGGGAACCCCTGGGGACTGACCATATACTTCATTCAAATGTTCAAGACATGACGAACAGGAATATATATGGTTAAAGGGTGGGGATCTCGACCATGTAAAAGATATTAGATCATTGGGGGTAGGGGGAACCCCTGGGGCCTAACCCTATACTTCATTCAAATGTTCAAGACATGATAACAGGAATATATATGGTTTAGGGGTGGGGATCTCGACCATTTACAAGATATTAGAACTCTCTCAAATGGCAGGGGGTCGGGATGACCCCTAAGGACTAACCCTGTATATCATTCAAACCATCTTAGCATGACAAACCAGAATATATATGGTTTAGGGGTGGGGATCTTGACCACTTACAAGATATAAGAACTTTCTTCAATGGCAGGGGTTGGGGGTGACCCCTGGGGACTAACCCTGTATTTCATTTGATTTGCTTTATAATGACAAACCAGAATATATATGGTTTAGGGGTGGGGATCTCGACCATTTACAAGATATTAGAACTTTCTCAAATGGCAAAGGGTCGGGATGACCCCTTGGGACTAACCCTGTATATCATTCAAACCATCTTAGCATGACAAACCAGAATATATATGGTTTAGGGGTTTGGGATCTTGACCATTTACAAGGTATTAGAACTTTCTTAAATGCCCTGGTGACTAACCCTGTATTTCATTTAATGTGCTTTATCATTTAGAACATTTTCAATTAAAAAGATTGTGTCTATCACAAACGGTTTTCAATTTATAATCATTTGAAAATTTAAAAAAATAAAATCCCGTAGGGTTCTATAGTAAAACCCTCCTTTTTTTCGCCCCTCAAAGTACCCCTTTATAAACCCTATTGCACAAACAAAACCCTGATTGCACCACTAGACATGTTAGTCTAACATATTGTGAAACCCTAAGTTAATCTGACAAGCGGTTTTGGAGAACGGGTGCGGACAAGTTCAAATTTAAAAGTGACGGAAGAGGAAGAGGAAGAAGAACTAGATTTGCCATTGCAAGCAATAGCGGATGTCACCCTTCCCCCATTGCCACTAGATTGCAGCCAGTTTAAAAATTTTAAACAGTGAATGCACATATATACTGATGGCTATACATCTTTCTGTAATTTTTTAGAACATTTAGCGGATTTATAAATTTTACGCATAATTTTTCCTTTTTTGCCTTGTTACCATGGTAACGGCAGCCATTTTGGAAATTCCAACGCCAATTGCCACTTCCACACATGACAGTCAACATTATTGTGAAGTTTCATTAAGTTTGAAGCATTCTGAAATTTTTGAAATTTTTGCTCCTGTATCCATGGTAACATAGTAGTTCCAATGATTGTCAAAATCATTCAAAACCTGTATATAATGGACAACTGTATTGTATAAAAATTTGATGATTTTAAGTTAAAGCATACCAAAATTATTCACCAAACCCTGAAGTTTTTGGAGCATTTTGACCTTTTTGCATTGTTTCCATGGTAACAGCAGCCATTTTGGAAATTCTAACTCCAAATGCCACATCTTCCAATGTTGCTCATCGTTACTGTGAAGTTTCATTAAGTTTGGAGCATTTTGATATTTTTGAAATTTTTGGTAGTTCCAATGATTGCCAAAATCATCCAACACCAGTATATAGTGGGCATCTACATTGTATTAAAATATAATGATTCTAAGTTTAAGCATATCCAAATAGTTCACCAAAACCAAAAACTGGACTTTTTCATATTTGTTCCGTTTCCATGGTAACGGCAGCCATTTTTTATGTTCCTAAGACCTACTGCAACCCGAAATTTTGTGTTCCTCGTTATAGTGAACTATCATTAAGATTGGTTCCATTGGCTCCAAAAAAACTGCCGGACAAAAATCATTGGAAGAATAATAATAATAACAAAGAAACAGAGGAAAAGCAATATGTCACCCGACATTGTCGATCGGGTGACATAATAACTAGATTTGCCATTGCAAGCAATAGCGGATGGCACCCTTCCCCAATTGCCAGGCGAGCGGCATCCATTTAGAAAATCCCAAAGTCAAAGAGTGCATCTACATATGCAAATTATCATTTTTGTAAAGTTTCATTAAGTTTGGAGCATTTTGAAATTTTGGACATTTTTGCTGTTTCCATGGTTACGGCGGCCATTTTGAAAATTCCAACTTCAAAATGCAACTCTGCCCATGCCAGTTACTATTTCTGTAAAGTTTCATCCAGTTTGCAGCATTTTGATATTTTTGGAAATTTTGGACATTTTTGCTGTTTCCATGGTTACAGTTGATAATTCAAAAATTCTAGAAGCAGACATCTCATTACCACATGTCATGTTATATATCAATACAGTTTTATTGACTTTGGTGAAATACTCTTTAAGAAAATGCTGATTTTATGCATTTTCCCTTGGGTCAATGTAAAACTTGCCCCCAGTTTCCATGACAACGGCGGCCATTTTGGACTATCCAAATATTGTCTTGACATCTTAGCATACTGGGTAACATTTTCATAAAGTTTCATCCAGTTGGGTCTTATAACGAAAGAGTTAGAATTTTTTATGTTTTAGCTGTTTCCATGGTAATGGCAGCCATTTTGAAAATTCCAATGTCAAACTGCAAATCAGCACATGCCAGTTAACATTCCTGTGGAGTTTCTTCCAATTTGGAACGCTTTGATTTTTTTCGCATTTTTGCTGTTTCCATGGAAACGGCGGCCATTTTGAACCATTCCATAGCAAGGTGCACAACTTTACATGGGGGTCCTCATTATAGTAGATTTTCATCAACATTGGTCCATTGGATTCCAAGAACTCGCGCGGACAAAATGTGTGGAAGAAAAATAAGAAAAAAAAAGAAACGTAGAATAACAGTATGTCACCCCAACTCCGTTGAGGGTGCCATAATAACTAGAATTGCCATTGCAAGCAATAGCGGATGTCACCCTGGTCTGCCAATTGCCACTTAACAGCAGCCATTTCGAAATTTTCCATCAGTGAATGCAGATTTATGCATGACAACAGATCTATCTGTTTTAATTCAAATGAATTTGGTTCATTTTGATATTTTTTGTATTTTTGCTGTTTCCATGGTAACGGCCGCCATTTTAAAAATTCCAAAGTCAAACTACTGCTGCATATTGTTTTCCCCATAATAATATACCATCATATTACATTTAATGTCTGTAGAACTATTTTAACACTAATGTTCTGGAATGTTCCATGAAAAATTCACCCCCCCCCCTCAAATTATGCCAAGGAGACCCCCCAGTTTAAATAAAAATGTTCCATGTTGAAGTGTGCATGAGTCTCTTAATATCATAGAAGTTTCATATAAATTGGAACACATTTCTATTTTTCACATTTTTGCTGTTTCCATGGCAATGGCAGCCATTTTTTTTTATTCCAGAGTCAGGTGCACAACTACACATGGTGGTTAACATTATGGTATAGTTCCATCACAATTGGTCCATTCAATTCCGAGAACTAAGCTGGACAAAAAGTGTGGAATAAGAATAATAAAAAAACTAGATTTGCCATTGCAAGCAATAGCGGATGGCTACCTCCCCCATTGCCAGGCGAGCGGCAGCCATTTAAAAATTTTTAAAGTCAAAGAGGGCATCTACACATGCAAATTATCATTTTTGTAAAGTTTCATTAAGTTTGGAGCATTTTGAAAGTTTGGACATTTTTGCTGTTTCCATGGTTACGGCGGCCATTTTGAAAATTCCAACTTCAAAATGCAACTCTGCCTATGCCAGTTACCATTTTTGTAAAGTTTCATCCAGTTTGCAGCATTTTGATTTTTTTTGAAATTTTGGACATTTTTGCTATTTCCATGGTTACAGTGGATAATTCCAAAATTCTAAAAGCAGACATCTCATTGCCATATGTCATGTTGTATATCAATACAGTTTCACTGACTTTGGTGAAATACTCTTTAAGAAAATGCTGATTTTATGCATTTTCCCATAGGGGCAATGTAAAACTTGCCCCATGTTTCCATGACAACAGCGGCCATTTTGGAGTATCCAAATATTGTCTTGACATCTTGGCATACTGGATAACATTTTCATAAAGTTTCATCCAGTTGGGTCTTATAACGAAAGAGTTAGAATTTTTTATATTTTAGCTGTTTCCATGGTAACGGCAGCCATTTTGAAAATTCCAAAGTCAAACTGCAAATCAGCACATGCCAGTTAACATTCCTGTGGAGTTTCTTCCAATTTGGAACACTTTGATTTTTTTCGCATTTTTGCTGTTTCCATGGAAACGGCGGCCATTTTGAACCATTCCATAGCAAGGTGCACAACTTTACATGGGGGTCCTCATTATAGTAGAGTTCCATCAACATTGGTCCATTCGATTCCAAGAACTCGCGCGGACAAAATGTGTGGAAGAAAAATAAGAAAAAAAAGAAACGCAGTATGTCACCCAAACTCCGTTGAGGATGCCATAAGAATCGAACAATAACAATATGTCACCCGACCTCCGTCAGGGTGACATAATAATAATAAGAACTGAGCAAAAACAATAAGACTTAATAAGGCATCCAGATCTCACACTACTATTGATGTTGATAAATTTAAGGCTTTAGATCCTTTTGTATCTTCCTTAAAGACTAAATGCGATGTCCATGACATACCACTCGAGTTGTTTTGTCCAAACCATGAAGCTCCATGTTGCTCAAGTTGTGCTGCTATTAGTCATGCCACATGTTTTGGGATAACATCTTTTCAAAAGGTCACAGAAGAAGCTAATAACTCAAATCAAATCGACGACATCAATGCAAAACTTGACAATCTTTTAAGTCAAGTTGATATTATGATAAAAAACCGTATAGATAATAAAACCAAAATTCTTGATCAAGCTGAAAGCCGTAAATCTAAGATAAGAGAGCTCAGAAAAAGCCTAAATTATCATTTAGACATTCTTGAAAAACAACTGCAGTCTAAAAGTGAAAATTTAATAACATTGGAGACAAGTTCAATTGAAAATGTGGTTAAACGTTTGCAGATGAAGAGACATGATATTGACAATTTGAAAAACAATATTTTAAATCTTCAAGATGTTGGTTCAAATGCACATAAATATATTGGTGGAAAAAAGGCAGAAGGAATTATCGGTCAAGAGAATAAATTATTAGCTTCATTGGCAGATAGTTCAGACATGGCTGAGGTCAGTTTAGAATTTATTGTTGACCCCATGATAGAAGAAACCATTATGAAATTAGTTGATATGTCTGTGAAAAAAAAAACTAAACATTTGAAATCAAAAGAAAAGGTTTCTTCATGTCAAACATTTGACACTTCGGTATTTGACAGACATGTTACAATATCATCTATTGTAGTTTTACCATGCGGAGAAGTAATTGTTTCTGATTTATATTCTAGAAATTCCTTAGTAGTATTCAGTCCATGTGGGACAATGAAACAAATCGTTCCACAGATGGATACACCTTTTGGACTTGCATATATTGGTGATGACGAAATTGCTATATCTTTTCCAAAAACAGAGATAATCCTGATTTTCGGAACACAGCATTACACCAAAAGAAGAGAAATAGAAGTGATCGGTCAATGTTGGGGAATAGACTTTGCGAATAATATGCTTCTTGTGGCAATTAGATACAAAGAAATTTTGTTTTTAGATAGATTTGGAAGTATAATTAAGAGGGTTTCCATGTCACAAAACAATCTTACCTATGTGCATTTGTTTATGGACAGATATTATCGTGCAGAATTTGCAGACAGCTCAGTACATTGTTATTCATCTAATGGGAAGAAAATTTGGTGCTTTTCAAAAGCAGATGCACTCGGTACTAGGAATATGTGTAGCGACTCTGAAGGAAATTTATTTGTAGCCTGCCAAGATTCTTGTTATATTGATTTCAAAAGATGGCATTAGCAGTAAAATAGTAGTAGAAACAAGCAAACCTAAAGCTATTTGCTTTGATTCAAAATCATCTGTGCTTTATGTATGCAGTTTAAACGGTGATAACTTATCGACATATAGACTCCTCTTATAATTATTACATTGAGTGTGCTTATTTCGTTCAGCATACCACAAGAACTTGCTGAATAATTTTGCTTGCTATATATTTGCCTCGATAAAATTTTGTGAAAAGAGAATGTTGTTATTTTATTTACACAGGTATTTTTGTCTATTAAAGCCACATTATCCTTCCACTATATAATCCCGCTGAACCATTATGCCAAGACAAGTGTGTTATTTTATATTATATAGAAAGGAGACGGGGGATACCAAAGGTCAAAATTAATAAGTCGTAGGGAAACACCTTCGGAAAAACGAAAAACGACAATAAGACAAACAAACAGTCTACATTGCACTACATAGAAAACTAAAGACTGAGCAACACGAACCCCGCCAAAAAAAACGGGGTTATCTCAGGTGCTCCGGAAAGGTAATCTAATCCTGCTAACCATGTAAAAAGTTCACAAAGGATCAGTTAGTCATTGGCACTTCCTGAAGAAAACTAAAGTTCAAAATTGGAATTAAGATAAAATATTTACCCACAAAACTCTAATTGTCAAGCTATACACACATATATAATCATTAAATACTTGTACACATACACATGTTGTAAGACAGTTCACTCGACTTCAAACTTATTTCATGCTGTATGATCACTGTGTTATGAATAGGTCAGTTTCTCAAATAATTGTTACCATCTCTACTATTACATGTAGTTATAATTAGATTTCCATGTACCTGTATTTAGTCAAGAATCATTGTAATGTGCACATGACAGCCTTGCAGGGTTTCATGGGAACTTGATCATGTTGATGTCATATTCATGTTTCATTGATCTAGGTTAAAATTTCCTGATTAGGTACGTTTTAAGCTCCTCTGGCCAAAGGGCCAAGTGTGCTTTTTTCATCACTTGGCGTCCGTCGTCCGTCGTCGTCCGTCAACGACAACTTTTACAAAAATCTTCTCCTCTGAAACTATTTGGCCTAATTTAACCAAACGTGGCCACAGTCATCGTTGAAATTGGGGTATCTAGTTTTAAAAAAATGTGTCCGATGAGCCCCGCCTGCCAACCAAGGTGGCCGACAAGACTAAAAAATAGAGCATGGGGTAAAATGCAAGTTTTGTCTATTATTTTGAAAACCGTTATAAATAGAGAAAATCTGCAGGGAGCAAAAATGTTCAGAATGTTGAGCTCTACCAATTGTTCATTTACAACAAAATTGTCAGACGACTTCTTATAGGAGTTATTGCACTTAAATGACAAATTTTACCATTTTTTTTTTTCATTTTTGCCTATTATCTTGAAAATTATAATAGATAGAGAAAAACCTTAAATTGAAAAAATCATCAGCAAGACAAGTTTATACAAATAAGCCTACATGGTTGATATCGTCAGTCGACTCCTTATTAGAGTTAATGCCCTTTGATGACGATTTTTTTGCGTTTTTACCTTATATCTTAAAAATTGCAATAGATAGATAGAAACTTAAATAAGCAAAAATGATCAGCAAGACAAGATCTACAATTCAGACAATAGGATGAAAATCGTCCGACGACTCCTTATTGGAGTTATTGCCCTTTAATGACGATTTTTGCCATTTCTTTTCCGTCTTGCCTTGTATGATAAAAATTATTATAGATAAATAGACACTTTAAATCTCAAAAATGATCAGCCAGATCTACTAACAAGTCAAATTTTGTCGATAAAGTTTATAGGAGTGATTGCCCTTAAATGAGGATTTTTTTTACCCTCTTTTGTGTTTTGAGCAAAAACTAAAGAAGATAGAGAGAAACTAAACAGACTAAATGATCAGCATTACAAGATCAACAAAACAGAGAATTTTATCATGAGTTCTATTCTCATCTTCAATGTTGGAGAGTGTCCTTTGTAGAATATGCACATAGACCAACAAGACTCAAGCTAGCGACCAATTCTAGCGACCAATCAAGCTAGCGACCAATTCTAGCGACCACTAAAGAACACAATGAGAATCAACTTGTCTAAGAATCATTATGTGGTATATGAAAAAACCACAACACCACATTATGAAACAACGTTCTGTTAAAAAGAAAATCTATCTACCAGTACGGTATATATATTGTTTTTTAACGTTTAAATGACCAGAAATGTCCATCAAATTAAGGGAGAAGGGACACTACAATACGAATGACGTCTGTAGCTGAATGAACTAACTAGTTTGGTTGCTAAATGTCTGCATCAATATCAATGAGTAAAATATAACGTGCCAGAAAATCGTAAAAGTCAAAACAATTTAATACAATAGAAAAACAAAGGATATAGGGTATCCCTCCATGACACAAAATCAGTAAATGCACAGCGAAAAACACACAAAAAGCTAAGGAACATTCTTTGTTAACGAACTATTTTTATTCCCCTACATTCGAACACATACTATATGTTATCATATATGTATTTATATAAATAAAAGTGCGCCCCTCTCCGGAGTTTATTCTATTGGGAGAGGGACTAGTTGGGAAATAAAGTAATCCATATTTTGACGTCTTCTTTACGTTTTCTCTGTTTTCCAAACTCTAATCCGAGATCGCAAAGATAAATCAATTATTGTAAACAAAATATTAAAAACGGAGCGTATATCCCCCAAGCACATAATGGTTATACAATAGTACTTTGCGGTTTAGAAATCAGAATAAAAAGCTAAAGAGTTTTTTTAATTTGAATAATAAAAAAAAAAAGAGTGTTTGTTTATGATGATTTGCTCGCACAATCGTTTTCAATATTCAGTGAACCGTAAATAATTTAAAAAGTACATATTTTAATGAACATGTATACCTAGTTTCAAGTTAACCAGACTACAACGTCATCTTAGACTAGATTCAACACTAACGTCATCTTAATGCAGTATGAATGGACGGACAAACGGACAAACGAATTAACGAACGAACACAAAAACCAGATAATATTATGGGCTTTACTGTCGTAGGCGGAGCATAGAATAACTATTTAATGTGAGTTCACTTAAACTTGTTCCTTTGTACAATGTATCAGCTTTCAAATAAACGAAATAAGAAAAATATTATGTGCGAAAGAATAACTATATACTGGCTTTCCATACACTCGGCATCCTCAGATATCCTTTATTTTCTAGAAAAGGAACTTTTAATGTCTATTCCCTATACTGAAAATGAAAACATACAAAATAACAAACTGTAAGAGTACATTTCATGCCCACAAACTATATTTTGAATTGAAAGTATACGTGCACTATTTTGTACGGCATGCATCCTTACTTAAAAGAAATGTAAAGATTTTTTTGTTTAAAAAAAAGACCGTACACTTTGAATGTCAACTTTGAACCCCTTCAATTCCCAGAAAGTCCTAACCCCCAAAAAATCATTTCAGTGGGTCCTGCTCTGATTCATTATCTTTCATTTGAGCTATGTCCGGTGTCGAACTTTGCCGTACGGAGCTGGCGAGACTTGCCGAAAGAATGTACGGTGGACACGTAAAAAAAAAAATAATACAAACTTTGAACCCCTTCAATTCCCAGAAGGTCCTAACCCCCAAAGAATCATTTCAGTGGGTCCTGCTCTGATTCATTACCTTTCATTTGAGCTATGTCCGGTGTCGAATTTTGCCGTACGGAGCTGGCGAGACTTGCCGAAAGAATGTACGGTGGACACGTAAAAAAAAAAATAATACAAACTTTGAACCCCTTCAATTCCCAGAAGGTCCTAACCCCCAAAAAATCATTTCAGTGGGTCCTGCTCTGATTCATTACCTTTCATTTGAGCTATGTCCGATGTCGAACTTTGCCGTACGGAGCTGGCGAGACTTCCCGAAAGAATGTACGGTGGACACGTAAAAAAAAAAAATAATACAAACTTTGAACCCCTTCAATTCCCAGAAGGTCCTAACCCCCAAAAAATCCTTTCAGTGGGTCCTGCTCTGATTCATTACCTTTCATTTGAGCTATGTCCGGTGTCGAACTTTGCCGTACGGAGCTGGCGAGACTTGCCGAAAGAATGTACGGTGGACACGTAAAAAAAAAAATAATACAAACTTTGAACCCCTTCAATTCCCAGAAGGTCCTAACCCCCAAAAAATCATTTCAGTGGGTCCTGCTTCTGATTCATTACCTTTCATTTTAGCTATGTCCGGTGTAGAATTTTGCCGTACGGAGCTGGCGAGACTTGCCGAAAGAATGTACGGTGGACACGTAAAAAAAAAAATAATACAAACTTTGAACCCCTTCAATTCCCAGAAGGTCCTAACCCCCAAAAAATCATTTCAGTGGGTCCTGCTCTGATTCATTACCTTTCATTTGAGGTATGTCCGGTGTCGAACTTTGCCGTACGGAGCTGGCGAGACTTGCCGAAAGAATGTACGGTGGACACGTAAAAAAAAAATAATACAAACTTTGAACCCCTTCAATTCCCAGAAGGTCCTAACCCCCCAAAAATCATTTCAGTGGGTCCTGCTCTGATTCATTACCTTTCATTTGAGCTATGTCCGGTGTCGAATTTTGCCGTACGGAGCTGGCGAGACTTGCCGAAAGAATGTACGGTGGACACGTAAAAAAAAAAATATTACAACATTTGAACCCCTTCAATTCCCAGAAGGTCCTAACCCCCACAAAATCATTTCAGTGGGTCCTGCTCTGATTCATTACCTTTCATTTGAGCTATGTCCGGTGTCGAACTTTGCCGTACGGAGCTGGCAAGACTTGCCGAAAGAATGTACGGTGGACAGTTAAAAAAAAAATAATACAAACTTTGAACCCCTTCAATTCCCAGAAGGTCCTAACCCCCAAAAAATCATTTCAGTGGGTCCTGCTCTGATTCATTACCTTTCATTTGAGCTATGTCCGGTGTCGAACTTTGCCGTACGGAGCTGGCGAGACTTGCCGAAAGAATGTACGGTGGACACGTAAAAAAAAAAATAATACAAACTTTGAACCCCTTCAATTCCCAGAAGGTCCTAACCCCCAAAAAATCATTTCAGTGGGTCCTGCTCTGATTCATTACCTTTCATTTGAGCTATGTCCGGTGTCGAACTTTGCCGTACGGAGCTGGCAAGACTTGCCGAAAGAATGTACGGTGGACAGTTAAAAAAAAAAATAATACAAACTTTGAACCCCTTCAATTCCCAGAAGGTCCTAACCCCCAAAAAATCATTTCAGTGGGTCCTGCTCTGATTCATTACCTTTCATTTGAGCTATGTCCGGTGTCGAATTTTGCCGTACGGAGCTGGCGAGACTTGCGGAAAGAATGTACGGTGAAAACGTAAAAAAAACTCTTTCGGTAAGCCTCGCCAGCTTCGTGCGGCAAAGTTCTTTACCAAACATGGCTCAAATGAAACGTAATAAATCAGAGCAGAGCCCACTGAAATATTTTTTTGGGGGTTAGGCCCATTCGGGAATTGTAGGGGTTCAAAGTTGTTGTTAAAAAAAATACGTGTCCACCCTACACTCTTTCGGTAAGCCTCGCTCGCTTCGTACAGCAAAGTTCTTTTCCGGACATGGCTCAAATGAAAGATAATAAATCAGAGCAGAGCCCTTTGAAATAATTCTTGGGGTGTTAGGCCCATTCGGGAATTGAAGGGGTTCAAAGTTGTTGTTAAAAAAAAATACGTGTCCACCCTACACTCTTTCGGAAAGCCTCACCAGCTTCGTACGGCAAAGTTTTTTTTACCGGAAATGGCTCAAATGAAAGGTAATACATCAGAGCAGGACCCACTGAAATGATTTTTTGGGGGTTAGGACCTTCTGGGAATTGAAGGGGTTCAAAGTTTGTATTATTTTTTTTTTTACGTGTCCACCGTACATTCTTTCGGCAAGTCTCGCCAGCTCCGTACGGCAAAGTTCGACACCGGACATAGCTCAAATGAAAGGTAATGAATCAGAGCAGGACCCACTGAAATGATTTTTTGGGGGTTAGGACCTTCTGGGAATTGAAGGGGTTCAAAGTTTGTATTATTTATTTTTTTACGTGTCCACCGTACATTCTTTCGGCAAGTCTCGCCAGCTCCGTACGGCAAAGTTCGACACCGGACATAGCTCAAATGAAAGGTAATGAATCAGAGCAGGACCCACTGAAATGATTTTTTGGGGGTTAGGACCTTCTGGGAATTGAAGGGGTTCAAAGTTTGTATTATTTTTTCTTTTTACGTGTCCACCGTACATTCTTTCGGCAAGTCTCGCCAGCTCCGTACGGCAAAGTTCGACACCGGACATAGCTCAAATGAAAGGTAATGAATCAGAGTAGGACCCACTGAAATGATTTTTTGGGGGTTAGGACCTTCTGGGAATTGAAGGGGTTCAAAGTTTATATTATTTTTTTTTTTACGTGTCCACCGTACATTCTTTCGGCAAGTCTCGCCAGCTCCGTACGGCAAAGTTCGACACCGGACATAGCTCAAATGAAAGGTAATACATCAGAGCAGGACCCACTGAAATGATTTTTTGGGGGTTAGGACCTTCTGGGAATTGAAGGGGTTCAAAGTTTGTATTATTTTTTTTTACGTGTCCACCGTACATTCTTTCGGCAAGTCTCGCCAGCTCCGTACGGCAAAGTTCGACACCGGACATAGCTCAAATGAAAGGTAATGAATCAGAGCAGGACCCACTGAAATGATTTTTTGGGGGTTAGGACCTTCTGGGAATTGAAGGGGTTCAAAGTTTGTATTATTTTTTTTTTTACGTGTCCACCGTACATTCTTTTGGCAAGTCTCGCCAGCTCCGTACGGCAAAGTTCGACACCGGACATAGCTCAAATGAAAGGTAATGAATCAGAGCAGGACCCACTGAAATGATTTTTTGGGGGTTAGGACCTTCTGGGAATTGAAGGGGTTCAAAGTTTGTATTATTTTTTTTTTTACGTGTCCACCGTACATTCTTTCGGCAAGTCTCGCCAGCTCCGTACGGCAAAGTTCGACACCGGACATAGCTCAAATGAAAGGTAATGAATCAGAGCAGGACCCACTGAAATGATTTTTTGGGGGTTAGGACCTTCTGGGATTTGAAGGGGTTCAAAGTTTTTATTTTTTTTTTTTTTACGTGTCCACCGTACATTCTTTCGGCAAGTCTCGCCAGCTCCGTACGGCAAAGTTCGACACCGGAGATAGCTCAAATGAAAGGTAATGAATCAGAGCAGGACCCACTGAAAGGATTTTTTGGGGGTTAGGACCTTCTGGGAATTGAAGGGGTTCAAATTTGTATTCTTTTTTTTTTACGTGTCCACCGTACATTCTTTCGGCAAGTCTCGCCAGCTCCGTACGGCAAAGTTCGACACCGGACATAGCTCAAATGAAAGGTAATGAATCAGAGCAGGACCCACTGAAATTATTTTTTGGGGGTTAGGACCTTCTGGGAATTGAAGGGGTTCAAAGTTTGTATTATTTTTTTTTTTACGTGTCCACCGTACATTCTTTCGGCAAGTCTCGCCAGCTCCGTACGGCAAAGTTCGACACCGGACATAGCTCAAATGAAAGGTAATGAATCAGAGCAGGACCCACTGAAATGATTTTTTGGGGGTTAGGACCTTCTGGGAATTGAAGGGGTTCAAAGTTTGTATTATTTTTTTTTTTACGTGTCCACCGTACATTCTTTCGGCAAGTCTCGCCAGCTCCGTACGGCAAAGTTCGACACCGGACATAGCTCAAATGAAAGGTAATGAATCAGAGCAGGACCCACTGAAATGATTTTTTGGGGGTTAGGACCTTCTGGGAATTGAAGGGGTTCAAAGTTTGTATTATTTTTTTTTTTACGTGTCCACCGTACATTCTTTCGGCAAGTCTCGCCAGCTCCGTACGGCAAAGTTCGACACCGGACATAGCTCAAATATAAGGTAATGAATCAGAGTAGGACCCACTGAAAGGATTTTTTGGGGGTTAGGACCTTCTGGGAATTGAAGGGGTTCAAATTTGTATTCTTTTTTTTTTTACGTGTCCACCGTACATTCTTTCGGCAAGTCTCGCCAGCTCCGTACGGCAAAGTTCGACACCGGACATAGCTCAAATGAAAGGTAATGAATCAGAGCAGGACCCACTGAAATTATTTTTTGGGGGTTAGGACCTTCTGGGAATTGAAGGGGTTCAAAGTTTGTATTATTTTTTTTTTTACGTGTCCACCGTACATTCTTTCGGCAAGTCTCGCCAGCTCCGTACGGCAAAGTTCGATACCGGACATAGCTCAAATGAAAGGTAATGAATAGAGCAGGACCCACTGAAATGATTTTTTGGGGGTTAGGACCTTCTGGGAATTGAAGGGGTTCAAAGTTTGTATTATTTTTTTTTTTACGTGTCCACCGTACATTCTTTCGGCAAGTCTCGCCAGCTCCGTACGGCAAAGTTCGACACCGGACATAGCTCAAATGAAAGGTAATGAATCAGAGCAGGACCCACTGAAAGGATTTTTTGGGGGTTAGGACCTTCTGGGAATTGAAGGGGTTCAAAGTTTGTATTATTTTTTTTTTTTACGTGTCCACCGTACATTCTTTCGGGAAGTCTCGCCAGCTCCGTACGGCAAAGTTCGACATCGGACATAGCTCAAATGAAAGGTAATGAATCAGAGCAGGACCCACTGAAATGATTTTTTGGGGGTTAGGACCTTCTGGGAATTGAAGGGGTTCAAAGTTTGTATTATTTTTTTTTTTACGTGTCCACCGTACATTCTTTCGGCAAGTCTCGCCAGCTCCGTACGGCAAAATTCGACACCGGACATAGCTCAAATGAAAGGTAATGAATCAGAGCAGGACCCACTGAAATGATTCTTTGGGGGTTAGGACCTTCTGGGAATTGAAGGGGTTCAAAGTTTGTATTATTTTTTTTTTTACGTGTCCACCGTACATTCTTTCGGCAAGTCTCGCCAGCTCCGTACGGCAAAGTTCGACACCGGACATAGCTCAAATGAAAGGTAATGAATCAGAGCAGGACCCACTGAAATGATTTTTTGGGGGTTAGGACTTTCTGGGAATTGAAGGGGTTCAAAGTTGACATTCAAAGTGTACGGTCTTTTTTTTAAACAAAAAAATCTTTACATTTCTTTTAAGTAAGGATGCATGCCGTACAAAATAGTGCACGTATACTTTCAATTCAAAATATAGTTTGTGGGCATGAAATGTTGTTATTTTGTATGTTTTCATTTTCAGTATAGGGAATAGACATTAAAAGTTCCTTTTCTAGAAAATAAAGGATATCTGAGGATGCCGAGTGTATGGAAAGCCAGTATATAGTTATTCTTTCGCACATAATATTTTTCTTATTTCGTTTATTTGAAAGCTGATACATTGTACAAAGGAACAAGTTTAAGTGAACTCACATTAAATAGTTATTCTATGCTCCGCCTACGACAGTAAAGCCCATAATATTATCTGGTTTTTGTGTTCGTTCGTTAATTCGTTTGTCCGTTTGTCCGTCCATTCATACTGCATTAAGATGACGTTAGTGTTGAATCTAGTCTAAGATGACGTTGTAGTCTGGTTAACTTGAAACTAGGTACACATGTTCATTAAAATATGTACTTTTTAAATTATTTACGGTTCACTGAATATTGAAAACGATTGTGCGAGCAAATCATCATAAACAAACACTCTTTTTTTTTTTTATTATTCAAATTAAAAAAAACTCTTTAGCTTTTTATTCTGATTTCTAAACCGCAAAGTACTATTGTATAACCATTATGTGCTTGGGGGATATACGCTCCGTTTTTAATATTTTGTTTACAATAATTGATTTATCTTTGCGATCTCGGATTAGAGTTTGGAAAACAGAGAAAACGTAAAGAAGACGTCAAAATATGGATTACTTTATTTCCCAACTAGTCCCTCTCCCAATAGAATAAACTCCGGAGAGGGGCGCACTTTTATTTATATAAATACATATATGATAACATATAGTATGTGTTCGAATGTAGGGGAATAAAAATAGTTCGTTAACAAAGAATGTTCCTTAGCTTTTTGTGTGTTTTTCGCTGTGCATTTACTGATTTTGTGTCATGGAGGGATACCCTATATCCTTTGTTTTTCTATTGTATTAAATTGTTTTGACTTTTACGATTTTCTGGCACGTTATATTTTACTCATTGATATTGATGCAGACATTTAGCAACCAAACTAGTTAGTTCATTCAGCTACAGACGTCATTCGTATTGTAGTGTCCCTTCTCCCTTAATTTGATGGACATTTCTGGTCATTTAAACGTTAAAAAACAATATATATACCGTACTGGTAGATAGATTTTCTTTTTAACAGAACGTTGTTTCATAATGTGGTGTTGTGGTTTTTTCATATACCACATAATGATTCTTAGACAAGTTGATTCTCATTGTGTTCTTTAGTGGTCGCTAGAATTGGTCGCTAGCTTGATTGGTTGCTAGAATTGGTCGCTAGCTTGAGTCTGGTTAATTTTAGTAAATGTTTTGACAAGTTTATGATATCGAAAACCCTGGTGTAATAATTTTTCAGTAATACATAAATTTCTCTCGCTAAAATCTAATACGTTGTTACATACACGAGCAAATCGTACAAGTTGAGATATATAAACACCATAAGATGGTGACAAGGGAACGTCACCATCTAAAAATGGATAATTAACGATAGGAAATGAAAAATCATCTCTTTTATCATAAATTTGTGTATTAAGCTTCTCGTTAATGATATAGATGTTAAGATCGAGGAAAGGTCATTGTTAGTATTAGCTTTATTTAAAGTAAGTTCAACAGGATAAATTTCTTTAGTATACATACTGAAGTCGTCATTATTGGGAGCTAATATATCATCCAAATATCTTAAAGTATTGTTAAAATTTTGTATCAGATGTTGTTTCGATGGGTCTTTGCTGATTTTAGTCATAAATTGTAACTCATAACAATACAAAAACAGGTCCGCAATAAGTGGTGCACAGTTAGTCCCCATTGGAATTCCGATAACTAGTTCACCGAAATGGACGTCACACTGAACTCCTAAACATACAAATGAACCAAAAAAAAAACAAGACTTACAAAGGATATAGGTTCATGACCAGGGACAGGCGCTATAAAATGCGGCGGGGTTAAATATGTTTTGTGAGATATCAACCCTCCCCTATACATCTAGCCAATGTGAAATACTAAGTAAACAAACACACAGCAATACGTACGGTAACACTCAGTTTAAAAGAAGTGCGAGTCATGTGTTATAATAGGTAGCAAAAAAAACTTAGCAAAATGACAATGATCAACATAAATTAACAAAGGACTACTAGCAGTTACTCACATGCCAGTTCCAGACCTCAATTAAAATGATCGAAACATTATGTTTTTATCATATGAAAATCAACCACAATCCCTTCCGTTAGGGGTTTAGAACAGCATCATGCCATCATAACTTATACGAGAAGAACATAACCCGTATCATGCCAACAACTGGTTTTGGTTTACTTGACGTTGTCTGTCTGTTTTGATCTGTGTATCAATTGTTCAACCAACTATATTAAACCCTGACAGGGTGCATGTATTACTTATCATGTCATTTGTGTCAAGTTTTCCACCTTCATTTGGTGTGTGTGATCTATCCTTAAAGCTGCTTTCCCACCATCATTGGATTTCACTAAAAGTCAAAAAAGGATCAACACCACAGAAAAAAATTATCATATAACCCATGGACAATGACTGTCACTTGACTACAGTTATGAAAATGAGGATATTTTGTATACGTAAATGAGAAAACAACCACACGACAAATTAACAAAAAAACATTGAACATGTCTAAAGGGCATCATATTGTCTTCAACGATAGACAAGTGTTTATGCAGCGATGCTTTCCTTGCCCTAGTTGATACATAAGTAATCCCTTAATCTACGCATGTGGAGTAATTATCCAGTTGGTGGAGCGGTGGCTTACTGTGACAGTTAATTTGCACGAAGACAAACTATGCTCTTTTGTAACATTAACAATACGTCAAGCTCTAAATCGTCTCAGAGTTGTGCAAATATTTAACAGATTCAATCAATGCTCTGACATTTGCAGCCATTTTTCGGGAAGAAAAAACATTAAGATATGAGACACGACAACTTTTGACGATATACACGACTTGACGCAGGCTTTCTAGGCGAGGTGGAATAAAATTAGTGTTTAATATCTCAAACCTCCTAGTTTAAACTAGATTAACAAAACGTACATTAAAAACATACAACTTCCCCTTTTCTAAAAGATATGGGGTGTTTCGCAGTACCATACATTTCTTTCGTCTACATCAGACTCATCAGTGGCATTCGAATCCCAAAATGTGGAAGTCCGAATCATATACGAAGTTGAACTCCATTGAAAATCATAAATTCCAAAAAGTTGTGCGAAATAAGACGCAGGCCATTTATGTTTGAGTTTGAGAATAGATTCGAATAACTCAAAATTGAAACTTTGTAAAGAGAACACTTACGGAAAATGACCGTACCAACGAAAGTTTATATATGGAATCAAAAAGTGTTTACTATTTGACTGGTGGCAACAAATGGCCAACGACCAAGTGGTTGTAAGACTTATCATATACCTTGTTACGCCAGACGATCGTTTCGTCTAAAAATACTCACCAGCGGCGCTCCATCCAATACTTTTGGCATGTTTTGGCAGCCAAATTGATGGAGAGCATTGATAACCAGAACCTCCGAAAAGTTGTGCAATATATTGTTAAGGCTGTATGTGCTTTTGCGTAAAACATTAGTCGTTCGAAGTTGTGAAATATTAGACGCAGAAAATTTGCAGAAAGTTATCGGTTTAACAATATTCCATGTAAACATTGAATTGCTAACTATTAGGCTTGTGACACCATCTGGGATGAAACGTTAAACAGATACAGAATTCCATACCAGGCAATAAAGGGATGCTCACGTTTGTTTTACTTGTTTTTTGATATTTTTGTTCTCCTGCGTACCTGATGGAGCCTTGCAAATATACATGCTTATAGTTTCGAATTTGTATCTAACTTTTTTGTATTACCACTGCTTTTGTGACGTTGCTTGTGGCCAGATAGCTCCATGAATTTATCATCTTCCCGGTAGCAAGTGCGTCATTTTAAGTATTGACATACTAAAAAAGATGAATTTTGACGATATTGACACCAATCAATAATCTTCGTTCGATGAAGACCAAATTTACTAGACGAAATAGAAAAATGTAAAATACGACATCGAAATCAAAACAGACCAGCAAAGACCTTCTTTGGTCATCTCTGACTTGGGGAATTTCTTCCTCGGATTCAGTATTATACCCTAATCATTGACTATGAAATATGATATTTGATAAACACCCGCCGTTTCTTTTTTTATCGCAATCACACGTTTATATGCATCAACAGCATTACATTTTCTTACATAGGGCTGATAAGTTTTAAAAGCTTATCTAAAAGGGTGTGACGGGATTTGTATCCTTGTGTAGTAGTTACTTAGTCCAGCCTAAAGCGGTTGAGCTAGGGACGTAGCTCCTTATATCAGTCAATTAGAGCGCTGACTTAAGGTATCGGGTACGATCCATGTTCTCCGGTTACATTTGGCGCTAAAAAACTATCAGTTGTTACAGATGAAATCTAGAGAGGGTAAGTCTTGTGAGAGTAATAATGAAATGATGACTCTTGAGGTAAGTGTGACGGGATTGCTTTCCTTTCGTAGTAGATACTTAACCAGCTGTAAGCGATTGCGCTAAGAAAGTATCTTTTTAGCTCAGTCGGTTTGAGCACTGACTTCGAACATAGAGGTCCCGGGTTGGAGTCCCGGGTTTGAGTCCCGGAGGAGAGTTTTCAATAATAAATACAATTGGATATAGGCTATGCAAAATAAGAATCACATAAGTTTTGACTATTGTTAGATCAAGCATTAAAGTTTTATAAAGAATTAAACAATATATCCAACATCTACTGCTGTAGGTCTAATAGTCAGTGTCCGGCACGGATTTTATTTATAAGAAAGATATTGTGAGACGTCAGTAATTTTGTGGTACTGTGTTGTACTCTCTCCGTAACTGACCTCGAACGGATTTGCTTAGATTTTGAATCTTTTCTGTTTCACAATGAACATATATAGATGTTTTAGGGCTATAACATTTGTGGAAACAATTGGATAAACTAGAAAAAAAACAAGTAAACGAACAAACAAAAACAATAATATACGCGTATTGTAAATTGTGTATTGCTTTCCTGTTTCAACATATCGGCAAACAGGTATCTTACTTTTTTTTGCCATGGCGTTTTCAGTTTATTTCTTGAAGTTTGAATGTCCCTTTGGTATCTTTCGTCTCTCTTTTTCGTCATTCATGTACATTTTGCCATAAATATTTGATGGCTGAAGAAAGATAGTTGATCAATGTTCTCAATGAATCAAAAAGGTAAACGGGGTTTTTTTTTTATTCAAAAAAAGAATATGAACTTTGTAAAATGTAGGTGAATATATGATCTGAAACGCTTTCAATATATTATGACGAGAAACGTCACCGCATTCGATTTGCATACACGCTCTTTTCACTTAATTTTAGACTTAACAATAAACATCTCTATTCATATTTATAAACTGTTTACTAAACTTTGAATTGTTCGAAATACTTAGGATTTTCTACCACAGGAATAAATTACCTTAGCTGTATTTGGCAAAACTTTTCGGAATTTTTGGTCCTCAATGTTCTTCAACTTTGTACTTTATTTGGCCTTTTAACTTTTAAAAAAAAGTTTAAATCTTTTGTAGACGAAATGCGAGTCTGGCGTACAAAAGTATAAGCCTGGTATCTTTGATGAGTTTTATTTCCTACCTTTTAGTACTGCCTTGACGGAAATATCAACAGATAGAAGAAACCAATGATGAGCAAATTATGTTACGTAAATAGAATCAAAAACTTTAAAAATTACTTGTTATAAAAACAAACTACAAGTATAACTTACTATACTCACTGAACCTCTAACGCCAGTCTATGCATGTTCCGCTCGTGCATGCTCAACTTTGCGAACTCAAATAAGCGCGTTCTTATCGTACGTAAACTGCTCCAACAGAGTTATTAGAAAGAAAATTGACACTATAAGTCGACATCACAAATAGATTGGCCGATACGATATGTCTGTATCATAACTTGGTAGTGACAAATTTTCGCAGTCTCAGATCTTTAGATACTACAAGGTACGAAATAACAAGCTACCGAGTGGTCTCTTATGTAGAACAGGATCTACTAAACCGTCCGTTACACTTGAGATTACCTCAATTGATAGTGGGGTTCGTGTTGATCAGTCTTTAAATTTCTTTGAAGTGTTATGTAGATATTTGTTTGTCTTTAAGTCGTTTTTTCCATGGTGTCGATTTTTCTTCGACATATACATTTGATTGTCCCTTTGATATATTTCGCTTTTCTTTTGTCGTTTTAGTTGGAAAGATCCTACATATTTATTAAACCAGACCAATTTGACATTTGAACAAAAGCAGTATATTAAACGTTTTGTTCTAAACACAGTTTTATTCCAGAAATCAGGAGGTAAACTAACAAGTATTAGGTGAACGATGAAGTTGTCCAATGTAAACCGATCGATTTTCCTACATTTCTTTTTTGATACTTGCAGATTAGAAACACATGTTTTCGCTCTACGTAAGAGAAATACAACAGTCAGATTTTCAAGCATGTTCAGTGGTATTCTAAATTATTACATTTCAAAACATTTCTTAATGCGAGATATGTGTTTGCATTTATTTTCTTGAAAATTGTTTTTTGTTTTTTATAACTATTCCGGTTCTTTAAATTTCTAACCGTTTTTCATTCAATCACACTTAATTATATTGAATTACACTTCTAGTATATAATTATGATAGAGATGCTTAAAATGTCCATGCATGCATATTGTAATGATCATATTGAATAAACGTTGGTAGTTAAAAGATGTGAATATGTGTATGATAGATACAAGTCATGCTAATTAGTTTCGTTGAACAATACAATGCAATATTAGACTGGACGTTTTCTTTTTCTCGTTTTAAGACATCATTGAATGTGAGTTATCATCGCAGATGTACTTGTCATCAACAGGCCATCGGATGTCATTATTGGAGAGATGAAACTGCTCACCATTCCAGAGCTCTTTAGTTAATTCCACTTTTTTCTCAATTTATTTTCTTTATATTGTGGTTTTAATTGTTGTTAGTCGGTCCGTTTTGTATTTTTTTACTATTTTTATGTCTTCACTGACATATGTTTTGTATCCCCTTTAGTATCGTCTTACCTCTTTACCTTTCATAGGATAGATGCTTGATTGTGGGGCTCTGTTTTACCTTACATATTTACCGTTGTCTACTAATTCATTCGGTTTATTTGTGTAAAATACGGTAACAACGTAGAATGTTGATAGCTTTATAGAGAACATTTTGAAAAAAAATATTACATGCTATGTTACGCTATTTCATATACTACATTTTACAAATAAGAAAATAAGAAAGATCATAGTTAATAAATATTAAGGATAGTTTGTTAATTACATTGCAGTTTTAATACATACAAACAGATGTTATTACTTAATGCATTTACAACCTCAAGGTTTACAGAAAACCACAATATTAAATTTGAGTTTCTTCGATGTCATTAAATTGAATATAATAATGAATTCAACAGACATACATCATGTACATTTTAAAGATGGATTTGGTTATCATTTCTTTGTCCCTTTTTAATCATACAGCTTTTCCCAAGTTTCGGGTCTAATACATCCTTGACTTTCGAATTTCGGATTTCAGCATTCCTGATCAAGGTTAAATCCAAAAAAGTACTTTAAACGCATGACAATTAGTAATTGTTATTTTCATATTCATCATCAGTATACACTAGTACTGATATTAATTAGTTTCATCGATGATATGTATTTCTACACAAAAACCAATATATGAATTTGTCAACGGACCCCAATCTCCTTTGTAGCTTCACAACATCAATATTAACACACCGTAGGCGAAAACAAAACTCGATAATGGATATGGTTACCTTTTATTTTTTACATAATGTAATGTTTACCGTTGGAGTGGTTTAGCTGCTCTATAATAAAAAACCCACAGATTTCTGGATTTTATTTGTTTGTTAACATCAAGTGCAATATTAGAATGCATCATCACAAGAAAATTTATTAAATCAGGCCGAATAAGAATATTTAAATGTTATTGAAGAAAAGTTTATTTATTAGATCAAAGTATATTTTGATATTAGGCCGTTATTGCAGTTATATCTAAGCCTTAATATCAATTTCATGTATCTACGTTCAGATCTGTAGGTATGGACATTTTAACACCTTGAAGTATTCCAGTAAACCCTTAGGCGAAGTTCACCTGGATAATGGGGAAATAACACCCGGGTACATGTATATGGATTATCAATGCATTGGTATTGGTTTTATAACGATGTGTCGTTAATCAATCGAAATCCAAAAAAAAAAAAAATACGGAGCCGTGAATAAATCCTGCTTATTAACAATTTTTATGAAGCCCTTTTATTGTTATCTATCATAACAAAAAAAAAGAAACAACCCGTTATAAATTTTATGCGTCCGAAGTGCTTTTCTAGATTTGCCTTCATCAGGAACGCTCAATGCCAAATGTTTAGATGTATAAGAACTGAGCTGATGATACCCTCGGGGACTGATAGTCCACCAGCAACAGTATCGTCCAAGTGCTGTAAAAAATGAAAATATCAGCTTATGAATTACATGCGTCTGAAACGCTTTTCTTGATGTCTTAAAATGTTTTAGTAGCTACTCTTCTTACATTCAAACTATAAAAATTTCGATTTGGATGGCAAGAAAAAGTAAGAGATTAGAATTTTACTTTATTTGTAAATACTAGAATGCTAAGTTGATCTTTGTACACTGTAATTTATAAAATGTCAAAAGCGTAATCCCCCTATTAATCAATCTGTGCGACAGTTTTAACCTCGATTTTACACGATTTACACCCGATTTACAACAAAATCGGTTTAAATTCTTATGAATAATTCAATTATAAACACAATCTAATTGCAAGATAACTATGTCAAAGTGCAAGAGGTAATCGATTCTAATATGGTACTACTGAATACTCCTTGTCAAGAAAGTCTAGAATGTACACACAGTCTGAAATCACTGACATTTAAATTGTTATTTACATTAGTTTTTACATAGAACATGTTTTCTCTTATCTATACTCAAATTCATCACGTGGTGGTTTCTATTAAAGGGGTTTCGACATTTCTTCATCTAACGGTTTGTCTTCGTTTGATTCTATTGTACAAAAATCATCAATTGTTTTCTCCGATTTAACAAACTTCTTTGTGCAATCCTGTAAATTACAAGTTTTGTATACCGATGAATAAGCTGTCTGCAGTGGTGGTTCATGTAATGTCGTTATTTCTGGCGACAGCAGGTTTTCGTTCGCCTGAATATGTATTTGTTTGTCTGTCTGCATTGGTTGGTACACATTGGAATATATATTACTTATAGTTTCTTCTTCAGACCTTGAAGATCTTTCGCTACATTCATGCACCGTAACTGTTACTTCACACGTATTTGAGTCTTCTTGGCAATTGTCTTGAGGTATTGTGTAAGGTTTGGAATACTCTGTATTGTCTTGTCCAACAACGCTTGAGTTGAAAGAATTAGTTGAAAAGCTTTCTATTTGAGGTATTTGATCTACTACTTTTGCATTGTCGTTTTCCATATCGAAATATACGTCAAGGTACCCGGTCGTTTCATCATCTTCGATTTCTGTTGTTATAAATTGTCTTCCCTGTGAAATGAAATTAATAGATTCCACGGAAGATGCTTGTGATGCAACATTTAGTTCCGTTGTGTCAAAAGTTAATGGATTTTCGTCGACTTCACTATAGATGCCATAACATGGGGTCGGTTTAAAGTTTTCCAAAACATCCTCTGCATTGATTTTTAGTTTACGTGAACGTCGCTTTCTCATTTTACGTAATAGATTACCCACACCAGTCAGAATAGTAAACCCACTTATACACAGTGTATACATTATCCATTCATCGTTTGAACTTTCTGGAAACATGATAAGAAATAATAAGAAATAATATTATAATTTAAAACAGATCAAAAGCAACTTTATTATACATTGAAAAACATAGAAATGAACATACTTCTCTATGTGGATAATATACGAAAGGAAATAATCTATAGCTGGTTGCTTTACTATGTCCCTTTATGAATACGGGACTTCTGAAGTCAACCTAATAAAATCACAAGATCTAACAGCAAACACTTTGATATATGTATAAAACTGTACTAGATATAAATATAAGCGCTGCATCAAAACTTGAGTATCTAAACCATATATACATCTATTTACACACAATTCTCAGAAATTATCCTGAATATGTTTAACTGTCATTTGTTCCATGTTTGCCTTGTGTTCTGATTCTTGATTGTAAATATATTAGTGTAAAATACAGTTATAATTTGTTGTGATGTTCTACTTATACTGTATCTTTTCTTTGGTCAGTGTAAGTCTGTTATGTTATAGGAAAAAGGTGTGATAACACCTGTGTAAACATCCAACAAAACTAATACTTCCTAGCAAAATTCTTTGACCTGACAATTAAAACCAGCCTGATGTAAGTTTCTGTCCTATATTCTAACTTTTTGCTTAAAATGTGTCAATGAATAAAAGCCTCAAAGTCACATAATGAGTGCCTAGTAATTTAAATAATGATTTAATTACCCCTGATTTCTTTCATAACTCACCATTTGAACTCATGATGTGTAAAATTAAGGATTTAGTGCTCATATCAACCTTATTTTCAACCTAATTCAAAGTCCTGTTATATCCTATTGTAAATAAACTCCTGGGAAAATATTGTGTAGCAACGCCAGCTGTATCCATGTTTGAATGAAACATAAATCATAAGTGAAATAAAACTTATATTTATATAAATTCCTCACTAATTTGGCGTTTGAGGAATCTGCTCAGCTACTTGCTCCATGCTTCAACCAAGAGCCAAGCTATATGCATACCGAAAAGTAGCAAAGTGTACAGCCATGGCTCCACATCACACCAATCCAATTGGAACGATGGTTCAAAATAAATGCGTGAGGCTGTTAGGAAGACTATGAGGCTATCATGCCATGAGGCTATCAGGAAGCCTATAATGAGGCTATGAGGAAGCCTATAAGGAGGCTATGCGGAAGCCTAGTAGTGTTGATGTTGAATTGATGTTGGGATGAATTTGTATAAATTTGACAGTTTATCCCCAGAAATTCTTGAGGGATGAGTGAAATTTTTGAAACAACCAGTGATAAAATTTCATAAATGTCCAAAACACAGATGGTAACAGCTGAGTGTCCCCAAAGATTTGTGAAGTAAGGGAGGAGCTACCTTCAATAAAGTCATGAGAAAAAAAAATATCATAGAAGCAGACCTAAATGTAATTACATAATAATAACACATTATTGAAATCATCAGTCAAACAATATCATACAGAAACTTTGGGAAAACATGTATAGGTTGCATTTTGTAAATACAGTTGTTTCTCAAACCACGCCTCTTTTGGGAAGATTTATAATATTCATAGATAATTAATTATGTTTACGTACTGGTTCCCAGATATGATCTCTATGTTTCATATCGTAGAGACATAACTTAGGAATGTTATCAGTAAATAAGCATATGCATTGGTCTAATTGAAATCTATGGGAACCCTAAAGTCAAGGTTGGGGTAGTAAAGAATTTTAGTGTAAGTTTAAACTCTTAGAAGTTCGGGGCATATAAATGTTGAAAATATGCCGCACAGCCCAATATTTTGACCTTTGAAAAAAATAGTAGTGCATATAAACTTTCCATTCTAGGATATAGTTTTTTTCAAAACTTCATAGTAAAATTGGTACAGTTTTAGCCGTAAAGGGAGTTCCTATGGGAAATTGCATTGTAGATATTTACAGAAATGCAACCTATATGTTAAATTTTAAACTGTGCATTCTTTTAAATGCTACCTAACCAACTTTGAGTTGTTTTTATAGATGCTGGCGTTACCCTAATGTATCTGATGTGACTATCTGAAGACATTCAAACTATAAAAATTTCGATTTGGATGGCAAGAAAAAGTAAGAGATTAGAATTTTACTTTATTTGTAAATACTAGAATGCTAAGTTGATCTTTGTACACTGTAATTTATAAAATGTCAAAAGCGTAATCCCCCTATTAATCAATCTGTGCGACAGTTTTAACCTCGATTTTACACGATTTACACCCGATTTACAACAAAATCGGTTTAAATTCTTATGAATAATTCAATTATAAACACAATCTAATTGCAAGATAACTATGTCAAAGTGCAAGAGGTAATCGATTCTAATATGGTACTACTGAATACTCCTTGTCAAGAAAGTCTAGAATGTACACACAGTCTGAAATCACTGACATTTAAATTGTTATTTACATTAGTTTTTACATAGAACATGTTTTCTCTTATCTATACTCAAATTCATCACGTGGTGGTTTCTATTAAAGGGGTTTCGACATTTCTTCATCTAACGGTTTGTCTTCGTTTGATTCTATTGTACAAAAATCATCAATTGTTTTCTCCGATTTAACAAACTTCTTTGTGCAATCCTGTAAATTACAAGTTTTGTATACCGATGAATAAGCTGTCTGCAGTGGTGGTTCATGTAATGTCGTTATTTCTGGCGACAGCAGGTTTTCGTTCGCCTGAATATGTATTTGTTTGTCTGTCTGCATTGGTTGGTACACATTGGAATATATATTACTTATAGTTTCTTCTTCAGACCTTGAAGATCTTTCGCTACATTCATGCACCGTAACTGTTACTTCACACGTATTTGAGTCTTCTTGGCAATTGTCTTGAGGTATTGTGTAAGGTTTGGAATACTCTGTATTGTCTTGTCCAACAACGCTTGAGTTGAAAGAATTAGTTGAAAAGCTTTCTATTTGAGGTATTTGATCTACTACTTTTGCATTGTCGTTTTCCATATCGAAATATACGTCAAGGTACCCGGTCGTTTCATCATCTTCGATTTCTGTTGTTATAAATTGTCTTCCCTGTGAAATGAAATTAATAGATTCCACGGAAGATGCTTGTGATGCAACATTTAGTTCCGTTGTGTCAAAAGTTAATGGATTTTCGTCGACTTCACTATAGATGCCATAACATGGGGTCGGTTTAAAGTTTTCCAAAACATCCTCTGCATTGATTTTTAGTTTACGTGAACGTCGCTTTCTCATTTTACGTAATAGATTACCCACACCAGTCAGAATAGTAAACCCACTTATACACAGTGTATACATTATCCATTCATCGTTTGAACTTTCTGGAAACATGATAAGAAATAATAAGAAATAATATTATAATTTAAAACAGATCAAAAGCAACTTTATTATACATTGAAAAACATAGAAATGAACATACTTCTCTATGTGGATAATATACGAAAGGAAATAATCTATAGCTGGTTGCTTTACTATGTCCCTTTATGAATACGGGACTTCTGAAGTCAACCTAATAAAATCACAAGATCTAACAGCAAACACTTTGATATATGTATAAAACTGTACTAGATATAAATATAAGCGCTGCATCAAAACTTGAGTATCTAAACCATATATACATCTATTTACACACAATTCTCAGAAATTATCCTGAATATGTTTAACTGTCATTTGTTCCATGTTTGCCTTGTGTTCTGATTCTTGATTGTAAATATATTAGTGTAAAATACAGTTATAATTTGTTGTGATGTTCTACTTATACTGTATCTTTTCTTTGGTCAGTGTAAGTCTGTTATGTTATAGGAAAAAGGTGTGATAACACCTGTGTAAACATCCAACAAAACTAATACTTCCTAGCAAAATTCTTTGACCTGACAATTAAAACCAGCCTGATGTAAGTTTCTGTCCTATATTCTAACTTTTTGCTTAAAATGTGTCAATGAATAAAAGCCTCAAAGTCACATAATGAGTGCCTAGTAATTTAAATAATGATTTAATTACCCCTGATTTCTTTCATAACTCACCATTTGAACTCATGATGTGTAAAATTAAGGATTTAGTGCTCATATCAACCTTATTTTCAACCTAATTCAAAGTCCTGTTATATCCTATTGTAAATAAACTCCTGGGAAAATATTGTGTAGCAACGCCAGCTGTATCCATGTTTGAATGAAACATAAATCATAAGTGAAATAAAACTTATATTTATATAAATTCCTCACTAATTTGGCGTTTGAGGAATCTGCTCAGCTACTTGCTCCATGCTTCAACCAAGAGCCAAGCTATATGCATACCGAAAAGTAGCAAAGTGTACAGCCATGGCTCCACATCACACCAATCCAATTGGAACGATGGTTCAAAATAAATGCGTGAGGCTGTTAGGAAGACTATGAGGCTATCATGCCATGAGGCTATCAGGAAGCCTATAATGAGGCGATGAGGAAGCCTATAAGGAGGCTATGCGGAAGCCTAGTAGTGTTGATGTTGAATTGATGTTGGGATGAATTTGTATAAATTTGACAGTTTATCCCCAGAAATTCTTGAGGGATGAGTGAAATTTTTGAAACAACCAGTGATAAAATTTCATAAATGTCCAAAACACAGATGGTAACAGCTGAGTGTCCCCAAAGATTTGTGAAGTAAGGGAGGAGCTACCTTCAATAAAGTCATGAGAAAAAAAAATATCATAGAAGCAGACCTAAATGTAATTACATAATAATAACACATTATTGAAATCATCAGTCAAACAATATCATACAGAAACTTTGGGAAAACATGTATAGGTTGCACTTTGTAAATACAGTTGTTTCTCAAACCACGCCTCTTTTGGGAAGATTTATAATATTCATAGATAATTAATTATGTTTACGTACTGGTTCCCAGATATGATCTCTATGTTTCATATCGTAGAGACATAACTTAGGAATGTTATCAGTAAATAAGCATATGCATTGGTCTAATTGAAATCTATGGGAACCCTAAAGTCAAGGTTGGGGTAGTAAAGAATTTTAGTGTAAGTTTAAACTCTTAGAAGTTCGGGGCATATAAATGTTGAAAATATGCCGCACAGCCCAATATTTTGACCTTTGAAAAAAATAGTAGTGCATATAAACTTTCCATTCTAGGATATAGTTTTTTTCAAAACTTCATAGTAAAATTGGTACAGTTTTAGCCGTAAAGGGAGTTCCTATGGGAAATTGCATTGTAGATATTTACAGAAATGCAACCTATATGTTAAATTTTAAACTGTGCATTCTTTTAAATGCTACCTAACCAACTTTGAGTTGTTTTTATAGATGCTGGCGTTACCCTAATGTATCTGATGTGACTATCTGAAGACCAGCGCCCAAATGTTTTTATCAAGTGATCTTCTATTTTTGCCTTACCAGCACTAGTAGCTGCCCAAATTCTAAAGCTATAACCATTATAATGACTTGAGTTGAAGCCACATATATCCAGTACTTTTTTTAATACAGGTGAGGAAATATTGTCTCTCCAGAGGTTTCTTATCAATGGTTATGAAAAGTGGATCAGTTGAATTGATAGGAGAAAATTCCTTTCTTACTTGTATATACTTAAATAAAAATCTTGTATGGGCAGATAAGCCTCCCTAATTTATGTAGCTGAATGTTTATGCCTTTTTTAAAAGGATCAGTTTTTGATTGTTTTAATTTCAAAACTACTGATTCCGTGTGAAATACAGCATCTTCAATGCATAGATTTATAGCTGGATCAAATTGTGAGGCCCTTGAAACTGTAAACTCGCCACTAACAAAAATCCATAAAATGCGACAATGCATGCAGTTCTTAACATCAAATCAGTAAACTTGGAATAAAAACCTTTTTTTTCATACAATTTACAATTTTCTTTAAAATTTCAAAAGTTTTTTGGTAATCTGATGTAATATTTTGCAAATACTTATACCTTATTCCACATAAATATAGTTTAATGGTAGAGTATTGTAGCCATAGAATTTCTAAGCAGTGGGCTATGAAGTAAATTAAAATATCCTCAGAAATAGGAGGTAAACTAGTAAATTGAAAACCATTCAATAACATAAAAGTCTCAAACTTTCTGAACCCAGTCTCATAAACAGTTTTTGTAGTATTAGCAAAAGCACTGTTCCAAAGTTCATTCAATGCTTGATTTAGGACCACATTACATCTGAACAGCTTGGGCACTTCATTGGATGGTGTGCTGCACCGGGAGCTAGTTTGCGAAATCTGTCTATCTGAAAAGGAGATAGAGCATCACTTATGTCGATACCTCTGCTGGTGGACTATCAGTCCCCGAGGGTATCATCAGCTCAGTAGTCAGTGCTTCGGTACTGACATGATTTAACAACCTTTTCTAAAATTGTCTGTTTATAAATTTTGAAATTAGAAAGAAACTATGGTTTCAACTCCCTCAGGCAAAGTTGACTTTAGATGAATTTGGCTATTTATTTTAGGTGTTTTTGTCATATAGCTCTTAAACGGTTTCGGTACTTATACATCCCTCTGATTTCAAATGTTTGGCTTTGAGCGTTCCTGATGAAGGTAAATCCAGAAAAGCGCTTCGGACGCATGAAATTATTAAACGTGTTGTTTTGAATTTTTTACCATCACTGGGTCGATACCTCTGCTGGTGGACTTTCAGTCCCCGAGGGTATCATCAGCTCAGTAGTCAGTACTTCTGTACTGACATGATTTAACAACCTTTTCTAAAATTGTCTGTTTATAAATTTTGAAATTATAAGGAAACTAAGGTTTCAATTCCCTCAGGCAAAGTTAATTTTAGATGAATTTGGCTATTTATTTTAGGTGTTTTTATCATATAGCTCTTCAACGGTTTCTGTACTTATACATCCCTCTGATTTCAAATTTTGGCTTTGAGCGTTCCCGATGAAGGTAAATCCAGAAAAGCGCTTCGGACGCATGAAATTTTTAAACGTGTTGTTTTCAACTTTTTACATCACTGGGTCGATACCTCTGCTGGTGGACTATCAGTCCCCGAGGGTATCATCAGCTCAGTAGTCAGTACTTCGGTACTGACATGATTTAACAACCTTTTCTAAAATTGTCTGTTCATAAATTTTGAAATTATAAGGAAACTTAGTTTTCAACTCCCTCAGGCAAAGTTAACTTTAGATGAATTTGGCTATTTATTTTAGGTGTTTTTGTCATATAGCTCTTCAACGGTTTCTGTACTTATACATCCCTCTGATTTCAAATGTTTGGCTTTGAGCGTTCCCGATGAAGGTAAATCCAGAAAAGCGCTTCGGACGCATGAAATTATTAAACGTGTTGTTTTCAATTTTTACATCACTGGGTCGATACCGCTGCTGGTGGACTATCAGACCCCGGGGGTATCATGAGCTCAGTAGTCAGTACTTCGGTACTGACATGATTTAAAAACCTTTTCTAAAATTGTCTGTTTATAAATTTTGAAATTATAAGGAAACTAAGGTTTCAACTCCCTCAGTCAAAGTTAACTTTAGAAGAATTTGGCTATTTATTTAAGGTGTTTTTGTCATATAGCTCTTCAACGGTTTCTGTACTTATACATCCCTCTGATTTCAAATGTTTGGCTTTGAGCGTTCCTGATGAAGGTAAATCCAGAAAAGCGCTTCGGACGCATGAAATTATTAAACGTGTTCTTTTCAATTTTTTATGTCATTCTGACATCCTGGAACATGTTTCGCACTAAAATGAAAGTTATATTTACAAGCACACCAGGTAAGTTTCCTCATTAATTTTATTATTTGTAAACACTTTGAACGGCCCTTTTTGACTATAGCTACTGTAGCTTCATTGTCACACCAGAAAAGAATGCGATTTGTTGTCCACTGTAAACCCCACAGTATTACGGATACAAAAATAGGGTATAATTCTAGAAAAGCCATTGAAAATGTTTTGTCAGGATAAGCAATGTTTGATGGCCATGATGAATAAAACCATTCTCCTTTGAAATATCCACCAAATCCTTTTGTTGTTGAGGCATCTGCGAAAAGTTCCATATCATATTGAATTAAATAGTCTACTGTAAAACATGTTCACACCATTCCAGCTGCTCAGAAAAAGCATTCCTTATATAATTTAACGTAGTGATGCAAATCATTGACAGTAGTGGACAGCCCTATGAGGTATGAAACAAAGGATCCTACCAGGTAAAATGACACGCGAAGCATAGTTTAAGTGGCCCAAAATCTGCAACAATTCCCTTTTTGTACTTGAATTTCTCCTGTATAATTTTTTGATGAATTCACAAATGTGATTGACTTTATCAAGGGGCAGTCGAGCTTCCCTTTTTTCAGAATCTAGAATTACACCCAAACATTCTTCAAACAGGATCTATTGTCTTATGTTTAGCTATAGGAATGTTCTTTTTTTTTTAAATCATCATTATTATAACCATAGTCCTCTCACCTTGAGTATCTGGTGGATCTATGGTTAGGAAATCATCCAATAAATCCAAAATGATATTAACTTTGTAATTGTTTTCTGCTATATTACACAAAGCTTGGGATAAATGGTCAACAATTTTGGAGCTTGAACGACATCCAAAAGTTAAACGGACATAAAAATAATACATTTTTTCCCGATTTTATGCAAAAAAGAGGCCACTGACTTGGTGTGATAGGACAATTTGTGAACGCATCGGATATGTCGAACTTGCAAAACCAGGAATTTCTTCCAAATGTCAAAATAACATCAATGGCGTCACCTATTCTTACATGTTAGATCTGTCAATTAGATCATTAATGCTTAGATGGTTGTCATCATTATGTGGTGAAGAAAAGTCAAATATTAAGCGCTTTTTACCAGAATATTTCCCTTCTGCAATACCAATGGGGCTTACCCTATATTTTTCAAAAGGGGGGTCTTTAAAAGGCCCATTTAAGAAACACTTTATAAACTTCTTTATCTATAAACTCAGAAACCACTTCTGGTTGTGTTATAGCAGATAAACTATTCTTACATTCATTTGTAGGTAAATCTGTTGTTGCTACCAACGGATCAAAACCTTTCTCTAAGCCATTGCATAAATAATTTACAATTTTTTTGTCAGGATGAGATAATAATTCTTCTGCAAGGTTTAATTGCATTAATTGGAGTAGTTGCCTGGCACGGAAAATTATGTAGTCATTCATTGACCCTGCTTATTTGTTGCAGTACTTGTTTTCTCAAACTTTTGTGAAGGGTTAACTGTATGTGGCTTAGCTTGTACTTCTGTCCTACCTTGAGAGGGAAAAACTTGACAAGCTAATATTGTATGACAAGCGACTTTACATCTACTACAGATGTGCGAAAAATGACAAAAACTCCTGGTACAACCCCTGCTGGTATTCAAATTATTGCACACCCCCTCCCAGAATTATAACCCTTTTTTCTACCTAACTTATCAGTATGACCTACCTGCCTTGATACTTTATCTTGGGCATCTTGATACGTCATGGAGGTCTACATAGGACAAAAAGCTGGAGTGTGATCAACCAAATTACATATTTTGCAAACACTTACATTACCACCAGCAATTATTAAGGAAAGAAGATCCCTATCTCTTTTGCTCCAGTCAACCTTAATCCTTCTCACCCTTAAAAGAGCTGCTGATTTTGCAGAAGACAATTTGTGATAATCATAAATTCTGTAACCATACAAATTACATCTTCATAAGCATCCAGCTCTGTTCTACGATCAGGATAAGCTGATGACATAACCCGTTTAAACTTGCCAAATGCCTTAATGAATCCTTGAATTGGGAGTTTCCTATTTAGACGGGGGTCTGGCTTCCCTCAGATATTTAATTCTAACCCATTTGCTGCAACAGAGTGAACTTGGGGTCTTTCATTTTTTGGGATAAGTAAAGGCAACAGTAGTATACCGCTGTTCGAAACTCATAAATCGATAGAGATAAAAACAAATCCGGGTTACAAACTAAAACTGAGGGAAACGCATCAAATATAAGAGGAGAAAAACGACACAACAAAAACACAACATTAAAATGTAACACACACAGAAACGAACTATAATATAACAATGGCCATTTTCCTGACTTGGTACAGGACATTTTAAGAAAAAAACGGTGGGTTGAATCTGGTTTTGTGGCATGCCAAACCTCCCGCTTTTCATGGCAACGTCAAACACAACACCAAAACGACAATATCACATGACAGGACCACAATACAAATAAATGGGAGAGCATATAGGACAAAGAAACACACGAATAATAGCTAACAAAAGGTACTAGGCTTAAAATTCAATACGCCAGACGTGCGTCTCGTCCACACAAGACCAACCAGTGACGCTCAGATGAAAAAAAGTTTGAAAGCCAAAACAAATACAAGGACCAAAACTTCCAAAAAGTTGCGCCTAACACGGCCAGGGTTTTCTACCTGGGACAAGAACATCCTTATTATTTAGAATAATTTATAATTTTGTAAACAGTAAATTTTATAAAATGACTATATAATAGATATACATGATAAAATTGAAGTGGGGACTAACTACAGAATAAAAACGGATACATTACATAAAACAACTTAATCCAACACATAAAAATACACAGCCGAGTTAGCCAAAGCCTCAACGCACAAAGTGACGTCACATTTGAAATTCTAAAAAAACACACAAAGTGACGTCACATTTGAATTTGTAAAAATATTTCCCAAAAATAAGATAGGATTAGGATTGATTCAAGATTAGACTTGTAATACTGACATTACATTTATTAATAACAATGAAAATTACAATACTTATTACTAGTAATATCAAATTGTGGTAGTAATTAGATAATTAATTGTATTATCTAACTACGTCGGTGTTTCTTCTGAATCAAACTGTAAACCAAATATATCGTATAAATTTCGTTGAACCAAACTAAAATCTAATAAATGAAGGGGGTGATTAATTATCTTTACCATAACACACGAATATAACAAAAAAGATGTTAAGACATTTGACAAAATCCGACGAGAATAACAAATATAACATCAAAATTAAATACATGAATTTGGGATAGAAAAGTATCGACACGTCTTATAGCAATGCGGTTTCACACTCAACAAAACAGTCACAATCGGGAATAAGTCACGTTCGGTAATTAAAAGTTCAGACGACGCAATGACAAACCACAATCTAACACGTGGTAAAAATGTCCTTAGTTAGTTTGGACAAAGACACATCGTATGAATCAACCAATTGGTAATGGTGTCCGTAAAATTTACGGAGTGTCATTTTTAATTTGTCCTCCTCATAACTTTGTTGGAGCAGTTTCTGCGTAAGGAGCACACTCCTGTATATGAAGTCCGTATAGTGTGAATAAGCACGAGAATAACATATCAATTGAGATATGTAAACACCATACGAAGGGGCAGAGGGTATGTTACTGCTGAGAAATGGGAAATTGATAATTGGGAAGTTGAAATCGTCACGTTTATCATAGATTTTCGTGTGAAGTCGTCCATCTGTGTCAATACTGAGGAAAAGATCAAGGTATGAAGCAGTCCTTCTAGTATCAGTAGTATCCTTAATTTCAAGTTCACTGGGATATATGAGATGTAAGTATTGGCTGAAATATGGGTTATTCAATGATAGAACATCATCAATATATCGGAAAGTAAAATTAAAGAATTTCGCAAGATAAGAAGAGATGCCAAATTAACATCCTTACCGTCAATGATTTGCTTCTGAATAGATTGAGATATTATGTTTACATTAGAGTATTTATCAGAACGCACTCCAAATGAAAAATTTCCAATGTGTGTTCCTGAGATGAAAGTGCATTCTCTGTATTTTCTTGTAACCCATGTTCTTGGTAATTCCCCCTGTAAGAAGTGTAGGTTTCACCTCTATTGCAAATCCCTGCATGATTATACCACTGTTTTGAACTTGAATTTGAGTTCTCTATTCATGTCCTAAGTCTTGTCTCTGTTTATCAACTGTTTGAAAGTCTCTTGAAGTCCTGCAAAACACTGAGCTATGTTTTGTGATTCAGTCTTGTTCCTGTCTGTTCCACCATTCTCATTTCACCATTTGATACACTGCTGCTGTGTTGATGCACTGCTTCTGCCAATGTAATTGGAACAATTCTCTCTGGCGAGGAATCTGTGTTAATCTCATTATCACCAAAGTTCTCTGTTTGTTGTGTCTCTATAGGGTGTGACTCCTTCACTACTATTCTCTATATAAAGTTGTTTTAACACTTGTTTTTACATTCCAGTAGGTGTCCTAATTCCCTTTTTGTTAAGTTCTTATTTCAGCTTGTTTATAGTCCAGTTAGATGGGGTATTAGAATCCCAATGGCTCTCATAAGGAGAACTCCGTGTCTTCCTTCGCACACATTTCCATCTGCCAGACATATGGTTGTCAGTTATTCCAAAATAATGTGTATTTCTCCAGTTAAATTAGTATGAATTATATTGAATAGTTCAAAAACTGAATAACTGGTTTAGTAAAGTAATCCAAACACTAAAAGTTTAAGTTTTTAACTAATACACTATTGGAGCAAAATTAGTCTTATAATTGCTAAATCTGCATTGAAATAATTGGATACTCAAGGCAGCATACATTGGTTTTTAATACCCAACTTCTTAAAGGGATACTCCTAAATGGAAGGAGCTAAATTGCACCCAGGTTTATGTACAAACAAACAAAGGAAAAAGGAATTCAAATGCCACAAGAGGTCACTAATTACCAAGACATGTATATTTGTATTGGAACTAATTTAATTAAAACTCCTGCTAAGAACATGTGATAAACTTCACATCTAGCTGATTGAGATATGATAATAAGTCTGTTTCATCTCAATAGTAAAGAAAACACATATCCTGGGAAAATCATAAAATAATGACTACTGAGTGTAATGAAAATCAAACTATGTATAAACATTACTTATATGACGTATAAGTGCCTACTATATGCTGATTTATGAATTCATAATTCAGCTCAACATAGAAAATAAATCACAAAAAAATATACAAAAAAGTAGTTTGCAAGAAGTATAAAGTGTTGATTCATTTGAAAAATAATCTAAATTGAAAAGACTTGTTTAAAATTTCTGGAGGAACAATCCCTTCAAAATGCATGATTTGCAACGGAAAAGTGTGATTTTTGCAGGTGTTTATGAATTAAATTCTTGTTGTTAAATCTTATTAGTTTTTAAAATTTATTTTGTTTGTCTTTGTGTCATTTTATGGTCATCGTTTGCTGTCAGTCTATGGTTAATAACGTCGGAGGATCAACATGTATCTTAATTTAGATATTCCTCTATTCATCTGTAAGGTACCTAACTATAGTTATATCTGAAGATACCATACAAGAAATGTTAGTATCAGTTAATTGATATGGAATAGTCAGTTTGTGTCGAGATGGTTTTTCACAAATAAATGTATGTAGTTCCCAATTTAATCTAATTAAGAAGTTAACTATCATTTGTGTAGCGAAATAATATGCAGAAATTCTAAAATTATGTCCAATGTATTTGTCATTAGCGGCAAAATGAAAGTAAAGGTTGTCTAAGTCTGATATATAAATCCATATACATCTCTACTCACCATCTTTTAAAAGAGTGGTCTGTTTTCCAGTTACTGTTTCATTTGGAAATTGAACTGACACTGTGCTTTCTGCAGAAGAATAGTTTACATCAATACGACTGATAATATATAGGAGAAAAAAAACTGCAGAAAAAAAACGAAATAAAAACTTCAGACCAATCGTAATCATTTAAGGTCTAATTCCCTGTGGGGATTGCATCCATGTTTGTAGTACAATTACTTTATTTATCAACCCTACAAAGGTAAACTGGTTGCAATTCCATAAACACCAGTCGTCGATTACCGTTAAATTTGTATCATACGTTTATTTTTTCGACAGAAGCATCAATGAAAACCTTAATATAACACACAAAGCTGTGTTGTCTTTAGAGCCCATATTACACATTTAAAGCCCAATTAATTATCATCATTTATAATAAACATTTACTCGCCAGCATTTGCCTTTAAAAGATTATATAACATAACTGTATGCTGCCATGACGTACTGTTAAACAAACTATCAGCGAATAGAAAATTAGCGGGAATATACATAGTCATGAATATGTCAAATGTTGATATACTCTTATATGAATACACTGAACAAAGTAATAGAGTGGCAAGTATAATTTTTTACGAAATATGATAAAAAAGCTAAACGTGAAATAAGGCATTCGCGAAAATAGGATCATGTACAGTAGAAGCTATTGCAAAATATCAAATTTTTCGGACAATTCAATATTATTATTGAACAAATCAATGATAGATTTGTAAAAAAAAAACGATCGAAACAGTAGAAAAATGCCTTTATCATTTACATATATGCCAACCTCAACATCATCTCAAGGTTAACCAATATTTGAAAAGGAGATAATGGCTGTAATCATCCTTTAGTATCGTGCATGTTCACGCTATACGGACTTTATGAGTAAGGAAATGCTCCTTGCACTAACGCTTCCCCAATATATTATTGAGAAAGAAAGACTGAAATCAACACTACATTAATTTTAAGGTCACCACCACGAATAAGTTGACCGACACGATTTGTCTGTGTCTCAACTCATTTCGCAAACTGAGATCTTTAGATACAAGAAAAGTCGTCTGATCTATAATTTTACCGATTTCGTCCTATTCTTGCTTGTGACATTTTGGCTACCTCTTGATTCGAATGGGGGGGGGGGGATACATGCATAGCCAGAGAGGTTACTCTGTCGACCTTCCTGGTTTTGCTCCTTTTGGAGTTTATGGGATTCCCTCAGTTTTTGTTTCTGACCTGGATTTGTCTTCATAATAATCGATTAAAGAAATTTGAACACCTGTAACTTAAATTTGCACAAAAAAATTGAGAATTTGAGAATGGATAATACTTTAAAATGTAAACCACTTACACAATATTTTTATATGTTGAGTTGTCCTATTAACGTTATAATGTGTGCCATTTACATGCAAATGGCTGCTTAAATCATGCAGTTTTGCAGCATAATTTCCTTTTTGGAAACCTCATACAAGTTCAAGAAACCAACACGATTATTTTAAAGAAGTCTTATCAAAGCTAATAGCAAAATGGCATAACATATAAAGTGGTTCATGTTGTTACGTAGGTATGCAAATTCTTTTCCAATCCAAACAATACTTAAGAATTGATGTAAAACTAGTATATTGCAATGATAATATTTTTTTAAACACTTTTATCCTTGTATTGTTAAGTAAAAGAATTAGTTTCGATAAGGCCCTGTTTATTTGTGTAAAATTTACGTATAAACGTTCTGTGCAAAATTAGTTGCATTTCGTTTTCGTACGTGTCTTTTTATCATTTTTTTTTATCTTGAAACAATGGAATTAAAATTCGGAGCCAATTATGACACTTACCGAACATACTCCTTCAAATCACGTATGGTCGAGTAACTTTTATAGTTTAATCTAACAAAACACCAGTTGAACAGGGGAAATTTGCAAAATAAAACAATGTGTCTATCTTAAAATTTTAAATCAGGAAACAACTTTGCCATGTGGAATTACAAATTTATACCGTGTACAAATTCAAAAGGTGATTTTTGTTGAAAACGTACATTTAATACTTACAGATAATACAACTGGTTAAAATGTTTATCCTATTTTGATATTTACAAAGAAAGATAAATAATTTACAATCATGTCCTCTTGTTTAAATATTGACCTTTATTACAAATGAGTTTAATATATAAGTCTGAAAATTAAACCCAACAGTGTTAGAATTATATTTGTATGCTGACAAATTTTTTGTTCCGCTACGGGATTAGAACTCACATATATAGACCCCTCTAACAAGATATTTGTTTTGCATGAACACGTATAAAAATTGCAATTTTTTATACGTGTGCATGCAAAACAAATTTCTTGGTATAGGGGTCTAAATACAGCACAACCAACATTTTCCAAAAGACCAAAAAAGTGAAAAAGTATATTTTAACAAAACGCATTTGAATTTCAGTTTGACTACCACATGTAAAGATAATAGTCATTTTACATCTTACTGATGAAGGATATTAGTTATCCGAAATATTTAACATTTGTACATGATTTTATTTTTTTTGGTGATGTTGTAGCCTTTTAGACTTGCTTATTATATATAGATATATTTTGTAATGTACTGTATGATAGTTATATGATCCATCGCCCCGTAAGATTTATCGTTGGCTATTATTCAGACATTTTATATATATATACACGGATTACAAATGTGTCGAGTTTTGCCGAGATGTCCGTAAATATTCAGGAAACTGCTCGGACGGGCGAATACCTCAACAACGACATCGTAACGAACGTTAAAATGTGACGTAATCTTAAGGCTATACAGAACACTTAAAGAACGTCCGAGGCTCACAGAGGGAAAATAATGACGTGTATCCGTCAATAACACGTTTTTACTTTAACATCACGCGATTTACATATCAAATACTTAATTAATGTCTTAAAGTGTTATTACTAATCATTGCATACACGATAGAATCAATTTCACAGCAAATTACAAAATCCGTTGTGTATATGGAAAAATACATATACTGCATGGTGAAGGTTTAACAAATATCTGGTACTGAAAAATACATTAAGGCAGGGGTAATCCGTAATATATATGTAATTTAGGTTTCTTAGCCGGGAATGTCACATCATATACCCTGTCTGAGACCTGAATAACATATAATATAATATTTCTTTAAAAAATTAGATATATCTAAAATGACCCATACATGCGGCTCATTTAGTGAAAAATGATAATTTGATTTAAATAGTTTGATATTTATAACATACTTTGAACTAGCAATGAAAATGTATGAAACAGTGTTGACATGTATCTTTGAATATCTGATTATTTACCTAATCAGGCCAAAGAGAACTATGCCTGATATGCTAAATAGTGTAGCAAAATATAGAATAAGTTGAAATATTGAGAATATTATTTTAGCTTTTTTATAGTTTGTACACAACAACTGCCAAAGCAAACATCTTAAGACCGTGGTAAACAAAACAAAACAAAAATAATTGAATGCATTGTTTGAATATTATAAATAACTAGATACTTGCGGATGATATTTTATTATTCTAATGTATGAGAATTTGAAAGAAATCTAAAATGTATTTTAAGAAAGAATCACAATTCTGTTCATCATCATGGCTCTAAAATTCAAATGAATAAAAAACAAAAACTATTTGAAAAAGAAGATGTTTATCCATTTAGATGAACAAGTCTAAATTGAAAACAACGTTCAAACCTCTGATTGCGTTGGATAAAAACCGCATTTTTTATACGTGTGCATGCAAAAAAATATCTTGGTAGAGGGGTCTAAATACAGCACAAACAACATTTTCCAAAAGACCAAATAAGTGAAAAAGTGTATTTTAACAAAACGCATTTGACTAGCAGGTCGAACAACGGATGTTCTTCAACTCTGCTGACTGCCATTGGTGATTGCAAAATAAACGGATCACCAGATGTAACAAAATGGGTCTTAACTATTAATTTAATACCAAACAGAAATCAATAAACTTGCAGAAAAGATGGTATACCGCAAACAAAAGGTGCAAGAATTAGTACACTATATCCGGATTTCGACAAGTAATGTCTCTTCAGTGATGTTAGGAATCGAAACGGTATTTGGAAGGCCATATAATTTACCTCAATTTAGGATAGACTCTTGAATTTTGAAGAGTCGAAATAGGATGAACGGATCATATAAACATGAAGGAAAATATAATACAAGCCAAAACAAAAAAATATAAACAAGTCTAAATTGAAAACAACGTTCAAACCTATGATTGCGTTGGATAAAAACCGCAATTTTTATACGTGTGCATTCAAAACAAATTTCTTGGTAGAGGGGTCTAAATACAGCACAAACAACATTTTCAAAAAGACCAAAAAAGTTAAAAAGTATATTTTAACAAAACGCATTTGACTAGCAGGTCGAAAAACGGATGTTCTTAAACCCTGCTGACTGGCATTGGCGATTGCCAAATAAACGGATCACTAGATGTCACAAAATGAATCTGAACTATTAATTTAATACCAAACAGAAAACAATAAACTTGCGGAAAAGATGGTATACCGCAAACAAAAGGTGCAAAAATTAGTACACCATATCCGGATTTCGACAATTAATGTCTCTTCAGTGATGTTAGGAATCGAAACGGTATTTGGAAGGCCATTTAGAAACATATACACATCGCTAATTTATTTATTGTGTGTCATGCTTGCAAATGTATAACTATGTTATTGTTGATGTATAATTGTTATCCTCTTGTAGCACCATACGTGTGCTTAATTGTAATAAATTGTCTTGTCTTGTCTTGACAAATGTAGAGTTGAGTATATGCTTCTTATACAATTTAAAACAAGACCAGTAAAAAAAGCAAAATAAAATAAAAGATAAATACTTTTGAGTAAATTTGATCGTTTGGTATACAAGTAGTCACTTCTGATTCATAAAATAAAACATAATCATGATTGTTGTCAATGTATAATGGACAGTAAAACAGTTGAACCCAAGAATCATCTAGTTTCTTTAAAAGAATACTAGAATACTAATGAAAACGGAAACAGGGAATGTTTCAAAGAGACAAAAACCCGACTAAAGAGCAGACAACAGCCCAAGGCCACAAGTTCTTCAACCCAGTGAGAAAATCCCGCACCCGGAATCGGGCTTCAGCTGGCCCCTAGACAATAATGTATACTAGATCAGCAAAAATTGAAATCACACTAAGAGAAAAAAGAAAGGCGAACATGCATGGTCATTTTAAAATTGATTTAATCAATCATACCATATTTGGTTGATACATCAGGGTGCATTTCAAACCTGTAAGGACTTTCCCAGACCCATTCCCAGGCGTTGCTGCAATGTTGCTACACAGAAAAAAAAAGTTCACAAGCTGTATCTGTTGTATCCCTATGATAAGGCAACAACATAAATATGTCCAATGAATGTGCTTCTGTAAACAACACTTTAAATATATACTTTCAACGAGTTTAAAACTTGTTATTTTAAAATTCAAGTGATTAATAGCAACAAAAAAACAAAAACAAATTGAGACTGTGTTACCAATTTAACACATCACAACATGTCTGTTTGATAAGCATTTGTACATTGAACTTATGAACCTGTTATAAAGCAACAAATGCTATCTCAGTATGTATTTAACATAAGAATATGGATTCAGTATAATTATCAAAGAAACCAAAGGGCAATGTTGTAAACCTCTACAGATCACAGTATGACTGTATCTATACAGCAAATACTAAAATTTAGAGATTAATAAAAGGTGACAAAATACTAAACAATTTTAAAAAGAAGGCAAACTGCCTGATTTTACTTGTACCTTAAAAAAATGATATACATTTGTACAACAATCGGTAAATTGAAAAATTGAATTTTTCATAAAAAAACTGTTATATTTTGAAACATATTTTTACCGATTAAAACTTACATGGTCAACGATCAAATTGCTTATGTTTCAAACGTTAAAAATAATCGTCTTAATAAATTAGATAATGGGTGTATTACCTGTGTTCTTTGAAATACATCCCACCTCATGATCGCACCTGTTTTGTGAAAAAAAAAGTTTATTTCTTTATATCTAGAATATCAAACATGTTAAAAGATACATTATTGATATCAAGTTTTTAATAAATCTAAGTAATAAATAGAATGCGAGCTACATCCGAATGGGGGCGTTTCATGTTTCAAGTTTATGTTGATATATGCTTCATTGATGACGTTTTGGATGATCCATATTAAACAACGAATTAAAGATTCTATACAGATTTCACATTTTGAACACTCATACTTATATCACATAAGTCGTATGTTATTTCTCAATTTTTTTCATTTCAAAAAAGGTACAATTTTACTATTTCGATGGTCAAAATGTCTACAAAAACGCTTGTTATAACGGAATTAATCAATATTTATGACGTCACGAATGCCTCCCTAATAACGCAATTGGGGAAAATATTTTGTAACTGAACACTCGGATATTTAAACATGTGTTTTCATATGTTTTCATTTCTATACAAACACTTGCAGATATTCATTTTATACAATGTGCAAAACACAAATGGACATAACATGCATGCTCACAATATTATCGCAGTTTAAGAGATTCCAATTTTTAGGGCCATAATTATGAGTAAGTAAACCAACTACTTTCCGTAGAAAAATTAGAATAACACAAACGGTACCAATGTATCTGCACCATATGCGCATGTCGACAATCAATGTCTCTTCAGTGATGTTCGAGGCCAAAATACTTGAAAATCAAAAGCTTATTAAAAGACGAAGAGCTATGAACCAAAAAGGACAAAAAAATAGCCAAAGCCGTGCAAAATGCGTGATTATCTTAAGCAAAAATATCATCAAGGTAACGGCAAGTGTTATTAATAAGTAAAATAACAAAAATACCGAACTCCAATGAAACTTCAAAACGGAAAGTCCCTTATCAAATGGCAATATCAAAAGCTCAAACACATCACACGAATGGAAAACAACTGTCATATTCCTAACTTGCAATTTGTCAATAACATGGAATTTTATTCCCCTTAATTTGAGCCCCCGGCCACACTATCTATTTTTTTTTTTTTTTTTTTGGATTGCAACATGGAGACATACCTTTCGACATGATTGCAGTCACATGTTTCACTACATGTAACACCATACATATTATTTTTACATGGAAGACATCGACTACCAACTTCACTAGTTATTGTTCCAATTTTGCATTCTAAAAGAGAGAAGTTCCTAATAGATGTTATCAAACATTAAACATAATGTTTACAAAATCGCATTGACAATATGCGTATTAAGAGGCGGTGTTGTCAACAGAATTTTATTAAATGCTACCCATTTTTCAAATACATGTACGGAATATGAAGTTATTCGATTTGATGTTCAATCTCAATTTTTCTTTAAACTGTTTTGTGGACTATTTATCTATTTTCCTTTCTTTCTCAGGATGCATCCGAATTGGCGCTCATTTTTTGGTTCCGTTCATACACGTTTTTCCATAATTTTTGTTATTCATTAAGTTAGATTCACTGTAAACCGCCATTTTGGATTGTACAATAGCAGTACACAATCGGTCTAGTTCTTTGCCTAAGTCTGCAAATTTTGAGACAGATTTGCAATTTATGTGTAAGTTTATTTGTATGTAGAAAAATAAGAGATTTATTGCATTATACTGAATGTTTAAGCAAATACCTAATATTTGTGTTTTTCGGACACAATTTGTCAACTTATCAATTTAAGGGGAGATAACTCTTATAGTAAAAAAATATACTGGAATGATAGGGACATTTTCATTTTTTACTTGTATCAAGAAAACAAGTTTGGTGACACCTTTTTTTTTTTTTTTTTCTAAAGCATCTTGTAATTTTAATGTTATCGAAATTATTCCACCAATGCATGCATATATACCAAACTAACTCCTATATGCAATTTTTTTATATTGCATTATGTATATATAACGCATTATCGACAAATAATATTTCATTCAGTGATTATTGACGCAAGCTAATTAATTTTCAAGTGTCTTGCCGAAGTTTACCGGATCGTGACATTGATAACCAATCAACACAGATCACGTGATGCATGTGACAAATAAGTGAGCAGGATATCTTTTTATATTATCCATGCGTTCCAATTTGTTAATTAATCGTTTTCTTGATTAGTAATTAAATGATTTTTGTATTAAATTTGTTCTTTAAGACTCAGTTATATTTTACCTTCCAGTGCACGTTTGTTTATATTCTTTCAACATGGTCTTCCCCTCGCACTTGCTCTGTGCGGTGGCCAAAGTTCTAACGAGAGGTCTCGTAGGTAAGGTCACTGCATATGGGAAAATACCGGCGAATTGGTGTTCGGGAAGACAATATTTTAATTGCAGTACATTTATGAAAATTTTGATAATATAAAGGATTTTCTAAGAAAGTTCACGTACACTTGTTTTATAGTAAAACTTAGCATTTCAAGTATATAAAAAATATCCAACTTTGATTTTAAATTTGAAGTTTCATATGACTTTTATTCACTTAACATAATACAACAATTCAGATCAATTTCAAGTTTCATGTAGAAAGGATTGAAATCAAAAGATTTGATGTGTATTGTTACGAAAGTATGAACATTTATGTGGCATTGGAGCAAAAGTGACCTTGGATGAACTTTGTTCGGGTCATTTCCTCTGGATTGTCTTATAAAAAAATACTGGAAGACCTTAAATTTTACGAATACATAGACATTTGGCTTAAGTGATAGAATATTCAACGCCTCTATTTTTATATCTTTTTGTAATACATGTACTTAAGCCACAATAAGTATATTTTTTCAAATAAAGCACAAACATATCCAATGTTGACATAGTATTCCGGAAGAGATTTTTTATAAATTTTTATTTATATTGTAAAAAAACATCAATCAAATGGTATTTAGACAATATGACGATCATTGATAATTCCGGAAGAGTATGCATTGATTTAGATAAGAAGGAAATATTTAATTCACTTGAAAACACATCAGAACTGTGAAAAAGGCTCTATTAAGGGAACCTCTCATTACTTTTTGTGACGCAGTCATACTTTCGATTTGATAATTTTGACCTCAAATTTACTTTTAACTATCATAACAGATTTAGAAATGTATGTTTGGTGGATAGCTTTTACCAGTCATGCATAGAAAACATTTTCTAGTGGCAAAGTTGGATTTTCAATATTAACTGAGAAAAAAAACAGCTCACTTTTATCATGTTTATGGAGCATCTTAATTAAATCCGCTTTTGATGAGACTAAAGTTGCTCATTCTTATATCTCTAAGTTATGTTCTTTGTCCGTTTGTATTTGGTTTTCGTTTTCGCTAATTTCGTTTTGTACGTCTGTCTTCGCGTTATGAGTTTTAATAGCCATCTTGCTAATTTGTTCCTTTGTAAAATAATTTATACAAATAAAATGTATCCTTGAAATTGTTCCTGACCAGCAAGTATAAAAGCGCATATTAATTTGCAGATGTCAAACATGTACATGCTGTCTACAAATAGTGGCATTGTCAGAGTCGTATCAATGTTTATTTGTTATTTCAGTCCGGAAGTAGTATGAAGCAACTTACCTTTGCACATTCCATTGATTCATTCGTAATTAAAACAGCAGAAATAATTTCTGAAAGGTTTGAAAACTATTAATTGGGCCCACTATTATTATCTTAGTCAAGTAATATAAAAATTATTATAAAAAATAACAAGTTAAATGTGCGTTGCCTTTGGATCTATAACAGACAAATCTAAAGTCGTTTATTGAAGGATTATAAGACATTATTTACAAAAAGTATTAACAAAAACTCAAAGGTAAATTTAAAAAAGTGGAAATCCATAAAACCTAACAAAACAAAATCCTCGATTATATCAAACAACGGAACGAATGGTAAACAACTGTCGTATTCCTTACTTGGTACTGGCATTTTTTTTTATCGAAACGGAGGGTTCAACCTTGCGTGATTGTGCTATTGTGATGTTAAGGCTTAAAATGATCAAAATCGATTTCATCTGCAACAACTTGAACTGGATTTGTGAATCAGTAGCAATAGATTACAACTTCTCATCTCACATATAGTTACAACAATCCTAAGCAAGTACTGATTTCAAATTTGTTTGCTGTAGAAAAAGACAGGCGATCTTAAAGGAAACAATTACGCATTTACCAGATATCAACCGAAATTAGGATGAGTCTTACACATACGTTCTTAGAAACTGTGTTGTGTAGGATATTATCAGTTCCGAATACTTCTACCGATTTTATTTTAAGAAAATACCATATTTTTGTCCAAACACATCATAATTTAAAAAAAAAATCCATTTAATGTTTTAATATTTGTTAGAAAAAATGTTCGAAATAATATCTAGTCGTGTACATTTAACAGACAGTGTACGCATACTGTATATACTATGTGACATGCCTTTTCATTTAATAATTATGTGTTAAGAAAGACATTTGATGCTAGGTGTTTTCATTTATTTATGTATCTATTTATTCTCATTGTCATATAAACAATGTTTTATAACATCATTATGTAGGTTCTGATGATCATGGTCATTTTCCTTTAAAGTTTCGATTGATTGCAATTAACATTGCGTAACAATGTTTTATGTAAAAGAGAATATTATTCTACGTGCATCGAGCTGTTATCTTTTATAAATTTTCATTATTTCAATTTTGTAAATATTTGACAAGCACCAAGTGATACATTCATCGCATAAGTAGATATTTGAACATAGTGGTTGCCAATTTTAAAAAAAATGTCACATGATATTAATATACACATGATACACTTACCCAGTACTTCCATTATAACAATAGTTATCATTTATTTGAGAGGAATTTCTTATTCCATAAATAAGTAAACAAATCACTTGAAACTTCATTTCATCGATAGGAGAAACAACGATTTATTGGAGTGCACGTAGACAAATGTTTAAAACAAGTGAGGAAGGATTTTTCAAACAATGTTATGTGAAATATACTTCATATACAATTACACAGGATAACTGAAAATCAGGCAAATTGGGGAACGGACACAAGGGATGTTGCCACTTATATCTATTGCATTTCAAAAGTGTTTTGCTATAAAATATTATGATGATGTTTTTCCGACTCGAGCTAATAGTTTTTTTAATATTGAATAGAGTCAAAATTAGTTTGCACGAAACTTCATTACATCTATGAATAACATATTCTTAGACGGTGGTAAGGGCATATTTATCATGCGATGATGTGTGAAAATTTGTTCTATGTTAGAGGATCTCTATGGTTATGAGACGAAGGACAACACAAGAAAGTTACGTTCCTTTCCTTTGAGTGTTACAAAGCACACAAAGAGCGTATACTGAATTGTTGGGATGATTTATTAATCCCCTTTTTACAATTGGTGTTCTACTTTATGTAGTCTGAACAATGCTATATTTGTTAATGTGTTAATGTCTTTGAATATTTACAATTAAAGATCCAAGTAGAACTGTGCATGTATTTTTCTGGATTGGGTCGACGTACATTTCAAACATGCCAAATTGCAATTTGACTGAGACTTGCTTTATGGCTTCAATTGAATATAATGGTGAACATGGAAGGACCAAGGCTGATTACTAATATTAATCATTGTTATAATGAAATATAAGTAAAATAAGACTCGGTAAAACAAAACTATATGTATCGGTTAGCGTATGGAAATGTATATACTATGAAATTTCGAGCGAGGGGCTTTCCCCGGGCACTTAATTTCATAGTATATACCTCACCATAGACTATCCAATTTAGCACATATTTACAACTCGAGTAAACTTTTAATTGGTCTATTGATAGTTCATTCTGCTGACTTCTTGCTTCACAGGTGTTTGTAAAACGGAGTTCATTATCTAAGTTTTATGTATTGTAAAATTTACTCACTAGTATCATATTTTTTCTATTTGTTAAGTGATTTTCCAGATCACGAGTTTATAAAAATTATATGTGATATTAAAAGGCCCTTGAATCTAGAATGAAAAGATGGTAGCTGCTGGTGTAAGTACGTATGTATATTAAGAGATATTTACTTTTTTACAAGGTAAAATGACACAATTAAGTGTAGGTTTTACATGTTTTGCAAACATATCTCAATTTCAAAGTTAAACTAAAGTATGTTAAACTGAAACAAAATATAGATAAATATGACCAAAAGATAGTCTAGAAGATAGGCATTAAAAGAGCAAGAAACAATAGATCAATTATGATATTACAGGTTTGTTTTTTATATTTTAAAGTATAAACCAAAAGCTTTATCAGAATAAAGATATTGGTGGCACATTCCCTTCAAGCATCACGGTTTTTCAATTCATAATGAACCCGTTCATCATGAATTGAAAAATCCGTAAGAACGTAAATAATGATTGTCAACATCATCATCATGAAGTTGCTTGAATTTCCCTTTACAGGGTTTTATAGCACATACATTTTTGTGTATAAAAATAATAAATTAAATGTTATTGCATGAATGATGAATTTCCACATTGTTTATTAATTATATAAATAAATGATAGAAACTAGTATGTTTAAAATAAGTTTCTAAAACCAAAAATTTTAATAGCAGGATATATAAAAGTCAATGTGAAAACTAATTACAGACACTTTTTTAATTAAGGACAGAAAATCTTATTCCAAAAAAGCCAGTGGCACTTTTTGTTTTTAATATCTTGATTACGATACAATGGAATGTTTTCTTGGTGGTCAGTCATACATAGTTACTTAGTACACGGGAAAAGTATGTACTATGAAAATTAGAAGACACATTTAAGCAATATGATTGCATGGACATGGACGAGAAGTTGTAGGTATGTGCTAATTTAATATACAGGCTACCGATAGAAAGGTCAAGTAATTTAATTAGGAAACATCACAAAGTACTAATAACAATTAGAACATACTCACCCATTCTCGTCCAATGAAAAATCAGTATTTTCCAATCTATTTTTCATAGTACCTGGCTTTCCATGCACTATAAAATGCTACACATGAATGAATTTTCATTGTAGATTAATTATGAAAGTGAACTTTTAAAATTTGCACTAACGGAGTGTACATCCCCCAAGGCAATGTCCAAGGAAAAGAGCAAAGGAAAACATCATGAGTACGGTTGTTTGTCTTATTACCCGGTATTATATATGAAATCAAGAGAATAGAACTACAAAAGCATTTTAAGTTTAGATTTCATCATAGTAAATGTTATTTAATGGTACATATATAGACCCCCCCCCCCCCCCCCGAAAAAAAAATTAAAAATTTTGTTATGTCACTCGAAGGTGTGAATTTGTTCTAAATTGGTTAATTGACCAAGTATTATCTAGCCTATAAGTAAACAATTAGCCATCAAATATGAGAAAGAATGGGAAAAAATAGAGTCATACCTCTAAAACAGAGTGTTGTCTGTGAAAGAGAGGCAAAATATACCAAAGAGATATTCAAACCCATAAGTCAAAAACAAACTGACTTACCATGGTAAAAAACGAAAACCGACGAAAAGACCAACAACAGTACACAAAAAACAACATACAAAAAATACGGATTGAGCAACACAAACCCCACCAAAACCCGGGTTGATATAATGTGCTGCAGAAGGGTACGCGGATCCTGTTTCACATGTGGCACCCGCCGTATTACTCACGAAAGTACAAATTCGGTGATTAGTCTAATTCAGTAGGTCACATTCGGGGAAAAGAGGACGGGAATGTGGTAACAATAATTGGAAAATTTACGTCGTCATCTGTGAAACAGATATTCCATAAAAATCAACCAACTCGTGATAGCGTCCGTAAATTTTTCGAAGTGAAGATTTCAACTTCTCCACTTGGAACTCTTGGTTACATAGCTTCCTTGTTAGCAGCAGCTCTCGAACATCACGATTGGAAATGAAAGCTCTGGAATATCGTATCAACTGGGAGATATATACACCATATGCAGGTGTTGTTGGAATGTTTCTACATAGAAATGGAAAATTCACAATTGAGAAGCTGAAATCATCTCTTTTGTCGTAAAGTTTTGTTCTCAACCGACCTTCATCGTCAATTTCTCGATGTAAGTCAAAAAATGAAGCAAACTTAAGTTTAGCTGTTGTATCCTTTATTTCAAGTTTGATGGGATAGATGCGTTAAACATTGAAAACTATTAGTAAGATGACATCATCTATATAGCGGAACATGAAGATAAAGGATAATGCTACCATCTTTTCATTCTTCCTAAGAAGCTCCTGTATGGAGTCAGTCTCGTATGAGTAAACTAACAAGTCGGCAAGTAGAGTAGCACAGTTAATTCCAATGGGAATGCCGATTGTTTGTTGGAAAACACGTCCCCCAAACGTAACAAATGTGTTGTCAGTCAAGAAATCAAGCATCTTGATATTGTAAGTTTCATAGAAATCTTTGGTTTTTTTGTGTGTGAATCAGAGTGAATTTTTAAAATGTAAGATAAATCCCTCCCTAACACATTATATCTACGCTGACCATTCTTTTTTTTTATGAAACAAAGCAGGAACAATTCTTTCAATTTGTCTTTTAACTTGGAATGGGGAATACTTGTGTAAAGGGTAAAAAGTCAAAAGTTTTAATACTTTTGCAAGAGGAAAGAGACTTAGATTGTATGGACTCTAACAGATCTTTCGAATTGTTAAGTATCAACATCAGATTCAAGCCGTCCCTAGAGTAGGTAGTTTCACAATGCCTTTGAAGTTCGTCGTTGACTGTTAAAACATGAAGTTGTTATAAGATTGTAATTATCATAATTATTAGTTTTGTGTAGCCTTATACGATGTTTACATAATTGAATTATGATCTATTTATAGTTGCTTACAAACGAATGTTATAATTGTGCAGTTTAAAAATCTCTGGAAAAGTCGCATATACTGATGGAATGGTTGGAACTTTATACTAGACTTGCATAATAATTCAGAATGAATATAATCTTCGATGCGTAATTAAAATGAAAGTTTTCTAGAAGTTTCCCTTCTACAGTGTTCCAGAAGTTTCCGTGGTAACTACATACACATACAGCAAAATTAAACTTATTTAGACAGATATACGTATTCTCAGAAGATCTCTAAAGTTGTTGGATTGACACTTTTATTTATGTCATCAGCGTCATATTAGTTTGTGAACTTATTCGACATATACATATTCCGTTGTATCCGTTACAGTAAAGTGAAGAGTTCTGGATAAAGAAAGGACTATAAGATCGTACATTCAGATATTATAACAGTTAAGTTGACATTTCTATTTGTATGATATTTCTTGTAAAATTGTATAATAAATCTTGGTAAATTGATTATCTATTTTTGTCTTTTGTTGGCTATATTTTAAGGTGATTTCTGGCCGTAACAGAAATTGTGGACTGGTCCTGGATAACGTTAATATAAGATTAAAATGTTCAAAGTAAATAGATTTTATTGAATTAGTTTTAGCCAACAAAATTTAAAAATAAAAGGCATTTGATGGCAGTAAATTCTTATCAATGCCAGACCTGGAGGGGTTGAATAAACTAAAGAAAGAGGATTTCGTGTTGCTTGCTTGACATATGAAAATAGATGTTAGAGTATCTATGACAAATTAGATGACACAGAAATTCTGGGCGAAGAAGCTCTTGAACTTTAGGTCGAAATGTTGATGCTATCAAATTAAAACAGATGGAATAAGAACATGAATTTAAATTAAAACAATTGGAAAAAGAAGTTAAATTAAAACAATTGGAAAAAGAAGTTAAATCAAAACAATTGGAAAACGAAGAGAGACGGACAGAGCTTGAAATAAGGAAAAGGTAAGAGATGGAGAAAATAAAAATAGAAATGGTCAAATAAGAAAGCAACACTTAAGTTGAGTCAAAATCAGAACATTTTGAGGCAGCATAAATTATACTTTTCGTTGCCAAATCTTGTGATAAAACAGTTTATAGTATTTTCTACAGTTGAGAAAATTGTTCAAAATATGAAATGGTCAGAGCCGTATGGGACCAAAATGCTGCAAGTGTTTTTGTTGGCAAGGCCGCTGACATTTACGCAGCACTTTCTTCAAAAAAAGTTCTGATTATGACACTGTAAAACAGGAAGTTTTGAAAGCTTATAGGCTAGTGCCGGAACCATATAGACATAAATTTAGGTCTTATAAAAAGTGTGAATAGCAAACCTATGTTGAATTTGAAGGGAAAAGGAAGATCTATTTGATAAATGGCTTAGGTCATAGAAAATAGATAACAATTTTGATAAAATTAGACAGTTAATGTTATTAGAAGAGTTCAATCAGTGTGTTCATTTAGATTAAAAAACACATTTAGATGACAAAACTGTTGAGACATTGCAATATACAGCTGTTGAGCGTGCTGATAGTAAACCTGTTGGACGGAATAAGACTCAGTCTAGTTATACCATGTGGAGTCCAAAATCTTATCCTTTTGAGAAAAAGTCACTGACTTGTGCATATTGTAAGAAATTTGGTCATGTGATGGATAATTGTTTTAGACTCCAGAGAAAGATTGAAAAAGATATTTAACCAAAGACCAGTGTTTGTACGACACCCCTTGTGACCTGCGAGTCAGTCTTTTAAGTCAAGTGTTTGTGATTACAAGGAGGATTATAAACCTTTTATGTCTAATGGGTTTGTTTCTATTGTTAATAATACTACTCATCAGCCCTTTAAGATTTTACGGGACACTGGAGCTTCTCATACTATGTTGTTAAAAGGTGTTGCATTTGTCCGATGACCCTTCTGTTGGTGCCTTTGTTTTGTAACAGGGTGTGGAGTTAGGTTGTATTAATGTTACCCTCCGTAGTATTTATTTGAAGTCAGATTTAAATACTGGACCAGTTATTGTTCGTGTAGTATATTGTGGACTGTTGTTTCCCTGTGTCATTTGGGTTTGGACATTGCTTATTTCATTAAGGAATACTGAATGACCTTAATTATACAATTCATTAAATAAATAAATAGAGCTTTAACCTTTTGTATTAACCATGAAAGGCGTACGTTTTTATGATGATCTGTTTAATCATTAAAAACAGATAACATGTTTTTTTCCCAAAAATGTTATAACGTAAAATGAACGAGCTCTAAATTTCCATTCAAGTTCAACACAGTTTCGGATTTTTTTATAACTTCATAAAAAACATTTTTTTTTATTATTATTTTCTTTCATCATTGAAACGTAGTAAACATTTTAAATATATTTTTTAATCATCATAACTTTTTTATTTATCTAGAACATTTTTGACGCTCACGGTCTTCTGCTCATATTCAATTTGCATATAATAATCAAAATAACGGAACATAATGCAATTAACATATATATTGTACAGGAATTAGTTATATGGACATTGGTCAATGACACAATTATTTTATGCATTGTTTAAGACGAAACAGGAAACATTTCATTCAATTGAAATGAAAAAAAAAACACCAAGCCAATTCATTAGAACAATTTCCATTAAATTTACACAGAATATTTTCTACGTCGAAATACACATCAAACTTGGCGTTATTTTAAAAATGTAAAAATATAGTTTGAAAAACAAGTTGCTTATGAAATGAATTAAGAGGTAATTGACAATTTTCGCAGTGTCTTATAACAAGAAAATTAACAGCATAGAACCTTAATATAAAAAATTATATTAAATCAAGCAAAGACAGGGAAAATGCCATTGGGGTAATCGAAAAAATTTTAAAGTCCAATGAGGAAAGACAACACTGACCAATGGAAAAAGACACGAAAGAACACATAGCAATCATAAAACATTACCTAGAAATCTAAAAACTGAGCATCACGAATCCCACCAAATCGAGGGTAACACTCGAGTGCTTTTTACTCAACATAAGTTAAAACTCCGATGAGAATTTACTTTCGGTCATGTTTCAATCAAGGAAAATAAAAATATTAATAATCTTTAAACATAGTTGGTTGAAGAATAAATGTATATATATAAATAAAATCTATGTGTGTGACTTTAAAACGAAGAACAACAGTTAAGTGCTGTTTCGTTTAGTTTCGTATCTATATGTTTGTAATATATATGACGGATATGTTCCAATCGTCGTAACAACAATCTCGTCTTCTTTGTCACCGACGTTGATTCTACCGAATTAGACTTATCACCGGGTTTGTACTTACATGAGCAACAAGATGGGTGCCACATGCGGAGCAGGATCTGCTTACCCTTCCAGATCATCTGAGATCACCCCCTGTTTTTGGTGGGGTTTGTGTCGCTCAGTCTTTAGTTTTTTTATGTTATATTTTGTGTACAGTTGTCCGTCTTTTGGTCTGTTTCTTTTTTTGGCGTATGATTTTGAACGTCCCTCTGTTATCTTTCGCCTCTCGTATGTAGTGTTTATGTATTATAAATTGAGACACAATATTCTTTCTTTAATAACACGGAAATCTTCATCAAATTCCCCTCTCATAATACATTGCGTCAAATAATCTTAAATTAGAGATATAATCTTAAAAATTTAAGAAATATACCCAGACAACGAATACACATTAATTCTTAAAAAGGAAATAGAAAAAATATACTTTTTTATAATAATGATGTTAATTCATATATTTTATTTGATATTGTTATTACGGTTTATATTTCATATGGTTACTCTTTAAAAACAAACAAAAATATGTTTAGACAAATACAAATAATGATTTCCCTTCTTTTTTCCTTCATATTGTATTATGTTTGTTTTGTATATTATATTGCTTGAACTGTATAATGTAATGTGCAATAAGACAAAATAAAGATGATCATGGCTGACGACATCAGTTTGTAAGACACAAGATGTGATAACCTTAATAAAATATCTTCTAGGTGACCAACTGTTCAGGTGTCAATCTTTATAGATCATGTTATAAAATGTGACTACAAGGGAAAGCAAATAATGACTCTAGTCAAATGAAAGTAGAATCACAAAAATACTGGACTCCGAGGAAAATCAAAACGGAAAGTCCCTAATCAAATGGCAAAATCAAATGATAAAACACATCAAACGAATGGACAACAACTGTCATACTCCTGACTTGGTACAGGCATTTTCAAATGTAGAAAATAGTGGATTGAACCTGGTTTTAAAGGGCTAAGCCTCCCACTTGTAAGACAGTCGCATCAAATTCCATTCTATTTACAGACATAATAGGTAACATTGTCAAAATATGGGTACAGCAGTCATCACACAAAAAGCATCTATCAAATTTAACAACCACATTCATTGCTTACTTATATATGTATTTTAAATCAACCCATAAAGGATTGAAATATTTAAAGTCCTGCGACTGCATTTACATCTACTCTTAGTGTAGAGTCGGGTGTTTGACGCCAGAAAAGGTAAACGTCACACAGGAAGAAATATAAAATAATTTTGTCCTTCAAACTTTTTTCCAAATCATAATTTCACATGGGAATGGTGGTATACAGGGTTGAAAAATCAAAAGTTTTTGTTTGGACTAATTTCAGAAAAAGACCGAGATTAAAAATTATCCAGAAGTTCTTTAGAATTTTTAAGAATCCACATATGGTTAATACCACTACGCCAGTAAAATAATGTTGTCGTTCAAAGTATTTTCAAAATTATAATAGAACAATAACATAATGGTATTATAATAGAACAATAACAAAATGGTGGGATCTTTAAAAGTACAGAGCCATGTCATATGTACCAAAGAAACACATAAAGTCACACGTACAAAACACACCAACAAAAATGAAAGATAATACAAACATATTGACGGGATGTATAAGTACCGAGCCACGTCAAATGGATATCACAGAAAACAGACCAAACAGTAAAAGTAATACTAATAATAGAACAAAGACAAATAAAAGAACAATATAACACGTTATTAAGATGATAAGCAACGTCAGTACGCAGAATCTATACATCAAGACCATCATGTATTATTTGTGAAGTTGATACGGAATATTTATCAACAAGATCTTGGTACCTTCCGATGAACTTTTTTAGAAAAAGGACGAGACGTTCTTTGACATACCCCTGGTTCATCAACTCTCTGCTCAGACACTGGTAACGTTTTACAAAGTCTGAGTAGGAGCTGCAATTTCTTGAATATCGAATAAGTTGGGAAATGTATATCCCATATGAAGGTGAAGTTGGTATATTGCTACTAAGGTGGGGGAAATTGATAATTTCAAAATTAAAATCGTCTCGTTTGTCAAAGATTCTGGTACTGAGATGACTGTGTATGTCAAATTCTAGGTATAAGTCTAAACATGAGGCGGAGGAAGCCGTGTCTGTTGTTTCTTTAATTTCTAGTTCTGGGGGATATATTAATAGAACCCAATCAGAAAAGTTCGGATTGTTAATGGAAAGAACATTATCGATATATCTGAAAGTGAAATTAAATAATCTGGCTTCTTTGATCTTCTTGTTTTTGACAAGTGTCTGACGGAACTCAGATTCATATGAAAATAAGAAGAGGTCGGCAAGGAGAGGCGCACAGTTCGTTCCCATAGGAATGCCGACAATTTGTTGAAAAAGTCTACCTCCAAATTCAACAAATATGTTGTCGATAAGAAACTCCAGCATACTGCTCGCTTGTTCCTCTGTGTAACATGGTTTACCTTTTTTTCACTATTAACAAAATATGCCTTATGATATCCCAAAATATAAATTTATAGCGTATGCTACCATTTTATGTTGAAAGGCATTGATCACTTAGGGTTAAATTGGGCCTCAGGTTTTGATGTTTTTTTTTAACCAGGCAAAAATTCTACAAAAGACAAATTAATAAGATTCTCTGCTAGCAAAAAGTAAAATAACAAAAATACCAAACTCCAAGGAAAATTCAAAATGGAAAGTCCCTTACCAAATGGCAAAACTAAAAGCTCAAACACATCAAACGAATGAAAAACTCCTGTCATATTCCTGACTTGGTACAGGCATTTCTCTAAGTTAAAGCAGATAACGGTGGATTAAACCTGGTTTTATAGCTAAAGCTTTAATTTTCAACTTTGTCATAAAATGTCAAATGGCCACAATCTCGTTCTTAAACGAATTTAATGCAATGCCAGAGAAAACAACTATCATTATTACAGTACAGTATAAGCTCTAAAGTCAGCTCATTATGGTAGTATTGTCAATATGTCAATAAGAAAATAGCTGTGATTTGACTAGTAATACACAGTAAATACCGTTAGGTATGTCATATTTTAAATGGTCCCTGGATGATGCATGTTTTTGTGTTGTATCGTCAGCCTTGGTTTAATTTTTATTAATTTGTAACAGCTTTTGCATACATAACTGTGTCTCCTTTTCTAAAAAAATATTGTGTCGAGGGATTCAATATAATCATTTGCGCATTCTTGTAACTGTACGATTTGGATCATAGGTGAAGGCCCTGGTTTTTCTTTAGCTGTTAGGTCCAATTACAGAAAATCGGCCTTTTTGACAACCTATTCAAAAGATGCTTACTTTGGATCATATTGTATATTCTTGTGAAGGTATTTGTTTTACTAAACATTGTTGCTAAAACATATGACCCATTTAGGAACTAAAGAGTGGCCATTTTGGTATTTCATGATTAATTTGAAATCAAATAATTACTACACTTGTATAATTTACGCAATCTTTTTTCTTTTTAGTTTGGCATTACATAATATTTGTTCCACGAATGACCACCATTCCACTTGTCATTTCCATGAACTTATTCCTGTTTTCTTTGTTTAATACATCACCAAATCAAAACTTTACACTGTTTTTTTTTTAACTTGTCATGAACTACATGATCGACGGCTTAAAGTAGATCATAGGTATATATTTCCTCAGATAGAATTGTCTTATACTTTGCCAAAATGAAGATTTTACTATGTTTTGTTTTTTTAATATAATAAAAAATATGGGTCATTGTGCTATTTTTCAAGCTACAAGTCGTGCAAAAGTGCCCAAATTTGCATAGATTGTTCATGAAAAACACATTTTTGTGAATAAAAATGTGTTATTAAGTGGTATCTTTATTGCGTTTAAAAGTAGTCGAACATTGTGGAATGCGTTGAATTTAAATTTTAAATTACGATAATTGAAACTTACCCTTTGTATGTTGTACAATCACCTTCTATATTTATTTGAGAATAATTTCTTATTCCACAGTAAAGTAAAACGATTAATTGATACTTCATTTTAAATCGAGAATTGAACAAACCATTTACGGAAGTGGTCGAAGAAAAATTGTAAAAAAAGTCAGGAAGAATTCGTCAAACAATTTCAATTTAAATATACTTTATGTTGGATTACCCAAAAGTATAGTAGACAGATTGAATACCGGACATAACGGATGATATCACTTTAACATCACTTGTATTTTAAAAAGTGTATATTATTAAATCATTAAAATCACCTTTCAATGTTTCAAACCTTGAGTAAATATTTTAATATATTTATTAGGAACATAAAAAAAATGCATCTGTTACCATAATATTCATAACCATGGTACAGGCGTATTTATCATACATTGAAATCTTTTCTCCATGTAAAGGACTCGGTTTGATATGAGATGAACAACACCATTAGAGAGAATTGTGTCTTGCATTCAGTATAGAACGCGTAATGGGATTTGTGGCTCAAGTGAAATGTAATCCACCTATCATTCCTTGAGTATGCCGCTTATTATCGTCTAAAAAGCTGCTAAATTTGTAGACATTGTCAATAATTTGATTTGTACACATGAAAATACCGGTATATTTTGTTAATGTATTTTCGTAGATTTGACGTTACATGTTTAAATACAAAAACAATGATTGATTGCTTCTGAAATGACTGGCATATTGTAATGCCTTTAATTGAATGATGAAATCGCACACATTGAAGGTCAATGATGATTACTTTAATTGATATTGTTCATATTTACTGAAAAAAACTAAGTCAAATATATAAGACTCGGCGAAACTGCCTTTCAGTCTGCAATGTATCTACAAAGGGCTCGATTTATGTTAAAAAGTGGTGTTACTGTTTGAAATGAATATTCTAACATCTTGGGAAGGGTAACAATTTTGCCTTAAACATGACCTTTCAAAGATAAGAAATGATGAAGATTATAGGTTTGTACATAGTTTTCGTATTTATAAATGTGACATTGTTTGCAATTGTACTTAAAATTTCTAGTTTGAATGTTGTCAGTAGGGAGGATAACAAAAAAAATTGCACCGAACTTGGGTAATTGAGCAGCTATTAATTTAAGATTTGGGAAAGAATCGGAAGAAATAGATTTATAACATCTGTAGCGAACAATTTTTCAGTAATGAGTTAAAACGAAATTTGGAAGTTCAGATATTATCAGAAAAGTATAGTTTTACTTTCTTGTTCTTTAAAGAAAAATATAAATCATAATTATATATTTTTTTCAAAGTTTAAACTTTTCACGTTAAAAAAACATTTATCAAAAAAGGAGAATATGGGTATACGCCAGTGAGAGAATGACGTTTCGAAAAAAACAAAAAAAAATAAAAATAACGTCGAGTGATCATGGAAATGTTCCCTAATTTTTTTCTAAATAATGGTAAATTGGATATATAGGTGTGAGTTCAAGATTGTAAATGCCTGATAAATGTGAAGTGAGGAATTAATCTATGGACTCGAAGAGTATGAATAAAAAAAGGAAGATCTGATATGATTGCCGATCAGACAACTCTCAACAAGAGACCAAACTACGTAGAAGTTAACAAGTACTCTTTTGGTTATTTGTTTAGTTTCAATAATGAAGAAGCATCTTAAGTGGAAAAAAACACACCCTTTTCTACGATGGAACGCAAAAATACAAGACAAATATTTTCTTGAGCACAAAAGCACAATCCTGTCACCTAACATTATTATCTTATAATGATACACACACGTTGTGAAAAAAAACCCTGCATATTAAAAGTGTACAGGGAAAACTGACCTTAGACATAATCATATTTCCAGGAAAAATTATTTACATTGAATAAAAAAGAAATGATATTTAGATAGCTGTATTTAATTAGAATTAGTTAAATATGAATGTTGAAGAAAAAACTAAACAAATGCTTATATATACTATCGCATATTAGATATATTAATTAAAATTTGTCTCAAGATTGATACGACTTTGCATTTTCTATATTTTAATGCTGGACATTTGTTTTTAATTAAAAAAAAAAAAAAAGACATGTACGATATCAGTTGAAAAAAAAATCATTTAAAATTGATATCCTGAATAATAAACCCAAAAACAAGACGATACGACGAGTACAAAACATGTAGAAACTTTTGAAATATAACAATAATATACAGAATAAGCTTAAGGTTAGAAAAAACTCTTTGACCAGAATTTCCTTAAAAAAAAACCTGAGGTCACAAACAAAAAAAGCAAAAAGATTTAAGAAGAAATAAAAATAAACTCCCTAGGCATAGCCTACAGAATTGCAAATGAGATTAGAGATAAATTGAGGAATGCTGTTTCGAAAGCTAAAAATGCCTATATAGATCAAAGGAGGGAGTCAACAAAAACTAGAGGGGTCCTCCACCCAGGCCAGTACCAACACAATATGGGGCCCTTATAGAAATGATGAAGGACAGCTCAAGGAGGAATCGAAACAGACATTTTTGTTTCTTGTAAATAAATTTATTTGGTACTAGATTATTGAATTTTAATCGTATTTTTGCTTAACTTTTCAACAAATAAACATCGATATTTTGCCGTCTGCAAACGTCTTCTATCGGAAAACCCCGTGTCTATTTTTATAAATGTACGACCTTCACCCAATCTGAAATTTCTATCTATATAACGCATGCATGGTCGCGGAACCTGTACTGGGCGTTATTATCATGACTACAAACTATGCATATTTTTAATGGGCCACCAACATACTTCAGTGAAGTGAATTTGTCAGGAATCCTCAGTTTCCTCATATTTGTTTTTAGCTTTCAATCGTGCGGCGTTCGATGTCTCCTTCTGTTGTTCTGCAATCTGTAACCTGGGATGCTTGGACTAATCGAATTCATGTCAATTGTCAACTTGTACCTTTGCCAACTCGTACTCAACCAACTCGTACCCGATTTTTACGAACCCGCACTTTTACGAATATCTGCCAACTCGTACATAATTTTTAGTCGTATTTTTTCTCGGTCACATAAAAGTCTTTAATAAAACCAAATTGATTTGTAATTTATTATGTGTTCACAACACGGCCATCAACAATGAGGAAACTGATATCGTAAAATTAACTATGAAAGGCCGGATGTGTTAAAAGAAAACAGTGCAAGCCATGCCTAATCATTTATGTATGTCGAAACTTAACCCAATTATTCGTTCATTTTCTCTCTGAAGATAAGATGTGTATCTAAACATGTACACAAAAATTAAGAGGCATTATCGTTCTCCTATGGACATAGTCGTTCTTTATCTATCGAAATGTCTAATTCCTTGTGTCATTTTTATGTATATGTATATCATTTTCAGGAAATCACAATGTCAGTGAAGATGATTAATCCAGTACCCCATTGGCCAGTCCAACTACTGACACCGCTGCAAAACCAAGCCCATTACCTACAGCATGAACATCAGCTAGTTGTGTTTCGAGTGCATTTGCCAGTCCAGCAGAAATATCAAACACAGAACAACTGGTCGTTAAACCTAGCGGCATTCTTAAACCAGCAAGCAGAAAACGTAAAACAACAAGTGAGGACGTAATGGAACTGCAAGTGCTAGTGCTTAAAGGACAACTTGAAGAATAAAAACTAAACAAACAAAAATTGCAATTGCAAATTGAGTTGCTAAGAAAAGTTTCCAATGGCCAAGATTACAGTCTCTCATCATCTCAGACGGCTTTGCTTACATCTTTGGTTTGAATCTTGAAATGGTTATTTATAAATGTGTTTAAAGACTTCATGTTTTAAAGTTAATTGTTGATCAAAATGAAATGTTGTTGTTTAATAACTATTCTAATATGACGTGCTTCTTTCGCTTTGTAAACAACACCATGATAAAATACTCGATATATCTATACTTAGCGCAGACTCAGAGATATACATAATAATGGATGTTACAAAATACCTCCTACGTAAATCCACATGTATCGGAACTTATTTGCAAACGCTATGCCGATTTTATTGTTTTAAAAATTATAATTGAAAAAAGACCACAGAACTTCTATTCTTATTCGGATGCATAACAAAAAAAAATAAATGCACAATAGCTCGGAGAAATCTACAGAATCAAAATAAATTAAAATTCCGCGAAAGTCCGTTAATGCTTTTGGCGCATTTTAGTCATTTCAAAACATGACGTCATACAAAAGAAAACGCTAAAGCTGAAGGTTTTTTCCGTTACGTGAACCATGGAAGTTCGTATAATATTGCATTAAAATGAATTTTTGAGGTAGGGTTTGTTTTATTTTCTATTCTATTGCATTATTCGCATATTTACTGATTTCAGCAAGTCAACATGGCGGCTCCTTAGTTACGAAATGTCAACTTTGGATTTTACGGTTGCTTACGAGAAAAACATGTAAATTACAAATGGCAGATGTTGGGTTAGAGAGTTAAAAAATTAAACACATTTTTCTAGCAGTTATTTGCGAAATATTTGCTGTAAGCTACATATTTATTAGAAGGTTTAAGCTTTATCTAACAGGGAGTAAAAAAGAATAGCGACACACACGGCATACCCACCCTCGCTTCAGTTTTTTAATGACCGTATTTGTCCTATTAGAAACGAAATAATTCATGGAAGCCATAGATTTGTTGTAAATTTACACATGGCCTGGGCCGTGATATTCGTTAATTTTATCCCTCGCTAACGCTCAGGATAAAATTCGAATTTCACGGCCCAGGCCATGAGTAAATTTCCAACAAATCTATGGCTTCCATGAATTATTTCTTAAGTAAATTACAAATAATTTTTATTTTTATACACCTGTGCCAAACATGAATATGCATCAGACTGGTATGTTTTAATTCCTTACTTTACATTGTTGTGTTCTTTTGGGTTTTGTCAATATATATAAACAATTCAATATGAAAATTGCTTTAAGTGTTTTTGAGTTATTGTCCGACATGTGACGACAGACGGACAACGGTATACCACAATGCGTCCCAAAAACGGATGTATAAAAACAATAATGACAGACAGCAACCAACGACATTTATTCGTTTCTTTTTGTTCCCATTAGATAAGAAATATTCAATGAAAGAAATGTATTGTTAAATGGTCTTTATTCTCATTCTAGTGGTTTTGCTCTTATATCTGGTTTATTTATCTGAAATTGGGATATTGTACAGTATAACGCATATGCGAGTATTAGTCTGCATGCTTTATACACCTCCTTTAATGTATAATCTGTGATTGAATAATTTGGAAGGGAGGGTCTTCTATCCAGCAAAGTTCAAATGAAGTGGATGTAAGCAATTATAGGCAAACGTACGGCCTTCAACAGTGAGAAAAAAAACATACCGTATAGTCAGCTCTTTAAGGCCCGAACATGATAAATGTGAAACAATTCAACTGACAAAACTGAAGGCTTAAACTATAACAAAAATTTTTACGAAAAACATAATTTTATGACAGACATGAACTAACGACAACCATTGAACTGCAGGCTTCTGATATGAGAAAACAAGTAGAGAATGTGGTGGGGTTTAAATGTTTGTGAGCCCTCAACCCTCCACCTAAATGGGACAGTGGTGTTACAGCACAACATGAAAACAAACTATAAAAATCAGTTTCAATGAGCTTGACTTAAAAGATTGATACCTTGCACAAAAATAACAAACATTTAAAAAAAGACAAAAATCACCAAAATATGGGACTGTATTCGCAGTTAAAGATAGCTAGTTCAAAGCTCATTACAACTATTACATAAACACATAATTTAGGAGAAGAAATTTATTGCAAGATGATCTCTAATCCCTTGTCCATCTTGTCTTCCAACATAAGGAGGTATTACAGGTTGGATGTCACCCTCCTGTTCACTGTCTACATCTGGCTCAACTCTAAGAATTGCAATGGTATGCAATACTGCACATACAATGATGATCATGCAGGCCTTTCCTGGTTTCATTCTTATCTGTAATAGACACAAATATTTCAAAAATAAGTTTTAAACTCTGCAGAATAAACAATTGACAAAAAAAAATATAATATATATGGCAGCTTATTGTTCCTTTCAAACATCATATCTAACATGTTATGATTGCAAAATCCTATACAATCTTATACATTTATCCATCATCCCTTTACTGACGTTTACTTGTGGTAGCATTGAAGGTGTTCCTTTAAATTTTTCAAATTACTATGGCAATTTTTGGGCATACACCTATATTATTGATCTGTGAACAAATTTCAAACGCCATTGAAGAACAAAAGAAATAAATTACCCCTGACCCTAACACATGTAACCTTTTCTTCCAAATTCCAAATACTCTCTTTACTGTGGACCTAGTAGAGCAATGACTTCTGTTAAAGCGTTCCTACATTCTGTTTGCTGGCTGCCTGTATGGTGTAAGCAGGAAGGATCTACATTGATATCCACTATCACCCAACAACATTCCTTGTTCAATGTCCCGATAGTTATCTTCAAGGTGCTTTCTAATAGCTGATGTTCTAAAAACATTGGCATCATGTGCAGATCCAGTCCATTTTTGCATTAACATTCACTATTAATCCTATAAACATACATTTACATGGTTAAAGGTGAACAATTTCTAAAAAAAAATACACAAAGTGTCGGTAAAAAAACCAAATGTATGGTATTTTTATGGGGTACTGCACTAACAAGTTCTTTATTTCAGTTGTTGTGAACGTTTTTCTCTCTGAAGTCGATCGCCATGTATTGATATCAGAAGTAACTTTTGTTTCACAACTTCTGTATTACTTTTTTATAATGTCGTCACTGATTCTAAATATTTTCATTGGATCCTAAACAACTAATACACCATATTATCGATGGGACTAGTGGAAAGAAGCATACAAAAATTTGACATAAATTGTAAAATACCGGAGGGGTGTACATGTGTTTGCATATTTTCTTGTAAGCATGTCATTTTGAAATATGGGTAAGACGTATGAAAAACGTAAACATGCATATTGCATAATTATATATATTGAATAAGTTATAGGTTGAGCGAGTTTTCAGCTATTTGGAAGAGCGTGTTATTTTGGAGGATTAAGTGAAGAGCTCTAGTGTGTGAAAAGTCAGTACAACGTATATCTTTTCTTGGTCGGGTGTTGTCTCTTTGACACATTCCCCATTTCCATTCTCAATTTTATATTCTTTCTGTATTGTATTGTTTGTTAGGGCGAACTGAATCTTGTTTCAGTGGGGCTTCACTACTTTTTGTTAGGGAAGTGAGGTTGCTAAAGCAATTTTCAAATGTTTAGGTTTGATAGTACAGGCGGCGATTTACAGCCATGTACTAAAGGGTTATTTCACGCATCTGCTAAAGGTATAATTTGTACAAGTGTATCATGTTTATCATGTGTCTCTGTACACTTTGAATAGTTGGCATGTAAAAATGAAATGGTCTAAAAGTTAAGTGTGAAACATCTGTCAGTGCCGTTTTCATTGCAGAAAACTTGCTTGTTTGTCTATATGGACAGGTTTTCATTTTAGCTTAGCGGTACTACCGATTTCGGATTCTTAAAATTTCCTCTCTCAAACTGTGCGGTTTTTGTAAATAAAAAGGTCAGTAATTTCGGTAATTATCAATAGTTTGTAGATGTAGCTTATACCTAATATGTGACTTTACAATAAAAAGGGGAGGGTCACCTAGTACAATTTTTTTAAATGTCAACTGCTTATACAAACGTACATACCATTCAAAAGAAATTATATATGTTCTGATTAAACCATGTCAGTAATTGAGCGGGGCGAGTTGGTGGGTGAATTAAGGAGGGGGGGGGGGGAGGAGGGGATTGCACGATTTGGTCTTGCTTCTTCTGAGTTCTTATAACTCATACTCTGTACTTCGCCGATCGAGCAAGAAAAAAAAATAGCTGAGGGAACCAGATTTTCTATCGTCCTGGAATATGAACGGGAAAAAAACATACATACCTTGATGATCACAAATAGCATGGACATTGACACTGTGGAAGCCTTTTCTGTTTACATAAGCAGGGTCATCTTCGGTAGGTGCTTTAATATGAACATGTGTCCAATCTATACAGCCAATTATATTTGGAAATCCAGCTTTGTCATAAAAAGCATGTTTGTTGACATTTTTCTGTTCATCTGTAGGCCATTTGATGTATTGTTCTTTTCTAGCTACCAAGGCGTCAGTAACATCGCTTACTACTCTTGCACAGTTGATTTATCAAAACCCATAGTGTCCCAGACTACTTGAATCTGACTTCCACTGCCATAAAAACGAAGGGCAATCAAGACTTGCTGTTCAACTGTCAAAGCTGTCTTTTTACTCCTAATTCTCTCTAAATCGCCTCTCAACTCATTTGGAAGAAATTCAATGGTTTCCCTACCGAACCTGTACCTTTGTCGTAGTTGCTCATCACTAAAATCTTTATTTAATGGATTAAAACCTCGATGTCCTTCTCTCCTAACTCTAGGCAGATGAAACATTGCAATGGCAGCAATTTTGGATATTTTAATCATATGATTAAAATTTAATACACCTCAAAAGATGTGGATTAATTTTAACGACAGTTTTAGCATTTTTAACGACTCGTTAGTACTAACGACAAGTTGAACAACAGACCCCTAGTGTATAACATGCATAGTGTAAATTGTTGTCTCACAATTAGACTAGGGAATTGATGATTAAGGTTGTTGATCATGTAAACTTTTACCCCTTTTCTCGGGGAAAGGAACACGTTATCATGCTGCTTCAGTCGACTCATCTAAGCGTAATATCAAAACCCACAATCATACATGTTGCTTAACAGTAAAAATGTACAAATAAAACCAAAACCTCACCAAATATACGCAAAATATTATGGAGAAAGCCAGACGTGCGATTCGTCTAAATAGGACTCAGTGGCCCCAAAATAAAAAGCTTAAGTGCTTTCCATACTGTTAACATTTTATCATTAATAAAATTGCGAAAAAGGACGTTCCAATGATATTTCATGCACGTGGAGAATCGCTGACTACTTGGCCTTTGATACCCTCGAAACAAAACGTTCCGCATGTGGTTGAAAAAGCTCATTAGATATACTAGGTTTATAATTTAGTATGCCAGACTTGCGTTTCGTTCACATTAAAAAAACAGGCAGAAGATAACAGTGATATTCGAATATCACAAGTCTGCCAAAAAAGAAAAAAACGACGAAAATACAAAATCATTTCTACAAAACTCTACCCAAAAAACTAAATGCTGAGCACCACGAATCCCACAAAAACCGGGGATTATCTTGGGTGCTCTGGAAGGGTAAGCAGATTCTGCTTCACATGTGGCACCAGTTGTGTTGCTCATGGTTTGCATGGTTTATAAGAATTTGGAAATCAGTCTCATTCGGGGATGTCACAATCGAGAAAAAGGTGTCAGGAATGTGGTTACGACTATTTGAAAATATCCGTGGTCATCTGTGACACACATAATCTGTAACAGTCAACCAACCCGTCTGTTAAGGCGTCCGTGAAAATTTCGAAGAAACAACGTGGAACCCTAGGGTGAAAATATTTTACTAATAAACAGCAACCCTCTATCAATTAAATCATGAAAGGAATAAGACTCATCAGTGGATATCGGATAACATAAGTTGAAAGGTAAAATGTTAAATGAAAGTAACTCATGCTTTATATGTATACAAATATCGTCTGCTGGTGACATGTTTCCTTTATGAGATAATGGCAGTAATCAAAGATCTTCTAACGTTGCAGTTTAGATTTCCAAAAAAAGATTGGTTTCTTTGAAAAGAATAATACACAGGGTACGGAAAGATATAACAAATACTCTCGTATGTGAGTGTATTAAAATAGTGTTTTTCCGTTTGATAGAGAAAACATGTTTATGTTGTTTAAAAATAAATTCGACGTTTTAATTAGCTGAACTATTGGATCTGTTTCTTTTCTGTTTGTTGGTTGTTTTTGTGTTTAAGACTGATCTGATCAATCATGCCCTTTCCAACATTTTTTCACAGGTGTTCTAATAATATCCAAAGTCAGTAGGGTGCGGTTTAGTGGTTGTCATTTATTGCCGTCTGTCATAATAGTTTAACGATGTCATTTGCTTAATTCAGGCCCTTAGTTTCCTCTGTTAGATTGTTTAACATGTCGTTATGCAGATCATATTTCAAATTACTGAATGGTAATTGTTTTCTAATTGTTGAATGCCTGATGGTAACCTGTAGTTGTAAACATTCTTGTCCTAATCTTCTAGTTAAAATTTATAACATTGGTAATTTTACCAGATATCCTAATTTATACATCGTACTTTTGAATTATTTATATCGTTGCTTAAAATCGAGTGGATTTACATATCGAACAGAGCTGAAACAAATTTACATGATATTACATGACAACTGTAATTAGCATTATTAACATATAAGTAACCAATACTGAGGGCATCTTAAACTTGCCCTGTATGAGCTTTTGTTCAAATGTGAATGCCTTTCTGTTGCACTGAGATTAAGAACAGCAGACAAAAGCGCCTATCTTTTGCAGTTGCTTTTGTAGAGAACGTCATATTTTGTGGTATGAATTATTTAATTTTATATCCCGTCTTTATTGTGTCTTAATAAAGCTAGTGTGTAATGTTGTATAGACGTTTACAAGGAGATGTACCCACTTTTTTCAAATCTCTATCAGTAAATTTACAAACATTTTCTAGATTTGATTTTCCCGAGTGGTTTCTAGTCTACACGATATTCATAGTTGAGAACAAGGACACTACTTGTATGACAAAATATACAAATACAAATATGTATATACAAAAGAAGTCGGAAATGCTCTAAATTCAAGATATAAGTTATTTCAGTTATGTTCAAATGTCAAAATGCTAGGCATTACTTATAATGGTGATACCTTAAGTATGCCTTAAACGTAATTTAACCTAAAAAGTAGTTGACATGTAAATACTATACACCGACTGGTTAATTTATGTTTATAAGTGTATATAATCTATATAGCTAACCACCATTTAAATACATGATTTTGCGTCATCACAAGCATTAGAGTTACTAGGGTTATCGTCCTGAGAACAACATATATTGTTTGAACATGTGTTCACTGATTCTTCCTTAGAATCAAAGTCACCACGAAACGATTTCTGTTCAATTGTCTTCATCTTGTCTTGATCAAATGGTTTGCAGGATTCCATTGCATCACAATTGTTCATTGATATATTAGATTCGGCATTCATGTTAATGTAATCATGTATATTGCCAGTTTTGAATACAGACGAAGAATCATCTACCAGTAATCGCTCATCATTTCCTGCTTTTGTTTCTGAGGACTTCTGGTTTTCATATGTTGGACTTTTTAAATGCCAGTCGTTCGGCAACGGTTTAAACACATTATAATATGAATTACTTGTGGCATTTTCATCAAATTCTGAAGAACTTTCTATACACTTATGAACCATCACAGGGACTTCATAACCATGTGAATCGTCTTGCCAATTCTCCTGAAGTGGTTGATATAGATTGTTATATGCTGTATTATCTTGATCCCCAGCGTCTGAGTTGGACGAATTAGTTGAACTACATTCTGTTTGTGATGTTCGATCGTGTAATTGGTGATTTTCATCCTCTTCTTTTGCGAAATATGGATCGAGGTTTCCTGTGTCACCATGTTCAGATCTGGTTGTAATAGATAGTCTCTCTTGAGATACCAAGTCAATAGTTTCGTAATGAGATTCTTGTAATGTAAGGTTTAAACCTGTCCTATTAAATGTTAATGGATTCTCATCGACCTCATCATAGACGCCAATATACGGAGAAGGTTCTAAGGGTTCTAACATCATTCCTTCATTTGTGATTCTTAATTTAAAAGATAGTCGTTTTTTGTATGTACGAATCAAATAACCAACACCAGTCACAATGAAACAACCAGTTATACATAGTGTCAAAATTATCCATTCCGATATTGACGTTCCTACAATAATGACAAAAAAACCAAGAACTGTTGTAACATGTATAATTAGTTAAAACAGTAAGATGTACCTAATTTAACATGCAAAAACACACTTATGCACATTTTTTTTCAAATTTATTTTCCTTCACATCATTTCTCTTGGTGGATAATGTTTGACTGAATAATAACACTGTTGGTAAATTACATTACACAATGTTTAAAACTATATTTTATATTGTGAGAGAGGGTCAATCTAAAAAAAAATGATATTGCCTAGTCTTCCCATATCGTTTAGTTTTTACAACACAATTGACCAAAAAGTGGTATCTTTTTTCAGTCCGAAACAGCTGCCGGCCTTTTTAGGGATCGCTTGGACCGTTGGATGTCAAAACGCAGTGCATAAAAAGCATGGTAATTGCCAGACACTTGCAGTAACAAGTAGATGTCTAGATAACTTAAAAGATTCTTGGTTAAGCAGATAAACCGTTTATGATAATTCGCTATCTCAGTCATTTTTCTCCAAAAATATGTACTTTTATTCCCGGACTACCACCCATTAGCACAAACGACTGCTTTGGATACAGTTACATCAGCAAATACATGTGCAAGGAATGACATAACATAACGCAGTATTAATGAAAGGATAGATCCAGAAACTAAAGGTGTATCGGAATAAAACGTTTGTCTGTGCTACAGGATGGTAGTCGGTGAATAAAATGAACATATTCGTGGAGTAAAATTATTATAGGAAGCGAATGATATATGAGTTATTTGCTTGACAATGGATATCTCACGATCTCAAGACAGAAACTGGCCAACTTCAGTCTGGATCGACAATTTTCGCATTATTTATGTACTGCGTTCTGACATCTAACGGTCCCAGTAATTACTAAAAAATGCCATCAGCGTCAAAGCAATATCAGACTATTATCTGTACAATAATTTCTTCTTTATTTTCACGAATGTCGTCATTCTAAACTAAAAGACAAATTGAAAGTATGTGTCCTGCTTTGTTTCATAAAAGAAAAATGGCCAACACAGATACAAGTATCTTGTCTTAGGGAGGGATAAACCGAACTTTGAAAAAATCAAACTGATTCAAACAAAATATTATCAAGATGCTTTTTTCTTGATTGACAACATATTTGTTACGTTTGGAGGACGTATTTTTCAACAAACAATCAGCATTCCCGTGGGAACCAACTGTGCTTCTTTTTTTGCAGACTTGTTCCTTATGAGGCTGAATTGATACATGAGCTTCCGTTATAAAATGATGTTCTTGTACTTAATAATAAATAGTTTGGTGACTATGTTGAACGCATATATTCCATTGAACTTGACATAAAGGATACAAGAGATAAAGTTAAGTCTGCCTCATATCTTGACTTATATCTAGAACTTGACAATGATGGTCGGTTGAAAACATATATTTACAAAACAAAAGATGACTTCAGCTTCCAAATTGGAAATTATCTATTCTATACAGCACCATTCCAGCAGCGCCTGCATATGAAGTATCCCAGTTGATACGATATTCCAGAGCTTCCATTTCCCATCAAAATGTCCTTGATAGAGGGTTGCTGCCAGCAAATAATCTTTTAACCCAAGAGTTCCAAGTGATGAAGTTGAAATCATCATTCCAAGAGTTTACGGACACCGTTGGTTGGCCGTTATGGAATATCTGTTTCACAGATGACGACGGATATGTTCCAATTATCATAACAACAGTCTCGTCCTCGAATATTAAATAACGAATTAGACTTAACCATCGGATTTGAACTTAAATGAGCAACACAACGGGTTGCCACTTGGATCAGGATCTGATAACACTTCCGGACCACATAAGATCACTTCGGTTTTGTTGGGGTTCGTGTTCCTCAGTCTAGTTTTCTATGTTGTGTTTTGTAAACTGTTATTTGTCTTTTCGCCTGTTGTAGTTTTTTATCATGTCGTTGTCAGTTAATTTTCGACTTATAAGCTTAAATAGTCTTTTAGTATCTTAGTATCTTTCGCCTCTTTTGTAAAACTTCTAATTCAATTTATATTACGAAAAGTTATTAATAGAGCGCAATGCATACACTTTTTAATGTAGAAACTTTAAGAATGTGTCCTGTTAACCAATGAAATTCTCGTATTTTTATCTTATTCATCTTGGAATGCAGTAATATACTATATAATCAAAAATGGAGCAACCAAAAGTTAATTGGTAAAACCCTTGCTAAAGTGGGGTGTCCGTTTGGCTGTGCGGTATGTACAAATTTGCAGCCACGTCCGGTCAGAATGGGGACGTTAAATCCGATGCCTCGTGTAAAGAGAGTGCCACGCTCTTTGCACGTTAAGAACCCCTGCAACAACTCTTTGAGGGGTCTGTAGGTGACCTGTTGCAAGGCTAAATTTCTGTCCCTATCCAATATACCCTCATTTCCCGTGGCAGTCTAAATTACTCCGACCTTAATCCCGGACGTCCCTCTTACAGAACCTACCTATTGTATTAATTGTTAATTTGTTCTCGTCCTGAATATGCATGAAATATTTGCCACTGGACGTTAAGCAACCAACAATTAATCAATCAATTTATTTAGTTTTACTATCGCCGCTATCGTTCGACAAATGCAATGCTGGCTTGAATTTTTGTTTGTCCCATCATTATTCCGTGTAAGACGGTCTTTCTTGTCGTATAACGGACCGAGTGGTTTCAGAATTGGTTTAATGAAAGACGGACACTCAAAATATAAAAAAATAAGAAGATGTAGTGTGATTGCCAATGAGACAACTCTCCACAAGAGACCAATTGACGCAGAAATTAACAACTATAGGGCACCGTACGGCCTTCAACAATGAGTAAAACGCATACCGCATAGTCAGCTATAAAAGGTCCCGAAATTACATATGTAAAACAATTCAAACTAAAGGACTGATGTATGTATAAAATAATGAACGAAAAACAAATATGATCTACAACGACAACCACTGAATTACAGGCTCCTGACATGGAACAGGCACATACATAATGTGGCGGGGTTAAACTAGTTTGAATGCTCGCCAACCCTCCGCCTGACCTGGGACAGTGGGGTAACAGTACAACAGAACTACAAACTATAAAAATCAGTTGAAAAAGGCTTAACTCATCAGATCGATACAAGCAGAAATACATCTAACAAAAACACAGAGTGGACATGGCAGGGTACTTATACATCCCCACAACAATAAGACACTAAGTACAGATCTGAAAGTACTCGCAGTTACTGACAGATAGTTCAAAGCCAATAACAACTAATAAAGAAAATCATGCATCTAAGACTAAAATATCAATCAGTACACATCCATCATCCAATGGATTTAGTGTTCTTTAGTGTTTAAAAGTTCTTTCTTTGGCAATCATGACACTTCACTTCAAGATGTGTTAAACGACACGAAAAGCCTTGAAATATGCATTATCTGACTTATGTAACGTCAACAAATATTATATTTTAAATGATTTGCAGGAAATTGTTTCACAGTTTACCGATTGTATTAAATAGGGAGACTCTTTATCTCTCCGGTACGATATAACCACGCCCAACAGGTCACTTTTAAGGTGGAATGAAGCTCACTTATCTAGATATAATTGTTAGTAATCACTGTACAGTTACATTTAAATTGTTGCTGTATTAAATTCCAAGCAGGAAGCAAATGAAATGTTACGGTGTATGAAAAATACAAGTCACTTCGGTATGTAATTTTCATATTAACTTTATAAAAGAATTTTCTATGTTTTCCCCCTCGTTTCATGACACTTTTACCTCAGAAAAGCCGAAACTTTCAATAAATTAACCGATATATTTTTTCTTTCGACTTAGCATAACACATGTTACAATAATTTCTCTTTTAAAAACATGAGAATCAGAATACCATATAATACCCTCCCCCCTATCCATTAAACTACGTGACTATTCCCCTATAGAAAACGACTTTATTTGGTTATTGAATTATGTAAAAGGTGTACATAAATGTGTTTTTTATAAGGTACAAAATCGGAATGTAAATGTTACACGTGAAAAAAGTATCCATACATGTAGGTCATAGATCCGATGTGAATCAATATGATTTTAACGCACTATTGTTTTAAAAAGTAAAATAACAAAAATACCGAACTGTATAGGAAATTCTAAACGAAAAGTCCTTTATGAAATGGCAAAATAAAAAGCTCAAACACATCCAACGAATGGAAAACAACCTTACATATTCATGACTTGGTACAGGCATTTCCTTATGTAGAAAATGGTGGCTCAAACCTGGTTTTATAGCCAGCTAAACCTTTCACTTGTATGACAGTCGCATAGAATTCCACCATATTGACAACAACGTGTGAGCAAAAAAAAAAAAACAAAAAAACAGACACAATAGGTAAAAACGTCAAAACCCGGAGCACAACAGTCGACATTGCAAAACAACCCTAATCACTACAAAAACAAACAACTGTTCCAACAAAGAAACACAAAATGGCATACAGACAAAGTACACATTCAAAAATGAAAGACAAGAACTCATAATTGACCATAGCACAGTAACACAATGGCGGGATTCATAAGTACCTATCCACGCCACAGGTATACAATCAAAAACGGATAAACAGCAAAGGTTAAAAATATACTAGGACCAAAAAGGGGGACCTCAACACACAATCAAGACGATAAACAACGTCAGCACCTAGAATCTACACCCCAAGACCATCATGTATAATTTGTGAAGCCGATACGGAATATTTATCAACAAGATCTCGGCATCCCACAATTATAGCCTCACACATGATGGTGATAACATTTGGCTTGTTTTCAAATTGTCTATTAAATCTATTGAATTCTCGATATTTGATAGAACAAAGTAAGAGATTAAGCATGTTATAGTTAACTTTATTTATAGAATACTGGAACGCTAATTTCAACTTTGTACACATAATTTGTAAAAACAATGAATGATAAGTTTAATGTCCTTTTGAATCAGTCTGTGTCACAATTTCAACCTCGATTACAAGATCTACATCCGATATACAACAAATTATTTTATAGAAATATTTCATAACATATAACCACAATCGAATTGCACGTTAACTAGACAGTCTTAAATATAAACACAATAACTTATTTACATTTTTTAAAATCACTGACATTTAAATTACTACTAGCATCTCGTTTTGGATAAAAAAAAACAACAAAAAAAGGATGTTCAAAAGCTCTTCCACTGACTCATCTTTGAATTGGTTCCTGTTGAAGTGTCTTCGACTTTTCCTCACTAATCGATTTGACTTTGTTAAATTCAATTGAACCACAAGCATCAATTATTTTTCCGATTCAGCATACTTGTTTGTGCAATCCTGTAAATTGCCAGTTCGATATGTCGATGGAATAGAGGTCTGCAGTGTTTTATCATAAACTGTATTAGATTGTCTTTCATGAATCGTAACGGATACTTCACACGCATGTGAATCTTCTCGGCAGTATCCCTGAAGCGGTTTATGAAATTCTGTATTATCTTGACAAACAACGTTTGAGTTGAAAGAACTAGTTGAAAGGCTTTCCTTTCGCAATGCATGATTTTCTACTTGGTGATTGACGTCTTCTTTCATGGCGAAATAAAGATCAAAATATCCAGCTTCATCATCTTTATCATCTTCCTTACATGCTATATTAGATTGTCTTTCATGAACCGTAACGGATACTTCACACGCATGTGAATCTTCGTGGCAGTATTCCTGAAGCGGTTTAAGAAATTCTGTATTATCTTGACTAACAACGCTTGTATTGAAAGAACTAGTTGAAAGGCTTTCCTTTCGCAATGGATGATTTTCTACTTGGTGATTGACGTCTTCGTTCATCGCGAAATACAGATCAAAATAACCAGCTTCATCATCCTCATTACATGTTGTATTAGATTGTCTTTCATGAAAAACAAAGTTAATAGTTTCATTATGAGATGCTTTGGGTGTAACATTTGAACCCGTAATGACAAATGTTATTGGCGTTTTGTCTACTTCACTAAAGTCGCCCATATTTGGCGTTAATAGAGATTATCAAAATTTTATATTTTCAATAATCTGGTTTAATTCAATCAAATATTTGTGTGGGTGTGTGGGTGTTGCAGCCTTTAGCTCATTGCCATATTTGGCATGGCCATAGATGGCGCTCTCAGGTGGAATCTGAATTTTGGAATTCCCGTATCGGGCACTTGTTAATTTGCTGTCGACAACAAAGCAGGTGCTGCAGAAATTAGTTAAATTATTTAAACGAAAAGATGCCAAACAAAAGAAATGCCAGGGGATCGCCATCAAGAGCCATTGGAAAGAAGAGGAGGACGACCAGCAGGAAAGAAGGACAGGGAGTGCGGAACGAAGAAATCATTCAAAAGAAGGACGGAGTTGGACGGAAAAGAATGGTCAGGAAAACACAGGAGGTGGGACACGTCGAGACCCAAGGACCAGAAGAAAATGCTGAAATATCATCAGGTAATGAGTCGGAGGAGGATGCACGGGCATTCCCCTTTTTTAGGCACGCCCGTCACACAAAAATTTTGAAATGGCAAATATTTCCATTGATTTCACTCCGACACAAGAGTCTAGCATTCATGACACAGTAGGGGAACACGTGCCTTTTAAAATTAAGGAAAAGATTTGGGAGGGAAAGTTTATAGAGCTTCATTATCTTTTGAGAACGCAAAAAGAAATTGAGGAGGTTGACGAGGGCGATTTGAAATTAAAAAGGGGGAAAATTTGCATTGAAAAAAGATCGTCGGGTGTTTATTTGTCCATAAATGAATGGACTTCAGCATTTATGGTTTTTATGAATGTCTACATTAAGAAATACAGGACACGGGCACAGGAATTGTTAAAATATATGCGCGATATAAGATTAGCGGCAACGAGGTCAGAAAACTGGGCCACCTATGACGAGCAATTTAGGCTAAAAATAGAAAAGAATCCAAATTTATCTTGGGGAAATATACACGGTGAATATTGGCTATTACACATCACATCTCCCACAGTACAAAACAATGTGTCAGTGCAATCACAGGGTTATAGAACAAATACACAAAATCGTGGTCATTATAACTCAAATGCAGCTACACTTTCAAACACTAACACGAGAACACATCAACAATCACAGGTAACTAGTGGAAGTGTAAATATGTCATGTAAATACTATAATAATGGTAATGACTGTCCCTACTTCCCTCGTTGTAGGTTTAAACATGTATGTGAAATATGCAGTGGCAAACACAGAAAGGCCCAATGTAATAACCGGGCCCAAGGAAGAAGTAACAAAAAGTATTAATTTTTATTCATTAGGAAATACTCCTGTTAAAGTATCGGTCTTGAAAAATTATTTAGAATTTTACCCACATAACAATGTAGCACATGAAATTATATCTGGTTTCAAATATGGTTTTTCATTAAAATATTTTGGCTCTAGGGAACCAAGGGAGATTTCCAATTTAAAATGTGCATTACAGCTACCCAACATTTTTAAAGAAAAATTAATGAAGGAAGTTAAACTTGGTCGCATTGCTGGTCCTTTCAGATACCCGCCTTTTCCCACACTTCAGGTATCACCAATGGGGCTAGTGCCAAAAAAGGATGGGGATTTTAGACTTATTCAACATTTATCCTATCCTGAGAATAATTCAATAAATGATTGTATTGATAAAGATCATTGTTCAGTGCAGTACAGTTCAGTGGACGAAGCAGCATGTTTGATTAATAGACACAAAACATTTGCCCGTTTAAGTCAGTGTGATGTAAAAGCGGCTTTTCGCTTGTTGCCAATTGCCCCGCAGGATTTTGACTTGTTAGGGATAAAATTTCAGGGCGATTGTTATCTTAATAAAATGATGCCAATGGGGGCCTCAATAAGTTGTGCCCTGTGGGAGAAATTTGCAAAAGCTTTGCATTGGATAATACAGCAAAAAAGCGGAAATGATCATATCCTCCATTATTTAGATGATTTTCTTTTTGTCGAGTCGAGCCAAACATCAAAAGTTGGCAATACTTTGAAGATATTCCAAGAGGTATGCGATAAAATAGGTATTCCTCTTGCTAGTGACAAGACTACTTTGCCTACTACATTACTCATTTTTTTGGGTATAGAATTTGATACACAGAATTTAATCATGCGGCTTCCAAATGAAAAACTTGTCAAACTCTCACAAAAAATCAGAGATACCTTAGACAGTTCTAAAATAACTCTTAAAGATATGCAATCTCTTCTTGGGCTCCTGAATTTTGCTTGTAAGGTGGTTGCTCCAGGCCGCACCTTCTGTCGCAGACTCGTAAATTCAACAATCGGGGTAAGAAAATCATATTACAAAATTCGAGTAAACAAGCAGATGAAAGCAGATTTAGAAGTTTGGTTAGACTTTTTAAAACAATACAATGGTGTCACTGTAATAACCGACAATGTATGGGTTTCAAATGAAAAATTAGAGTTGTTCACAGATAGTGCAGGGGGTCCAAAGGTGGGTATGGGATCTATTTTGCAGGTCAGTGGGCCCAAGGCATATGGCCAAAACATTGGGTTGAAACTGGAATCACCAGAGATATGACATTGTTAGAGTTGTTTCCAGTTGTAGCAGCACTTATGTCCTGGGAATCATATTTTGTTAACAAAAAAGTTATTTTTCATGTTGATAATCAGGCGGTTGTTCAAATCATTAATATGAAAACTAGCAAATCAAGTAGAGTTATGACTTCAGTAAGACAAATGGTTTTAATGAACTTAAAAAACAATACGTTAGTTAAGGCAATTTATATCCCTTCAAAACAAAACCAAATTGCTGATTGTCTTTCTCGTTCTCAGTGGGGGAAGTTCAGAAGCCTAGCTCCAGAAGCAGACCAGTGGCCAACCAAAATTCCAACACAGATCTGGAACATTTAAGTCAGGAGGCGGATTATATTGTCAATCAAGGTGTGTCCAAAAATACACAAAAATCATACAATTTGGCTCTGTCGAAACTTTGTAATTTTAGATCATCTTACAAATTGAAACAGCATTGGCCAGTGCCAGTCAATGATTTGCTAAATTTCATAGCTTTTTTGTCAGTACAAGGCCTTTCTGGGGGTACCATATCATCTTATATATCAGGAGTTTCATACCATCATAAAATACAAGGCATACAGGATACTACAAAATTCTTTATAATTGGCAAGGCATTAGAAGGAATAAAAAGAATTCAAGGAGGGAAACGTAATGACATTAGAGCACCAATTACAGTGCAATTGTTAGCAGATATGATAGGTTGTTTAGATAAAGTATGTAAGAATAAATATGAAGCTGCTTTATTTTCAGTAGTTTTTTCAGTTGCCTTCTTTGGTTTGCTAAGGGTAGGGGAAATCACTACTTCAAAAACTAAGTCTGTTATAAATGGCTCCAACTTAACAATTTCTGATATTTTAGTTAAGAAAAAAGTCCTGGAGCTAAGGGTAAGGTGGTCAAAAACTGACCAAAAGGGAAAGTCCGTTACTTTATTGATACCTGAGAACAGAAAAAACTACTGTCCGATACAACTCACGAACGAATACTTAAAGGTACGACCTACCTGTAATAATAAAGATTTCTTTATTCATTATAATGGTATGCCTTTAACTAGATACCAATTCAGCAGTATACTGGAAAAGGCTTCACATTTTCTTCATATTAGTAAAGGTCATTTTAGGTCACATAGTTTTAGAATTGAGGGAGCCACGGAACTAGCCAGGCAGGGGGTCTCAGAGGAGGTAATTATGAAATTAGGCAGATGGAAATCGCATGCTTATTCTCGCTATATTAGGTTGCAATTTTTCTAGTTTCAAAAGGCTAACAAGCTACAAGTTTTAACAGGTCCCAAGATTTTATGGATTGTTGGAAGTTCCCTTGTTCATTGGGCCAATGTAGAGGCGAAGAAATATGGAAGGACCAACCTGGGAGTCCAAAGGTGTTACAACATACTGGATTGGGCAACCTGGTTTACAGATTAAAGATTTAGACTCCGTACTGGATGCAAAAAGAAAATTTTTACCTTCTCCTAATTTTATTATTATTCACTGTGGAGCTAATGATTTGACAGATTTAGAATTGACAGGGAATAGTTTAATTGAAAATGTAAAATGTTCTATCCTACGTTACCAGGCTTTATTTAAAAATGTTATTATAATATGGTCTTCAATGCTACAGCGCAGATACTGGCATTTTGCACCCTTGAATGCGGGTGCAATAATCGAACAGAAGAGAAAAAGAGTGAATTCAGTGGTCAAAAACTTTGTAATAGAAAATGGGGGGAAAGCTATTTTACATGAGAACATTAGGGCAAGTGAAGGGTCTTTATACAGAACAGATGGAACTCATTTATCACAAACTGGAAATCAGGTTTTCTTAAATAATATACAAGGAGGGGTTGAGTCTTTCCTACGCACAACAACTTTTCCAATGCTTCAATAATGTAAATTTGTGGAGGTGAGAACCCAAGTCAGATTTGGTAGCTGACTTGGGCTCTCATGTGGCGGTCCAGGGAGACTGGTAGTGATTGGGGGATTATTTCACTCGGCCCTTGCTCTGGGCCTGACAAGTTCTACAATTTGCAGGTTTGGAAAATGTGGTTAGTGGTAACGGTGGGGTCTACAGATGGGTAACTCTGGGACCTCATCCACCTCATCTTATAGAGGGGAGGCCTACACCTGCCAACAGGTGGGGCACTAATAACTGGAGCATTGGTAATACGAGTGTTTTCCCCGGTCACTCCCCATGGTAGGTGGTGGTGTAACCGTGTTTAACTACCAGGGGTTTTATGACACTATGTCAACATAGGTCAGCTGATAGCCATTGTGTATAGGTAATCGGTAGTCACCCTGGCGCCTCAACAAAATATTATAGAATACTCTGTAGCCAAAGTAATGCCACAAAGTAAAAATGTATATTCTAGTCATGGAAATGTAAATACAAGTTGGTGTAATAAAATGTATGTGTAATTAGAATGATTGTTTTTGTATAAGTTGTAAAAGTTATAAAGGAAAAACAGAGGATGGAACCTCTACACAAATGAGTATAATATACAGAAAGTCTGTAGTATTTTAATTTTGGTATTTGTGAATTACAATTAACAACAGACAAAGAGAGACAACTCTAGAACAATTTGTAATCACTTTGTGATTAAAGGAAGAACTTCAACATAGTTTAGAAAATACGTCAACAACTCTTGATCGTTGTTCTTCATCTCATTGTTATTCGTTCAGTATTAATATAGGGTCTTCTTCTATGAGTATTGCAATTAAAGGTTCTGGGACAACCTTTTCATTGATGATTCTTACTTTAAGTGATCGTCGCTTTCTGTATGTACGAAACAAGTGACCAAAGCCAGTAAGAAAGAAACAACTAGAAATACAAAGTGTATAAATTATCCAGTCAGCGTTTGAAGTTCCTGAAATAATGAGTATTAAAACAAGAAATAATATGATTATTCAAAAATAGAAAAATTGTACCATATTTCACATGCAAATACAAACTCATACACATTTACTTTTCTCTTTAACATCACTTTTACCTCGGGATAATGTTGAGATATGAGACACGATGTCAATCTATATCACAATGTTAGTACAGAGACGTCAACAGCAAAAAAATCGAAACGTGTATTTTTCTTAAGACACTAATGGGTTCTTTGATTTATCATCGGGTATCTTTCTATTTTATTGTAAGTTAAAAGATCTGCGGCTATTTTCACAAAAAATCTTAACAGTAAATATACTCGTAAGTCATACACATTTCAGTATAACTTACGATCAATTTTAGTCGTAAGATTTTTTGTGAAAAGAGTCGCTGTTCTATATTTCCTCTTTTGTCAGGAAACTGCCCTATACTACTACATAGTTTTCAATGACATGACTTCCAATAAAGGGTGCACACGGTGTGTGTGAATTATCTTACTGAATAATTACAGTCTGAAGCTGTTAGACAATTATAATATCAATAATCTGCCATTGCTTAGTCCCTCATACTGTGTTCGTATTCAGTTATAAAAAAAAAAAGGCAACCACTTTTTCAGTCCGGTATTGTTCTGACGTCTGACCTCTAATACTTTCGTTTGTAATACATGGTAGTAGTTGGTGAAAAGTCTGAAAATAGCACTTTATTAATTTGGTGCATCCGAAGCGCTCTGCATAAACTTTCATCAGTAACGCTCAAACCAAACCAAAACATGTGAATGCCAAACATATATAGCAATGTACATACTCGTGGTGGGAAAGGAACGAAGAAGCGAATGCTATATGGTTTATCTGCTTGACAATGGGTCTATTAAGATGTATGGACAGTAACTTGCAATCCTAAATAAGGATCAAAACTTCAATTTGTTCTATATGCACTACGTTTTGTCGTCATACGTCTCTAGTAAGACCAAAGATGTTTGTCACTTTTCTAAGCAGTCTCCAGTTCGAACTATCATTTATTAATTTAAGGATGTTTCATTTAAAAATGACATAAGTTTACATAAATTTCCTCATTCAAGACTTTTGATTTTATTTCAATTTGCAAGAAATCACAGAGGTACATTTATACAGCGGACTGTAGCTTTAAATCTAAAGATATTATGACCGTTTGCTTTTAGCTAATAGTATACTCGTAGGTTTATAATATGCAAGTTTAATCGCAGTTTTTGGAAAATCGAGAGGCAACAATGAATAATCATGTGTTTTTACTTACCATTCCTTATAATTGTTGATTTGTTTGTAGTGACTTTTTCAGTTGGATTTATAGCTGGTTCAGTGGGTCTTGCAGATATATTATTTAAGAAACAAATTCTACATAACCATATCTTACGCTCGCATTTTTTTACTTTACTATCACCGGTTTTGCGCCGCTAAAAATAATGTAGATGCACTGGATAAGCGTTGGTTCATTAAAAGATACAACGATCCCAGAAGTTTTCTTTCCGTCTATCATCTATCAATGAATATGGCTTATATCAATTCTTATGCAAAACTTGATTTTTTTTTCAAAAAAGCGGAGGTGTATATTTAAGGAGTGCAAAGTTTAGACTTTAAATATATAAATACTATGACCTTTTTTTACGGTTCTACTTACCATTCTTCAGAGTTGCTGATTTTGCAGTGACTCTTTCATCTGGAGATACTTGTACAGTAGTTCCTACAGAGAAATCATTTAATGCTTACATACCCTTTTTTTTTTTTTTTTTTGCATTTAACTTTTTCGATAAAGTCGATTTCATATAATCATAACTTGCACACTTAAAATGGTATAACTTTGTATTTTTCTGTCACAAAGTGTGTGCCGATATCGATAAACAGGTGTACGTCTGGCCGGTACTGTCATTATTCCATATAAGTCTGTCTACTAACATTACGTAAACATTGTAAAAAGTAAAACAACAAAATACCGAACTCTAAAGAAAATTCAAAATTCGGAAAGTCCCTTAATAATTGGCAAAATCAAAAACTCAAACACATCAAACAAATGGAAAACAACTGTCATATTCCTGACTTGGTACAGGCATTTTCTCATTTGACAATGGTGGCTTAAACCTGGTTTTAAAGCGAAAACAATCATTGGTTTATTGGACAGACGTTATGACTGAGTTTAAGAGAGTTATTAAGTTCTTGAGTGTTCCATCTTTGCAGTAACGAACGCGTAACTACGAATGTTTAAAAAAAGGGTTTTGACGATGTTGACTGCAAATTGTCAGTAAGTTAGCATGTGCGGTCAAGATAGCAAAAAACATGACATCAATATACCTTCCATTACAATCTTATTGAGTAATTGTTTGCTGAAGTTAAATCCTTGATACTACAGATAAACAAAGGATATAAGGTATTTATCCTTGACACCAAATCAGTACATGGACAGCAAAAAACACACAAAAAGCATGGAACAGCGCTTGTACTGCTGTTCTTCATTTCAAAGTCACAATGAGGCTTTCAACACGGAGCCAAAAACAAAAAAAACTTTCACCTCACTGCAAGTTTAAGACGATCCCTAGCACCGGTTTTATCGAAATTCTTTGCAAAATGAATCGGATAAACTATTTTATATGTAACACCACAAAATCAGGCCCGGTCAAAAAAGAACATACTGGAAAGTAAGTGTAATATATACTTACACTCCTTTCTTTCTTTCCTTCTTTGACATCAGTGAATGCGACATCGATCAAATTTTACTTTTTATGGAAAATACATTTATGCTGTGTTTTTGTACTGTTATTTGTCATTCCTTCGTCTTTCGTTTTTTGCCATGGCATTGTCAATTTGTTTTCGACTGATGAGTTTGAGTATCCGACGGCTGTCATATTAGAATAAACTGATAATGTGTCATGAGCACCTGTTTCAACACCAAGTTTGATGGGAACTGTCTTACAATTTCGTTTGTTTTTGGAGAAGTGGTTTATGGACTGTTGTTATGTTATTCTTTCTTATATTTTCCGTAAATTTGTTTATTTTCCACTAAAGGTATAACGTTACACAGGCCTTGGTTCTTTTATCTAGTTTGATTGGCTTATCTTAATAAGAGAAAAACTAAGGTTTGACTGTTGAAAATCGTTTGGTTGAGGATTCTGTAAAGATCAAATATACTTGTGCCACGTCTTTTACTTTATGTTCGATAATACAATTGTAGAACAAAACAACCCGATGTTCAGTGGTTGTCGTTTGTTGATGAGGTTCATAAGTGTTTCTCGTTTCTCGTTTTTTATATTGATTAGACCGTTGGTTTTTTCCTATTTGAATGGTTTTACACTAGTAATTTTTGGGGCCCTTTAAAGCTTGCTGTTCGGTGTGAGCCAAGGCTCCGTGTTGAAGGCCGTACTTTAACCTATATTGGTTTACTTTTACAAATTGTGACTTGGATGGAAAGTCGTCTCATTGGCACTCATACCACATCTTCTTATATCTATATAATACATGTTAGCAAACTGCCTTAAAAATAAGTAAGTTACATTGCAGTTTTAAAGAAACTAATTCAAACAGCAACATATGGTATTTCAGAATGCATCTTAGTTAACAGAAAAAACTATTTAATTATTATAACATACATTTTGTTCTTAGATGCCTTAGATTCGTATCGGCTTTGCTAGACCTAAGTTATATCAATATATGATAAAGATGATTGATGATGATAACTGTTTTTGATAATGATGTCTCCCCAAAAAAGAAAAGGAAAAAAGAAAATAAGCCAATAGTAAAGACAAAACTGGATGACGGTAGTGTTTACCTGTATATGTAGTATGTATCGTTGTGATGCTTGTGTTTGGAATACATCCCACTTTAGCATCACACCTGTAGTATAAATAATTTATTACTTGATTGTTATAACCTTCACATCCACTGTTATGTTAAGGAAGCGTCACAAAAAAAAGAATTATGAAAAACAACAAGTTTGCATTATACAAGATTCACTTCTGTAGGATTACATGATTCAGCTATTACATGACTGTCTTGTGAAGAAAAAAACTAACAATAAGCTACTATTTAAGCGGTTAAAACAGTTTGTTTCTAACTGCATGGATATTTGGCAATACCTGGATTTGCCGTACTTTAACAATCGTTAACTGAAATACATACTAATTGCCGTCTAACAATTAAAGCAAGAGTGACTTATTAGAAAGTGTGATTTTTAAAAATTATTGGATATTTTATTGAAGTCGCGATGTTAGTTTTCAACTTTAAATAGAAACATATACCTGTGTGACTGCTCGCAAACACACTTCTTACCACACCTCTCACCATATGTGTCATTTTGACACGACATACATCGACTACCAGCTTCTGTAGTTTTTCCAATTTTGCACTCTAATCGAAAAAAGCAGACATTTTTTCAGTCCCTTAAAGAGTTATTATTCCATAAAAACAAAGTTTACACAAAGTATAATGTATATCGTTACATATACGAATTTGTGAAAACATAGTATCGCTAATCTGCCTAACTTGCTTGAAATTGAAATATAATGTTATAAGTTGAGCACATGCAAATTACATAAAATGTATGAAATAACAATTTTATTATAATAATGATATAAGATTGTATATGCTATAAATTCTTAAAAATGGATGTGAAAAATATGAAGAACTACAATTTGACAAGAGAAATAAAATGCAAAAAATGTTCGTGCTGTTCAATTTTTAATTTTCTGTTTAGTTTACTGTGGACGTGTGTTTGTTTGACAAATATGTGATTGTGTTTTGACTTCGACCAGATATGTTATTTTATTGACTGTTGTTTGCCATTTTGAATTTCAATATACTGGCTATTAAATTTAATGTTTTTTCTTCGACTTTGATGTCTTTGATTGCCCCTTAGTCCTCTTCTTCTCTATTTATGACGGTATGTGTACGAAACTTCGATACATTCTGCTGGAAGCTGGATATAATGGAATTTATGTGTCTTCTGGATATATTGTTATAACAGTGTATAAACCATTTCAATAAGTACCGCCAAAAGCCATGCATACGATTTTTACTAAATGTAATAAATACGTGCCGTGAAAATAGACGATGCTAAAATGATAACTAAAATAACAAAAACGTCGGAATTAAAAAACAGACATCGGAGTAAAAAATAGAAAGATAAACAGACAAACAGTCTACCCCAACATTCTACAGAAAAAAATATTCAGAAAAACGAATCCAACTAAACACCGCGGTGAACTCATATGGGTGTCCACTTCGTTTAAGTTACAAAAGTTTACCATTTAATCATGTGGATTAGGTATGATGAGCCATTGCACATTAGAGTATTTTCAAAAATCTCTTGTATAGTTCTTATACATTGCCAAATGTTTTCATATCCAGTACTGATTATTCATTTGATAATCATGCATATTTATGTATGACCAAATATGAAAATTTGAAATGAAAAAGCAATGTGAAAACGATACCTAGATTTGTATAAAATATGTTAAATATCACTATAAAAATTTGGTTCGTCCAAAGGGCTTTTCGGGATTTACCTCCATCTGGAACCCAATAAATGAAAAGCCAAGATTGTATAACTACTTCATTTGGGAGCTCTTTAACAAAAGATGTATCTTGAGCTAGTCAATGAATGAATTACCAAGTCTATGTAGGGTCACCTTTGCTTTCGGTAGTTTAAACCAATTATCTATCAACTAAATGTTCAATGCAGATCGATTTTAAGTTTATGCAATACTGCAAGTGATTTAGATGTTCAAAACATTATGGATCTATTAAACATATCTACATTATATGTACACATGTTCATCGTTTTGAAAGCATGCGTATGGCATCATGGCTAAAGTGACCTTGCGTTAATTTTAACTACTATTTATTCTCACTTATTTCATTCCAAAAAAAAACTTAAATAATTTCATGTTATTCAGTAAATAATGATCTGAAACAAAAGCTATTCGTTTTATAAATATTTTATCTTAAAACATTGAAAACGTCACCAAACACAATTTATATAATCATATTTTGTTGGCACCATGAAGATTTTTTGTGCATATTCAATGTTCATAAAAAAGCAAGTTTCCGTAATACAGAGTACGCCATGTTAACAATTTACAAAAAATAGTTAAATGGTTATAATGTTGTGCGACCATTGAGTAATTCCGGAAGAGTGTGCATTGTTTGATATAAAGTAGGAACAATTTCTTTTACATACATGTAGATATAAAACGGAACTTTGAAAATGGTAATATCCCATACATTTTTTATGAAAACTATAATCTACTCAAAACATTTATTAGTTGAGCAATATTTACAAATCTCCCACGATATTGTCAACCCCGGAGTACACAGTCATACAGATTTGTGATATAGAAACATTTTTAATTTTAAGATAAAATGAGTTTTCCAAAATAACCCTTGCAGTGACATGAGTACACTAGTAATTGATTTCACTGCTTATATGAGATAATCATAGTCCATAAGCATATACACGTTGACCTCAAACATCTAAACAAAAGAGCAATTACTGCCAAAGTAGTCTCACCTTGAGATAGTATCAATAATATTATGCTCTCAATTTGAAGGCCAAATAATTTTTATCTTATGCATTTGTAAATTGTAGCTAGTATTTTAAAATTTATGTCATTAAAATACAATGAGATAACAAGCGGTTGCTTTTCAATTAACATTTATCACACGAATTATAGTTGCTAACGAATACATTTTGTAGGAATATAGATATACTGAAACATAAAACTGAAAGTTCGTAAACGGGATATTTCAGACTTGCTCAATTCTCCACGTTAAATCTTTAGGTTAAAAAATACCTCAGACAATAGTAAGACTAAGCATGCTAAGTAAGGTATTCTAAACAATTTCAAATCATTCAAAGCAATCATATCAAAATTTGTTTTCAGATTAACCTCGGTGCAGATTAGATAACTTTAAATATTTTAGTCGGTAAATTTACATTGTGAGTATTGATATAACATTCGTCCATGGTTACTTTGGTGTTTGCTGCATATTGAACCTCAATGTGACTTTTAGATAAAGAACAAATTATAAATTCTGTTCCTATGATGTTGTTTTATGGGCGTGTAGTAATTTGTGTGATGAATTTATACACCGTATCAATCCTTCGTCATCAAGGATATACAAAAGTTTTAAGATGTAACAAAGAAATAGATAACGACAAGTGGTATGATTGACAATGCAGAAAATTTCCACCAAGACAAACGGAATAAGATATGAACAGTAAACTTACAGTATACATCAATTTGCAGAACCCATATGATAATGTAAACTTTAAAAGGCACAGCTTCGACAAGTTTGGCACAATCTAAAGGGAAACAGGCGGGCTAATCTATATACAAACAATGAACGAAAACAAATAAGACTCACAGTCCAAAAACCAAAACCTTTGGACTACATTTGTCCTGAACAGGCACAACAAAGTTATCTAGGAAATTAAACATGTTTGTAAGCGCATATAATTCAATTGCAATTACTTTTTTCAAGTAAATCATCTATGAGGGGAAATTGAAAACAATAGCATTCATAACTGTCTGTTTGTCCTTTTCATTTCCGTTTAGTCTTTGTGTTGCATGATTGTCTTAGCATTCTGGTTTTTAATTACAATCTTGCTAACTTTTTCCTTTAAAACAAAATTTGTACAATAAATTATGAAATAGTCTTGGCTTTATTTCTAGTTTAGATGGGCATATTGATGTGCTGATTTCAAAAGAACCTGCTGTTTACAACAGAAGCCTTTTCCCGAGCCGTATCACTGTAAATGCAAGATTTTAGAGCGAAAATATTTAAACAAAACTTACTGATGCAATTTCCGTTGATATATTCAAAGTTATAGCAGCATACGTCACGACGTCTGAAATATTCAAAACTTTAATAAAAGACCAAAAAATGTATTTTCAACACGTACAATACCAAATTTCAATGAAACGTGCATACTATATTTTGTTAATAAATTTAATTCATACGATAGTAATCGTGGGTTGTTGCCTATTTCTGTACAATTTTTTATCTTGCATAACGGATTAAGCCAGACACAATCCATTCCTCAATTTATTAATAGATTAGCTGTGGCAATAAGAATGTTTCCAACTTCACGTGTGAATTGCTTTGACTTATATCAAAGTTTATGTGTTTTTTTATTTTATTTATTTCTTTGTTACATATACTGCATGGACATCTAGAGAGGCATTAGACTGTTAATGGCGTAAGGTAAGATTGTAGATCCCGCACATCAACATACAAAGCAATGAACTTGGTAGTTGTTTCAAAGTTCGATAAATTAATACGTAAACAAATAGGATTCAATGTCACAAAAAATGTTTTGTGGTAGGCGATCGTGGTGTTAGATGTACTTAGAAAGATATAAGTTTTGGTAAGTTTAATCTGTTTGAAAAAATGTTCCCGTAAAGACTCAATGCTAGTGTATTTACCCTTCACGTTAATGCACTATTATAATTCCTTAGTGTCTGTATGTTACCTTGATTTGGCTCTTTCTTGTTAATTGGCGAGATTTGAAAATCGTCAAACTGCTATCTTCTATATTTACTGCTTTAAAGACTGTCCTTTAAGATTTTTTTTTTCAAAATGGTTTTGAAGCGTGCACCTTATGTATTTCAATAAGACTTGAAAATATAAGACATCAGTCAGAAATCAATGTAACAGTTTATATTTTTTAAAGTTGCCTAATACGTTAAATAGTTCCCTGCATATATAAAAGATTTCCTTTTATTGGGAAATTATCAAAACTGAAAAATATACCCTCATAGTGATTTTTGTCGTTGGTTATTATTTTGAAAGCATCAGACATACACATGTTCAAGATGTCTATAGAATGTTGATTAAGGTAAAGTTGTTGAACATATTGCATTTTAAAACAATCCTGCATGGAATGGCCAATTATATTAAATACCTATTTTTGTACATGTTCATGATGTCACAGTGAAATCACAAACGGTATTTCCAAACTTTCAAGCGAAATAATGTAAATGGTAAACAGAAATTGTCCTCTCCAATCAAATGATTGTAATAGAATATTTTGTTCTGCATTTAACCAGTTTGCTATAAAACTAAATGTTGAGATGGATAAATTGAATCTTCCTCATGATGTCCTGCTTATATTGATAATGTGTGATACTACTTAAATATGTCTACAAATCACTTATATATCGTCCAGACAATGTCAATTGTTTGTTATATAAAGGGTCAATGACAACGACAAAAGATACCATTTTGATAGTCGTTACTCAATAGTATAGTAACTGTTAAACAAATATATATAAAGTGCAAGGTTTTGATAATAATAATAATATTCAGTTTTGTTTTCGAAAGAAACCCAGAAAGTATGTTAGAAAAGTACCATTTCACTCCATATTAATCATCTTGCCCAATTTATTTCCACATGTGTTGAATTTTCGACAATGTTCGCATATCTTATAGGTGACCTATAGTTGTTAATTTCTGTGTCTTTTGGTCTCTTGTGGAGAGTTGTCTCATTTGTAATCATACATATCTTCTTAGTTTTATAAATGATTGGTTTTCATTTTGATTTTATCATTTTGCACCATTTGAATTGTCAGATATTGACAAACACTAAGTGATATATTTGTAATTGTATTGAGACACATTTGTACTTACAGGACTAAGTGGATGTCGAATGAAAATGTCCCTTAAAATCATTAACACTTACCCTGTTCTTTTATTAACACAAATACTAGCATCTGATTGAGAGAAATTCCTTATTCCACAACAAACTAAAAAGATCACTTGATACTTCATTTTTATTCGAAATGAGAAACATTGATATACGGGAGTGTTCGTCGATAAATATTTATAATTTATAATATAACAATTGAGGAAGAATTCTTGGAACATTGCTATTTAAAGTATACTTCATGATTTATCATGTACTATTACCCATAAAAATTGATGAGGTCACATTGAGGACCTAACACAACGGACGCTGCCACTGCCATTCCTTGCATTGCAAAAAATGTTATTCTTTTAAATTATTAAAATCTCCATTTATTTTTCAGACCTTTAGCTAATATTTTTGAATAATAAATGACGTCAAAATGAGTGTGCATAAAATTGCATGACATCTGTGAATGAATTAACCCTAGCCGGTGCTTAGGACGTATTTTCTGCAATGATGTGTGAGTATTTGTGAGGGCCTTACAATGTTTTGTGAATACAACCAGTGTATGAAAGTTCTGAACCTATGCTTTTCATTGTTGTTAAGAGTGTATACGGACTTGTTAGCATGATTTATTCTCCATTATCCTCTTTTTTACAAAGGGTGTTCCACTGTGTGTCGTCTCAATAATGCTATAATTGTAATATCTTTTGAATTTAACACATACAACTCAGGTAGAACTATGTATGTATTTACCTGGATTTGATCGACGTACAGGCTTCAATTGAATAGAAATCATAAAGATCAAATCACCCAAGCTGATAACTGATACTAATCATTGTTCTGATGAAATATCAGTTTAAAAACACTCAATACAAAACAAAAATCGTATCAAGATGCAGTCTACTGAATAAAGGGGCAATTAATTTAACTTTACAAACAAAGTTATAACATTTTGAGAATGGAACACATTTTGTATTAAACAAAAACGTTATCAAACCATTTTAGATTAGAAATGATTTATCTTCTTTTAAAGTTTTTTTGTATACGATTGTTTTAAATAGAACTATCGAGTCGAATGTTTTGAATAGACAATGGGTAACATCACAAAGTACCTTCAACAAGTAAGCAATTAGGTCTCGAATTTGAGATAGAATGGGAGAAAATGAATTGCAACCTTAAAAACGGAGTATTGTCTGTAATGAATAAAATTAATATCTTTACTTTACTTTTTTTTAAAAGATTAATAAAAATGGCAATCAAATTATTTTTTTCCAAACTTCAGACTCTTCTTGTTAACAAATTAAATTAAAAAAAAAGATGTTGAAAAAACGTCGATGAGAGAAACAGAAAAACAAACCAAACATACAAACAAAAAGATGTCTACATGTGAATATGCCGCTCTGAACAACATGTGATTGTGAATTATGCCAAGACAAATGGCGGTTAAATCTAATCGAAACTATCACACCTTCAGCCATCAACATCTAATACCTAAAAGTCAGTCAGTTTTAAAGTATATTGAAAGACAATCAGTCACTAGATTCCTGATTTTATACAGACACAGGCATATATGATGGGGTTTAATTTATTTGTGTGTGCACTTCTTTATCATATTTTGATCAACTGTAGAAATAAGAAGATGTGGTATGAGTGCCAATGAGACAACTCTCCATCCAAGTCACAATGTGTAAAAGTACATGAATGGGTGAAAAAGAAAATACCATAAAAATCAGATCATCAAGAACATAATTCAAATGAATAAACAAAACCAAAAAAAAAAAAAAAAAAAATTAGTGAGCATAAAATCAATCTTTAAAAGATAAAAAATATTTGAAACAAGTCATCTGGTCGGCAACCTAACAAAAAGGTCATTCAGTATAGACATATCTGTGATATTACAAATTCAGAGAATCTACAGAAACTTGGCTCCGCCTTCCGGCTATCTGAAATTGGAGTAAAGTGTATACATGCATACCTCAAACATCGAACTGAATGATCATAAATTCTGACTTAAACCTTCTGTGCATATTTTTTTGCAGCATGACATTTAGTAAAACTGTTCATCAAAGTCTGAATTGGCGAAAGACTAAAATTAATTAGTGTTTTTGTTTGTTTAAATTGAGATTTTTTTTTTTTACAAACATCAGCTTTAACATTTTTTATGTTTAAACATTTAACGTCACGTGACCTGCAAACTTTCTTATCGCATTTTGATACTTGTGTCAATACAGAAAGTTGTAAAAAAAGGTTAATGCCACAGATATATATTAATAACTATTATGTTTAACTAGAGATAGTCTTGCCTCGAAACAATTTATGAAACAATACATTACAGATAGCAACTTAGGTCTGCACTGAGCATTAAATTCCTAAATAGACAAACGCGCTAATATAGAAACGGAAATAAATACAGGCAATATTCCTGACTAATGGTATGGCTATAACACTTTTGTGAGAAGTTCTTGTGTTTTTATCTCAATCAATAAAAAGAAATACTTAAAATTGAATAATTTGAAACAAAAAAGATTTTCTCTAAAATATTGGCGTAACAGATGACAGAACACAGTTGCAATAAAAACATAAGAACAGTACATGTGTTGTATACAAAAGTAATTAAATGCCAATCTGCCTAAGAATCAGGCAGCGGTGAAAACATGAAAAACAAAAATCCACTCAAGTTGACATTAATTTATGTTCAAAATGTAAAATATTGCACGAATAAAACATTCGTTTCCTTTTCCTGTTCTGGTAATTCAAGAAATGATTTGGTTGAAATGCACTAGAAATTAACAATTAAGGGGAACTAACTCTGTACATTGCTATAATTCTAACAAAAATGTATCTAGAGATATTTCGGGTTACCCGACATGTAGAAACGAAAGACCTACCATTTCTACTCAGGATGAAGGTAACTTCAAAATAGGATGGTTAGGTTGGTGTTTTTTTTTCGGCCATGTTTTGATTTTTTTTTCAAAATTGCCTGATTCTTACAAAGACTGGCACTTAAATAGTTAAATTAAACAGTTTTTTTCTAAAGTCTAAATCACCCTGCACGACACTTTCGAAAATTGGAAATAGTCCATGCAGTGCATTTTTCAATTACCGATTTGTTTCCAATTCAATATTTTTTGCAAGAAGAAACAAGTCATAGGTAGAACACCCTCTACCCCTTCATATACAAAGCAAGTGGAACTAGCATGGTGTATTATGCAGGATGTGGCCATGATTTTGGCTGCGAAATTACATTATATTTGTACATATATGTTAAAAAATGTAATACAAACTACAGAATTGCGGACTTGCAACGTACTTTATACACAACGAAGGGGAGGTTTGGGAGTATAAACCAATAATGATAGAACTTTTTCATGCTTTGCCATGGTAATGTCAAAAAATATAACGATAGGTCAGCGAGCTTGTTTTCAAGCTACACATAAAAATATAAAAAATAATTTTGTATTGACTATACAGAGAAGAGTAGCATTAGGTTAAAAGACGGTAAACTAAATGACAGAATTTTGAAATAAAATATGAGAAGATAGCTCTAATAAAATATGAGAAGATAGCTCTTATAAAATGCTTTCAGAATATATATAGAAAAGAGGGTTTCCATACGTTTCCCTGATATACATGAAGAAAAAACTTCCCCTTTCGATTTAAAATCAAGACTTAGTAATATAAGTAATATTTAACTTATTTGTGGAAAATAAAATCCTCCGAACTCAGTGGAGAAATTTACCTAGGGTAAGTATTTATAAGTTTCAAGTAGAATTTTATAGTTCAATAGATACATAAAATAATATTACATCTCTCATGATAGATGTGTGGCCTCATTTATATGTGAACAAATATATACTTCATATACAATGGGTATTCCATACAATTTTTTTTACTTGAGCAACCACTTTATCTTAATCTTCATCTTCATCTTTGTTCAAAACTACGTATATCTATGTACTACTGTTGCTTATACATAAGAATACGTAAAGAAAAAGAGTTGTCTTTCTTCTAATAAAGACATCAGGTAATAATGTTATCAAATCGATTACAATTTTTATTTATAACAGCTTATTTATTACATTAGGAATGTGATATATATATTGATAGTCTTTTCAAAAGGTATTGCATGTATGCCGTTTTGGTGAAGTACTAAAACATAAAAGCTAACTAACAAAAAATAGCTCTGAAGTTAAACCTGAATTAACAATTACTGTCATTACTATTAAAGGATAATGTATGTTCTACAGAAAAGTTATATAAATATTCCACAAAAAAACGGATATACTAATCGCCAGATCACTATGGATAAGATTGCTCATAATATAGGTTGATATCAAGCAAATAAGCTAATTTTACTTTTTTATTTTATTGCAATAGGTTGTTCTGTTATACAGCATATAAATTGGTATCACTCATAGTATACATTTGCTAGAACTATTAAATAAAAAATTGAAATAGATTGATTCTGATCCAGTTCCAGTTGTTATAGGGGAGATGGATTTAATCATATTTTGCAATTATTTTAACATTAAATCGGGTGTTAAACTAAATACAAAAGGAGAAGGAAGATACTTATGAGCCATTCAATACAAAATATACAACGCAATATATTTTGTATATATTATTTTTCATGAACGGTTTGAAATTGTTTTTACTATGACCACACTATTGTGTACAATTGATATTTTTTTTAACATTTCAGATTTGTGGTTTGCTGCTATAACTACGAAGACAATTGATGGCATATGCACAGTGAAGTTTTATAAATTACTTCAGAAATGAAATAAATACTATACACTTACATTTATTCCGCTCGGACAATGCTGATGTCAGGGGAAAGTCAGTATAATGTAACATATGCCCGTCTGTACATGAGTGATTTTCATTGAAATATTGAAATGTTCCGTGTAAAATTTGTTAAAGAAAAAGAAACTACCTAGCCTACAATCAAAACCAAAACGTTGAGTGAAACAGACAAAACTAAGGCATAAGAAAAAAAACAATAACCATGACAATTGTTCTGTTAAAGGAATATGTCCTTCATTTTCGATGGATGATATAACACAATTGCCAATCTCTAAATAAATATGCTACGTAGCGTTATTAAAACTATATAATATATAAATACATATCTGCAATACAAAAAAGTGATAATGACAAACAGCGTTTGCAAAATTACATTTAATCATGCAAATGAAATTAATTTAGTTTTGGTCTCAGTTTCGGTTTTTGATTTCGGTTTCGGTTTCGGTTTATGATGAAGCTGTATAAATAAAAAAAAACAGATCTTGTTCATTACGTATTATTATGTCACTTTGTATATATAATATATTTTGTTATGATTGTTTATAAGTAAATTCTGGACTGCAAAAACATGAGCACCGCCTTTGAAAACGTAATCGCCCATTCAAGCGGAAATGCGAAGTCTAAGCCTTAAAGTTTATTACCGCATATTACAATGTCTTTGCTCCAGTGAATAAGTGAACACCAGTACAAATCTTTCAAAAGTGTCCTTCAGCATATTGAATATGGAAAAGAGACTACTTAGTCAGAAATGAATCTACATATTTTTGAATAATACTTTATATTATTATATGATGCTTTCATTGCATGCATTCCACCGCACTGTGGTTTTTTTTTTTGGTAGCTTGTTCACATATAGTTCGACAGATCCTTAGTTTGAATCATGACAGGGTCAAACTTAAGTATTGAACATTTCTTTCTGTTGCTTTCTCGTTAAGCATGCACATTTAGAAGTTACATAAAAGACTGATTGGCTCGGAGTCCGAATGATCTGCCAAAGTAGGATGAAATGTTTTCCTGTGGACCACATTCAATTACCATTTTCATATTCCCACGAACTATTTGCCACTGAACATTTACCACTAATTCATAATCGTATTATCCACATAATCATAATATTAAAACCCTGTAAGGCGAAAATGCAAAAAATGTTAAATTCTTCCTCTTTTGATATGATTTCGTTGACAATTAGGTATACGAAACAGTAGTATACATATTGAAGAAGTCTTGAACAAAGATGATGATTAAGATGGTATTGTTGCTCATGTTAAATTTGCAACAAATTGCATGGAATAGAAATATTTTGATATGTAAGTGACGTCCCTGAACCATCGCAAATGCAAATTCAAAACTTTAGTTTTTAATGCATTAAATGGTCAGCGCAATTTTCCTGACCCAACAAAATGACTGCAGTATACAATTTTATTCTGCTTTTAACCATTGTCCTATAAAATATATGTAAAAGTGTGCACATATGTATACTAAACAATATGGCCATGCAAACAATTTCTTGATTCCTTAATTTGTGGATGGAACTATTCAAGGTTTCTTTCGAATACCAATTGAATCCACACATGAACTGTCGATTTCTCTTTTCATGCAACACCAAGGAAAATAAATGTGCCAATGTTCAGTTTGCATTTACAAATAAAGAATATGGTAAAAGCCAAAATATAATGTATTGAGATTTTTTTTGTCTCGTCATTGTCATAAAAAAAATCATTTCCAGTAACATAACTGATCCAGATCTAACTTTTTCTTCTTTATATTTTTGGTTTTTTGTTCTGCTAAATGAAATTTTGTAAAAGATGTTTCAGTTGATAATTTTATTCTGCTCTTGAGCTGTTAACATCAATTACTTCCTGTCAATATCTAATTTTCCCAGTATTTGCCAAGTATTAATAGATACATACATCGTTTAAAGATGTTATCGTACTTTATGGATGAATTACATTTTAAGATTTCACTTGAAATCTATAAATACTAGCATATGTTTTTATTACAAACCTCTTCACTTAGTTGAGAATTTTTTTTTATTACGCAGATAATTGAAATTAATGCTAACATGACTAAGCCTTGATACTTCATTTTGAATTGAAACTATATATCATGATTAACGGTAAGACAAATGTTTAAACCAATTGAGGAAAAATTCTTCAAACAATACCATTTGGAGTATACATTGTATTTTTTGTAGAGATACACATTACAATCAGTGCAGAAACATTGAGGACGGACACATCGGATGCTCTCACTTAAATCATATGCATTTCAAAAGAATTGTCTAATTAAAATATGTATTTGCCTTTTGTTTGTTTGTTTAGAATTATCGAGCTAAACATTTTTATATATCAAATAGAGCAAACAAATATATAAGATCTATGAGATTGCATGACTATAGTTACTAATGTTTTCTATGTTGTGTTTTGTGTACCATGTTTTGTGTGCTGGTCTTTTTCTTTTTTATCCATGTCGTTGTCAGTTTTTTTTTTTTTTCGACTTATGCGTTTGAATGTCCCTTTGGTATCTTTCGCCTCGCTTTTACTAACATATGCATAGCCTCTGCTAAGTGTTTTTCGTCAGTGAACCGTACCCCTTTTTAAGGACTTTCTGTGCTTGTGAGATTGCGAAAATGAAAGTACTTTTATTGGCATGTATAGATTTACCATAAATCCTTCGTTATAATACGCGCAAAAATCCTTCGACGAACAGGTGCTAATCAACTTAATTTTCTCTATCGTATTTCCCTAAATTTGAAGAACACTTAAAATCATTTCATATTAAAACAAAAACTACACTTCACAGGCCATAATAAGGTCACATGTAGTCAGTTATGAACAATGTCTGGATAATCAAATCATGCAAATGAGATACAATAAAAAAGAGAGAAGTAAAGGCCTGATTTGAAATAATTACATTAATCGCTCGCTTTTGGATAAAACATATATTGACTTTGGTGGGATTATACCCGTTTTTGAGGCAGAGCAAAACCTGCTATAACTGTGTAAGAACAAAACATAATGCTTATTTATATTTATCATCGTTACAGTCAAACAAAATCAGTCAGGCCAGACTCGATAAACAGAAATTTACTTTAACATTGTTAGGTATGAAAAGCGAGAAATGAAGAAAAAGAAGAAGAAGAATTGGAATTGGAGTTGTACTACCAATACAAAAATGACAAAGGAAAATCTTAGTATCAAACAAAATGTTAAAGAACATCATTGTTTCGTGGAAGATATATGTTGACCTCGGATCAAAGGGTATATACCAAAGTTTTGTTACCAGCAGGCATCACGCGTTGATCCTACGTTGAAACAATGTCATTTATATTTGATTTCGAAAATTTGAATCTACGTTGAAATTTCATCATCCATTCAACTTTGAAGTTTCAACATATATTTAACGTTGAATCAAGGTTGAATAGAAGTTGAGAGTACATTGATAAGATATATTACACATTTTGGCCGGCATTCCAAATTCATGCTGTTGTCCATGGATGATAGGCAGACAGGCAGATTGACTCTGCAGCATTTTACTTTCTAAGTAAAGTTAGTGGTTGGTGTAATGTCCAACATATTTTTGAATTTCTATTAAATTTATTGAATCATGGGTATTAAGCTATTGAGAACAAGAAAAACTACAAGTACGAATAGCTGAAATGATGTTGCGTGTCCAATTGTATAAAACTAACTATATGTAATATCATGGGAGACACACACCATCATTTCAACTATTCCTACTTGTAGTTTTTCTTGTTCTCAATAGGTAGAAAAAAACCACACGAACCATTGAATTTGAATACACAGTTTGCATACAAAATTATGACGTTGACACTTTATTCCCTCTTTTGTTTTACATATTACCATAATGTACAACTTTAATAAAAAAAAATACGATCTCCTTAAGAATGTAAAAAATTAAATTGAAAGCTTCAAAGTATCACTAAACAGAAAGAATTTGTTGAATAATTTTAAACAATTCTCACAAGTTACATCTCGTCCTTGTGAAGCGACTGACCAACTATTAAATCATTCTTGTAAGTATTATATCCAAAGAAAATTGAAGACAATATAAAATTCAACGAGATGCGGCATGATTGCTAATGAGACAACTCTCCAGAAGAAACCAAATGTCCTTAATTTCATATACTTTACCCTCACCCCTATAGTTGGTATAATCTATAACACGAATACAAATTTACTAAAGACTAATATTAACTAAGTAATACATTGATATTTCTTTTGATTCACGATTTATTTTATTAATTAATTCAAGTAGGATGTTTACTTTTGGTGGATTTTGATAATGAAGGAGCTTCTATCGAGATTTGTAAAATTGCAGGTTTAGTTTTGTAATTGATACCTTAAAACACTTTACCTTACACTGTTTCGTATTGATAACTGCACAAATCCATTAATATTGAAAAAATAAGAAAATGAAAAAAAAGGTAAAACAACTTTGCCCTGGATACCATCTTTTTATCATAAAACAATTTCTTTCTTTCCAAAAATCCAATGACGGTGTGACGATATTATTGATGTCTATAAAAATATAACCTAGTCATTGAAGATGTTGGTGTTAATAGATTATACTCATACTGTTGTATAAATAAATGGAATAATCTACAGAGCCTATAATAGAATATTTTAGATTAGACAAACATAATATGGTATATAAAGTAATTGAAACTTACCAAAAGTAGAATAAACAACAGATGTAACACAGAGGTTTAAACAAAATTGTTTTGTTTATCATGTTTATGAATATTTGAGAATTGGATGAGTTTTATTTTCAAATATGTTTATTGGATATAAAAGCATTTATACTAAAAATATTTAAAAAAATCCCATCTTTCAATTACACTACAATACATTTGATTTTCCCCGTCTACCTCTTTTTGGGTTTTAATGAATTCATGTTGGCATTTTACACCAACAATTGAATGCTAAAATCATTTCATATTAAGACATTTCGTAGAAACGAAGGGGCTATGCAGTCATGCATACTATGTTTAATCGAACATAAATCATCACATTGAAACAGCACGTTACTGCTGTCTGACGAAGACATCTATGAAAAGTTTTTTTAATATACATCTTTGATTTGAAGTTTCCCTTTTTATGTTAAAGTGTCATCTAAAATGAAAAAAATATTTTGTGGAATAAAAACGTGTGACAAAAAATACGAACTCACATTTAATCACCTGAGTTTCGTATACTTGGCGAATCCAGAGGGTTAATTTACAGTCATGAATGGAATTTTGATATAATTATCTGAAAATGAATTTTCTACATGTGATATACATATTTATACATGGTATAGTGCAGCTAGAATTCTCCCTGTTGTCTTTATATACCAAATTCAATGAAAAGTGTCATATTTCGTGCAATGTCGATTTCATTTCACGTCTTATTTTATCACAATTTCGGGCTCGTTTATGGATGGACAATAAGTTTTCATTATTTTAATCGTAGCTGCTATATTAAAACAAAATTAGATCAATGTCAGAAAAACACCAACTTTTTACTTGAAATGAAACTGTTGAAAGGCTCGATGAACCTTGCCTGCAGTTTCCATAACCCAAACAAAAAGCAAAAAGTTGATATTTTTGTGACATTGACTTAATATGGTACATGTATATGATGATAATGTGTACATATATATATATATATATATATATACAAGTCTAAATTGAAAACAACGTTCAAACCTATGATTGCGTTGGATAAAAACCGCAATTTTTATACGTGTGCATGCAAAACAAATTTCTTGGTAGAGGGGTCTAAAAACAGCACAAACAACATTTTCCAAAAGACCAAATGAGTGAAAAGGTATATTTTAACAAAACGCATTTGACTAGCAGGTCGAACAACTGATGTTCTTTAACCCTGCTGACTGCCATTGGCGAATGCCAAATAAACGGATCACAAGATGTAACAAAATAGATCTTATTATTAATTTATTACCAAACAGAAAACAATAAACTTGCGGAAAAGATGGTATACCGCAAACATGAGGTGCAAAAATTTGTACACCATATCCGGATTTCGACAATTAATGTCTCTTCAGTGATGTTAGGAATCGAAACGGTATTTGGAAGGCCATATAATTTACCTCAATTTAGGATAGACTCTTGAATTTTGAAAGAGTCAAAATAGGATGAACGGATCATATAAACCCGAAAGCAAATATAATACAAGCCCAAACGAAAAAATATAAACAAGTCTAAATTGAAAACAACGTTCAAACCTATGATTGCGTTGGATAAAAACCGCAATTTTTATACGTGTGCATGCAAAACAAATTTCTTGGTAGAATGGTCTAACAACAGCACAAACAACATTTTCCAAAAGACCAAATGAGTGAAAAGGTATATTTTAACAAAACGCATTTGACTAGCAGGTCGAACAACTGATGTTCTTTAACCCTGCTGACTGCCATTGGCGAATGCCAAATAAACGGATCACAAGATGTAACAAAATAGATCTTATTATTAATTTATTACCAAACAGAAAACAATAAACTTGCGGAAAAGATGGTATACCGCAAACATGAGGTGCAAAAATTTGTACACCATATCCGGATTTCGACAATTAATGTCTCTTCAGTGATGTTAGGAATCGAAACGGTATTTGGAAGGCCATATAATTTACCTCAATTTAGGATAGACTCTTGAATTTTGAAAGAGTCAAAATAGGATGAACGGATCATATAAACCCGAAAGCAAATATAATACAAGCCCAAACGAAAAAATATAAACAAGTCTAAATTGAAAACAACGTTCAAACCTATGATTGCGTTGGATAAAAACCGCAATTTTTATACGTGTGCATGCAAAACAAATTTCTTGGTAGAGGGGTCTAAAAACAGCACAAACAACATTTTCCAAAAGACCAAATGAGTGAAAAGGTATATTTTAACAAAACGCATTTGACTAGCAGGTCGAACAACTGATGTTCTTTAACCCTGCTGACTGCCATTGGCGAATGCCAAATAAACGGATCACAAGATGTAACAAAATAGATCTTATTATTAATTTATTACCAAACAGAAAACAGTAAACTTGCGGAAAAGATGGTATACCGCAAACATGAGGTGCAAAAATTTGTACACCATATCCGGATTTCGACGATTAATGTCTCTTCAGTGATGTTAGGAATCGAAACGGTATTTGGAAGGCCATATAGTTTACCTCAATTTAGGATAGACTCTTGAATTTTGAAAGAGTCAAAATAGGATGAACGGATCATATAAACCCGAAAGCAAATATAATACAAGCCCAAACGAAAAAATATAAACAAGTCTAAATTGAAAACAACGTTCAAACCTATGATTGCGTTGGATAAAAACCGCAATTTTTATACGTGTGCATGCAAAACAAATTTCTTGGTAGAGGGGTCTAAAAACAGCACAAACAACATTTTCCAAAAGACCAAATGAGTGAAAAGGTATATTTTAACAAAACGCATTTGACTAGCAGGTCGAACAACTGATGTTCTTTAACCCTGCTGACTGCCATATATATTCACATTATCATATGGCATTGACTTATATATATATTCCAAAGGTGTTTCAGTTTATAATGATTCACAACATATGAATACATGCACGTGAATATCAATTGCATATAAATCATTAAATGCATGCATATGTCACCTTGACTCACTCTGGATTTCCATTGAAATAAGAACAATAAGAAAATTTACGATATCTATATATAACCCATGGAATTTGAACTTTCCTTTTTAAAGAGAAAGCTATTGTCTTTTTGTTTTCCTGTGTGATGTCATGAGTGAATTTCCTGTTTAAAGAAAAAATATTGAATTTGATTGTTTCTTGTATGAAGTTATAAGTGTCACTTGAATTATTGTTGTTTCAAATGTCAAATGTAATTTATCAAAACAAAGTTAAAATTTAGATTGGAAGGAATGAGAAACGTGGATGTGATGGCAAAAACACATTCTAACCGTGATGGGAATCCTTGTTTACCAAAAACAGTTTCCGATGAGTACCAAACGTACGAGCCCTTAAAGCCAACTTACTTGGCAAGATCGAACGGCAGTTATGATACCCTGCAAAACGTTCAAAATGCTAACAAAAATCTTAAAAACAAGCTCAGTAGAAACAGAGAACAAGGGGATTTTAACATGGAGCTCAAAGAAATTTATGAAAGATTTACTAGTGAACGTTGTCTTAATCAAAACATTTATGATTCAACACATAAAGACACAGCATGTGTATCAGGGAATTTGGTGAATTCAACGCCGACATTGGGAATATGCTACGATCAAAATTATTCTTATTGTTATACTAACACATCAGAAGTTGAACAAGAAAATCATTACAGCGAATTACAAACAGACAATTCTGGCAGCTCTGACTTATATAAAATTGCCGATGGAAAGCAACTGAACTTAACTCATTGCACTATACCAAGAAAACATTTGACTAGCAATGATGAAAAGCAGACAACTATCGTAGGTCAGCGAGGAAAACGATGTGTGTGTTTTGTAATTGGTTTTCTTTTGGGAGGTGTCATAGCAGGTGTGGCTGTTTTTCTGTTGCTGGATTATAATTCTCAAGATCCCGAAAAGTACAACATTCAGGCACAGGGTATTTAGTCATTTTTTTATAGTATATGTATATGTGTTCTTCCTCTCCTATGTCAATTCTATGAACGGAATCAACTTTGTGTCAAACTTAATGCATCCTGTGTTTAAATGTGTTCAGATAAGATTTAATTATAAGGTTAAAATTATTGATATACAAAAAATAAACATCCATAAAGATGTAGTAGAATTTTGAAAAAACAACTAAAGATCGTCTGAGTTGAAAACAAACTAGGAAACAAAAGCAAATTATTGCAAAATGACTTTTAAAATTATGGAAAACCAGTCGATTAGATCAAGCACGTACAAAACTTAAAAAAAAAACCACCGCACTCCAACGAAAATTATAAAATTAAGGAAGTCCACAAATCTTAAATCCTGACAAAATCAAACGCTTGACTTTATAAAACGGAACTAATGGAAAACAACTGTCAAATTCCTGACTTTGTACAAACATTTTCCGAAAAAATGATGGGTTTAACCTGGTTTTACAACTATTTAAACATTTCACTACAGTACCCCAATTTTTAACATTTTTACCTATTATGTCTGTTTGTATTGCTCACACATTGTTGTCGATATAATGGAATCCAATGTGTAAAGGATTTGCTAAAGACTGTAAAATATTAGAGCTATAATAAAATTCAATGTTAACCAAAATTTTAAATAGCTTGTTTGCAAACTTCGATCTGATGTTTGCGCATGCAAAGGTATTGAGATTGACACCTATATACAATTGTTAGGAGGTGTAATAATTTAATAGAACAGGTCAAAACCTCATCATATGTATACAAGGCTTAAATTTTTGTACGACAGACGCGCGTTTTGTCTAACAAAGACTCATTAGTAACGCTCGAATGAAAAAAAAAATGTTAAAAATGCTTGATAAAGTACGAAGTTGAAGAGCATTGATGACCCAAAATTCCGATAGTTTTTGCCAATTAAAGCTAAGATTACCTATTCCAGGGTAGAAAAATCCTATGTATTTCGAACAATACAAAGTTTTGTAAACAGTTAATTTATAAGTTCATTTGATGGTAGGAACTACAAAAATTACAAACATTCAAATTTATATTACTAAAAATCAATGGCACTAAACACCCAACATACATGTATCAAATGATGGAACACATTGATAATGACTATACATGGTCACATCTACATTATTGGTCTTTAAATTCAAAACGTGCATGTATGTATATCCGTTTAATGGGTTTTACGGGTCAAAGGTTAGAAAGAAAACACAATTTCAAAATTAAAACATATTCATCACAAACACTTGTTTAAAATGCTCATTGTAATAAAAATCGAAAATCCATCATAGACTTTTATTATGAGAAACATGTATCATTGTAGTCTCAAATACCATATCGGAATGTGAATTGGACACATGGTCTTCTTGGACAGATTGCAGTGTTTCGTGTGGAAACGGTATACAATATAGAGAAATACAACAAAATGGAACATTACAGAGATGTAACCATAACGCTGATAATGATACAAGAACATGCACAAATAATCATTGCCAAGGTACATGTCGTTAGAATTTTTTTTATTGATTTTAATTCAATATACACATAACCAGCTATTAAAAAACCCGACAAAGCAGTTCACGAACTTTTGTATACAAACTCTATTCGAGACAGTAATGATAATTAAGGCGATATTTTAGGTCAGAAAGCAGCCACCTCTCGCCCAGTATGGAATTTACTGACCCCGTATATATCGCATTAGATAAAAGGACACTGTTTAACTAATAATATGTTAATAAATGGATTAATAAATAAAATGGAATTTACTTACCCCGTTTATATCACATTAGATCACAAGGACACTGTTTAACTAATAATATGTTAATAAATGGATTAATAAATAAAATGGAATTAACTTACCCCGTTTATATCGCATTAGATCACAAGGACACTGTTTAACTAATAATATTTTGCCAAATAATAATTTAGTCTTATAACCACTATCATGAAAAGCAGGAATGTTGCAATGATCGTAGCATTTTTCAAACATTTGATCAGAATTGACTTGCTACAATTAACATAATTTAAAAAAGCAATAGCAATATATTACACAAAATATTAACGAGCTGTTACTAGTTATACAAACATTATACAAATAATAACGGTAGTAATATCACTTCTTAACATCAGTTTCATATCTAATAATGTTACTGATAAAAATGTTTATGAGTTTTTTGACAAAATAATGTATGTTTTAATACTATCACGAAACAGATCCAAATAAGTTTATGTATTTTAAAGCAATTACGCAATGTTAACTTTTCGAATCCTTCAGTTGGCACTTCGAGCTCCTTTTAGCTTGCTCATTTCGAGAGAAAGACGTTTGATCCTCGGACTATGAAGTTAAAGTCTGTACAATTGTCATTTTAATATTTTTCTTTCATTTCCTTCTCCGGTCAGTTACCAACTTTTCTAGAAGCGTTCAGAATTAAACGCAGGTACTAATTGGCTCTAAGAAGTATCTATACAAGAAGGGAGACGTTTTTGACTGCTGACTGTATCGATTTAAGCCAACATTTTATTACAAATATATAAAAAGAATGTTGACCTACTGAAAAACTATGCTTCGTTATATCCATAAATTCTAGATTTTTTATATAAACCAAATGCAAGGTATACTGGTTGTTTTTCAGAGTCGATTCAGTATTATCTTTTAAAGTGTGGACCTGTGGCATTAGATTTAATAAAAACCAACAGTGTTAGTTATTAAATTTTTATTTTTCAAATTACTTGAAACCACGCGTACAATATGCAACCTGTAGTTATATACATCTTTATAATATTATTTCTGATAGGAAACTAAATTGATAGAAGTTGTATTTCATACGTTCTTATAGAACTAATGCCTTATATCAAGTATATAAAAAATGAATAATAAATGCTTAAAAGATAATTTAACAAATTTGAATGTATCATTTCTGTTCTAGGTAGAAGAGAATTGTTAGACATGAGATTCGACCCATTTACTCTTAATGCTAACCGGTATTTATCGAGAGACAATTCAATTCTGAGCAGCCAGAGGTCCAATCAAACAGCCATAGGATCCCCTGGTAGTGGGGCACTGCAAAAGTATAGTGGAGTCATCGCAGACCAGTGTTTCGGAAACAGAAAGAAAATATATTACCGTGTTTTATATAGCTATACTTTGAAAACTGTTTTGTCTTACACTAATCTTATTTTAGAAGTAGGTCTTTCGCAGCGTGACGAAATTGATCAGTCTGATTTTGTTGGAAATGTACAGAAAAGGGGTTGGTCATTTGCTCTTGCAAGATGCGGAACTTCAAACAATATTTGTTTGAGGGCAAAACATCTAAGAACATTAAAAATTAACGATTTGTTTAGTGGCAACAGTGTAGGTTTGCAGAAAAATGGTACATTTGAGTTACTTTTAGACAGACAGAACAATAAGTTTTCGTTGAAAATTTCAAATACACAAAAACCTGTTATTTCATTTGAAAATGTTGCCTCGAGCAAAGAACTTTGTCCCGTATTCGGAGTTCATAATATACAAAAAGTTAATGTTCAACTGAAGATCTTGGAGAGTAGAGATGTTACACAAGAATCGTTTGAATTATAAAAAACAATTTTTTATCTGTTTGTTGTTGTAGAAAATGAAATAAAAAATAAAGAACCATTCAAGATAGATGAAAAGATCAATAGACAGATAATTATATTTATATAGACATACATGTATATAGATGAATATATAAATAGATAACTAATATAAAATCCATTGATATTTCGTTGAAATTTCATTTCCTTATTGAGCACTATTCCAGACAACGTACATGTATTTGGTTTGATATTTTATATATTTTAACGTCATGTTGCAGAATAGAAAATTGATAAAGGTGTCATCCAGTATCTATTAAACCCCCATCTTCAAGGTTTCAATTTGAAGTGAGATATTGATATATAAAAATTGATTGTGAGAACTAAACAAAAATAGACTGTATATATAAAATAAGAAGATATGGAATGATTGTCATTGAGACAACTCTTCACCAGAGACCAAATGATATAGAAGTTAACAACTATAGTGCACCGTAAGCCTTTCAGCAAAAAGCAAAACGCAAACCGCATAGTAAGCTATAATAGGCTTCGAAGTGACAAATGTACAACAATTCAAATGTGAAAACGTACGGCCCGATTTATATAGAAAACAATACACGAAAGAATAATATATACAGCAACAAACGACAAGCAATTAATCATATGCTTCTGTCTTGAGACAGGCTCATACAGAATGACCCGTTTTGATAATTTGTTTAAATTTATGAAAGTCCCTTAATGTTGCTGCTTCCGTTTTAGATGTGCTGTTTTGTGCCTTTAGTGTATATTGCTAAAGTAAGCATGAAAGGTTTAAACAATTAAAACTTCATTATCCATCTCTGTATGAACGCTGTATGGTATGGATTCTTGTCAATATTGTCACATAGTATCTTATGTTTTTAGAACTTTTGAAAAATAGCCCTAAAAACTTGTGACCTTTGGATAACATTAACAGTGCAAAATTTGCTGCACCAGATACGCATTTCAACAATAAATGTCTTTTCAGTGATGCTCGAGGTCAAAATTTAAAAAATCCTAATTTTATGAAGAAACGAAGTGCTTAAAAACCATAAAGGACCAAAAATGTAGCCAAAGCCGGGCAAGGAATAAGAAATTTGCATGAGCGAGATATATTATTTATTTTAAAATAATTTCAAATATTTTGTAACAACAAATTTTTAATAACACAATATCAAATTTTCATGCCAGTACCGGAGAACTGACTACTGGGCTGGTGATATCCTCGGGGGCTAGCATGAAAGAGGGATAACAGAAATACTGTGATAATAATTACTCGTGTAAAAGTACAAAAAGAGAAGCGAAAGATACCAAAGGGACATTCACACTCGCAAGTCGAAAATAAACTGACAACGCCATGGCTAAAAAAAAGAAAACAAACAAAGGTTCATAAAACACAATATAGAAAACCAAATACTGAGCAACACACACAAACCCCACCTAAACCTGGGGGTGATCGCAGGTGCTCCGAAAGGGTAAACCGATCCTGCTCTAAATGTTTCATCCTACATGTTGCTCATGTTAGTACAAAACCGGTGATAAATGTAATTCTGTGGGTCACATTCGGGGAAAAATGGACGGAATTGTAGTGACGACAATCGGAATATATCCGTTGTCATCTGTGAAACGTATATTCCATTACGGTCAACCAACTCGTGATCATATGGCGTCCATAAAATTTACGAAGGGACGATTTCAACTTCACCACTTAAAACTCTTCGTTTAATAGCTTCCTTGTGAGCAGCAAAACCTCTATCAAGGAAATCATGATAGGAAATACAAGCCCTGGAATATCGTATCAATTGGGAGATATATACTCCGTATGCAGGCGCTGTTGGAATGTTACTACATAGAAATAGGAAGTTCACAGTTGGGAAGCTGAAATCATCTGTTGTGTCGTGAAGTTTTGTTTTCAACCGACCATCATTGTCAATTTTTAGATGTAAGGCAAGATATGAGGCCACATTTAATGGGATATATGCGTTCAACATAGTCACAAAATTTTGAATTATTTAGTGAGAGGACATCATCTATATAGCGAAAAGGGAGGTTAAAGAATAATGTAAACTTCTTTTCTTTCTTCTTAAGAAGTTTCTGCATGAAATCAGCCCCATATGAATAAGGAACAAGTCGACAAGAAGAGGAGCACAGTTGGTTCCCATTGGAATACCGATTCTTTGTTGAAAAAAAACGTTCTCCAAACGTGGCAGGCAAATATGTTGTCAATCAACAAATCCAGCATCTTGATAATGTCAGTTTCAGAGAATTTTTTGTTTGAATCAGAGTGATTTTATACAAAGTACGATTTATCCCTCCCTAAGACTAGAAACTTGTATCTACGTAGGCCATTCTTCTTTATGAAAGCAAGTATGACCAACTCTTTCAACTTGTCTTTTAGTTTGAAATAGGGAACTCTTTATACAAGATGGTTTTAATATTCTTCAAGAGGAAAGAGTCTTAGATTGTATGTACTCTAAAAGATCTTTGGATTTTTTTAATATCCACATCTGATTCACGCCATCTCTAAAATAGGTAGTTGCACAATAACTTTGAAGCCCGGATTTGATTGCTGATAAAATTGATGTTAATAATTTAGAAAGAGGTTTCGTATAGCACTTGGAAGACCCAGCATTATAACGTTGTTTGTAAGGACACTTATGTAGTTTAGGTATCCAGTACAGTAAAAGAAGAACTAGTTCTTCATCTTTTGTTGAAATTCTAACTTAACATTAAACTTGTAAAATTTAACGGACTAAAACAGACGACAAACGTCAAGTGATATCAAAAGCTCACACGAATGATTTTTACCTGCAAGTTTTTCTTATTAGTATTGATAGTTTAAATCCAAATATCAACTTTGATAGTCATTACTACATAAAGATGTTGTGAAGTAGCATATTAGAACCGTATATATTCATGTTATGGTTATTTTTTGTCACAACAGAATATCTACAAATTTTGTTTCGATTTGTTTCCCTTTTGACGAAGAGAGATATTACATGTATCACGCTTCTTCTTCTTCTTCTTCTTCTTCTTCTTCTTCTTCTTCTTCTTCTTCTTCTTCTTCTTCTTCTTCTTCTTCTTCTTCTTCTTATAAGGAACATTTTAATTTTCCCCAAACAACAAAAGCATACGTAATTGTCCGAAAAGTTACAGAACAGTGCTGAATTGACTGCAAGCGAATTGTCTGACCAGTACTGAATTTATCGCCGTGGAATAGTCTGAAAATTGACTGAAAGACTGACTACTAAATTATTTTTTATCCAGACTTGTCAGATGATGTTAAAATCATAATGACCGTCTCATGCTAAAATTCTTTTACTAGAGGTAGAGCAGTTGAATCTTGTTCTTAGGAAAACCAGTCAGGATCAGTTTACGGCTAACATGTCCAGTTAACTGTCAGGACCAGTTTATGGGTAAAATGATTCAAAAGGGCGTAAGTTAGAACAACTTTTTGAATGTGATTTAGATACCCTTAGGATCATTCAGCTAAAGTTTGGTTGCAATTGGTTCAGTAGTTTCAGAGGAGAAGATTTTTTAAAGTTAAAAAACATGATAAACAAATTGTGTAAAATTGTCCTCAAAGGGCAATACTCCTTAAGGGGTCAATTGACAATTAATGTCATATAAACTTACTTGTAGATCTTACTTTGCTGAACATATTTGCTGTTCACAGTTTATCTTTATCATTAATAATATTCAAGATATAACCAAAAACTGCAAAATTTCCTTAAAATTACCAATTTAGTGGCAGCAACCCAACAATGGGTTATTAGATTCATCTGAAAATTTCAGGGCTGATAGAACTTCACCTAATGAACACTTATACCCCTTGTCAGATTTGTTCTAACTGATTTGGTTTTTGAGATATAAGCCAAAAACTGCATTTTACCCCTATGTTCTATTTTTAGCCTTGGCGGCCATGGTTTTTGACGAAACAAAAAATAAAACACAAACTTGATTTTAGATACCTTAAGGATCATACAGCTTAAGTTTGGTTGGAATTGGTTCAGTAGTTTCAGAGGAGAAGATGTTTGAAATAGTTTACACCAGACGGACGACGACGACGGACGACGACGACGACGACGGACGACGACGGACGCCAAGTGATGGGTCAAGCTCACAGTTCCTTCGAAACGATAAGCTAAAAATAAGGGTATAAATCTATTGTAGGCAAACGCAATAAGACGTTGTACGTGATGCCGTGAAAAGGATAGAGATTATACTCCCATTCTTAATTCAAAGTATTGAAAAACATGAAGAAACTGTCTAACAGATATAAAAAAAGCTCTTACATGATACTGCTCATCATTGTCGACTTGCTGACAAAATATAAATTAAATATGTTCAGTTCTTCATAAAAGCTGAAGTACTTGTCTGACTATCGAATGAATAAATATAATGACTAAAGAACAAACGGATGGACAAGTTGATTGCAATATAGCATGTATAGACTCCAGTTGTTAGCGGTTGTTTAAACGAGATTGTGTTTTTTCCTGAACTGTTTAATAAGATGTACTAAAGTTCAGTCACCGATATTATGAGTATAAATATTATGAAGATTCTATGTTACGGTCACATTTTCATAATAGTGTTTTTCTCCTGAAATGTGTATTTTTTTTGCTATAGTTACCAGTAAAATAAAGTTATATGACAGTTGTTTTCCATTCGTTTGATGTGTTTGAGCTTTTATTTTTGCCATTTTATAAGGGACTTTCCGATTTGAATTTTCCTTGGAGTTTGGTAGTTTTGTTATTTTACTTTTTACTAACCATACAAATGGTACAGTAAGGGTTATACTCATTGTTGAAGGTCTACGGTGACCTGTAATTATTCTCATCTTGTTACTTTTGAATTGTACATGGATAGTTGTCTAATCGGCAATTATGTTGCTTATCCTTATTTAAATTTACCTTACTTTTCCTGTACAGATGTTTTAATATTTTTATAAAACTTTTTTATATATACCCGCGACTCTTTGTCGGAGGGTGGCATGTAAATATTTTAGGATTAAACACATTTTTTCTAGAGGTTATTGATGCGTAAACTGAGACGATTAACTCATCAACTGAATAAAAGTCCAAAGGAATTTTATGTAAAGTTTGTGAGTTAATCGCCCCAGTTTGCATATAAATAAACTCTAGAAAAAATGTGTTTAATCCGAAAATGAAACAACCCCTACCTCAAAAACTCATGTTTAATGAGATAATATCCGAAATTGAAGCGTACAAGTAACGGCATAACCATCAGCTTGAGAGTTCTCATTAACATGACGTCATGTTTTGCCTCGACGTTAATGTGCCAAGATCATTCATGAAATTTCGCGGAATTTTATTCAATCATGAATTCATACGTTTTTCCAAACCCTTCTGCATTATTTCTATTTGTAATGGATTTGGACAAGAATAACAATTCTGTAGTGTTGTTGTTTAAATATTTTAATTTCGTAGAACTCAAGGATCCAATGCATTTGTATTTCGCATGATGGGTACCGAAAGTGGTTTCGGCAAGATCGTAAATCGAATTGTAAACCAAGAAAAAAATTCTAACGGACCAATGCTATTTAAGTATTTGAAGATATGCAAATCATATAAGAATTATACAACTGTTATTTCGTTCATTTGAATTCGTTAGTCCTTTCACCTAGCTTATATGGTAATGAAATAAAGAAAATTCTATAGGTACTTCAACTAAATACAAAAGATAATAAAAATCTGAACAAATCCACAAAAGAATAATAGGAACAAGGTAAATATGCTGATCTAAAATGTTGACGTTACAGGTCACTGTCAAATGTTGTTGAAAACAGTTTAAATGTCTGATTGAAATAAGGACAAAGTTACGCCTAAGAATCACCTGTCAAACTCTTCTCGCAGTTCACAAGATAGATCCATTTTAATTTTAGAGGGACAAATTATATAAAAAAGATTTGAATTTAGTTTAAGTTTCGACTTTTTTCAAAATATTGATTTATGAAATTACTAGTTGTTTTCCTTGTAAAACTTAAATAATTCCACAAAAGGGTATAATGTGTCTGTAAGAACCTTTGCGGGACGATTAGTTATTTGGCACCTGGCAATTTTAATTTTGGGTCACAATAAGATTTCGAAAAATTTCTAATTAATTGTTCAATTTTGGCATATTCTTTTTTGATATTTCAGTCAACTAGTTTGGGAATCAAATGAATCAGTCAAGATTTAAAGCAAGTTAATCCCCCCCCCTTCTCCATCCCAAAAAAACCAATATCTATACCGTCACATACTTGTGCCTATCCAAATCCAAGAGCATCGTCAGCTGGTTTTTTTTTGTCGTATATTATTCTTTTTACGGAATTATATAAGTTATAATGACAGATTTGTCAGATATTTTCTGTAATCTGACTTTTCTTTTTTACTGTTAGATACTGTGTGGTTTTCATGTTGTTTGTAGTACCGTTATAACATCAAAATTGTGTGAGAAACCCACACAGGCCTAATAGGGTAATGTGACAGAATTAGGATTTAGCAGCCAAAACTGTGTAAACATACATCACACTAGTCTTTATATTAATGAACAAAACAGTGTGTGTTAGATACTTGACTCTTGTATAGATACTTTATTTATGTGTGCTCTATACTTTTTATAATCATATTCTAAGTTAAAACTCAATCACAGACGAGTCACTACAGTTTTCTGGTTTTCAGAAAGTTTTAACATTTTTGCAGAAATTTATTTATGTACCCTCCATATTTCTTATACTCATATTCAAGATTTAAACACAATCACAGACGAGTCTCTTATTAGAGTTTATCTTATTTTCACAAAGTTTTAACATTTAGGCGATGTTTTAAAAGTATACATACAAGAGACAAGTATTCAAATATCTATTTTGTTGTACACGCTTATGACAAGTTTAATGTGAAGTGGATAGTTCTTCCTGGTACTAAAACAGTAATTGGAAATAGTCAACCCAACTTGAACCATGACAGGTACATCGTAAATTAATCATTAAATTGTATTTGAAGTTGATTTTGATAGTGATAATTATAGCTGCGCGCGTCATTATACCGTATCCTTGTTTCTTTGAATAAATGAGATCGAAATTTGAGTCAGACTTTTCTGACTAATTAAAGTACGATGTACAGTTCCATTAAGCACATACCGTCATAATTCCTGACAAACCACTTTGATCCAGAGAAGAACGGTCTTTGACGATGTGTCCTAAAATTTCGTGCGAAGTAGCTAGAGAAGCTAGATATACTATTTTAAAGTACTACGATATTTAATGTTTTCTCTCAATGAAAGTAATGACCTTTTTACAACTTTTTTTATATAATAAGTATAACTATTTAGATCTGAGCGTCACTGATGAGTCTTATGAAGACGAAACGCGCGTCTGGCGTATTGAATTATAATCCTGGTACCTTTGTTAACGTTTTACACCACTGGGTCGATGCCACTGTTGGTGGACGTTTCGTCCCCGAGGGTATCACCAGCCCAATAGTCAGCACTTCGGTGTTGAAACTAATATCAATTATATGGTCATTTTAGTAAATTTCCTTTTAAATTTTTCGTAAAACTAAGGATTTTCTTATCCAAGGAATAGATTACCTTAGCCGTATTTGGCACAACTCTTTGGAATTTTGGGTCCTCAATGCTCTTCAACTTTGTACTTGTTTGGCTTTATAACTATTTAGATCTGAGCGTCACTGATGAGTCTTATGAAGACGAAATGCGCGTCTGGCGTATTGAATTATAATCCTGGTACCTTTGATAACTAATTATATCTAACTTTTCAAAGACTTAGATTTCAACTCACCCCAGGTAAAGCTGACTTAGTTGAATGAATTTGGTATCATTGTATGTGTTTTTGGTCACAAAGCTCTTCAACTGTTTCGATTATTATACATCCTTGACTTTCAAATATTCGGCTTTAAGCTTTCTTGATGAAGTTAAATCAAGACAAGCACTTCGAACGCTGAAATTTATAAAGAGTTGTTTTCATTTTTTCAACTCAATCATTTTTCTCTCAAGAGATGTCTTTGCTCCTCCCAATCGGTTAACGAATTTAAAACATCGGTAAACTTTTGTCGCCTTACTTTGGTAGACAACAACAAAGTGGTGTTTTAATGTGATGTTTTATATGCATTTCAACGTGATATGAATGATTATATATGTACTTTAAGAACTGATAAGGCAAAATAAAAAAGGAGAACTCTTAAGGCAAAATAAATAAAAAGGATCATTACAACTTATGTTTTAAAGTTTCCCTTGATCTGAGATAATATTCTGTAAAATATAATGTCACCTGCGTCTCGCGAAATCGGCTTATCAAGAGGTAATGTTAACAGTCATGAATGGCAATTTTATATATTTCTTTGACACTTCATTTGCAGTATCTGTCTCGAATATCACATATTATGGATAAAACACTGTTTCAAGTATTTTCGAGTTAGCAATGTCCATTTTTTCGCACTTTCGCTTGTTAAATAAAGTAGCTTTCCCGTTTGTCGTCACGTTCCATGTGTCAAAATCAATGTTTATTCTGCAAGCCATATTCCTTGTTCCTTGTCAATCAAACTATCCAGCTTCTTGTTCATCTTCAATTGTCGTTATATTAGCAGGAACAACAGAGTTCTTGATGAAGGTAAACCCAGAAATGCACCTGGGACGTATGCAATTTATTATGTGTTATTTATATTTTTAAAATGTTTAATCAAAAACGAATGTCAACTTTTACTCATTGCTAAAATCATATCCAGTTCTATTTATTTAACGTAAGTACAATGTATATCATATTATCTATAGAATGATTGTATAAAATCTGAGCCTAAAACATAGGCATGGCAAAATGTGTAGCTCCAAGGAGTTCTTTACGGACAGACATGAATTTACTGCATATGTCAATTAATTTATTGATGATCGAAATATTTATGAATTTTGTATGCTTTCAAATCATCGTTTGGTAATTTGAAGACGTTAACTGTTTCATTAAAGCAAAGGTTCGATAACTGTTTTAATTACCTTTTGGAAACTTTCATGCGAAGAGATATATAATCAACTTTCATATATATGTATATATAGGAGCAGGGGCTCGAATCCTTTCCTATTGTCTTTTTTATACCAAATATAGTTAAAATTTCTATTTAGTGAAGAGTCAATTTAATTCACGTAGCTTTTCCTCAAAATATGGGGCTCGTCTAGGGTTGGAAAACATTTGCTTTGTGTACAAATTTAATAGTTACATTGTAGCTATCTTTAGCTGCAGTATAAAACACAATATTAAATCAATGCCAGAAAAAAACAAACTGTTTGTAATCAGCACGAAACTGTCATGGCATTGTAAAGCTCGCCCTTCCTAAAGCTTAAGCCTCATATAAAACAAATCATATTTTTCTGTCATAGACTTGATATTGTATATGTACAGATATGTAAAGTTATTTTAACGTCCCACGATTCACACCAATTAAATACATGTACTTGTAGATACATTTACCAAGAATTATGTTTAATGGGAAAATGCGTCATCTTGATTTTCATAGTGTAAATATTAAAATAGTTCACGTTCTCTGTATGTAAAGAAAAAACCCAAGGAAAATACCAATTGAAATATCCTATTTAAAACATTTAGAAGAAAATCTACTTTGTTTAAAATAAAACTACTTTATCTGTTCCTGTGTAATGTTATAGGTGTCAGTTTGAGTAAATGTTGGTTGATGTATCAAACAGTTATTTATTAAAACTTAAATTTGCGATTGGAAGGGAAGAGAAACATTGATATGATGGCCAAATCATATTCTAATCATGATTGGAATACTTCAACAAAAACCGGTTTTGATGAAAATCAAACGTATGAACCGTTGAAGCCGCAGCACTTTGAAACATCGAATTACAGGTATGATACCTTGCAAAACATTCAAAATGCAGAACAAATTTATAAAAACTCGACTAATAGAAACAGGGAACAAGATGATTGTATGATGGAGCAGAAACAAACTTATCAAAGCTTGACTATTGAACGTGGACTTACTCAGAACATATATGATTCCACACAGTGTCAGGGCGACGCAGAATACATGTATGTGTCAGAAAATTGTGTGAATTCAGGACCAACATCAAGAAGCTACAATCATAATACTTATTGTGATGCTTATCATATTACAGATGTTAAGCAAGATGATTATTATAGCGAACTGCAAACCCAGACTTCTTGTGATTCTAAATTATATGAGAGTGTAGATGAGAAGCAACTGAATCTCACTCAAAGCATTTTAACCCGTAAAAATGCCGCTAGCAGTTGCAAAAATCCGACAATTTCCGATAGTCAGCGAGGAAAACGGTTGGCATGTGTTTTCTTTGTTCTTCTTCTTGTAAGTGCCATAGCGGTTGCAGCTGCTTTTTTGTTGACGAAGATCAATACTGAGGATCCAGACAGGCAAAACATTACGGAGAAGGGTATTTGTTCTTTTTGATAATATATCTGTTTACCACTAAAATATTAGTTGCATACTCGTTTTTTTTATTAATTAGTTCATACTGAATTGAATCAGGATTTGGTAAGTTTCTAACATATGGTATCATAGTTTGAACTTGATTAGGAACAATTTGCTTAAAAATTTGTAATTTCTCTTTCGGATCGCGTAAAACGCGTCAAAATCATTAACGCATAAATTTAACTCCACAGAGAAGCAGCCAATACTATTTGAAGTGTATTGTTTAACTAAGTCGGTGATCGAACCAAGACGTTCAGGCCTCGCAGTGAGCACGCTACCGCTAGTATCTCAACCAGGGATTATAAGGATTGTTTAAAATAGATTTATTCCCCAGAATAGCAGCTGTAGTTAGACTTGATTTCTAGGATACCTTAACGTTAGGTTAATTCTGTTATTCTTCATTGTTTAAAGCATACATGTATGATTAAATGGTCACTTATCACTATCAGTATTCTACTAGTAGATATTCATGATGATTCATTGTCATGTACATGATCGATATTACATAACCTGGCTGCATTATTACATGGGATCTGTAGAAAAGTCAAGAATCTTAATAATTAACAAGATATAGGATATACCCTGACACTAGACATAAATGAGGCAGGAAGATAAATTGAGATTTCCTTGACATTCATAAACTTGTCAATTATATCATTGTATATGATCGGAAACGACTTTGTGTCAAACTTAGTTATGAACATTTAATTGTTCTTTTTGTGTGTTCGGGTGAGATAATATTTTTCCAGTTAAGGCAAGTGACATGTTAAAGAGCAAAAATTGAAAAAGGCATAGTAGTGTTATTTTAAAGACATTTCAAGATCTGAATTCGAATCGAGCAAACAAATAAGAAATGAATGTAAATAAACTCAAATATACAAATTTTAAAAGTCTGTACAACAGACGCGCATTTCAAAAGACCCATCAGTGACGCTAGAATCAAGTTAACAGGCCAAAATAACGAACGAAATCAAAGAGCAAATTATGACAACATGAGTTAAGAATATTTAATGGTCGGCTCTAAAAATATTTTATCAACAGTCGACAGTAATTATGCTGGATTATTGAAACTTTGAATAAGTGATTAAGAATTTTGCTTATCAATGAAACAGTACGTTTAAAAAAGTACGATATTATAAATCGACATTATTCAAAAGGAGTTTTTTGTGATTAAGGACACATTGGATATTTATGAAAATAATAATTGATATTTTCTGGAAATATATTTTTTGAAATGTATATTATAAAACACATACATATGTAGTCGGGTGATGAAAAAGTTGGAATTCGATATATAGGAGCTATATTGACGACATTTAAAATAAAATAAGCACATGTAAAACATGACGATAATACCTATCAGAATCGTATGCACTCCAAGCAAGTTTCGCGTTTTACAAAAGGTTGTATGACTTGTCACTTCACTAAAGTCTTATACCCTATCCAACTATAAACATATTACTGGTCATTCAGTGTAACTCGTAAGAACTTAATTGAAACGTACGCCAGATACACTGACAGTACAATACTTTTGTATTTTGTATTAGACGGAATCGAGCATGCACATCGCAAACAAAAATTTAATGAAGTTACTATACGTCAGTATTCTTTATTTAATTTCTGTTCATTTAAAGTAGAGGGTAAATAATGCACAAACATCAAAAATCAATAGCACTAATAGTAAGCCCTAAATATATATGTATCAAATGATGGACCACACTAATAATGACTTTCCTACTTCTAATTGTAGTGTTGAATAACACATCAGTATGTGAGTGGGCCACATGGTCTTCCTGGACAGAATGCAGTGTTTCATGTGGAAATGGTACACACTATAGAGAAAGACACCAAGATGGAAAACTACTAACATGTAATGGTAAAGCTGAAAATGACACAAGAACGTGCACTTATAAATTGTGCCAAGGTACATGTAGTTAACATGATTAACTTGCTTCATTAGAAATAATTTATTGCAATTCGTTTTTAACGACAAATCGTATTGGTCATCTTCATATATTTTGAGGGTGTTTATTTCACAGTCTCCCGGTTTCGAATTAAGGTAAGACGCCATTCGAATTCCGAAATTTATAGGTATTTGATTTTTTTCAACATAAACCAATTAGTCACATTTTCCATTTTATTTTGAATCTGTTGATTAGTTGTCTCCTGTCCAATCATACCACATGTACATCTCCTTATTAGATATAAACATACAAAAACATAAAATTCGTTTCGTTCGTAAGTGCATTGCCCCAGTTTACTCATCAATTACCTCTAGACAAAATGTGGTTTAAGTTGGAACTATATATATAGGAGCTATATTGACGACATTTAATATAATATTAGTCCATTGAAAACATGACGTTTATGCCTATCACATGCACTCAAAACATGGCCTGCTTTTCATATATGTAAATATTCATGTATCAAATGATGGATTACACTTATAATGACTTTCCTACTCCTTACTTTAGTGTTCAATAAGCGAATAGCTAATAGTAAGCCCTAAATATATATGTATCAAATGATGGACCACACTAATAATGACTTTCCTACTTCTAATTGTAGTGTTGAATAACACATCAGTATGCGAGTGGGACACATGGTCTTCCTGGACAGAATGCAGTGTTTTATGTGGAATTGGTACACAATATAGAGAAAGACAACAAAATAGAAGAATACAAACATGTAATGGTAAAGCTGATAATGACACAAGAACATGCACTAGTAAACATTGCCAAGGTACATGTAAAATTCAACATGCTTAAGTTGTTTCATTATAAATAATCTAAGGCGATTAGTGTTTAACGATACATTTTATTGATCGTATACATATATATTGAGGGTGTTTATTTTACAGTTTGTGTACAGTCTGTCTGTCACGAAGGCAAGCCGCCATTTGAATTCTGAAATTTTTGGGTATGTGATTACCTTCAAAATTAACCAAGGAGTCACTTTTTACATGAAAAACAACTTTTGTTAATATTTATATCATGTAGACCAAAACCTAAAAATGTCTGGAGTTTACGTTTTATGCCGAGAGTGTTCCTATGACGTCACAATAATTAGAAAGTTTGGAGGATTTTTTTATTTATGACAATTTGAAGCCAAAAAAATTAAATGGAACGTTTCGTCGAAGTTGCATTAGCTCAATTACTGGAGATAATCGTATTGCATTGCAAGCTTGGCCTACGTAAAACATGGTTTTACTGTCGCAAATAACAGTTTATCCATCTCCGCTACGCGTCGTTAGGTTAACTCAATTTGCGACAGAGTTTTACGAAGGCCAAGCTTAAAATAAAATACAGGTATCTCATAAATAATAAGGCATACATATAAATAAACCTGACAAAAAGATTTCCATACTATCATATACAGCTTTTTCGAGATAGTGATGTGAATTAAAGGGACATTTTTGAAAGGTAAACAGCCTGCATGATGGTTGAATGTTGATTGCATTGTTAACATTCAATATCTCACTCATATTCATTATAATAGAACACACGGAATAAATTGCAGATATGTTTGTTTGTCATTAAATATGAAAAGCATATATTTGGCAAATTGGAAACCAATTCTTATAAACACTTTTATAAAAAGGTAGATAGGAAATATATCCTGAACTGTTACTTTTCGAACGGTTGTTAATCATGATCTTTAAGATGCAAAGAACATGACATTCTTCAAACACTTGGACGGTACTTAACGTTTATTCACTTGCAACAATCTAAACCAGTTATGCAAAAACATAAGCATTTGCGCACCACTCTTTTACGATTTGGCTATACTGAAGGTTCTTTTTTGATTTGATCAGCTCCTTGACGTGTGTATATTTCAAAATTTTGAACATGTTGGCCTCTTGTATCACTGAAGAGACATTAATTGTCGAAATACAAATCTGGTGCAGTAAAATTGGTATTGTTTATGTTTTTACTAAAACTTGGTCAATACCTCTGCTGTGGACTGTTAGTCCCCAAGGTTATCACTAGCCAGCTAGCAAGTACTGCAGTATTCGCATTAGAAAACGGATACCCTTTGATTGAAATTACCGTTATAAATTTTGGAAACTACCTTAAGAATTATATTTTCTTTATTCAAAGCTCTGATTTCTTGTTCAAAATTAGCTATACTGCAGTCCTTTTGTTTTCGTTTGATCAGCTCTTCGATAATTGTATTAGGTTTTGGAATTTTTTAAATATTTTAGCCTCCAGCATCACTGAATATTCATTATTTGTTAAAATACGCATCTGCTGCAATAAAAATGGTACAGTAAATGGTAATTTTACCACAGGATCGATACTTCTACTAATGGACTGTGAGTTCCCAATTGTATAACCATCCCAATAGCAAGTACCTCGGTACTGACAAGAAATTAAGGATATAGTTTGATTAAAGTTTCCTGTTTTAAAATTTGGAAGTTATATTAAATTAAGGAATATATCTCACTTCTCTGATTCCTTGACCGGATTTGGCTATAGGTTATGTCCTTTTTTGTTTGTATCTTTTTTCATTTGTATTAGGTTTTGGAATTTTGAATATTTTGGCCTCAATCGTCACTGACGAGTCAAAATGTTCATCTTGTTCAGTAAAACAGGTACCGTTAATGTTATGACAAGAATTGCACATAATTTTTAGCAGCAATAAAACTGTAATTAGCAATGATTAGTTTATGATTTTAATAATTGTTTTATCAATCAAATGCAAAATCTTCATGTATCAAAAACATTTACAGAAAAATTATTTTTTCAAACTAATTTTGACAGTCATGTTTGGGTCATTTTGGTTTTTCCATGTTTCATAAATGTTTATTTTGTAAATTAATACCCACACATTAGATATTTTCTTAAACTGTAATAATCAATAATATATCAGTATGTGAGAGGGACACAAGAACCGTTGCTAGATATATGGTTAATCAAGAAATGCATGTCAAGGGCAGCACAAATCGGACGTATGGCAGTTATGTTGCTCACACAATTTGCACAAAACTGTTCGCTGTAAGTTGCCATCAAGGAAGATAATAGACGTCATCTCGTCCTAATGGCCCTGAGCATTTCGTACTTATAAAACTGATCATTTTTCTATGAATATTAATCGTTTATTGATTAACCTTATTTTCTAAAAGTATTATCAATGGAAAACCGGTTAGTAGATCACTTCTCAACATCCGGTTTATGTTTCTTATTTTGTTATTACAGATATAGATGTTTGTGTATAGTAAATGTATAGGTTAATTATATATATATAGTATATATATATATATATATATATTTATATCGATAAGTACGTCTTAACAAGTGACAACTCTACGACAGATCCATCTATTGGATCACCAGTGAAGGTGATACATGGCTGAAAACACATATTATATTCATAATTACTCTAAATATCAGCACAACAATGTTAAATCTGCAAATTTGCGGAAGCAAATGTTTGTTCTTCCCTCGCCGGGATTCGAACTCATGCTATTGGGATATGTCTCGATATCCCAATAGCATGAGTTCGAATCCCGGCGAGGGAAGAACAAAAATTTGACTTCGCAAATTTACAGATTTAACATTGTTGTGCTGATATATATTATTATGTATATAATGTCTAAAAATAGCAAAATAACATTCAATCTCTCTAGGCGTTGATCAGTTTGAAAATAAACTGATGCAATTACTAAATTAAATTATATAAAATGCCTAAGAATATAAATTTAACACGCTAATGAGTGTTATGAAAATAGTTGTATCTGAGTTTACCTGGATGGCTGCACGCGCGTGATGACGCTAATTTGTTTAGCGAAATATTGCGTGAATATATAAAATATAACAACTATTAGCGTGTTAGAGTTACATTCTTAGGCATTTATATATAACCACGAAAAGATAACAATTCAATTTATGCATGTTCAAGAAATTGCGTAATATAATTTTTCCAATGCCTCGTTCATGTCACTTAGGCGTCTCGTTACTTTTGTAAAGTTCTCAAATTAGTACCCACACTTTAAAGTCGATCTCGATTAATATCATATATTGGTCGGCTTTGAAAAAATGTAAAATAACAAAAATGCCGAACTCCAAGAAAACTCAAATCTGAAAGTCCTATATCAAATGGCACAATCAAAAGCTCAAACACATCAAACGAATGGAAAACCACTGTCAAAGTCCTGACTTGGTACAAAACGATGATTCCTTGCCGACTGTTGACTGTGGAGCTAACAGGCTAATATTCAAAATCAGTATGTCGGTCTCTTGTAAAGCAGTACTTTGTCCCAGATATAAGTTTTTGCAAATGTTATTCAAATGTAATTACTGCCGATTGGTGTTCAGAATCTATCCAAAATAATTTACAGTTTCGTAAACAGTGGTTTAAGAGTTGAGAACAATAAGTGTTTCTTTTCTAATTATGTGCATTACGTATACCAAATCAAAGTATTTTTTCCGTCCATTGGAGTTCAATAAAAGAGGGACGAAAGATACCAGAGGGACAGCCAAACTCATAAATCGAAAACAAACTGACAACGCCATGGCCAAAAATAAAAAGACAAACAGACAAATAATAGTACAGATGACACAACATAGAAAACTAAAGACTAAGCAACACGAACCCCACCAAATACTGGGGGTGATCTCAGGTGCTCCGGAAGGGTAAGCAGATCCTACTCCACATTTGGCACCCGTCGTGTTGCTTGTGTTATTACAAATCCGGTAAATAGTCTAATTCGGTAAGTCACATAAAACTACACAATGCAGAATGTAGTAATATGCATATTTTCAATATTTCTAATATTTTGTTTTATTTTATAATTTCTCATTCTTATATAGATTTATTGCAGTTATAGGGGAATAAAACTTTAACGTATCAATACACAATTATTCTGATTGAATTATGGCCTTGCATAAAATGTATTACTATAAAACACTATACATGAATGTTTACGATATATTTAAATCATTTTGAATGTATTATTTTTGTCCTAGATAGCGGACGACCGCTGGACATAAGGTTCGACTCATCTACTCTAAATGCGAACCGGTATTTATCAAGAGACAACAGAATTCTGAGCAACCAGTGGTCTAGGCAAACACAAAAAGGTTCTCCTGATAGAGGGGCACTACAAAAGTATAGTGGAGTCATTGCAGACCAGTGTTTTGGAAACGGAAAGAAAATATATTACCGTGTTTTCTATAACTATATATTGGAAACTGTTTTGTCGGGCACTAATCTTATTTTAGAAGTAGGTCTTTCACAGCGTGACGAAATTGATCATGATGATTTTGTTGGACAGAAACAGAGATATGGTTGGTCATTTGCTCTTGCCAAATGCGGGCCGTCATACAAAGGTATTTGTTTCAGGGCAAAACATCTGGGAAATTTAACAACTAATGAATTTTTCAGTGGGAACAGTGTAGGCTTGCAGAAAAATGGTACATTTGAATTACTTATAGACAGAGAGCACAATAAGTTTTCATTGAAAAATTCAAATACACATAAACCTGCTACTTCATTTGAAAATGTTGCCTCGAACAAAAATCTTTGTCCCGTATTCGGAGTTCATAATATACGAAAAGTTAATGTTCAACTCATGATCTTAGAAAGTAGAGATGTAACACAAGAACAGTTCGAACTATAAATCAAAGAGAGGGTGAGATAATGGAGGGGGGAAGAGAGAGAGAAAATGTTCTTGCGTATTTTTCATGAATTAACATGATATAGTTTAATGAGAAGGGAATAAACTATTCTATATTTACTATTGCAGTTTTCATAATTTTATGCGTATACGAATAAGATAAGAAAAGAAAAGAAAACAAGTTATCAAATCAATACATACAAAATAAAGACTGAGCAACACGAACCTTATAAAAAATTGCAGGTCTAGGTGATTAGTGGTGCTCCGTAAGGGTAAAACGTTCCTGGTCTTCTAGGGCACCCGTCATGTTGTTAATAGTAAGTACAAATTTGGTGATACAGTAAGGCTCATTCGATGATGTAATAATCGAGAAAAAGAGGACGAGATAGTGGTTACGACATGGGAACAAATCCGTATTTTATAACAAAATAACTAATCGTGACGGCGTCTGTAACACATTCAAATGGATCAATTCAGCTATTAACCTTTTGATTCAATAGCTTTTCCTTGTAAGCAGCAACCATCTATCCAGGAAATCATGATGGGAAACCGAGCTCTGGAATATATCGTAGCAACTGGGATATATATTTTCCAAATGCAGGTGCTGTTGGAATTTGCTACTTAGGAGTTGAATGCTTACAATTAGGAAGCAGAAATTATCCCGTTTACCTAAACAATTTTATCTACGCCGACCCTCATTGTCCAGTTCGGCGTACGTCAAGATACAAGGCAGAAATAAAAAGGTCATTATTGGTATTCCTTATATTTCAACTTCGATTGGTTAGAAGCGTTGCACGTTAAGTTAAAAGGTAGTGCAAAATTCATTTCACTCTTCTGGGAAGCTCCTTTATGAAGTCTGTATCATAATAAATTAAAGACAAAGTCAAAAAGAGGAGAAACGCCTTCGGTTACCGTAGGAATGTCAATTGTCTGTTAAAAACAAAACCTCCAAACGTAACAAATATATTGTGAATAAAAAAAGTCAAGCATCTTGATGATGTTTGAATCAGAGTGGGGTTTACAAAACAATTGATGTCCCTTATTAAAACAAGAAATATATATCTATGTTGGCGTTTGTTTGGTTTTGGTTTTTTTTTTATTTTGTTTTGTTTTTGGTTTTTTTCTTGTGAAACAAAATTTGTTATACTATACTATTTCATATGCAAGTGGAAAGACACCCATATTGTATGTACTCTAACAAATCTTTGTAATTTTTTAGTATCCACTTCTAATTCAATAAGCCCCTAGAGTAGGAGTTCCTCAATTTTAAGTGTCATTGGAGTATATGTTGAGTTCAACCTCAAGTTCTAAATCGTCATGCGTCTAAAATGTTGTGGAAAATTTAAAAGAAACTATTAAGATCTGCTACTAACACAAGATTCGGAAAATAAATATAGTATAGAATTATTCTGACAAAATTTTAAGATTTTGATAGTAATTTTCTAGAGGTTTCAGATATATATTACTATAAAAACTGGTAGAAACGGTCTAGATCTTTAAAAAGAATTTTCAAAAGGTGGTTGGTCATGCAGATTGTTACACTAACATTTCTGTAAAAGTGAGGGATATGAGGGCTTGACTGGTCAAAATTTTAAGTAATAAGACAATCATGTAATAAACGAACGGTCTGTAAAAACCTGTCAAAGAATATCACTGATATGTTTCTTACATGAGAAGGGAATAAACTATTTTATATTTACTATTGCAGTTTTCATGATTATCTGCGTATACGAATAAGAAAGGAAAGAAAAGAAACCAAGTTATCAAATCAATACATACAAAATAAAGACTGAGCAACACGAAACCTATAAAGAATTGCAGGTCTGAGGAGATTAGTGTAACAAACGAAATGTCTGTAAAAACCTTTCAAAGTATATCACTGATATGTTTCTTACATGGCCTGAATGCGTTGTAACTTTCATTTTCGATTTCCACATTTCCACAATTTTTACATTTGTCTAATACATTAATGTAATGCATAAAATAATCATAGGCATTTACAAAATTTAGGTCAGTATACTTGACCACACGAACCAAATACAACCGACTCATCCGTTACAAAAACAATGAACAACACATGGTCACGATAACCTGAATAGTTACAGTCGCGAAATATTGGTATATATTAACAGTTTTCCACACACACACACACACACACACACACACACACACACACCAATTATTTTGCCTTTTTAAAACCATGTTTCGTTTAAGATAAAGTAGACTATAGAAACATTTACGGTACATTGATAAATTGATCCCTCGAAAATTGCACGGCGTTTCGTTTGCAAATCTTTAAAAAGTCAACAGGAAAAATGGTTTCCGATTCAGAGTTGTATGTTTTTTTTTTCTAATTTATAGTAAACATATCAGCACACTTTGCTTTTACCTGTGAGGATTTGTTTTGATTTATTTCCGCAGTTTTGGTAGTGTTGGATTCGATTTTATAAAAATATGTATTTTGCAATGGGGTATCTAAATTGACTAATCATAGATACCAGAATCAAAATCGTGTACAGCAATCTTAATAAAATACAGATCATGTATCCAAGTTACGCTTACAAGGATCTGACAACACTCTGTTTTATTTTCTGTTCTGGTAATTATAACATCAGCCAATAAGAATTCAGCCTTCAAATTTTTGTAGGTGTGTATGAATCCGATAAAACTAGAGAATCCCGAAAGGTCTTTAAAACAGAGAGTAGAACGGAGCGTTTTCAGATCATTGCAAGCATAGATTGGTCACAGGATCTTTATTTTAATCAGATTGCGTGTACAGACGCGTGTTTCGTCTACAAAAGACTCACCAGTGACGCTCGTATCAAAACAGTTTAAAAGGCCAAATAAAGTACGAAGTTGAAGAGCATTGAGGACTCAAAATTCCGAAAGGTTTTGCCAAATAAAGCTGAATCAGAAGTAATATAATCCTGGGGATAGAAAATAATGAATAAGGTCATAACTGATTCAAAATTCAAACTTTGAACTTCATCACTACTTTTACCTAAAGACAATTGGTTGCATTAGTTTGAACCCATATTTAACTCTTCCAAAAAAAGGTGTAATTTTATTATGATGTTATGGCGCAATGTTTTATCCTATAATCATGATAATATAAAAAACAAATAGGCAAACTTTGCTATCGTATTTCGACAATGATAAGATACGCTAATGCCAATAAATATTAAAATTTGAGAGCATAAAATTCGGCAAATACAGAAGCCACTTGCTGAACGTTTACCCTAGATAACTGACATTCCATCAGCAGTGTTTTCAATCCATATGACTGGGGGGAAATATGATAGCATGCTTTTGTGCTCACAACAAGCATTTCTTGAATGGCCTTTTTCGAGTACTCTTGTGTCGTTTTAAATTGATTTATATTTAAGGAACACTGGAAACATAAATATAAACCATCTGACCAATTAATATATGTTATATGGTTCGCTACTGACCTCCTACGGATCCATAGAGGGTTAGTAAAATCCATAGGGTGTGAGGCCGAAGGCCGAATCTCCTATGTATTTTACTCACCCTCTATGGTCCGTAGGGGGTCAGTAATGAACCGTATAACGAATTTATTGCACGCGGGACTTTTCCTGCCGAGTTTTGTAGAAAAATAAACAATGAAATACAACAACATCAATAGATGACGTCACCATTAACAGTAGACGTGACGTCATGAATCCCCTATGAAATTTACTACCCCCTACGGATTCATAGGGGGTCACCACGTGACGGCGTTAAACCAATCACAACGTCATAATTTACCCGTGGTGCGATAATTTTTCTTGGAGGTATGTATATAATATATTTTCATCTAGTGATCAAACAATGTGCGGCTATCGTTTTAAAGTTTCTTTTACTTAAATAGAAATATAGAAATTAAAATCGCATGGTAAGGTTTTAAAAGAGGGACGAAAGATACCAGAGGGACAGTCAAACTCATAGATCGAAAACAAACTGACAACGCCATGGCAAAAAATAAAAAGACAAACAGACAAATAATAGTACAGATGACACAACATAGAAAACTAAAGACTAAGCAACACGAACCCCACCAAAAACTGGGGGTGATCTCAGGTGCTCCGGAAGGGTAAGCAGATCCTGCTCCACATGTTTTAAGTCCTTTAATAACTGACCTGGCTCTATTCATCCACGTGTGAAGATCCTGCACTGCTGATCATATTTGTTCTAAATTGGTTCCCTCTATTTAGTAAAGTTTATGCATGAAGCACAAATATGGGTAAACGTATTCATTTTAGAAATCGACTGACAAATTAAACCATGTAAACTTTGTTGCAGGTAACGTTTTGCTGAATATATTTTCTTTAACTGTTTTGTCTTTCTTCTACTATAGTTTCTTCAAAGTTAGGTAAAACTTGTCATTCATAAGCCTTTTAAGTTTACTACTTGAAGGAGCTGTCGGAGTTCGACTTTTGGTTTAAAAAAACGGAAGGTAGATATTGCCATTTGAAAAGGTTATATTCCTTCAGATTTTATCTATTTAAAAAGGTTTACAAGATTTCTAAAAACAACGCTAGTATCAACCTTCCTTGTGTTCTATTTTAGTTTTATTACAATGTTGGTTGACAGGCGGGATCATTGGACATGTTTTCAACGGTTAAGTGTTGTCTATCAACAAGCCTTGTTTCATCTACAACTTCAGAAATATTAAAAGTTACTGTAGTAAAACTTACACGCGTGCTGTTATCCTTAAGTCTAAAGAAAGTGTTGTAAGCAAATGCATATTTCATAATATATTTCTTAATTCATAGCCAGTTGCATATACTTTATTACACAATGATAACCCATAAACAAGTGTGGTTAACCCTTTCTTGATTTCTGTTGCATTGACACATTTATTCATTTCCCTTTTCTGTATATAAATGAACATTCCAACAATAGAAATGTTGCTATTTTATTAATTAATTAACATTATATGTGCGCAATAACAAGTTGGTAATGTTCAATTTTCAAAGTTTAACGTGATGGAAGTTCAAATACAATATTGTACCACGGATCGATAATAGTAACCTAGGGAGCAACCATTCAACTTCAAGGGGGGGGGGGGGGGGGGGGTATGGTTTTTTGTCTGAGTCAGAACATTTTTTTTTTTTTCGACTCTATCAATCAAATTATTTTTTTTTCATAATTTAACACTATAAAGTATGGGGAAATTCTGGATTCATATTATTTTGTTTTGTCATCTGCTTGACCACAATATTTTTTTGTTAAAATGGGGATCAGAATATTTTTTTAGGCATAACACCCCCACCCCCTTGAAGTTAAATGGTCGTTCCCTTACGGTTTGCTATACATCTATGAAATAAACTTCACGGATATCTTAATAATGGTCATCGAACATAAAAGGGGGGCATCCGCTATACCATCTATTATAACAATTAACAAACAGCAACATCTATGAAATGAACTTCACGGATATCTTAATAATGGTCATCGATCATAAAAAAGGGGGGGGGGCATCCGCTCGATTACCGTGGGCAGTTTTGTGGACTGATTATGCATTTCCGTCTTTTGATACTTCGGCTTACTCGCATGGAGATTTTTGCCAATATCTACCAGGCGAAAAAAATATATTTCAAATCCCACCGATTTCAATTCTACTGGATAGTATAATTTAAAGCAGTATTTTTTTTAACTCCGCTTATCAATGAAAGCGTACAACTTTCAAATGTGATGTCAATGTTATGTAAATGTGATGTAAATTAAATTAGTTTAAAGCGACACAACTCAAAGTGTCTCATCTGTTATAAATAAGACCGACACACGAAAGAATATGTTGTATTCAATATAAACATGATAAAGGAAGTTTACTATCGAAATCCCTGGAAATCTAAAACAACATAGGCCCATGTACATAAAAAAGATACATTAAAAAATCATGAACTAATTACATTACTACTTTTGGTCAAAATCATTTATAACAAAAGCACAGTCAAGTTATATGGAGTACCGTCTCAAGTTCTCTTTTATAAAAATTGCACATAACTTTAATAAGCTGTAAAACTGTATTTAGTTAATGATTTTTTTACATATTTTTTCTGATAAATCAAATAAATGCGTACAGGGTATGAAAAAGATGTGCAGAAAACACGTCAAAATTAGTCTTTTAGACACAGTTGTCTGAATTTGAAAGTCATATGGCGTTTTGATTTTCATATTGATCAAACTTTTTTTTTTTTTACTTACTAATAAAATGTAGGTGTATTTAACAGTTTAAGCAGACCTTAACTTTCAATAAAAAATCAATGGTTTCGTTTACTTTTATCTTTATTTATAATTTTTCATGCAAAAATTAACTGGGATTTCCCGCATTATACTAGTCATACATGTAACAGGTTCTTCTAATGATGGCATCTTTGTCACAGTAATTGCTTCCTTTTGGTTCATTATCTGTTAACCCAAAACCATATACATTTAATTGAAGATAGGTCATTTTGTAAATTAGAGAAATAATAGACCACTTTATAGTTCGTTGCATTTCCGGCAAAAACTTTGGTTTAAATGAACATCATTCGTGCGTTTAGGGGCATCGTCACTTCCTTCCCATGTTGAGCGAGCGGTTGAAAAAAATATAATGCTTTATTGCACGAATTATTCTGCAGATTAAATTCTTATAATTGATAATCAGCACTGCTGTCATTAGGGCATTGTGATTAAATACCTACAGAACAAACTTTATTTCTAGTTTATCCTGCATAATGACGATCATGCACGAAGACGTTTGATGAACATTAATAGTGCAGGGATACAGACGGTCCCCTCTATTGGTAAATGACATTGTACGGGCGCGCATAATTGACGAACTTTTCCAGTGAAGGACATAACTCGAAAGTCGTCTAATATATCGAAGAGTTATTTGTTAAACCGTTCTGCATTAAAAAAAAAACATGTGTTCTACATGTAGCAAGACGATTACATAGGTGCATGTAGTGTAAATTGTCCTTACATCTACCTGTTTACAGTCTTACGTGCAATACAATATTATTAAATCTTAAGAAAAGTGATCTTAACTGAATTTTGGTAACATTTATGTACTGAGAATTTGAACAAGAGTGCACACGCTGAAATATTTGACCTGATTTACTGATCATGATTGATTTATGTTAAAAGTCTTAACGAAAAAGGTTTTACAAGTATATCATAAAATTAATATTACCAATAATTCCATGTAAATATGTAAATGAGGTAAAATTCAGATAAATTACTTCAGATAGACATGTGCATGTGCGCCTTAAAATCCTTTCATACACCAAATACAGTTAACCAATTTATTTATAGTATCAGAGAAACAGTCATAACAAAGAAATCTAAACTTTGACCAATGAACCACCTAAATGAAATCAAGACCAAAAAAGTAAAAAAGCTATACGAACATGTCAGACAGCTGAAATGTACAACATACAATCATTTCAAACGCTAAATATAGTTGACCTAATGTTTATAGTATTTGAGTCGCATACTTAATCATGCAAAAAAACATTGATCAATGAAAAATGAAAATGAGGTCAAAGTCATATGAACTCTGCCTGACACCTTGCAATCATTCCTTACCGTGATTAAATAAAGTGCATTCATTGCATATGGTATTTGAGAAATATATCAAAAACGGATTTAACCTTAAAAACTCAACTTTGACCAATGAACAGCAATTATATAGTCGCCCTACTGCTTATAGTTTTTGAAATACAGAAAACCTTAATCACTTATCCATTAAATGAAGTCTGTCTGACGGACTCATAATGAGTGAGAAATTGACATGACAAAAAAAAAACCTCAACATTTATTTAGCAATCGCTGAACAATGGAAATGAGGTCAAGAGCAATGGACATATGGCGGAGAGAAACTTCGTAACATAATGCATCTGTTTAAAAGGTATGAATTAAGCCTCTATTGTGTACCAAAAGATAAACATAAAACCATTAGATGAACTTACTTAATTCGTCCATTTGATATATGAAAGCGCTAGAAGAGAGGTACAAAGCTGTACCTTTAAAATCATTTCATTAATCAATAATTACATTCATTTAATTAGATTCATACGATTTCGTAATTTTGATTGGTCGAAGCATTCTTAATGTCATAGTTTATTTTCGTATAAAATTTAATATCATTGACGGTACGTGATATCCGTGACAATAGTAAAACAATGCAACGAAAAGCAAACGAAAGACTTGATTTAATTCGTAATTTCATGGTTGTAACATAAAATTGTAATTATAAGAATTGCATGCTTCTTTTTATAATTGTTTGGAGTTGAACGTGCGCACATGTTTAATACGAAGCACTTCCTCGCGCCATACATAATGCGCTTCGATCAACGCTTTTACACTTATAAAAAATTCAAAACGAAGCATTCAATTCTTAATTGTAGCCACGCCACGTCACTGTTTCCAAAGGTAAGTTAAATTTTCAAAACCGAGAAGAAAGATTTCAGAATAAAACAAATCATTATTCATGAAAAACAATAGAAAAGAAAGCATACCAAAGCCAGTAAAGACCAATAGTTTATGAACTGCACATCCTGGCTGTTGTAAAAATCAAATACATTATTTGTTTATTTGTTTGTTTGTCAATGATCTGTTTCAGAAAGCTCGATCTCAGTTTACTAATGAAATTGATTTTGCCAACTTGTTTTTCATAAATACAACCCACAGGTTGAAACGAAGTCTCATTTCGCAATATTGATTGTTCTTACTAAAAAAAATAACGCCTGAATCTTGTAGGTGATCGAATCAACTAAAACGGAAATAATGTTTCATCAATTTTTACTGATCATTTAAAAAAAGTACAACACATAAGACGTCGATCTTCCTCGGAACCAAAATATTGTATTATCACCATTAGATACGATGTAGTACCATAACATATTTCATTTACTTTATACTAAATGTTTATCAACAAAATCATAATGAAATTATGTAATAGTGTTAAAGGGGCATTAGCTGTCAAAATCATGTTCACCGATTTGACTCAAATTCTCATATTCGACTTATAACATACTGAAACGTATATTCAAGTTATAAAAAAGTCTAAAATAAACAATTTACGATGCATATTTCGTATGTGTTTGAGTCTAGACGCCATCTAATTAACCACCGACGTGACCTCCGAAGACTGCCGACGGTCATATAACCGATATAAACATAAACATAGATATAAATAGATAGAGAACTCGTGCAATTGGATTTTTCTAGGTCTGTTAATTTGATTTCATATTAAAGGTTATACAAATATATAAATCATGCCGTTTTTACCTGTATAAGAATGAGTTTTTGTGGATCGAATAAGTCAACCAAATGGTTTACCCTTGTTTCACTTCCAATGTTGACATTCTTTTCCTTTTGATAGCTGAACACACCTAGTTCATGCGTTACCCATCTCTTGCTAAGGGGTTAAATTGAAGGTCACATGAATACGGATTCAATGAGGTCGAATTATTCACTTGCAAGTGAATAATTCATCAGAGATGTTTCATCGCTTATTTTGACAACATTGAACCAAACTGGCTGCTAAAAGCGAATTACTATTTCACATTTTACTTTCATTAATGATTGAGCAAAAAAATCATATTTTTATATTTTTTATATCTCGTAGCTAATGCCCCTTTAAGATCATTGATATTTATTATTTTATTTTGAAAAGGGGGGGGGGGGGTACCTGGGTGGATGACATTGGCGAATGCCATATCTGTTCATTTGTTCGTATATAATAAATGTATAGGAAAGCACTGAAAGATAATGGTAATTGGAATGGTCAGGATGAACAGCATTTTGTCGTCATGACATATTAACTTATGAGAAATGTCACCTGTCCATAGGTTTTCGCTAGCGTGAGTGTGTTGCCATAAACATATGTATGGCGCGGAATTAGGGTCATAATTATCGCTTTTAGCATATGCTAAATCCATTTAAGCTTATGCTGAAATGATTTTAGCATAAGCTAAATTCATTTTAGCATAAGCGAAAATCAATTTAGCATATGCTGTAATGTTCAGCTTATACAGAAATGTTGGCGCGGAATCAAGGTCATAAATATTAAACTTCGCATATATGATCAATGAATTTAGCTTATGCTAAAATGAATTTAGCTTATGCTAAAATGATTTTAGCTTATGCTAAAATGATTTTAGCTTATGCTAAAATGATTATTTTATCTTATGCTTAAATGAATTTAGCTTATGCTAAAATGATTTTAGCTTATGCTAAAATGAATTCAGCTTATGCTTAATTAATTGTGTTATCCAATGAAAATCTCGCTTTCTTAACTACTTTTATGCTTTACTCTGGCATAAATAAATAACCACTTTTCTCAAATCAATAAAGTTCTATTTTTCACAACACATGTACATCTATGGTAACAATAAATCAAGAGAACAAATCAAACTAATATACAATTCAATTACGGACTGCAATCCGCATATACACATAACCCAATAATTGGTAAAGGAGAGATAACTCTCTTAAAAGTATGCCAACTTGACCAAACGTCTTGACCATACCAAACTGACATATAAAATTCCCCTGAACAAATAAACACACCCCGCTTGTTTTCAATGGTCAAGGCGTTTAGGTCATTTAAAATAAATCAAAAATTCAATAATGTCATAAACAAATATGCCTTTTTACGTCTTCAATCTATTATTCAATCAATATCAAATCTTTGTATACTATACTAAAAAATCACTATCTACTGCATATTCCACTATAAAATTGGTTATACAGAGGAAACTTTAATAAATGATGACACCAGCAGAGACCTTGGCACTTATTAAATGGAATTATATTGAAGCAACACACTAGCCATATACGCTGCCTCAACAAATACAACCATTAAAATAGGTTATTTCTGGTATTCTACACACAGTCCGTCATTACAAATGACAACACTTTAAATGCAGTATTTTTTCTCTTAATTGCCTAAATGCAATATTTGCTATTTATCAAACTTTAAAAAATGAAAGCAATCTCTAATGTTAATATATGATTTCATATTCAACAAAATGAATTACTAAAATTTAAAACTTTTACTACTAAATTAACTTCTCTTCACTCAAATCGTAAGCCTGAAAAAAATATACATTGAAGAATAAAACTTCAATAAAAATTCAAGAACAGTAAATTTGAAATAAAAATCTTTTGAAAACTGCTATCATAGCAATACTGAAGCAAATATTCTCTCGATATTTTAATAATAAAACAAATCTATTCAAAACACCTTTCCATTAACTGACACCCATTACATTGTCAATTACTTCCTTTTTCTCACAAAATTATCACTTTCTATTTATACACATATTATTACTTTTAGACAAATTTTATAAAACCAGACACATTGTTCTTATAAAGAATTCAGTACTTCAAATATGTCTTGTCACAAAATAACATCTGCGTATTACGATAAACAAATCAACATTGTCATAAAACGTCACAAAACATAATTCAATAATGTTCATAATAAAATACACTACTAGTCTGCACAGGGCGGTTGTTTTGTTTGTACTATCTTTTGTGTGTGTGAATTAATCTGTTCGAATGGTATCCATAATGCATTCTGTGTCGGTTCGCCTTTAAATTGCACACGGTATTCTGTTTTTCCATTTCTTTTCCGTTGAGATAAAATTCGCTTCACTTTATAATAAGTGTCTGATTGGGTCGTAAACTCATCGGAAGAATTTGTATTGTATCCAAAGATAAAATTTGAAAATGAACAGGATGTTTGCGAGATCGTGTTGAACGACGCACAACCACCATGACTGCCTTATGTTGATCATCATTATATGCTGTGGTCACAACATTATTATGCAGTGGTCACAACATTACATGCAGTAATCACAACATTATATGCAGTCGTGCCAACATTATATGCAGTTGTCGGAACAGTATATGCAGTGGTCACAACATTTAGTATATGCAGTCGTGATAGCATTATATGCAGTTGTCGGAACATTATATGCAGTGGTCACAACATTATATGCAGTTGTCACAACATTATACGTGTTTTGTTGATGAAGGTGATGGTCAGTGATGGTGATGATGATAATTGATGTATGTGATGGTAAACTTCGGACAAATTTTATCGGAAATTACCGAATCCTGTCACAATAAATAATGCCCCGCAAACAAATTGAAAAATTATTGAAATCATGTTATCATTTAGGCAATTCGATTGAAACTTTATCAGAAAAAAATAACGCCTGCTATTGTCTGCAAATTGGACAGACATCATTTTATAAATATAGGGGAGGTTCATTCTGACTGAGGAAATGATAAAACTAAGAGTTGAATGGATTAACCATAGTTTCTGTTCGTCCTAAGAAATACGCATGGCTTAATTGATGTAAAATAATAATGAAATATCGTTATTAAGTATCTTAACGGAGAACTATTGTTTTACTATGAACTCTTCTCGTTGTTGTTATTTGTGTTCTAATTCTTTTCACAAACAAGCGTGTCTATAGTCTGGATATTTCTGTTATTTTTTATAACAAAATGTTTTCCATATCCCATGTTAGGATCATGTCAGAGGTTGAAAATTTCATATCTGAATATTTTTCGTTATCTGGAAATTTACTTTTTATGGTGGTTCTGTGTTCTTGTTTCTGTGGGGCTTCTTTCTCTTAGATGAGAAAATTATCTAAATACCATGAATTTGCATCTGTAGTACTTTGACCACCCACTTTACTACATGTTAACCAGTTAATAGGTCGAACGATGGTCCAAGTAACCTGGTAGGCAAACATTTAAGGAAATTTAGCAAAGACTTTAAACAAAACAAAGTGGCTGCTCGTGTCTAGTTCCATCCATTGATTTGTTTGGTATCAAAGATAGGGAAGGCTATCAACATTTTTTTCGTTTTTCTGGTTTTACGGGAATTGATAATCATTACAAAAATGTAAATATTTCAGGGCCTTTTATAGCTGAATATTCGGTATGGGCTTTGCTCATTGTTGAAGGCCGTACGATGACCTATAGTTGTTAATTTCTGTGTCATTTGGTCTCTTGTGGAGAGTTGTCTTATTGGCAATCATGCCACATCTCTTTTTTATATATATATAGAATGAACATTAAAATTTAATAAATTACATGAAATTCTATACAACATATATACATATCTTAATATTATTAAACTAGAGGATCATGTGATCTTAAGCATTTATCGTTCACTTGATCTAAATATGATCATTGTTGGTTTTAAGGAGCACATAATTGAAGCTTTTTCTATTGAAGCGTATTTTATACTTTGGACCTATAGTGCTTGGTCCCCAAGGGCATGAATTTCTTCAAACTAAAATCTTCACGGCCACCCTACTGAAGCTTCTTGGGAAAATCTAACATCTTACATAGATTACATTACCAACCAGGTCATGTACTTAACTTGACTTTCAACCGTACAGTAGTGGCTTCGATACACTACAAACTGCTCAGAGTCTAAAAAGACCAGTTTTTGTGCTCGACCAGTAAAGTCGAGCACAGATTTTACTCGACTAGACTCGACATTGTCTCGACAGTACTTAACTGTACTTAACTGTACTCGACTTTGGTCTCGACTTTACTTAATAAGTCTGATTCAGTAATTTATGATCTTGGTGTAGTCTGAAATGGTCTCGACCAAGGCTCGACCAGTCTTGACCAGTCTCGACCTGTCTCGACAGGTCTGAATCAGCCCATATAATTAGATTAAATTATGTACAAAATTCCAGGTTATTTGGTAGTTGGTTCGTTGCTGGGAAATTAAAGAAGTAAATTAATAGGTAAAAAAAAGCAAGAATTTTCAGTTTTGATTAAATTCAGATAGTCATCTTTAATTATTTCTGTAACTTTTTCAAATCAACTTGGATTTTTAGAAAACTATTATACAGCTATGTCAATTATACATTGATCTTACTGAATCCCAGGTCGTTATGTAGTTTGGTGCATTGCTGTCAAATTTAAGGATTTAATTAATAGGTAAAAAAAGCTAGAATTTTCAGTGGGACTGAATTCAGCTAGTCAACTTTAAATTTGTTTATTATTTTTTCAAATTAACTTGGATTTTCATAAAAACTATACAGCTTTCTCAGTTGTATATTGATCTTACTGAATCCCAGGTTGTTATGTTGTTTGGCATATTGCTGTCATATTTAAAGATTTAATTAATCAAGGTAAAAAAAACTAGAATTTTCAGTTTGGACTAAATTCAGATAGTCATCTTTAAATTTTTTTTATAACTGGTTCAAAGCAACTTGGATTTTCATCTAAATCTACAGCTATCTCCATTATATATTTGTCTTACAAAATACCAGGTTATCTGTTAATTTGGTTTATTGCTGTCAAATTAAAATATTTCAGCCTTTTCACCCTTTACCTAAGTCATTAAATTTGACAGCAACACACCAACATACAAAACAATCTGGCATTTTGTAAGATAAATATATAATTTAGATTTGAAAAAAGTTTTAAAATTTTAAAAATGCCACCTTTGTTTTGTTAAAACAAGAATTTAATATAATCATGATACTAGAACTTTCACAGGAATCCTTGATAACCTTTTAAAATAATTTTTGTCAAAATAAAAGACATGGCATACAAGAAGCACTTTAATAAGGTTTAATTACATCAGTATATGTGTGTTTTACAGGTAAAAAGAAAGCCCTATTTTTCTTAAACTCGTGTATTACTTATCTAGTGAATGCAAAAGGCCTTGCGATTTAAGTTAAACAGGATGTTGCAATTTTGAATGAATGTTATTTAGAATTTAATACTCTCTGACCAGGTTGTGATCTTTTTAATGAGTTTGTCCCAAACAGGAGGTATTACTTTATACTTCACCACTAATCAGAAGAACAATTTTATTAATTTCTTTAATTTTTTATCCGCTTTTGATATATGTTATATATACTATATCCCCAAATTATAATAATAGATATATTTCTAATATAAGGTTACGGGTGCAGGATTTTCTCGCTGTGTTGAAGACCCTTTGGTGGCCTTCATTTGTTGTTTGCTCTTTGGTCAGGTTGCTGTTTCTTTGATACATATTCCCCATTTCCATTCTCAACTTTATTAAACAATCTCATTGATTTTGTTGGCTGTTGTTACCTCATTAAAAAGATAATTAATTATATAACTATTGTGTATAATCATGAAACCTATGTAGTTTAATTTATTTGACAGTAATAAACCAAATTAACAAATAACCTGGTATTTTTTAAGATAATTAAATAATGGAGATAGCTGTAGATTTTGATGAAAACCCAATTTGCTTTGAAATAGTTATAAAAAAATTTAAAGATGACTATCTGAATTTAATCAAAACTGAAAATTCTTGCTTTTTTTTTACCTATTACTAGTAATTAAATCCTTATATTTGACAGCAATACACCAAACTACATAACGACCTGGGATTCAGTAAGATCAATGTATTAATAGTTGAGATAGCTGTATAGTTTTATGAAAATCCAAGTTGATTTGAAAAAGTGATAGAAATAATTAAAGATGACTATCTGAATTTAATCAAAACTGAAAGCTCTTGCTTTGTTTACCTATTATTAATTTCTTTAATTTCACAGCAATGAACCAACTACCAAATAACCTGGAATTTTGTAAGATCAATATTTAATTTAGTTAGATAGGCTGATTCAAACCAGTCAAGACTAAATTTGAAGGTCAAGAATAGTTGAGACAGGTCGAGACTGGTCGAGACTGAGTCAAGACTGGTCGAGACATGTCGAGACAGGGTAAGACTGGTCGAGACTGGTCGAGCCTTGGTCGAGACCATTTCAGACTACACCAAGATCACAAGTACTGAATCAGACTCATTAAGTAAAGTCGAGACCAAAGTCGAGTACAGTTAAGTACTGTCGAGACAATGTCGAGTCTAGTCGAGTAAAATCTGTGCTCGACTTTACTGGTCGAGCACAAAAACTGGTCTTTTGGTTGTAGACACCAAGGAAAAATATCACTCCCCTACGGCACAACAGTTCAGAATGCATTTAAATATAGCTAGAGGATTATGTTCTCAAATTGGTGATAGCGTATATCTTTTTGTAAAATAAGTTTGGAAAACTCTTTTAAAGCACAGAATCCAATGTAAACGAGCGATTTCCATGAAAACCTCGACATCATTACCGAAAACCTAGCACAAAGTCATTGTCACAACAATGTTTAAAAAAATTGTTCTATAAAGAACTAATCAATATTGAGTAAAACTGTGCAAAACATTTCATCTAGTCAGAAAATGTAACATGCGTCCTAATCGATAACATTTGAACGACATTCATTCGGACTTCAATCTCATTTATAGCATCAAACAAAATCAAAGTACTGAAGTACTGAACATCGGATGACCGCAAGTCCTTGTGGATGGTCCGACAAGCACTTGTCTCAGAAAAAAAAATCACATCTCTTTACCTGAAAGTGAGGTTAATGTACAGATATAATAAAAAGTAAAAACACAAAAATACTGAATTCCGAGGAAAATTCAATCGGAAAGTCCCTTATCACATGGAAAAATCAAATGACAAAACAAATCAAACGAATGGACAACAACTGTCATATTCCTGACTTGGTATAGGCATTTTCAAATGTAGAAAATGGTGGATTGAACCTGGTTTTATAGCGCTAAACCTCTCATTTGTACGACAGTCTCATCAAATTCCGTTATATTTACAACGATGCGTGAACAAAACAGACATAATAAATAAAATAGTCAAAATATGGGTACAGCAGTCATCACTGTGTTACAATATCAAAACAAACAATCATTTACAAAAAAGCACAAAAGCATCTATCAAATTAAAAACCACATTCATTGCTTCGCGTGTCTGACGTCAGAAAATGTAAACGTCACATAAGAAGAAATTTTGTCGTTCAATGTTCAATAATTTTCTGGGACAAGTTCGTGCATGAATGATAAATTAATGACAAGGAATTCAACCTCGCCGTAATTACTATTATATTGTAGTGATACAAATCAATATACCCTGGTTTATTGTTATATATTATATTAGTACTTGTATATTACAGTTACATGTTTATATAATTTTCATGCATTTGTATATCATTCTATTCTACTATATTAATAATAGTGCAGTGCAAGTGCATGGTGGACACTCTTCTGTAATAACTCGATTTTTCTAATAATATGGATTTGAGTAGGCATTCATATTTTCCCGCAAAAAATGTTTAATCATCCATGCAGAGTTATTGTTCCTTGAGATTGCAAACGTTCTTGAGATATTCTTCCGCATGCGTGTGCATAGACATTAATGATTTGTATATATATACAACAAAACATTTTAATATTATTAGTTTATCTTCTTTAAAAAGTATTTGATGAGTATTCATTGAAGAAATGAATTTGTAACAAGCGATAAGGAATGTTAGTTTGAACTTGATAATGTCTACGTTTTCATCATGTTTACAGATCGGCTAAAACCCAGAACGAATAATACGTAATGGAAATCTAGGCGATAGCAATACACTGGAATGCCCTCACGATCATCCGCTGTAAAATACGAAGTATATGAATCTCCAAAGGTCTTCCGTCACAAAACTTTATACCAACGTTTTACGTTAGTAATTCCGGAGTTGGTAATAGAAAACATTGAAAAATAATATGATTTGCATTTTTGAACGGAGAAATTAAGCCAGTATGATAAATTCCAAATATAAAAGAAAATATTCTATGCTTTTAATTTTAATCGATTAGTATCGAATATCGAAGCATTAAAAGGGTGTCTACCAAAATGTCACAATGTTAGCGTCCTCTTTTTTTCTTTGAATTATTAGGTACAAGTTGTTACAAATCATCAAAATGACTGAAAACAACATCAGTTGTTCGAAAAAAAAACACTTTTATATCAAAATTCCTTTGCAAGACGAACATTTCGATATATATATGATAAAGAGTAATGTACAAATCATCAAAATAAAGTGGTCACATGGTGGTCTACCAAAACGTCACACCATCGCTAATTTGATGTTTTTGACGTTCAATGTGTAGGTAACGTATGTTTGCGTTTTTGTGTTTTTGAACCGTACCTGTTTCGTTAAAGGAATACCAAAATATTAATTTACAATAATTGTTTTATTTGACCTCGTTGAAATGCATTCCTCTTTTCAATATAACATTATTTGTAAAAAATCCTGATTTGAGTACATTTCAATCAAACAGCAACTCAACAATAACAAAAAATACATATTTACACAAATCGTCTGAAGACCAAAGTGGAAGTTCAAATATTGCTTGCATCATACATGTATAATAATTGTTTATTTCAATTAGAATGTTGATCATTATTGACTAATGATAAATTAACCCAAACTTGGCCACCTCTGCAAGAAATCAAATTGGGAGAATTGCAATTAGTTACAGTTAAATTACAACAACAAAAAAATCGTTATAAATGATATACTCCATACGTTGCCATATTCTTTATTGAACGTTATACTTTCTTGATTGATATTAGTATAAATATAGACTTACAGTACATACACAGTAAACATCGGTAAAATGCGTTTGAAAATACTTCTGCTCATTATATAATTTTAAATCAAGACGCAATGTTTTATGAGTTAAACGAATAACAGAATTATGTGAGACAACACCAAACCTTGCCCCTAACTTGTCAGATGATTGTCTGACATATCGACCTAAAAATCTACAAAGTTGACTTAAATATTTGAAAAGAAAATATCTGACAAGTTTTCTTAAAAAGAGACAAATTGAATTTACATGAAGAAGAAAATGATACTATTTTAGAATGTGCGAGTGTATGTGTTATACTGTTTAAACACTGTTCCCGGGTAGGGAGAGGGTTTGGCGCCATCAAACATGTTTAACCTCGCCACATTCTGTATGTGCCTGTCCAAAGTCAGGAGCTTATAATGAAGCGGTTGTCTTTTCTTGCTGTGTATTCTGTTTATTGTTTCATACATAAATCAGGCCGTGATGTTCTCGTTTGAATTGTTTTTACATTTTTCATTTCGGTGCCTTTTATAGCTTACTGTGCGGTATGTGTTTTTCTCATTGCTGAGGGCCGTACGATGACCTATAATTTTTAACTTTTATGTCATTTGGTCTCAATCATACCATATCTTTTTATTTTTTTTTTATTATTTAAAGAAATGCCTAGGCCTTTTTGCCGAGTGATCTAAGAGTTTATCTGCATGCAGTAATTACTATATTATGTCAAGGTTGTGAATTAGACCCCGCTCGTAGCAAGGGCGTTCAACTACGATCCCTATTTTCTAGGATTGCCATAATCAGTTATCTACATGGCGATGATCGTTGCTTTCTCTATGTACTCCGTCTTATAGTAGGGTGCCCAATCAACAAATTTGATCGATTTGGGTTAACGGAATAACACACGGCTATATTTTATATCATTGGAAATAGGAGAACAAGCCTCATCGAAATATTGATGTCGTCGTTGTCTGCAGTGGTCACGTTTTTTTTTTATCAGGGTCAAAGGTCAAAGCAAAAATTCCAGGAAAATGCAGAGTCACATTTAGAAAGCTTGTTTCTCCTACACATATGTGTTTGGAGCAAAATAACTATATCTAATTTAAAGAAAAATATCTTTCGTTTTTACATTTAGAACTTATTTTAAATTTTTGTCGCCAAAAATGACTTTAAATTGAAATTTTCAAACATCTGTTAAATAACAGTGACCTTGACCCTTTTTAATTTCAAAATTTGGAATTTTTATATTCAATTCGTTACAAGTAAGATCTAAAAATGTTTGTTAGATCTTAACTTTAATAATTTGTCGAAAACGAAATGTGTTTTTCACGTCTTTTGATAGTAAGGAGTTCGTCAATTTCTAGATAAACATCAAATTTCTGTTGTTGAGTGTGAAAGCGTATATATTATTGGTTTATTTCGAAATTTGTGTAACATAAACGTCGAATTGGTTGAATATAAAGATCTTTGTATAGTTTTGCTTTACAGAAGTAAATATTACTGCAGACGGAGGGGGTAAAGTTATGAAAACAAAACGTCTGTTAGAAACAGGTAAAACAATCCCATTCTATATATACAGATGACTATGATGAGAATGTAAGGGTAGTTTTGCTATATAGAGAAAACATCCAAACGTATGTTTTGAGTGATGCTCTTATTACATGTTGTTTAAAGGTAGATTCACAAGGAGGAATTTTGACAAAGGAGAAATTTTTAATTATAGCCAATTTTACCCTCAATTTGTTTAGGTCACTATGATCTGTTATGAGTTCTGACTTGAGATCATACAACCTAACAACAAGATTTCGAGCTGCATCTATAGATTCATCGATGTCACAATTCGAAAGGTGAAATCTTCTTGGTTGTCCTGCAAGACTTTAAAAACAGAGCGCTTACCGATCCCAAACAGGGATGACGTTGTATAGCATCCTGTTACAGCATGTGCGGCTGGTAGAATGTTACAGATGACAGACCCGAGACTTTTACATATTTCGTGGACAGGTATATAGCGGCGCAAACCTTGTGTGCAAGTTGTAGTGCCAGTTTAAAACCATAGCTTATGCGTATGCTGTATGGAGGGGAAGTAATGAACGTATAAGATCAGTAAATTTGTATTTTGTGAATTTATTATTATCCTACCCTTGATTCCTTTCATACCGAACACTTTGTTTACATGAATAGCATGTAAAATCATGCGAGTATCTGATACCCTAAGAAACCACAAGATTTTGAAAAACGTGACCACGGAAGCTTACGACGACATTCATGATTGGAAAATATAATGCCGGATTTTCCAATAGTTTGCATATAGATATAGCCGTGTGTTATCCGTTAACTTAAACTCGTTAACTAGACGACTTTTTCGGTACTGGGCACCCTACTAATAATAATAATAATTCATAATCGGTGTTTTTGCTTATTTTGAAAAAATTAAACCATGATACTTGCTGCTAATACCGAATTATTATTATTTCACTATCTCACTTTCATTAATGATTGAACAAAAAAAATTCATAAGGGTTCCGCGGAACCCAGTGTCTCGCCTACTTTTGCTGTTAGTCGCAGGCTCAACAATAATGGGGAAAAAGTATTAAAAAATTTTCCTCTAGATACTATCTTTTGACTGTAAGGAGTTCTGTTCAAGTTTGGTAAAAATCCCAGAAGGTTTATGAATCTAATAAATGTTTTAAAAACTTTAACTGCAGACTGTACGGAATGTTAACTGGAATATAACTAAGTCCATCTATAAGTAATATACGGAAAAACAGGTAATAAATGTTTACCAAATTTCCTTCGAGAAACTAGCTTTTGATCATAAAGAAGCTTCTGTCCAAGTGTGGTACAAATCCAGGATAGTTCAAGAAAGTAATTAAATTTGAAAGCTTTAACCACAGAGTGAATGTAATGTTAACTGGCAGAAAAAATAAGACCATTTATAAGTGAAATACGGATAAACAGGATTTTTTTAAACATAATTTACTTTTGAATACTATCTTATGATCACAAACAGTATTCTGTCCAAGTGTGGTACAAATCTAGGATAGTTTAAGAAAGTTATTAAAATTTGAAAAACTTTAACCACAGAGTGAATGTAATGTTAACTGGCAGAAAAACTAAGTCCATTTATGAGTAAAATACGGAAAAACAGGATTTTTTTTTACAAAATTTTCTTCTGGATACTATCTTATGACCATTAACAAGCTTCTGTGCAAGTTTGATTGAAATGCAGGATAGTTTAAGTCTCGCTTTTGCGACAAAAGTCGCAGGCTCGACAAAAATCATAATCTAAATTTTTGTATTTATCTCGTAGCTAGTGCTCCTCTAAGCAATTATATTTTTATTACATTAGTTTGGTGCATGGAATAAAATGATACGGCCATGAAAAGATTTATCTCACCTTGACATTATGTTTATTGATCATTGAATTGTTAATTTAATGTAATGCTTGTAGTAGAAATAAATTCAATATTATAAACACAGAAACAGGGAAGACGTTTCAGTGTGTCCAGACAGTCTTGGTATAATAATTATATATACAATGTAGATATAAAAAAGATTGCCAATGAGACAGCTCTCCACAAGAGACCAAATGACACAGAAATTAACAACCATAAATCATCGTACGGCCTTCAACAATGAGCAAAGTCCATACCGCATAGTCAGCTATAAAAGGCCCCGAAATGACAAATGTAAAACAATTCAAACGAGAAAACTTACGGCCTAAATTATGTACAAAAAAGAACGAAAAACAAATATGTAACATATCAACAAACGACCACCACTGAATAACAGGCTCCTGACTTGGGACAGGCACATTCTGTACATACAGAATGTGGCGGGGTTAAACATGATTATTGTGTTAAAATACGTTAATCCGATAGCAATAATCAATACACAACTATTGGATGGAGACTGGTCTCATTGGCACGCAGACCACATCTTCTTATTTACACAAGTGCATTGGGTCATGATGATGTATCCTGTCCTCCTCCTTTTTTAGAGGCAGTATTTTGTGAAAGTTCTGATTGCAAGTCATTTTTATATAATTACATGTAACGTTTATCTTTCTATTTCCTGGCCATCTATACACATTTTTACTTATTTGTGCCGTATTACTATCTAGCTATGTTCTCTACTTTTATATCGGTAAACTATATATTAAAAGTTAAAAAAAATAGCTGGAGGGAAGGGCAGGATACATTATTATGACCAAATTGCCTTGTGCTAATGTTTAGTAACAATTTAATTAAATCTAGCAAAATCGATTCTTATGTCGAATTTATTGTACGTGCTCATGTTTTTAATCATCAACATAAAAATTTAGAAAAAAAACACTTAGTCTATTAATAACATGTCCCGATACTTTTACTTTATACATTAGTTACGTCAAAAAGTGATTATAAATATAATTATACATTTCTAGATTTAGAAAAAAAAACAGAACATGAAGAATGCAGTAATTATGTATTAAGGAACTAATTTACTATATAGATATAAGATGATGTGGTATGCACGGGTGTCATTCGGTTTATCGAGAGAAATGATCGAGAAAGAATATCAAACGGTGGTCAAGCATTGCGATTGGATCGTGAAAGATCTGGTACCGGATCGTGAATGTAATTAAATGTAAATTCTTCTTCAAAACCGTGAAAAAAATCGCTGTGTTTTCAAAACGCTGAACAAAAAATATGTCTGTCAAAATAATTCAACTTTCTAAACAATACTGTGCATTAAGATAAAGAAAATATGCAGTACTTCATGAGAAAACACAAAAGTCGCAATACATGTCTATGGGATTCATTAAAAATCCACGTTTTTTGTACCTATACATGTACTGGTCACATTCCAATATATCATGATATATTTGAAACTTAATCTTTGGTGTGTCCGATAGTACAGTAAAATAAAAGTATGCTCTTCCCATGAAATCCGTCATTTGCTTATGAAAACCTTGAATTTTGTTGATTTTTCATCAAACTTGATTGTGAAAGATCAGGCAACGCATTATTTTGATCGTGAAAGGTAAAGCGTGACAAGACTTAATAATCAGAAAAAAATTCTTTTACCAATTGGTATACTTGCAACTGACGGAAGCGTGTAACTATTTTGATAGGAACGAACATTAAAGCTTTCATTTTTACAGTTCAAGAATTATGTACCTTTATTTTCTTAAACATCAAATACTGCAAGCGTGGGTATATGCCTTCATTATATCATCTATTTCAAATACTCAATCACGCAAATGCTCATTATAATTTCGTAATCGTTCTATCGACCAATCTTCCTTATTTCTTTTCCATGTAGGTCCATATACCTTGATTTTTTTTCTTACTGCGTCTTCTTAAATCTGTATTGCTGAGATACTATATCGAGAGGTATTGAAGAAATTCGCCAAGATATAACACAGTATAGGTTGTGCTATCAGTTAAAGGTGATGAAATTCTGCTACTTTAGTTCTAATACATTAACCAAGCTTGCATCACCTGTTCTCACGAAGGCCAATATCCTGTTCTTAATATTGAAAGAACATTAAAAAGTTTATTAAGATTTCTTATTTAAAAAAATACATTTTTTGATATATTTCGATTGCAGGCTTATTACATGTCGAACTATTGGATGTCGGACTATTGGGTGTCGGACTAATGGCGTGTCGGACTGCTGGGGTGTCGGACGAATGGGGTGTCGGACTAATGGGGTTTCGAAATATCGGGGCTGCCCATCATGATTTACTTTTACAAACTGTGACTTGGATGAAAGATTTGTCTCATTAGCACTCATACCACATCTATTATATCTATTTCAACGCTATTTTTTCGGTTTGTCGGTTTATGCCTTAAAAATAATGCCGATGATTTTCACGTTTTTTGATGGTCTATGAGGTGAAGATTTCTGCTCCGCGTTGAGTGTCGTATGGTGTCATGCAGTCTCTATCACTAAAGACATTTGGTCTCTTGTAGAGAGTAGCTTCATTGGCAATCTTACCAATTATTCTTAGTTCCATATTTTTTTAATCGACCGTCACTGATGAATCCTTTGTAGGAAAACGCGAGTTTGGAGAATACAGTTATACATCTGCATGGTATCTTTCATGAATGTTTTAATTTATTATCCGATATTCAGACCTTTAATCACCAATACTTAAAATTGGCCAATAAACTATGAAACTGAGGTCAAGGTCAGATTGCCACTTCTTGTCGGATATGTAAATCATACATAAATTACATCTAGATTATGTCGAGAACTCGGACCTTTGATGAAGACAAATCATGAGTTGTTCCAACCGGGCCTTTTGGCCCATCGGACTTTTGACTATTACCTATCAAATTCACCTAGTAGGTAAAAAAGTATCGCCGTAGGGAATTTTTGACACTCTTTCAAAAATTCGGTGTAGGCATGTTAGACCCTTTAGACCCAAGTTCGGACCTATTGAAGACAAACCATGAGTTGTCCCACCTGGGACTTTTGGCCCATTGGACCTTAGACCATTACCCATAAATTGCACCTTGTGGGTAAAAAAGTATTGTCGTAGGGAAAATTTGACACATTTTCAAAAATTGGGGCTAGGCATTTTTAAAAATATCTATCTTTGGACCTATGGTTAGACAAACCATGAATTGTCCCACCTGGGTCTTTAGGCCCATTGAACCTTAGACAATTACCTATCATTTGTACCTAGTGGGTAACAATGATTTACCGTTAGGATTTTTTGTCAGACTTTTAAAAAAATAGAGGTAGGCATGTTAGACCCTGTAGACACAAGTTCGTACCTATGGTGAAGACAAACCATGAGTTGTACCACCTGGGCCTTTTGGCCCATTGGAACTGTGCTCTGTTTTTGGCATTTGATGTAATTATACAATAAGTGTTAAAACAAAGTCAATTGGTTGGAAGAAATCGCTGTGTTTGTGACTTTTTTTCTAACTGCTTTCCTAACTAAATTTTGCTTAACCAATCTGACTTAAAGCCTAGACCATTTGATTTTCAGGAATGATCTTAAACTATTCAATAATTTGTCGACTTTTGCCTTGTATATGATATGTAGATGATGGTGGCCCTTAAAGAAAATCTGCTAGTCCTAACTTTTATTTCTATTGCAAAATTTCGATGGTCAAAAACTTTCGGATCACAACTTTTCGAAAATCTGAATTGTAGAATACAAGGTCATGGCGTTTCTCAGACTGTTTATGACTTAATCTGTTGGTTGTGTAGTGATTGATACTTGAGTCTGAGAGAACAAGATTTATTTCAGTCTTAGTATAATACGCTTTGGACAAACTTTCAGTAATTGTACATACTCTTATTTCGATACTTTGTGTCTTTAGCTATTGTCTAAATGTTAGTGTGTGTGGTTTTTTTTGTGGGTCTTGTACCGATCTTTTAATCTATTTTCAACTGATTTTACAGTTTGTTCTTATGTTGTACTGTTACACCACTGACAAAGTTCAGGAATGGGTTGAACGCTCACAAACATGTTTAACTCTATTTGCATGCATATTTTGTATGTGCCTGTCCCAAATTAGGAGCCTATAGTTCAGTGGTTGTCGTTGGTTCATGTCTGTCGACTTATTTTTTATTTTTTGTAAAAAAAATATCGCCAACTATACGGTATGGGTTTTTGTCATTGTTGAAAGCCGTATGGTTGCCTATAATTCCTAACATCCTAATAGTCTAGATGAAAGCCATATAACGCCGGAAAGCTCATCAAATGGTTTGAAGTCCCTCGATGTGTGGCACTGACCCCTCCTGTAACATGTAAAAAGGGGTGGCAAAAGTTAAAAACGATCAAAAACAGAACTACTCGAAAACTTAATTTTAAAAACATCATTTGTTCCAATCTCAACTTGTCATCTATATTTTAATGTATAATTTTGTATACATTGTATTCGACCCTTTTAAACCCACACAGTAGTGACATTTTCATTCACGCGATCGGCCACAAATGTACACATTGTATATCGAAAGCACCGTTAAGGGTTAAAAGATCGAATACAATGTATACACAATTACACATAGAATTTTATTTAAACAACAAACACGTGTCAATAAATTTTCCGACATGCGAGACCTGGCTAAAATTTAATGTTTATACAAAATCGACTTATTAATAATTGGTAGCAGAGGCGTATTTAGCGGGATGACAGAGGGCCCTAGTCCCCCTTTTATATATGTATTTACATTAAGAAACAACATTAAATGTTTAGATGATAAAACGCTCTACAGTGATCGTCTTAAGGTTATTAAAGGTCTGCAGTGAAATTCAACATTTATATATATAGGGAGCTACCATTTGATTTTTATAGGAGGGGGGTCTATGATGAAATTGAAAAAAGGCAGGACCTGAATATTGGACAAAACAAAATGGTAGGTTTCAAAAGATGAGATAATAAAAAAAGCACGATATTATCTTAGAAAAACCTTCCAGAGATAGAGCGAAAACAAAGCAGAATACATATTTCGGATATAAAAATTCTTCCTGCCACCCCCTAGAAATCAAAGTGTTGCCCCTTATGAAACGGATGCACTCATTGGATGATATTTTCTTTAAATTCAGCAATTCAGTATATGCTTTATTGAATTAAGGATATGCTTAAATGAATTAAGCATATGCTGAAATGAATTTAGCATATGCTGAAATGAATTAAGCATATGCTGAAATGAATTTAGCATATGCTGAAATGCGTTAAACTTATGCTGAAATAGATTTGTAGAATAATTATGACCTTGATTCCGCGCCTACATTTCTGTATAAGCTTAATAATTCAGCATATGCTGAATTGAATTTAGCATATGCTTAAATGAATTAAGCATACCCTAAATGATTTAAGCATATGCTAAAATCATTTTAGCATATGCTAAATTATAATATAGCATATGCTTAATTATAATATAGCATATGCTAAAATGATTTAAGCATATGCTAAATTCGATATTTATGATCCTAATTCCGCGTCATACATATGATCAAAAATTATAATTTCAATTCATTTTAAACAATTCCATTTGCTCAATTCGACATTGAGAAAGACTTTGAAGGTGCCTAGAAATATATCACATGATACGTCTACAAGTTGTCAAAATTCCCGTTCGACGGAAACTATTTCGATACTCCAGTATAAATGTATCAAAAGGGACATTGTGGTTATTTAAAAAAAATACATGTATGTTAGTACAAATTAAACGATACACATTGTTTAACAGCTTTACAAGGGTGTGTGCAGTAGTTTTGATAAATGGATTGATTAATTGAGGACTATTAAATGTCCTTCGTCATCATTGCGTGCATATTAACGTTATATAATTTAAATGTATATGCATACACCATGATTTGTACCTATCCATACATCATGTTTTTGTCTGTCCTTCATGTTAAAAAAACGTTTTTATTCCAAATGTTCATACTTACTCGACAGTTTTCATTAAAAACTAAAACATCAACGAGTCTCTCTCTCTCTCAAATCTCATGTATATATTTTTAACTATTGTTAATAGCTACAGTCCCGCCAGGTTAAGTAATGTTTCCCCAGAAAAGCTTCACATACACAAGTACACCGAAATATGAAAAGCACAAGAAACATCATACACACTGGTCTTTGGAGGACATAAAAAGGTTCGTAGATGACTGCGCCTTTCATGGTCCATTCCATAATTCACAGATATTTGCATATCACGGAACACTACATGCAATAATCATGTTTTTTTCAATATTAGCTATAAAAAATAAGAAGATATGGCATGATTGCAAATGAGACAACTATTCGCCAGATATCGAATGACGTTGATGTAAGCAACAATAGGTCACCATACGACCTTCAACAATGAACAAAAACCATACCGTAGAGTAAGCAATAAAAGATCACGAAATGACTTATGTACAAAACAAAAGACGAAAAACAAATATGATAGACATCGACTATATATATATCGACAACCACTGAATAACAGGCTCCCGACTTTGGAAAGGCACATTAACAATGTATTAGGGTTAAGCATGTTAGCGAGCGTTAAACCATCCCCTTAACTTAAGACAGCGGTGTAACAGTACAGCGTAAGAACAAATTATCATATCGGTTGAAAAAGACTTGACTCATTAGATCGACACAACTACAAAAAACAACTCACAAAAATATTTAAGACCCAAAGTATCGACCGGAGTGTACTCGCAGTTACTGAAAGCTAGTTCAAAGCTTATTACAAATAATAAAATAAATCATATTTTCCAGACTTATTTTGTTTCCAATTTTAAATTATTATTGCACGGGAAAACAACTTTTAGTTGGGTCAAATAAGGCCTCTGTCTATACAAACAAATGGACCAAGCAAGGTAAAAGCAATTTTTACTTTGTTAATACATCATCTCTATAGGGTAAAAAGGGTTTGAAAACTAACTGAAAGAAAAAGTTATAAACAGCCTATGAATATTAAGATATGTGTTATCCACAAGGTAAACATTGACAGGCAATACACTCTGTCCTACCTAGGAGATGTTTTTTTTTTCTCCCTCAGAAAGATTCTAAAGCTTGAAACGAAGTCGATTTATTTTTCAATAAATGGAATATTGTCATCTAGAGTACACCACAAAGTTCACAACACTTCATTTATTGATCAGATAAGTTATATCCTTGTTAAAAACGTCAAACTAATTGACCAATGAAATTAACCCAGTTTTAAATATGTACGAGAAAAGAAACAATCGTTATTTCTTTTTAAGTAAAGATGTATCCGTAAACAACTATACACGATACAGAAATGAATTTCTTTTGTGGTTGAATAACCTAAGTATATATACATGTAGTAGATGTGCATTTAATAGACGTCCTGCGCATGTATATTTGATACAAACGGTAAAATTTAACTGAAAACAAAAACGATCAGTAGTATAAAATGGCTGTTTTAGGCTCGCCTATAAATGCATCAAATTCTATTCAGATGTATGAGAGATTGGAAGAGGAAAGTAAATCGGACTATGGCCGCAATTATGATACTTTAAAAAATGCACAGATCGTAGAAAATTCTAGGGAAAAGAGCGCACACAGCAAGATAAAGAAACATAATAAAAGGGAAACTGAAGAAAGCGTTCCTTATGAAAGACTTAATAGTAAACATAGTCAATGCCAAAACGTATATGATACATTACAAAATAAACAGAAAGGAGAGTATTTCGCACAACAAAATTCCATGAGCAAAGCTTGTGGTAAAATAGCACAAACCGACAAGAAATTTGAAGAGACTCCAGGTTATGAAACGTTAAATAGCGCACGTGATCAAAACAAGTCATATGATATCTTAAAAAAATCACAGAGTGGAGACTATTCCCGAACACAAAGCGTTGAACGGAAAGAAAGAAGACAAGCAGAACTTATTTTAGAAATAAACAGTACTTTCCATGCGTCACAAAAGTCTGAGCATTCATATTGTAGCCCTTTACATGACATGGACAACATTGATCTTGAACAAGAACGAAGTTATGCGTATGCTTCATTTCCAAGTAATTCTCAAAATAAAAAAGACAAGAATGGTAAAACTGTAAAACATCAAACAAGAAAGCATATCGCATCTTTTCTGATCGGCTTTATATTTGGTGGTGTTGTATTTGGAATAATAGTCTTCGCTGTACTCAAAATCCAAAATCAAGATGCTGATAATGGGAACTGTATATTTCCAGGCAATGGTAAAGTATATAAATATCAATGTGTATGCATCTATATATATTTATATATATTCGTCGCTAATAAATCTTTCTGATTTTAACACCAGGCCTCTTAAAAACTGAATAACAAATTATGAAGTCATATTAAGTCTTTCAGTAAAAATTCAGACTTATACACTGTGGTAAATTCAGTATTGTTCCGGAAATTCTCTAACTGACAATTGAGAAATGTATTCATTCTTTTCAGTAGTTGTAAACAGCATTTGAATTGTGGGAAAAGCTATATTGCACAATACTTCATTGACCAGTGGCAAAATGTCTGAACATTACTGAATTTACAATGTACAAGAAAATATCTGAAAAATTACTTTTTTCGGTTCTGGCTTTTCTGATGATACTATAATATGATCATTTTGACCGTTTTTAGACATAAATCAATTTACTTAGATGACCATGTTGTTATATATGTGGTACAAATATATCGGGTTAGTAGGAAATTCAAATTAAAATATATATAGACTTTGGGTTCTTTGAGTAGTCCTTCAGAAATAATAGTGAAACATTTGGAAATTCTTGTGCACGAATACCTTAAAACGGTATGTAGTAAGAATGCTATAAGTTGGGTTTGTTCCCTGTTTTTTTTTTTAATTTTAATTTTTATTTTAATGAAACAGAATAAGTATTTGCTTATAAATATACCTATTACAATGTTTGATTGGCCGACAGCGGTTGAAACATGGGTTGCTGTTATTAATTTTAAACCAAAATATATTTCAAATCATATTACTGTTGTCAAGTTACGCATATTAGATTACGTTACAAGTTACATGTTAAACCAGGTTTAACCCACCATTTCTTCAGAAAATGCATGTACCAAGTCAGGAATATGGCTGTTATTTTTTTTACCTTTTTCCTTTGATTGATAGCGTTTGATTTTGTCAGTTTTTATGGACTTAGCGTTTTTGAATCTGCCTTGGAGTTTGGTTTTTGTGTTACACTTGTTTACGTACTTTTTTTAACTTTTATTATAATAAAACAGGACAAAGTACAAATAATAAAACAAAGTATGTTTTACGACATATAATCCTAATGTTTATAAATATACAATGACTGTAAACAAATTTAATTTCGAGCATACTTTTTCGCGTTTATCCCGTTTCAATCGATTTTCCAACGATTTATTCTCGCAATTTTCTTCGTTTGGTTGTGTATACAATAACTGTTTACAAAGTACTTCGATTTAGTAAGAAATTAAACCACACCAATTAAATGGAGCCATGTATTTCGTTTGTTTGTTTGTTTGTTTGCTTGTTTATTTTTCTCTTTTTCTGATTTACTATTAGTAGTATAAATTGAATGATAACTATATCTCCAAGTATATAACACAATATTTTAGAGTACTTAACATGTAGTAAAACGATTTATAATTGGCTAAAGAATACATCTATATAATATATGTAGATGTTCTGCATTTTACTTTCTACTTTGTACAATGTTTGCAAATGTAAATCTACACCTTATTAAAACTTTTTAAAGACAGTTATAACTCTATCAAATTAGTCTGTGAACTAGAAAGATATCGGACTTCCTTAAACAATACCGGAAAGTAAGTAGAGTATTTAACCTACGGTACAACAGGAATACAACACTTGTATAAACATGATAAAAGACACGTTGTACTAATTTGTAAACAAAGTGATCAATGTGTACTGTGTATTCTGTAAATAGACAAAATGCCAAGTAAGAACTTGCATGTGGACGATGCAACTTTTCCCCAAAATTGCACCTGCAGTTATTAAATGTATCATTCGAACTTAAAAGGTAATTTTTTTGTTAAAACATATTTTTTTGGCAAACTTGGCATAACTGCAGAAAGCGGCATAACTCTTACGTTCGTTGAAAATAAAAAAAAATACATCAGTTATTTCTCCTATTGACTTGGGTGGACAGAAGGCACTTCAGTTTCAGTTTGAAAGTGGCAGGAAACTTTGGAAACTAGCTAGCCACATACATATATAAGCACATGGAAAGGGAATTTTGAATTTTTGAATAAGGGAAGATATCTAATTTATAATCTCTGTAAATCTTATTTAAGTACTGCTTCTCTAGAATCATGTCGGTTAAGATCTTGACATTTTGACACCTTTGCTTAATTCAAGGCAATATGTTGGCCTTGTCTGTATTATATTTTTCTATTTTTGGGTTGCTGCTTCATTTATAAAACATATATACCCAGATCCTTTTTTATTCATGAGCAATGAACTATAAATATTACATAATAAGATTTAGACATTATTTTCTGCATCAAAAGAGCTATATTTGTAAACAAAAAGAAAAGGTAAAAAAAAAATAGGACCCTTCTTCTTCTTCTTGGTATTATGCGTAGGCAAAAGGTAACATTGAATTAATAAATTGAATTCGATACTGTCACGATGTCATAGAAAAAGGAGAAAAAATCCCGCTAACAGGAAACAAATACTAATGCAAATTAACAGATACATATGCAACATTTTTGGTCAAAATTCAGACGAAGCATATGTTATCCTGTGGCGACAATACGTATATATGTATAAGGCGATGTTATGATTATTTAGTAAAGGAGAGGCGAAAAATATCAAAGCGATATTCAAACTCATAGTAAATTATGAAAACTATGTGATATGTTCGCGTGTTCGCTTATTATAATATAGAAAAGTGTATTCAAAATGTTTGTATTCATTGTATATAAACTTGTTTTAACGTTATTCATTTAACTACATTCCTCCTCCATACTTTATGTTTATATATATTGTAGGGACGAGTAATGAGTCATCATGTGTATGGACAGTATGGACACAATGGTCGGATTGTAGTGTTTTATGCGGAAATGGCACACAACATAGGAACAGGCAACATAATGGTGGCACAGAAGGATGTTTACCCAGAACTGAAAATCAAACTAAAAGTTGCAATCTTGGTGGCATTGGATGTCAAGGTATAATAAATGTACTCAACGTTACAATTTAAAAGTAAAAAAAAAAAAAATTTTTTTGGAAAACTAAGGGAGCACTGAAATACCAATAACTGTTATATGTTCGCGTGTTCGCTTATTATAATATGGAAAAGTGTATTCAAAATGTTTTTATTCATTGTATATAAACTTGTTTTAACGTGATTCATTTAAATACATTCCTCCTCCATACTTTATGTTTACATATATTGTAGGGACGGTTAATAAGTCATCATGTGTATTGACAGCATGGACACAATGGTCGGATTGTAGTGTTTTATGCGGAAATGGCACACAACATAGGAACAGGCAACATAATGGTGGCACAGAAGGATGTTTACCCAGAACTGAAAATCAAACTAAAAGTTGCAATCTTGGTGGCATTGAATGTCAAGGTATAATAAATGTACTCAACGTTACAATTTAAAAGTAAAACAAAAATTTTTTTTTGGAAAACTAAGGGAGCACTGAAATACCAATAACTGTTATATGTTCGAGTGTTCGCTTATTATAATATGGAAAAGTGTATTCAAAATGTTTTTATTCATTGTATATAAACTTGTTTTAACGTGATTCATTTAAATACATTCCTCCTCCATACTTTATGTTTACATATATTGTAGGGACGGGTAATAAGTCATCATGTGTATTGACAGCATGGACACAGTGGTCGGAATGTAGTGTTTCATGCGGAAATGGCACACAACATAGGAACAGGCAACATAATGGTGGCACAGAAGGATGTTTACCCAGAACTGAAAATCAAACTAAAAGTTGCAATCTTGGTGGCATTGGATGTCAAGGTATAATAAATGTACTCAACGTTACAATTTAAAAGTGAAGAAAAAAAATATTAGGAAAATTAAGGGAGCACTGACATACCAATAAGCAAAGGAGTAAGTTCGGTAAGAGGCATATTTGGTCTCGACTATTTAAGTTCAATGTTCTAAGAAAAAACGAAATAAGAACATGTGAGAAAGTTAACTAGAACCATTTTGTCAAAATCTTATTCTAAAGTGTTGATTTTTTCATCCCAAATACTAGAGTAGGTCAAAAATAGAGATGTTTGCGAAATTTGACAAAATCGTCCTCATTTCAATCTAATTAAGCCATAGGAAACACAGAGCGCAGGAGTTGACAAACTAAATATTTAAGTTAAATAATTATGTAAAATGTCATAGCAAACATTATTTTAAGAAATTTTTTGTCGACGCATGCGCTCTATGTTACCTGTCCCAAAAGTCAATGTAAACTGACCCGTTTTCATTGAATTTTCGTCCAAAATCAAAATGAGTGCTATTTGTGACGTCATAAATAGAACCCAAGTACGTATAATTTCAACAAAAATACCTATTTCCTATCTATTCATTGTATTAGCTATGATTTATTGTGATATTGGTCAATAAATCCTAATTTAAAAGGACAAGGTACGAAAAGCCCCCGTTTTGTCCCCCCCCCCCCCCCCACCCCCCCCCCCCCCCCCCCCCCCCTGTTTTCCTATTTATCTTATTTTGTTTTAGAAAGCTACTTATCATTTTAAAATATTCCCTGAGGTTTGAAGTTTGTTTAGATGAACTTCAAAATCATTAATTTCAGCAACTGGGTGAGGTGAGGGGGGTAAACTTTCCGTTATTATTCAGATATTGTAATTATTATTCACTTTGGAGGTGTTCCGTACAACGATTTTTAGTTTTTAAGTGCCTGCGCCAACGTGACCCAGGAATTTTTTTATTACAATGTCATTATCACTGTTTTTGCTGTCTAGATCGCCATAATTTTCTCCGGGTCACGTAGGCGCACGCTATCAAATTTTAAGAAACACAAGCCAAAAATCGTAATTTTTCCTACTTTTGGCGTTTTTGATGCCCTTTCATCCCCTCACCTCACCTAGTTGCTGAAATTAATGGTTTTGAAGTTCATCCAAACAATTTTCAAACCTAAGGGAATATTTCAACATAATAAGTAGCTTTCCAAAACAAAATTTGAAAATTGAGAAAATAGGGGTGCCAAAACGGGGGCTTATCGTACCTTGTCCTTTTAGCTAGAAATAAGGGGCCATTTAGGGCCTTATATCGAACCTACTCCTTTTGTGTATTTGTTAATTTCCAAACTGCATGAGTGCAGAACAAGTTTGGAAGACGTTTACTGTTCATTTTCATGTCGGTCGTAGATCTGTAATAAGTAATATTCGAAGGACATCGTGTATATACAAATATGCACATAACGTATACTTTTTAATATGATTAAAATTGAGGATGTGTATATTGCTTTAATATTCATTTTTCAGTAAACTGTATTTCACAATGAACAAAAAAAAGATAGAGCTGATACACCTGATTCATAATTTATATATTTCAGCACCAGCTATTGACATGCATTTTGACCCAGCTACTCTTAATTCTGAATGTTTTTTGTCAATCGATAACAGAATCTTGAGCAATAGACATCATTCATCACAAACACCAAAACGGTCTTCTGAAGGAGATAAGTCTTTGAAAAAGTACAGTGGTGTAATCGCAAATCGCTGCTTTGGAGTAAAGAAGAAAGTTTGGTTCAAAGTTGCCTACACATATACCATTGAAAGACTTTTATCATTCACCAATTTGATATTAGAGGTTGGACTTGCAGATCGGAATGAAATAGACAATCATTATTTCGTTGGAAATGTGCAGACAAAAGGTTGGTCTTTTGCTCTTGCCAGATGCGGAGAGGATAATGATGACGTGTGCTTACGTTCAAAACACAGGGAAAACTTGCTCGACAATATCTTTTTTAGTCGTAATATTATCGGGCTGCACAAAAATGGTACTTTTGACTTGGTTTTAGACAGACAAAATAATACGTTCCAGTTACAAGATTTGAGTGCTACGCATTCAAATATTTCTTTCGAAAATGTTGTCTCTGTAAATGAACTATGTCCTGTATTTGGAGTTTATGGTAGTAATATGCTCGACGTTCAAATCCAAATTTTAGACAGTAAAGATCTCACAAACTCATAAGTTCAGCCATGGATATATATATATGCACCTTATGGCTATTTATAAATTGAAGAAAATAAAATAAAAGAAATGTTATATAAATCAAAACAGGAAATAAGTCTAAGATATGAAAAACTATAATTTGCCTTTTTATTATTGCTAAGAACAAATTCTTTTCTAATATGACATAGTCGAATATTAACCAGCTTTTTGTAGAATAATTATAATAACAACCTATTGTAAAAGCTCCAAACTCGAACATGTTTTTGCAAGCAATTGAAAGAAAAATTGTAAATAAAGACAATGTCATACAACATGTTTATTTAGAGGCAAACCAGTAACAGTGTGGACGACACCAATACTTATGTTCTTAATAATAGCGAATCATTTCGGTGCATTATATTTGCGCGCATTACCATTACATTTGCGCACAAAAAAAAAACATTACGTTTGCGCGCAGCTTTTAATTACATTTGCGGGCATTTACAGGTAAACTCAGGTAAATACATGTAGATTATACTTATTTATTAGGTCTTTCCACTTTTCTGTGGAAAGACCTATTGTATTTGTTCTGATTATTATTATTATTAGGTCTTTCCACTTTTCTGTGGAAAGACCTATTGTATTTGTTCTGATTATTATTATTAAGGTCTTTCCTTTTCCAAAAGGGAAAGACCTTACTGTATTTCTTCTGATTATTATTCTTATTATAATTATTCTTTTTGTTCCGCCAAACTTTGATAAAATTTCCCTCCGTAACCGTAAGCCATGTCGCTTTCAGGTTCACACTTTGTATCGGTGTCACAAATACCTATCCGGAACTCACCCTGTGAGTCGTAAAATTTTGTCGGTCCGGAGTTATCCCTCCGAAACCTAAAAACCTTGTTATCATTCAAACACCGTAACCGTAATAGGTAGAAAAAAGGCAAAGGGTGAAATTTGTTCAGGACCAGACCCCGGTTCTTCGTTACATTTGGATCGAAAAGATTCAACGACTCATTGGTAGGGTTATGCCCCTTTGAAAATTAACCGGTGTCGGTTGGCCATCAAAACTCAGAAACCGTAAGTCGTACACATCTAGGATCTTCACCAATGATCATCAATTCATGTGACTTTTAAAATGCCTCAAGGTCAAATTTGTATGTTGACCTTGACCTTTGACCTTACACCTTGTTATGGGATAATCTCAGAAACCATTATACTTACAGAAGTTTTGAATAGTGGAAAATGTTTGGGTCATTAAGGCGCAACTTTGTTACATTTTGACCGAAGAGATTTGACCTTTCTGTAAGGGGCATAACCCCTGTTTTAGGTTTCTGAAAAGACAAAATCAGCTTTTACTATATGACCAAAGGTCCTAGACCCATGGGGTCTTCAGCAATGACATTGGTGACAAATTACCTTGACAAAGGTCACAAGGTCAAAGGTCAAGGTCATGTCCCAGATAGCGAATTATGTGTTTTTGACCTTATTTAAAGGATTTAAAGTGTGTTTTAAAGGTTTTTAAGGTTGACCTTGACCTTTGACCTTACAACTTTTTATTCGATATCTCAAAAACGATTATACTTACAGAAATAGTAAATAGTGAAAACTGTTTGGGACATTAAGGCGCAACTTTTTTACGTAATGACCGAAGAGATTTGACCTATCCGTAAGGGGCATAACCCCCGTTAACTATTTCTGAAAAGACAAAATCAGCTTTAACTATTGAACCAAAGGTCCTAGACCCCTAGGTCTTCAGCAATGACATGAGACCAATGACCTTGACAAAGGTCACAAGGTCAAAGGTCAAGGTCATGTCTCAGATAGCGAATTAAGTGTTTTTGACCTTATCTAAAGAATTTTTAGTGTGTTTTAAAGCTTTTTGAGGTTGACATTGACCTTTGACCTTAAAACTTATTTATTGGATATCTCAAAAACGATAATACTTACAAAAACAGTAAATAGTGAAAAATAATTGGGACATAAGGGCGCAACTTTTTTACATTTTGGCCGAAGAGATTTGACCTATCTGTAAGGGGCATAACCCCTGTTAACTGTTTTAGAAAAGACAAAATAAGCTTTAACTCATGAACCAAAGGTCCTAGACCCATGGGGTCTTTTGTTATGACATCGTGGACCAATGACCTTGACAAAGGTCATAAGGTCAAAAGTCAAGGTCATGTCCCAAATTTCGAATTATGTGTTTTTGACCATATTTTAAGGGTTTTGTGTGTGTTTTAGAGCTTTTCAATGCATTCTACGCCTATTGAAACATATATTTTATATTATGAAAAGGAAAGACCTCTCAATTGTTCAAGAACAATTGACATTTTAATTATTATTATTATTATTATTATTATTATTTTTTTCTTCTTCCGCCTAATTTTGTTCTCACGTAAAATTTTTGTTTCGCAAGATGTCGCTTAGATATTTCTTATATAATATCATACAGTTTATGCGCTTTTTATTTTCACCCATTCTAAGCCGAACAATTTTCTTTGTAGGAGTTATCTCCCCGAACACTGTTTTCTTTGTTACTGCATCTCCTCCGTAACCGTAAAAGAAAGCGACAAATTTATTTTACCAAATTGCTCGTTATATCCTCAGGATCTTTCGTCCAATTTTGACAGAGGCGATACGTAAACTCCATATGAGAGTTATTTCCCCTTCTGTATTTGACATAAGGGATATATAAATGTATAGCATGAATGGTAAGTGATAGAGACCTAAGGTATATTGATTTGAGTTCCTTGGTTCATTTAAATGAAATTGAGGCCAAGGTCAAAGGTCAAGGTCATATTCTAAATTTTGACTTTTCCTTGTTATTTGATCTCCTCTGTCACTTTTAAAGATACAAATTAAAGAACAAGTGCAAAATGTTTGCCTAATTGTGATTAAGATATGATACATTTGGTGTGAAACAATCCAATGACATCTTATAGGAGTTATTGTCCCTGAAATGATTCAATTTAAGGTTAATTGATTATTACTCCAACTTGTTAAATGATAAAGCCATAGGGTCTTTTGCAAACTGTTGGTTGACATATGACCTTGAAAAATGTCAACCGGAAGTGACCTTGAGTGAACCGGAAGTAGTATTTTTGCACTTATTTCATGGAAAAGTACCTAGAAACCATATATTTTTTGAATGACCATAGGTTAATTTATCTTTTGAGACCGGAAGTAACATTTTATAAACCGGAAGTAGCATATTATCTTCCTTATTACAGGCATAAGTATATACAAACTATATATTTTTGGAATCAGTGTGAATAAAGCTATCATACGAGACCGGAAGTGACATTTTCTAAACCGGAAGTAGCTAATTATCTCCCTTTTTACATGCAAAAGTATATATAAACCATATATTTTTGGAATCAGTATAAATAAAGCTATCATATGAGACCGGAAGTGACATTTTCTAAACCGGAAGTTGGCAATTATCTCCCTTATTTCAGGCAAAAGTATATAGAAACCATATATTAATTGAATCAGTATGAAGAAACCAAAGCTTGGACGCCAATAGTAATTTTGAGTAAACTGGATGTAGCTTCTCATCAATAATTTAGAACATTGATGTGGAAAGACCTTCAATTGTTCTCTGAACAATTGGTTTTTAATTATTATTAGGTCTTTCCACTTTTCTGTGGAAAGACCTATTGTATTTGTTCTGATTATTAGGTCTTTCCACTTTTCTGTGGAAAGACCTATTGTATTTGTTCTGATTATTAGGTCTTTCCACTTTTCTGTGGAAAGACCTATTGTTTTTGTTCTGATTATTATTATTATTTTCTTCCGCCAAATTTTATTCTCGCGTAACATTTTTGTTTCGCAATATGTCGCTAAGATATTTCTTATATAGTATCATACAGTTTATGCGCTTTTTATTTTCACCCATTCTAAGCCAAACAATTTTCTTTGTAAGAGTTATCTCCCCAAACACTGTTTTCCTTGTGACTACATCTACTCTGTAACGGCAAAAGAAAGCGACAAATTTATTATATAAAATTGCTCGTTATATCCTTCGCATGATTTGTCCTATTTTGACCGAAGCGATAAGAACACTCCATATGAGAGTTATTTCCCCTTATGCATGTGATATAAGTAATATGCATTTCTAACTGGTAAACCATAAGTGATAGAGACCCAGGGTCTTTTGATTTGAGGTCCTTGGTCCAAAAAAATAAAAATTAGGTCAAGGTAAAAGGTCAAGGTCACATTCTAAATTTTGATTTGGGCCTATTTTCACTTACTTCCAAAAACCGTACAAGATATCGACAAAATATTTTTACTAAATTGTAATTTGCGACATGTCGTAACACATGAATTTTGGTTGAAAGGGTAAGTTGACCGTAAAAGAGAGTTTTCTCCCTTTTTATATATAAAATTACATGTATGGTGGTATAACTCATTTACCAAGTATAATAAAGACCTAGGGTAATATGATTAAAGGTCCTTGGTGTATGACCTTGAAATTGAGCTCAAGGTCAAAGTTAAATTTGATGTTCTAGATTTTTACCTTTGCTTTAACTTCATATTTAAACACGATAAAGCCATGGGACTTTTTTTATTAGGTTGCAATTTACATGACCTTGAAAAGCCAACCGGAAGTGACCTTGTGTAAACCGGAAATATGTTTGTTTTGTACTTATTTGATGTAAAGTGTATTGAACAATATATTTTTGGAATCAGTATCAAGTAAACTATCAAATAAAAGGGGAAGTGACATATTTCAAACCGGAAGTAACAATTTATCTCCTTTATTTAGAGAAAAATGTATAGAAACCATATATTTTTGGAATCAGTTTACAATAAGCTATCATTTGACGCTGGATATGATATTTCAAACTGAATTTTCATAGTTCTATATCAAAATTGATCTGCATGGGTGGAAAGACCTTCAATTGTTCTCTGAACAATTGGTTTTTAATTATTATTATTATTATTATTATTTTCTTCCGCCTAATTTTGTTCTCACGTAAAATTTTTGTTTCGCAAGATGTCACTTAGATATTTCTTATATAATATCTTACAGTTTATGCGCTTTTTATTTTCACCCATTCTAAGCCGAACAATTTTCTTTGTAGGAGTTATCTCCCCGAACACTGTTTTCCTTGTGACTGCATCTCCTCTGTAACCGTAAAAGAAAGCGACAAATTTATTTTACCAAATTGCTCGTTATATCCTCAGGATGTTTTGTCCAATTTTGACCGAAGCGATACGTAAACTCCATATGAGAGTTATTTCCCCTTCTGTATTTGACATAAGGGATATATAAATGTATAGCATGAATGGTAAGTGATAGAGACCTAAGGTATATTGATTTGAGTTCCTTGGTTCATTTAAATGAAATTGAGGCCAAGGTCAAAGGTCAAGGTCATATTCTAAATTTTGACTTTTCCTTGTTATTTGATCTCCTCTGTCACTTTTAAAGATACAAATTAAAGAACAAGTGCAAAATGTTTGCCTTATTGTGATTAAGATATGATACATTTGGTGTGAAACAATCCAATGACATCTTATAGGAGTTATTGTCCCTGAAATGATTCAATTTAAGGTTAATTGATTATTACTCCAACTTGTTAAATGATAAAGCCATAGGGTCTTTTGCAAACTGTTGGTTGACATATGACCTTGAAAAATGTCAACCGGAAGTGACCTTGAGTGAACCGGAAGTAGTATTTTTGCACTTATTTCATGGAAAAGTACCTAGAAACCATATATTTTTTGAATGACCATAGGTTAATTTATCTTTTGAGACCGGAAGTAACATTTTATAAACCGGAAGTAGCATATTATCTTCCTTATTACAGGCATAAGTATATACAAACTATATATTTTTGGAATCAGTGTGAATAAAGCTATCATACGAGACCGGAAGTGACATTTTCTAAACCGGAAGTAGCTAATTATCTCCCTTTTTACATGCAAAAGTATATATAAACCATATATTTTTGGAATCAGTATAAATAAAGCTATCATATGAGACCGGAAGTGACATTTTCTAAACCGGAAGTTGGCAATTATCTCCCTTATTTCAGGCAAAAGTATATAGAAACCATATATTAATTGAATCAGTATGTAGAAACCAAAGCTTGGACGCCAATAGTAATTTTGAGTAAACTGGATGTAGCTTCTCATCAATAATTTAGAACATTGATGTGGAAAGACCTTCAATTGTTCTCTGAACAATTGGTTTTTAATTATTATTAGGTCTTTCCACTTTTCTGTGGAAAGACCTATTGTATTTGTTCTGATTATTAGGTCTTTCCACTTTTCTGTGGAAAGACCTATTGTATTTGTTCTGATTATTAGGTCTTTCCACTTTTCTGTGGAAAGACCTATTGTTTTTGTTCTGATTATTATTATTATTTTCTTCCGCCAAATTTTATTCTCGCGTAACATTTTTGTTTCGCAATATGTCGCTAAGATATTTCTTATATAGTATCATACAGTTTATGCGCTTTTTATTTTCACCCATTCTAAGCCGAACAATTTTCTTTGTAAGAGTTATCTCCCCAAACACTGTTTTCCTTGTGACTACATCTACTCTGTAACGGCAAAAGAAAGCGACAAATTTATTATATAAAATTGCTCGTTATATCCTTCGCATGATTTGTCCTATTTTGACCGAAGCGATAAGAACACTCCATATGAGAGTTATTTCCCCTTATGCATGTGATATAAGTAATATGCATTTCTAACTGGTAAACCATAAGTGATAGAGACCCAGGGTCTTTTGATTTGAGGTCCTTGGTCCAAAAAAATAAAAATTAGGTCAAGGTCAAAGGTCAAGGTCACATTCTAAATTTTGATTTGGGCCTATTTTCACTTACTTCCAAAAACCGTACAAGATATCGACAAAATATTTTTACTAAATTGTAATTTGCGACATGTCGTAACACATGAATTTTGGTTGAAAGGGTAAGTTGACCGTAAAAGAGAGTTTTCTCCCTTTTTATATATAAAATTACATGTATGGTGGTATAACTCATTTACCAAGTATAATAAAGACCTAGGGTAATATGATTAAAGGTCCTTGGTGTATGACCTTGAAATTGAGCTCAAGGTCAAAGTTAAATTTGATGTTCTAGATTTTTACCTTTGCTTTAACTTCATATTTAAACACGATAAAGCCATGGGACTTTTTTTATTAGGTTGCAATTTACATGACCTTGAAAAGCCAACCGGAAGTGACCTTGTGTAAACCGGAAATATGTTTGTTTTGTACTTATTTGATGTAAAGTGTATTGAACAATATATTTTTGGAATCAGTATCAAGTAAACTATCAAATAAAAGGGGAAGTGACATATTTCAAACCGGAAGTAACAATTTATCTCCTTTATTTAGAGAAAAATGTATAGAAACCATATATTTTTGGAATCAGTTTACAATAAGCTATCATTTGACGCTGGATATGATATTTCAAACTGAATTTTCATAGTTCTATATCAAAATTGATCTGCATGGGTGGAAAGACCTTCAATTGTTCTCTGAACAATTGGTTTTTAATTATTATTATTATTATTATTATTTTCTTCCGCCTAATTTTGTTCTCACGTAAAATTTTTGTTTCGCAAGATGTCGCTTAGATATTTCTTATATAATATCTTACAGTTTATGCGCTTTTTATTTTCACCCATTCTAAGCCGAACAATTTTCTTTGTAGGAGTTATCTCCCCGAACACTGTTTTCCTTGTGACTGCATCTCCTCTGTAACCGTAAAAGAAAGCGACAAATTTATTTTACCAAATTGCTCGTTATATCCTCAGGATGTTTTGTCCAATTTTGACCGAAGCGATACGTAAACTCCATATGAGAGTTATTTCCCCTTCTGTATTTGACATAAGGGATATATAAATGTATAGCATGAATGGTAAGTGATAGAGACCTAAGGTATATTGATTTGAGTTCCTTGGTTCATTTAAATGAAATTGAGGCCAAGGTCAAAGGTCAAGGTCATATTCTAAATTTTGACTTTTCCTTGTTATTTGATCTCCTCTGTCACTTTTAAAGATACAAATTAAAGAACAAGTGCAAAATGTTTGCCTAATTGTGATTAAGATATGATACATTTGGTGTGAAACAATCCAATGACATCTTATAGGAGTTATTGTCCCTGAAATGATTCAATTTAAGGTTAATTGATTATTACTCCAACTTGGTACATGATAAAGCCATAGGGTCTTTTGCAAACTGTGGGTTGACATATGACGTTGAAAAATGTCAACCGGAAGTGACCTTGAGTGAACTGGAAGTAGTATTTTTTGCACTTATTTCATGGAAAAGTACCTAGAAACCATATATTTTTTGAATGATCATAGGTTAACCTATTTTTTGAGACCGGAAGTGACATTTTATAAACCGGAAGTAGCATATTATCTTCCTTAATACAGGCATAAGTATATACAAACTATATATTTTTGGAATCAGTGTGAATAAAACTATCATATGAGACCGGAAGTGGCATTTTCTAAACCAGAAGTTGGCAATTATCTCCCTTATTTCAGGCAAAAGTATATAGAAACCATTTATTTATTGAATTAGTATGATGAAATCTATTCTTTGACGCTATTAATAACTTTGAGTAAACCAGAAGTAGCTTCCTATCAATTATTTAGAAAATTGATGTGGAAAGACCTTCAATTGTTCTTTGAACAATTGGTTTTTAATTATTATTATTTTCTTCCGCCAAATTTTGTTCTCGCGTAAAATTTTTGTTTCGCAAGATGTCGCTTAGATATTTCTTATATAGTATCATACAGTTTATGCGCTTTTTATTTTCACCCATTCTAAGCTGAACAATTTTCTTTGTAGGAGTTATCTCCCCGAACACTGTTTTTCTTGTGACTGCATCTCCTCCGTAACCGTAAAAGAAAGCGACAAATTTATTTTATAAAATTGCTCGTTATATCCTTCGCATGATTTGTCCTATTTTGACCGAAGCGATATGAACACTCCATATGAGAGTTATTTCCCCTTATGCGTTTGTTATTAGTGATATGCATTTCTATCTTGTAAACCATAAGTGATAGAGACCTAGGATCTTTTGATTTGAGGTCCTTGGTCCAAAAAAAAAGAAAATAAGGTCAAGGTCAGAGGTCAAGGTCTTATTTTAAATTTTGATTTTGGCTTATTTTCACTTCTTTTCAAAAACCGTATAAGATATCGACAAGATATTTTTACTAAATTGTAAGTTGCGACATGTCGTAACACATACATTTTGGTTGAAATGGTACGCTAACATTAAATTGGAGTTTTCTCCCCTCTTATGTTAAAAATTAGGCGTAAAGTGATATAACTCATTAACTATATATAATTAAGACCTATGGTCTTTTGATTTGAAGCCCTTATTTTATGACCTTGAAATTGAGCTAAAGGTCATAGGTAAATTTGACGTTCTAGATTTTGACCTTTGCTTTTTCCTCGTTAGTATTCGTGATAAAGCCATAAGACTTTTTGCATTACGTTGCAAGCCACTTGACCATGGAAAAACCAACCGGAAGTGACCTTGTGTAAACCGGAAGTAGCTATTTTTTGTACTTATTTAATGTAAAAGTATATTAAACCATATATTTTTGGAATCAGTATCAGGTAAACTATCAAATAAAACCGGAAGTGACATCTTTCAAACCGGAAGTAACAATTTATCTCCCTTATTTTGAAAAAAATGTATAGAAACCATGTATTTTTAGAATCAGTGTACAATAAACTATCATTAGACGCTGAATATGATATTTTAAACCAAATTTTAATAGTTCTATTTCAAAATAGATTTTTATGAGTGGAAAGACCTTCAATTGTTCTCTGAACAATTGGTTTTTAATTATTATTATTATTATTTTTTTTTTCTTCCGCCTAATTTTGTTCTCACGTAAAATTTTTGTTTCGCAAGATGTCGCTTAGATATTTCTTATATAATATCATACAGTTTATACGCTTTTTATTTTCACCCATTCTAAGCCGAACAATTTTCTTTGTAGGAGTTGTCTCCCCGAACACTGTTTTCCTTGTTACTGCATCTCCTCTGTAACCGTAAAAGAAAGCGACAAATTTATTTTACCAAATTGCTCGTTTTATCCTCAGGATGTTTTGTCCAATTTTGACCGAGGCGGTACGTAAACTCCATATGAGAGTTATTTCCCCTTCTGTATTTGACATAAGGGATATATAAATGTATAGCATGAATGGTAAGTGATAGAGACCTAAGGTATATTGATTTGAGTTCCTTGGTTCATTTAAATGAAATTGAGGCCAAGGTCAAAGGTCAAGGTCATATTCTAAATTTTGACTTTTCCTTGTTATTTGATCTCCTCTGTCACTTTTAAAGATACAAATTAAAGAACAAGTGCAAAATGTTTGCCTAATTGTGATTAAGATATGATACATTTGGTCTGAAACAATCCAATGACATCTTATAGGAGTTATTGTCCCTGAAATGATTCAATTTAAGGTTAATTGATTATTACTCCAACTTGTTACATGATAAAGCCATAGGGTCTTTTGCAAACTGTTGGTTGACCTATGACCTTGAAAAATGTCAACCGGAAGTGACCTTGAGTGAACCGGAAGTAGTATTTTTTGCACTTATTTCATGGAAATGTACCTAGAAACCATATATTTTTTGAATGACCATAGGTTAACCTATCTTTTGAGACCGGAAGTAACATTTTATAAACCGGAAGTAGCATATTATCTTCCTTATTACAGGCATAAGTATATACAAACTATATATTTTTGGAATCAGTGTGAATAAAGCTATCATATGAGACCGGAAGTGACATTTTCTAAACCGGAAGTAGCTAATTATCTCCCTTTTTACATGCAAAAGTATACATAAACCATATATTTTTGGAATCAGTATAAATAAAGCTATCATATGAGACCGGAAGTGACATTTTCTAAACCGGAAGTTGGCAATTATCTCCCTTATTTCAGGCAAAAGTATATAGAAACCATATATTAATTGAATCAGTATGAAGAAACCAAAGCTTGGACGCCAATAGTAATTTTGAGTAAACTGGATGTAGCTTCTCATCAATAATTTAGAACATTGATGTGGAAAGACCTTCAATTGTTCTCTGAACAATTGGTTTTTAATTTATTCAACTATTATTTTCGAGCAGTGTATACCTGTTTTATTGGCACAAGCGCTTAGTCCTGGAAATTTATACAGATAAAATGTAGAAACAAACGACATCTAAAAATCAAAAGTACTAATTTTACATTTCGTAACGTGCACAAAAATACATGGATGTGCTAAATAAAATTGCTCATTGTAGTGAGCATGAATGATTCCGGACCGTTTGTAGTAATAATTCCGGGCCGTTTGTAGTACGCCTGGATTCTTCTGACGGTAGTGATGACCAAAGACCTGGAGGAAATAGGGAATCTGGTGAAATACCTTTGCAATTATTAACTGTTCTGTCGATACGGAAAGTAAATCCTTTAAAAATCATTACCATTACATTTTGTTTGCGCGAGAAAAAAAAAATTACGTTTGCGCGCAGCTTTTGATTACATTTGCGCGCATTCTTTTACAGGTGAACTCATGTAAATAGAGGTAGATTATACTTATTTATTTATTCAACTATTATTTTCGAGCAGTGTAAACAAATAGAATGTGTTCAAAATTCATATTAACTTTAGTCATACTAGAACACACCCGCGAAATCGCGGGCATTTAGTGCGTGATGAAGTATATAAATTGTTGTAGAATAAATTTTCCAAAAAGATTTTATGACTGGAGGAAATTTAGGCAAGGTATCAAAAGCCTTAGCCTGCGGGTACCGTGGTGACAGGTCAATTTTTAGCCCTTCCCCTTTTTTCCAAAGTCCGTTATTTTTTGTTTTCTCTGTTTTTCTGTATACTATGAACATACATATACTAAAAATAAAGTGTATTTGATGTTTACTACCAATTCCAAGTTTACCTACTATCCACAGCAGTCACTGATATATTATATAGAGACACTCTATATAATATATCATTGACCGCTGTGGATAAAATTGGAATTGATTGTAAATCGCAAATACACTTTGTTCATAGTATAAGTATGACCAAAGGATACAGAAAATCGTGAAAATAATTGTCCTGTCCCCAAGTACTAAGAAAATTTTAAAACAGCCATAAACGGAAGTCTTGTCTATGACTTAAAAGTCCATCCGATGACGGAAAAAATATCCGGACGTCATTATTTTCGTTTTCCTCCCAAAATAACCCAAACTGAATAATCATAAGCAAGGATGACAAATGCGACTATGCATGGTACCTATAGGACACAGAGTCATAATGATCAATTTATTGTGGAAGTAAGAGAAGCGACACACAACATTGATGTCTTCTAATTTAATAGTATAGATTTATTATGAATTATCGTTATTTTACCTGTGTTACCTGTAAAAAGAATGCGCGCAAATGTAATCAAAAACTGCGCGGAAACGTTTTTATATTTATATGGTTTGTTCTTTATTTTATTGATTTTGACAATATATATATATATGTTGTATTTTCGTTTGTTTGATTACTCTTTCTTATTTTATTTGCATACGTCGTAGAAGTTTTAAAACTGTCTTAAATCTGTTATCCATATCTTTGTTGTTTATTTTCTTCTTTTGTTCTTTTGTTCCTGTTTTGTTTTTGTTTTTGTTTTTGTTTTTGTTTTATTTTTTTTTGGGGGGGGGGGGTATGACCCGGGGAAGGGGCAATTTCCACCCCCTTCCAATTTTCAATATTGTGGATGGAGGAGGCAAAACATATGTCTTTGTTTGGCTTTGTTTGTTTGTACGTATGTATGTTTTTTTTCTTGATGTGGAGAGGTATATAAATGCAGAGGCGTAGGAACCGGAAAATGGGACCATGACCGCATTACACACTTGCAAAGGTGAGGGGTAAAACTATAATCCCCCTTCTTTGGCAATTTATTTTGTTATTAAAATATAAAGTGGCTACGAAAGAGGACATTAACTTATTTCTAGACTATTAGACTATTATGAAAGAAAATATAGATTAAAAGTCTTTTTTTTTTGCTTGTCACTTTAAGAAGTCCCCCCCTCTTTCAATCTACTCCTACTTCACTGATATGTATCAAAGGAAAAAGCAATAATTTTACTCGCACTCAGCTGATCGACTTCCTCTCGGACTTGACCTGACTACTCGTGCAGAAAAACTATACGGCAACGGTTGTTACCAGCCTGGTTTAATTTATCTGTTATCTTTGTTCTGTAACTAATACGTATTAAGCGGGCGTCACAGACAAACGGTGACCTGATCTGACTCAGTCAATTGGAGAACTGAGCGCGCCAACGAATGGTCTCGTCAACACTGTTATGAATTTGATAATATGTATAAAATACAATAATTCAATGTTCCATACAATAAAATCTAGCATATAATATAAAAATAAGAAGATGCGGCCAATGAGATAACTATGTTTGTACAAATAATGTTGATGTAAGTAAATATTGGTCACCGTATGGCCTTCAACAATGAGAAAAACCCAAACCGTATAGTCAGCTATAAAAGGCCCCGCCATGAAAAAGGTTAAACTATTGAAACGGTCTAAATAATAACAATTCAATAAACGAATAACAAATATGACAAATATGAACATACAACAACCACTGAATTATAGGCACACGAAGAATGTGGCGGGGGTTTAACATCGTTGTGAGCGCTAAACCCTCCACATAACCTTACACAGAGGTGGAACAGTACAACATAAGAATAAACTATAAAAGAATCAGTTGCAAATGACTAAACGTATCAAATCGATACCAAGCACACACTAAAAAATAACTAACATAAAAACACTACACAGAACACCGATATAAGAGTACACCCTGCAACTGAAAGCTAGTTCAAAGCCAATTCTAACTAATACATAAATCTTGTTCTCCCAGACTAAAGTATCATCCAGTATACACCTAATAGATTTAATGTAAAAACGTCATAAACAGTCTGAGAAACGATGACTTTGTACAATACCAGATCATAAGTACACAGATACATATATTATAGTATACATTAAGTTATTCTTTAGTTTTTCAAAAGCAAAATCGATGCTGGTACCAATAGAAAAAAAAACAATATCAAAAGATTTCACTTTGTTCTATTGATAACATGTAAGAATAAATTAATTCAACGATCAATAAGTTTACATGGATCGTATCTAAATTTACAGGCTCCATAAACAGCATCACTGTAAAAATAAGGGTGAATTTCCCGTTATATTAAACATTCTACAGGTACAGTCACGCTCCCGAATCAAACCTGTGTATCTGTGAATGAATTTATTTAAAGTTTTCAATAATTTGTGGTAACGAAATCACTGAGTCAATAATTTACCAGTTATACATAAATTAGCAGGCTCTACTTACCCTTCCGAAGCACCTGAGATCATCCCCGGTTTTTGATGGGGTTCGTGTTGCTAAGTCATAGGTTTTTTTTTTAATTGTGTTTTGTGTACTGTTGTTTATCTTTCATTCGTTTTTTCGTTTTTTGCCATGGTATTGAGAGTTAATTTTTTGACTTATGAGTTTGAATATCCCTTTAGTATCCTTCGCCTGTCTTTATCGTTCGTTGAAATCTAAAACGTCACTACCGAAACGGATATAGCGAATTGTGAAATATATACACCATAAGAAGCAACAAAAGGAACATTACCGTCCAAAAAGTCAAAATAACATTAAGGAAGGAAAATTTTTGGCTTTTGTCGTATTACCCACTACGTTTTTGTATATAGGTTCCAGTGTGAAACTGTAATATCCAAATCTAGTAAAGGAAATGTATTGCTGTTTGTATTAATTTATTTAGAGTAAGCTCCCTTATGTAAATTTCCGCATTAGAATAAGAAAACTTTAGATCCTTTGTTATATATTGCGAGGCATAATTTCTTTTTAAACCAACATACTATCTTTTGTTCAGTCCAAATTTATATAAAAGACATTTAATATGAACATCAAAATTATTTATTTTGTAAAAATATTTCCTTTCTCTATTTGAACTGTACACGTATACCTAACAGCAAAATTATTTTCATTTACCTGTGTGTAAAGTAATTGCAAATGGCTGATATTTTTGTTCGAGCATATTGTTTTTCTAAAATTGTAAATGGCTGGTATTTTTGTTCGAGCATATTGTTTTTCTTAAGGTGGTACCCAACACCTTGACTAATATTAATTTGGCTCGTTTAATTTTCATAAAATTTTGACAAAATGCTTACTTTGACCCTTTGACAAAAATATAAAAATTTCAAAAAATTTGAACCAACCACTTTATCAGAAAAAAATTCATTGGTTATATAGCAGTTTGACAAACACTAATTTTGATCATTGAGAAGCTTAATATTTCCTTAACAATACAACGTGATTAAAACGTTTAGCTGATTTTTACAGAGTTATCTCCCTGTAGTGTTAGGTACCACCTTAAATTGTTTAACATTTCACAGCGGTATATAACATGTTTACAGTTACTTTTATTATTCTTCCCTTAGCTTATTTATTTTGTATTTACATTGTATCATAGATCAAACTTATTTGTTCAGTGTACTATGTTCACTGGTGTTAATATGTCCTTTGATTGAGTTAAGCCATTTCAGTTGATATTTTATAGTGTGTCTTTCTTTGTTGTGATGTTACACTATTGTTTCAGATAAGGGTAAAGGTTTGGTACCATTAAAACGTTTAAACCCGCTGCAATTGTTTGCACCTGTCCTAAGTCAAGAATCTGATGTTCAGTAGTTGTCGTTTGTTGATGTGGTTCATAAGTGTTTCTCGTTTCTCGTTTTTTTATATAGATTAGACCGTTGGTTTTCCCGTTTGAATGGTTTTACACTAGTAATTTTTGGGGCCCTTTATAGCTTGCTGTTCGGTGTGAGCCAAGGCTCCGTGTTGAAGGCCGTACTTTGACCTATAATGGTTTACCTCTATCAATTTTGACTTGGATGGAGAGTTGTCTCATTGGTACTCATACCACATCTTCTTATATCTATTTAATTAAATGTTGTATATATAATAAAACCTTGAATAGGTCGTAGGTGACCAACTGGAAGGCTCAATATATCCTCCTACATAACGTACTACCATTACTACATTCTACACTATTATCATTATCATTCTAGGTCAAACATTGAGATTTGGGCGAAATTTAATTTGACAAAATCTTCTATCTGTATTTCAATGATATTTCACGCTAAGAAATATATACTATCAAAAAAGTATTACAAAAAAGTAAAATCACAAAAATACTGAACTCCGAGGAAAATTCAAAAAGGAAAGTCCCCAATCAAATGGCAAAATCGAAAAAACAAACACATCAAACGAATGGATAACAACTGTCATATTCCTGACTTGGTACAAGCATTTTCTTATGTAGAAAATGGTGGATTGAACCTGGTTTTATAGCTAGCTAAACCTCTCACTTGTATGACAGTCGCATTAAATTCCATTATATTGACAACAATGTGTAAGCAACACCGAATGTATAAAAAAGACCAGATACTTTTGATTACAGTTATTTATCCATGCGTGAACAAAACAAACAGACACAATAAGTAAAAATGTCAAAAATAGGGGTACAGCAGTCAACATTGTGTTATCATCTTAATCACTATAAAAGCAAACAAAAATACCAAACTCCAAGGTAAGTTCAAAAACGGGGATCTCCCTAAAACTTGACAAAATAAAACGCTCAACTATATCAACCAACGCAACGAATGGAAAACAACTGTCATATTCCTGACTTAGCAGACATTTTCTGATGAAACTAGTGGGTAAAACCTGGTTTTATAGCTAGTTAAACCTCCAATTTGTATGGCAGTAAACTGGTTTTATAGCTAGTTAAACCTCCAATTTGTATGGCAGTTATTTATACATTTAGTTTTGTTATATTGACATACATTTAATTGGCAGACGAAAGACGCGGTAAGGGCCCTTTTTGTTCTTTATAAGTAAACCCATTAATTCCAGAATGATAAAAATGTTTAAAGTTGATACATATACAAGTGGAGTAAAGTTTAGCGATTTATGTTGACCTTTTCTTATAAAACTTTGACAGTTACATTCTATACTATCATTATTATCATTCTAGGTCAAACATTGAGATTTGGGCGAAATTTTATTTGACAAAATCTTTAATCTATATTTCAACGATATTTCACCTTAAGAAAAATATAGCGCAGGTTTAGACACATTAATCATTTGAAGCAAAAATTGCATTTGTTATGACAAACAAATCTTAAAAATGACACAAAGTCATTGAATCAAAAAAAAATATCAAATTCAAACTTACATGTAGGTCATAAGAGAAATACTTTAATACCGTAAACTATCTAATAAAAAGCCTTTTTTCCTATCATCTTTTTTGAAACTATGACATATTGCGAAAGTGGCTATTTAATCAAATATAATTTGATCGAACATATTCCTGTCCTAACCCGGAAGAACCTATCCTATTGCTATTTTGTCGTATTTGTTCTCGTTCTAAATATGCAAGGATTTTTTCAAAAATTGGACGTTAATCGAATATAAATTAAACAATAAATCCAGATCATCATAACACTTTCCCATCCTGTTCCAAGAATGTTCAAGTTTATTTGTTCGTTATTCGGCGTTTCAAAAGTTAAACTTTTCGATTATCATGGATAATATCGTTGTGTGTACAAACTAACTCAAAATAACGTCACGGCATTGGTTGAATACTGATTGATTGGGACCATGGTAACCAATCATAATGTTTTGGTGTTAGCGTTTTGAAATTTTACCCAGAATTCTTTAAATGGTGCAATGGTCGATTTAAAGGCAGACATCACACCTGCTAAATAAATATGATTAAATGTTTATAGCAATTCTCTGTAACCAACACCCAGTTGCGGCACGCATAGTCTCAGATTTTCTTGAAATTTTGTTAGTTGGTAACTATCGGTAAACATACAAGAAATATGTCGACAAAAAATGATTTATGTCCCCGTAATAGGTCACTTTGGATTTTGCCTCAAAAATGCATATTTGGACGTAGAAAAAAATCCCAAATTCAAGCAGTTATCATGCACACATATCAATATTGATGAATATTTTGACATTTGTTCATTAAACTATAAGACCTAATGAGTAAGATGAAAGATAAAAATTAATTCTAATAAAAAGGGGAGAAAAGGCAACACTGATTGAAATAAGGGGGTTTTCATTGTATTTAAGAAGGCAAATTATAGTCATTTTGGATGACATTATTACACATTTTTGCATCCACGCCCGTTTATATTGAGGTTATTGATGTAAACTATCACTGTTGCCTGCGAATAATTTATAACTACTGGTTTGGGATTCAGGTTGCTAGGGTGGTTGCTAGTGGAACCTAAAAGTGTCATTTTTGTTATTTTGTGAACGAATTTTGACCTTTTTGGTTTGTTATTAAAATAGTTCATAAACAGTGACATATAAAGAATGAAAATCACTTGAAAAAATGTTGCGCATTCAATGACCTTAAGTTTAACCCAAAGGTCAAAAGTTATTGATGACCTTGACCTTTGACCTTGAGTCTTTTTATTAGATTATGTCAAAAATTGTAACAAAAAGACCCATACAATAAATAGAAAAAATGTTAAGAATGAATATTGCTTTTATTTGATAATAAAGCAAAATGCCAGAGGTCAAGGTCATGTCAAAAGCTCTTAGCAACGACCCTTACTTGATATAAAAGAACCAAGCAACCATACAAATTTGAGTTCAGGTTAATATGAACTGTGGCACAGATCCTAATTGAAAGATAAGGGGTCAATATTGTCACCATAGACTTTAACATCCATTCTCATATAGTTTGAAAATGCCTAGCAACCATCAATGTTTTGGTCATAGGTTCAAAATTCCGAAATTTTTAAACTGAACTTGTAATTGTTTCTTCCAATAGGAATTTCGAACTCCTTTTCAGAACAGAATTTATGTTTCTTGACGAAAATTATTTACTGACATGATTTTACTCATGTGAATTTCAGTTAATCACCAGCCACTTTGTCTCCTGTTCTGACTTGAAATACAAATGCTTTTTTTTCCAGGCATATATATAGGTTTACAACAGTGGTCAATATCGTATCAATATTTTGTAGCCATTCTTATATTATGGAAAATGAAAAGCAACCATTAATTTTTGTGTCACCGAAGATACAAAAGGTACAAAAACAAATTTCTGTTAAAAAAATGCTCAGTGTTTGGTTTTCTATGTTTTGTTTTGTGTACTATTGTTTGTCTGTTGGGTCTTTTTCTTTTTTTAGCCATGGCATTGTCGGTTTATTTTCAACTTTGAGTTTGAATGTCCCTTTGGTATCTTTTGCCTCTATTTTCTGATCATGATTCAAAGATCTTTTATCATGTGGCTCTTAAGAGCCTTTTAAGGTTATACAAACACTGGGCGTTCGTCATTGTCATCATTTTGTACATTGTCAGTCTAAAATATTTCCCTTTGAAACTGCATAATCAAATGTTAGTGATAATGCATAGCATATATTCTGTAAACGCTCCTTATTATGTTACTACAACTGTTATTATGGCTGGTACAAATAGAATAAAACACTGAAATTTAAACGCTAGTTTTTGGCTTAAAAAACTAAAGCAGTTAGAGCAAGACAGGATTTTCTGTAAACGCCCCTTATTCTTGTATATAAGGGGCGTTTACAGATTATATATATATATAATATATAAGTCTAAATTGAAAACAACGTTCAAACCTATGATTGCGTTGGATAAAAACCGCAATTTTTATACAAATTTCTTGGTAGAGGGGTCTAAATACAGCACAAACAACATTTTCCAAAAGACCAAAAAAGTGAAAAAGTATATTTAAACAAAACGCATTTGACTAACAGGTCGAACAACGGATATTCTTAAACCCTGCTGACTGCCATTGGCGAAAAATACAAACTCAGTAATGTAGATGAATTGTGGGAAAATTTTAAGATATACCTCATAAAATCTATAGAAAAAATGTACCACACAAAATGATTACATACAAACACAGATTACCTTGGGTAACAGACAAACTGCATAAGCTTACAAACAAGAAAAACAAAGCTTATCGAAAAAGAAAGAAAGATCCAGAAAAATACAAAAAGTTGAAACAAACAGTACAAAGAGAACTACGTACAGAATATTGGAAATATATGGAAAAAATGATCTGTGATATACCAATAAACGAACCTGGTCAATATGAAACATCAAAATCAAAACCTAAAAATCTGTTCAGCTACATCAAAAGCACACGATCTGATAACACTGGTGTTGCACCTTTGAAAAAAGATGGCAAACTCATTACAGACACTGAAGAAAAAGCGAACATTTTAAATCAACAGTTCCAATCTGTATTTACAAATGAAACAGATGATAACATCCCAGACAAAGGTAGAAGCCCCCACCGACAAATGCCAAAGATAACAATCAACGAATCAGGTATTACAAAATTACTGTCGAACCTTAATCCACATAAAGCTTGCGGCCCTGACAATATCAATGGCCGTGTTCTTAAAGAACTAAAGGAACCAATCTCACCAATCCTTATACCTTAATATTTAAAAAGTCGCTTGAAACTGGAGAAACAACTAAGGACTGGAAACATGCTAATGTAGCCCCAGCCTTCAAAAAAGGGGAAAAATACAAACCCGTAAATTACAGACCAATATCTTTAACCTGCATATGTTGCAAGCTCATGGAGCATATCATTACAAGTAGTATCATGTCTCATCTAGAAAAATATCTTATATTATACGATCTTCAGCATGGCTTCAGAAAATCAAGGTCGTGTGAAACACAGTTAATAGATTTTATTCAAGAACTAGCACAAACAAATAATAGCAACACACAAACTGACTTAATCATAATGAACTTTGCTAAAGCGTTCGACAAAGTCTCACATCGTCGCCTCCTATACAAGCTCAACTACTATGGTATTGAAAATAACACACTAAATTGGATTTAGGCATTTCTACATGACAGAACACAAACAGTCGTCATCAATAGCATTTCTTCCATCTCAGTACCCGTAACACCTGGTGTACCACAAGGAACAGTATTGGGCCCAATACTGTTCCTCATCTATATAAATGACCTACCTGAATATTTACAACACAGCAAGCTAAGACTCTTTGCAGATGACAGCATAATTTACAGGGAAATAAAAACACAGGATGATTGTCATAAACTGCAACTAGATCTAGACTCAACAGCACGATGGGAGTCAGATTGGCTCATGGCATTTCACCCTGATAAATGTACCAACCTTACCATCTCACAAAAGAAAAATAACTACCGGCATAATTACATCCTCCACAACCACATTCTCGAATCAGTAACATCTGCAAAATACCTCGGCATCACCTTACAATCCAATCTTAAGTGGAATAAGCACATAGACAGTATAGTATCAAATGGGAACAGATCACTTGGTTTTTTAAAAAGAAATTTAAAAGTTACAAACACAGAAATAAAATCAAGGGCATACCAGGCACTAGTAAGACCAAAACTACAATATAGTTGTAATGTCTGGGACCCCCATATGAAAGAACAACAGATAAAATTAGAAAATGTGCAGAGACGAGCTGCTCGTTATGTACACAACAACTACGATTACACGAGCAGTGCCACAAACATGCTAAACCAGTTGAAATGGCCACCACTAGCTGAGAGACGCCTAAAACCAGACTTATTTTATTTTATAAAGTAATACACTGTCTTGTAGCCATTCCATCGCATATTCTTGAACAAACAGACAGCAGAACAAGACAAAACCATACTCATACACAGACACATCCAAACTTCCAAGGACACATACAAATGGTCGTATTTCCCGCAATAATTATTCAATGGAACTTGCTACCACAAACTGTTATTGAAACCACCACTGTTGACAGCTTTAGAGATCAGCTAACACCAGCTGTTCTCTCTAGCTTCAAATAAACAAATCCAAACCAAAACATGTACATAAATTGCATATTTTTTAATCACAATCTGTATATACAAACACTTAAATTGTTATTAAATATTTTTATTAATTTATATAAATTTTTCGTCAATCACGCATGCGCAACAACATGTATTCTTCAGTATTGAAGCCTTGTTGACCAAAAAGAAGAAGAAGATGTAACAAAATGGGTCTTTATTTATTTATATATTTGATACCAAACAGAAAACAATATATATATATGCCTGAAAAAAAAACAGCATTTGTATTTCAAGTCAGAACAGGAGATAAAATGGCTGGTGATTAACTGAAATTAGATTTGAGGCAGCACAAGTATTGGGTTCCCTTCCCAATGAGGCCATAACTATGACCTCTTTTGATCAATTTAGGAATTATATAAATTCCTGATGTGGGGGTCAAAAATGCAATTGCAGTTCGTGCCGTTTCCATCCAGTGCTGCCTCATCGCTGAAAATTCTTTCTTTTTTTATTTCTGGCCTTTTGCTCTGCTTTTTATGCATTATTATATATAGCTGCTATTAAATGTCAATGCTTAATTTATTTATCTATTTATGCTTTTTAGTTTGTTAGTATTTTATGATATTTCAGTGATTGCTTGTTCCCCCATTCAATGGACATAGAGGTGTTTGCCACATGAGCCTTGACCCTGGAGGTTCAGAAATCAAAATTAATTTACTTTCATTATATTCTCATGCTTTTTATTTCTATATATTAGCATGTGCATGAAACTGCATGATTTTTATATGATAGTCGGTTAAAGAGCTCATCAGAGCTCATGTTTTCTCTGTTATTATGTACATATATGCCGACATTAAATAAAATTTTCTTACTTACCTACTTACTTACTTACTTATAGGTATGTTATGGGCAGTAGGTATTGATCTATCGTAAAATTTTCAGAACAACTGGACAACATTCAATGTCAGCTTTGAGCAAATTTCGTAGTTATTCTACTTCAAAACTTTTTTAGATTAAAAGTTACAAAAAAGTTAAAATGTCTTTGAAAGACGATTTCTACCTTTTTTTTATTTTTCTAGCCTAGCCTACATAGCACATTGAGCTTTTCTCATCTCTTATCGTCCGTCGTCGTCGTCTGTAAACTTTTGCAAAAATCTTTTCCTTTGAAATCACTGGGCAAATTGCAACCAATAGATATCTTTCTTATGATATATTATAGATAAATAACATTTGAAGGGACATAAATACACTATCATATAAGACAAGGAACACGGCAGAATAATGGTATGATAATTTGCGTTTTTGCTTGACATATTATTTTAATTTTAAATTATTGTATCAATTTTACGTATAAATACCAGTTGCATCATAATACAGCTTCCTTGGGGCCTCATGTTTTACTTTTTTGGTCTTAATCTTGAAATTTCAATAAAGGGATAGAAAGTAATATAGCAATTCAAAGTTATTTGTATTGAAAACTATTATGAATAGATGGACAATTTAATAGCAAAAATTACCAACAAGACTTATTAATCAACATGGCCAAAATTGTCTTTTGACTCCATATAGGCGTTTTGCCCTTGAGTGACTACAAAGAGAGACGAATTTAAATAACAGCACTGCTCTTGTTTCCTTATCCCAATTATTAAATTATTTGAATCTTTCTTATTTATTTACTCTTGTAGCTATACATAGCAAATTCTTTATTAAGATATGTTTACACTCAATGGCGACTGTTACCCAAAATCGTCATTAAAGGGCAATAACTCTAATAAGGGGTCGTCAGACGAATTCAACCATGCTGACTTATTTGTAATCTTGTCTTGCTGATAATTTTTGTAATTTAGTTTCTAATGAGTATTATGATATTTTTTTATATCAGGCAAAAACGCAAAAAAAAATTATAGATATCGTCATTAAAGGACAATTATTTTTATAACTCCAATAAAGAATCAGCTGACGATTGCAACAACGATCAATGTTTAGTAGATCTTGTGCTGCTGATATTTTTTTTTATATTCAAGGTTTCTCTCTATCTGTTATATTTTTCAGGATAATACTAGGCAAAAATGAAAAAAAAAATGTAAAAATTTGTAATTTAAGGGCAGTAACTCCTATAAGAAGTTGTCGAACAGTTTTGATGTAATTAGCAATAAGTAGATCTCATCATTCGGAATATTTTAGCCCCTGTCAAATTTATTCTATTTATAAAATTTTTTCATGATAATAGACAAAACTTGCATGTTCTATTTTTAGCCATGTCAGCCATTATGGGACAAATGTGTTAAAGTGCATACCCTAATGATGATTGTGGCCAAGTCTGGTTAAATTTGGCCAGTTAGTTTCAGAGGAGAAGATTTTTGTAATAGTTAACGACGACAGCCGCAATGTGAGGAGAACAACTAACTTGGCCCTGTAGGCCAGTTGAGCTAAAAAAAAGTAAAATTTGCAGAACACACAATGTATTTTTTTTTTAAGAAAGCTTTTTTTTTCTAAATTATTAGCATATTAATACAAATATAGCAGTTGAGCGGATTCAAAATAGTTCTTTTACCTAAATCGGACCATTTTATATTTTGTAATGGGGATAAGGGATGCTTAATGAAATGAATGTGATGGTGTCTAGAACTGAAGATCAATAATATTGACAAAGACATACTGAAAAGGAATTTTCTGTACATTCAGATGCATATCAGCCACATATGATTTGAAAAAGGAAATAAGTGTGTACACCATGAAAAATATTTTTTTTTTTTCGACGAAAAAAAGAATGAAATAAGTAAACCAGCCTTATAACAGATGACAATGATTATTCTGTTGACGAAAAAAAAGAATGAAATAAGTAATCCAGCCTTATAACGGATGAAAATGATTATTATGTTTATGCAAATCCTTTGGCCAAAAGCCAAACCCCAACCAACGAAATAAATTGGTCTTTCTCTTAGCGATTTTGTTCCTTTTGTCTTGTTCTTGTAGTTTCAAAGGACTGGTCTTAAAAATAACCTTTGGTCTCTCATGGAGAGTTGTCTCATTGACAATCATATCACATCTTTTAATTTTTGTATTTGAATTTATAATCAATCCCTTTAGATTGAATTTGCTATATAATTTACTATTCTGGATTATACATGTATTCTTTAAAGTAGTTATTAATTTTAAGAAAAACTGCATGTTTAATAAAAAAAAAATGTGATTTTTGTCCCAAATGAAACTGAAAATATTAAGTTGCTAGGCAGTTTTCCAATATAAATAAATGGTTGCTAGGCAGTTTTCCAATATAAATAAATGGTTGCCTGGCAGTTTTCCAATATAAATAAATGGTTGCTAGGCAGTTTTCCAATATAAATAAATTGTTGCTATGCTTTTTTCCACTTTTCCACTATGAATGAATGGTTGCTTAGGACTTATGTGATGACATTCCGTATTGACCTTTTAGGTCAGGTCTATGAAATAGTTTATATAGTCCTGAATCAAAACATGTATGGTAACTAGGTACTTTTTTTTATCAAATAAGGGTGGTTGATAATCACTTTTGACTTGACCTTGACTTCTTTATGTTGATCTGTTAATAAAATATTGGCTTTAAACGTCTTGAACATTTTCCGCATGTATTGTTTGCGTCTTTCTTTTATCTTTTCTTACAAAATTCAATTAATATACACAAGGTCAAAGGTCAAGGCCATAAATGACCTTTGACCATGGGTCAAATTTATGGTAATTCAATTGCCAATAGTTTGCACATCATAGTCATTCAATAGTTATTACTTTTTTTGGGATTATCTTAATAACATGGTTATATTTTAAAGGTCAAAAGGCAAAAATGACACATTTTGGTTACCATGGCAACTATCCTAGCACCCTATATCCCAAACACTTTGTTATAATTTATTGACAAGAAACATTGATTCTTTGTATCTATAACCACAGCTTAAATGGAGGTTGATGCAAAAATGTATATTTTGTTCATGCAAAATGTGTATAATTTGCCCCCACAAATACAATGAAAAATGACCTCTGCTCCTCCGATTGTGACAATATTCAGAAAAAAATATTTTTTAAATATGACATGACTGTTTTGTTTGTTAACTATCATGTTTCTGGAAATTATTAACCATGTTAAGGCTAAGTTTCAGGAAAATCGGTGACTATGCGTGCCGACCCCCCTATATGAAATGATTGGTGGTTACAGAGAATTGCTCTTAATTCTTCGTAGGTCACTTTTAGATCACATACATGTACAGTGCAGCTACTGATTTTTTTTAATCGATTGGGATTCCCAGCTTTTCCGTCGGAGGTACAAAATGTAGTTGATTATGTGCTTGTACTCCCGGTTCCACTGCCGATAAAAAACTGACCCTAATGAAAAAACCAAGAGAGTTGAACGTGGCGATAAACATCAGCACACAATCAATCAATTAATCTATTTTTTCCTAATATTTTATTTCTGATAATGTAAATGACTTCCGTCGAAATGACATTATAAATGACTTTGCTACAATGATATTATCATATTCTTATTTCAGTGTAATTAACATATCGTTGGAAAGAATGAAGTATTTTTAATTTTTTGTAATTTCGGTCCGAAAAGGGGATCTTTCAATACATTCTTCTTTCTTAATTCTTTGCTAATAAAACATCCTCTATGCATACAAAAAAAAGCTTTGTCAGAACAGACGTAATTATCGAATATTTATCTGTATATTATTCAATGTGCCACTAATTAAGCAGGATTCGCATAAAACAAACAAAAGCCTCCTAATGTTGTTGAACACGTTAAATTTTGTATAAAATCTTATAAAATTTTAATGAAATTATCATAAGTTTTGTGCGTTGTACTTCATAATTACAAAATGGAAGTTTGTGTATTTTGTATATATGATGCTAGGTTGAATATATGAATTGATAGATTTTTATTGCAATTCTTGGATGAGAAATATATACAATTTTGTTTAAATATATTGGGTTGTCTTTCTTTCAATTTAAAAGATGTCGTATGACTGAGGGTGTGGATGGGGTTTACAAAATAGATAATAATGGGCGAGAAATATAAAGAATAGAGAAAATGGACAAAAAAAATAAATAATAGAGAATAAAGAGGTGCTAAAATATAAAAAATAGAGAATGATGAGGTGCTAAAATATAAAGAACAGAGAAAAATGCCCTAAAAAATTAAAGAATACAGTAATGAAGGACTCCCATCCAGACCCTCATGATTCTGTCATCAAAACATTAGAAATTTTAATACGACATATCTGTAAAGATCTCGCAATCATTTCTAGTTATCATAATTAAATGGTTTTCTCCATTTATTTAACAATTTTATTTAACAATTAAATATCCGAATACGAATAAAGATGACAATGTATTTACAGTGGCCTAATTCGGAGATCTTAAGGCCTAAAATTTATTCAATGTTTTTTTTCTTATTTTGACTATTTTTGAGGTTCTGAGTATACTCACTCAGGTCGTTATCTTAGATATAAAATATAAAACATATTTGTTCAGGGGTCAAACGATAATCGACAGGATAATCTCATAAGTCGAAGACCAAACTGACAACGCTATGGCAAACAAAACGAAATTACGTAAAAATAAACATCAGTCTACAAAACACAACATAGAAAACTAAAGACTAATTTGCAACATGGACCCCACCAAAAACTGGGGGATCACAGTTTCTTCGGAAAGGTAAGAAGATGTCAGGGATCTCGTCAGTGGTTGATTCAGTCTTTTGATTGTTTTTTTCATCTTGATGATTTTTTTTCATTTTGTCTATAAAAAAATACGATGTTATTTTGAGTTATTTAATTCGTCGCTATTGAACTATCGATCACTGGTTAAGATTCCAATGATTAAAAGCATTAAAAGATTAAAAGGGTTTTCCCTTTTATGAGTGCTTGTACATTATTGAAACACAGTGACATTTGATCAGACGTCAATTTTTGTTAACTCGTGTTGCTAGTTTGATTTCCCCATTCTCCCAAAAACTTGCTGTGTTCGCTGATTCTGTGAACTTTAAAGAAACAGATATTGCTGTATATAACGCAATACATATCTGTATCGTAACTTTCTTCAATATATATAAAAATAAGGAGATGAGATATGATTGCCAATGAGACAACTATCCACCAAAGTTCAAATGGAGTGGATGTAAGCATTTAGAATCAACCGTACGGCCTTCAAAAATGAGAAAAACCCATACCGTTTTGTCGGCTATAAAAGGCCCCGACATGAACAACATGAAACAATTCAATTGAGAAAACTAACGATATAATTTATAACAAAACAATTAATCAAAAACAAATATGACAGACAATGAACCAACGACAACCACTGAGCTACAGGCTCCTGACTTGGGACATGCACATAAAGAATGTGGCGGGGTTAAACATGTTTGTTAATCAAAGAAAGTACTCAAAGAAAAATGATAGAAAACATATGGGCAAAAGAAAAAGATTTCAAGACAAACACTAGTACAAATAAAACACCATTTACAAAAATAACTGAAGATTGAGTATTACAAATCCAGGTAAAGACCGGGGTTAAATCCAGATGCTCTGGAAGAGATAGCAGTTATTGAGCCAGTAGCAGCTATCGTCGTGTGATTTATGGAAATATAAATAACCACAATATAGAGGTTATTGATAACATACAATCGTCGACAAGACAGGTATGACGGTATAAATACAACCTGTCAAACATTTAAATGTCTCCTCTAGTCTTCAAACAATGTGAATAAGTTGAACTATAAAAAATCTACCATCAAAACTAAATATTGCAAAAACACTAAAAAGAAGAAACTAGAGAAAAAAAAATATAATTTATAACAAAAGACACCAACTAAAGAGGTTCCTGACTTTAAACAGGCATATAAACAAGTGACAAATAACAGACGTTTATGTTTGCTTTATGATAAAAACCCAGCAAAACAGGTGCAATGACTGAACAACACAAGAAATAATATAAGTCATTTATCAATTAGTATATTAAGTCAAAAAGACATGCATTTGTAAAGGACAATTTCTATCGTTTTGGATATGTAAATGATATACCTGTAAAACTTTGCGCGTAAAATAGCTTTAGAAAATTGAAATATTCAGGCCTGTCTTTCATAAACAAAATTTTAGGTCTAAAATTGATCGTAGGTATTCTGAATTGTTCAAAACGTACGATCAATTTTATTCGTAAGATGTTTTGCAGGCAAGGACACCTTGACACCTCGTAAAATGTTAAAATCAGCTACTGTTTTCTACCCCAGACACAGATGGCCTTAAGTTAGCAGTTTTGTACAATTTTGTTTTTTTTTTTCAATACGTGGAAACTATTCGTAATTAATTTTTAGTCCAAGTATAATAACAATCAGCCCATACGTGCATCTCCCGTTTACAACCACTGGGTTTGTTTTCGTTTTCGAGAGTATTACCAGCCCCGTAGTCTTAACCCCTTTTCTGGTATGAAATTTTATGATGCGATCATTTTCTAGTCAAAAAGGTTAAAATCATTCGAAACACCATGGTTTTTCCACCACAGGCACAAATGGCTTCAGCCAGATTTGGCACAATTTCTTTAAATGTTTAGTTTTAAATTCAATGCTTTTAAAAACTAGTTCTTGATTTGGCTTTTCAACTGTTTTGTTTTGAGCGTTACTAATGAGTCCTGTGTTGAGCGTTACTGATGAGTCCTGTGTTGAGCGTTACTGATGAGTCCTGTGTTGAGCGTTACTGATGAGTCTTGTGTTGATGAAACGCTCATCTGGCATACTAAATTATTTCTATTTTTATTGTTTGTTCTAAATGATATTGTGCTGTTATATATTCACCACTGTGACAGTCCCAGAGTAAGGGAAGGTTGGTGCCTTTAAACATGTTTAACTGCCACATTCTTTATGTGCCTGTCCCCAGCCAGGAGCCTGTAGTTCAGTGGTTGTCGTTGGTTCACATATGTCATATTTGTTTTTCGTCAATTGTTTTGTTATGAATTAGACCGTTAGTTTTCTCAATTGAAGTTTTTAATATCTTTCTTGTCGGGGCTTTCTATAGCTGACTATATATAAAGTATGGGGTTTTCTCATTGTTGAAGGCCGTACGGTTGTCTACAATTGCTAACATCCACTTCATTTGAAATTTGGTGGATAGTTGCCTCATTGGCAATCATACCACATCTCTTTAATTCTATATTGGCAGCCTGGCATTCTTATGATTTTTTTTCAAACCGCAAATGAAATGATAAGGATTTCGACGGATATAGTAAAATGCACACCTATATTTATCAAAGAATCATTTTCATAAATAGGAATATTTTTGTTAAACTGGAATTATATAATATGGTGTACAGAGTGGATAAACCATGCCTCTCAGGAACGTAATTATCAAAAAAACCTGCAACGAGCCTTTATACTCCAGAAATAGTAACAGCTTTATCACAATATTGATACCAAGTTTCTTTCTGTCTGAAGTTTTAAATTTCAGTATAGTACTTACATACGTCGAACAACGACATTGTGTTTTTGTAAAAAACATACTGTTTTCCATAGACGAATTTGAACTCCTTCCAGAATTTGGACAGGTAGGAAAACTGAAGTCCAAGACATAAGATTCACCTCCATTAGCAGATGGTACAGATAGTACAGATCCTGTGTGAATTATAGTCATTCCGTACCCTAACCATTTCGTACCCCTCATTTCGTACCCTGGCAAAAGCCATTTCGTACCCTGACCATTTCGTACTTTGACCATTTCGTACCTCATGGAATATTTACATGTATACCATTTCGTACCTTATGGAAATTTTATATGTATACCATTTCGTACCTCATGGGAGTTTATATGTATGCCATTTCGTACCTCATGGGAGTTTATATGTATGCCATTTCGTACCTCATGGGAGTTTATATGTATGCCATTTCGTACCTTATGGAAGATTTATATGTTTCTGATTTCTTGGTAAAAACTGTCTCATTGATGTGAGTCATTTCGTACCTTATGGAAGATTTATATGTATACTATTTCGTACCTCATGGAAGATTTGTACGTATACCATTTCGTACCTCGTGGAAGATTCGTATGCACGAGAAACGACTAAAATTTAAAATTAAAGCACCTATGAGATATTATATATTATATAAACTTGTGTACCTTTTCTCTGCTTTTCCTGACAGAAAAGGCTAGATGAATTTTATTTATGTTATATTTTAAACAAAATAAAATCATCTCAAAATGTTTCATATCTTGAAAAAATGATAACTTTTACAAATATATGATACGAAATAGTAAACATGTATTTAGTCCATGAGGTACGAAATGGTAGATGCATTTGGCCCATAGGGTACGAAATGTTTTTTTTTTGTGGGTACGAAATGGTGAACGTTGGGTACGAAATGGTAATTTTGGGTCCGAAATGGCAGAGGAAAGAACTGGTCAAGGTACGAAATGACTTGCTACCTCCTGTGTCAGTTCCTCCTTCTATGCCTTATTTTGGGGTTTCTCCAATGATCCCGAAGACAGCGGTAATTGACAAATAACACTTTCCAGAGTAATTAATTTCTTTTTTTCTTTTTTTTATTCATTTTTTTGCAGAAAGTTGTGCAATTCTCCAAGAAAACCTCTTCCGAGCATGATCGCATAGTAACTTCATATAAAAGTGTTTTACTTCTATTTGTTTATTGTTTCTGTAGCTTGATTGCTGTCGTATTGACGTATATCCTTTACATGTATTTCTTCATATATTCTTTTTTCTTGTAATTGCTTGTTACTTATGTCCCTTGTGGGTCAATGATTGGTAATAAAGTATATTGTTGTTGTTGTTTAAGGGGGCACATAACACCTAAGGGAGTTAACAGCTGGACGTTATAATCACATATCATTAGTGAAGAGAAATCAAGCTTCTCAATGATCAAAATAAGTGTTTGTTAAACTGCTATATATCCAATGAAATTATTCCGGTAAATTGTGTGGTTTAAATTTCTTGAAATATTTATATTTTTGTCAACAGGTCAAAGTAAATATTTTGTCAAAATGTTATGAAATTAAACAAGCCAAGTGTGTCTTTCTATGTTGTGATGTTACACTATTGTTTCAGAAAAAGGGTAAAGGTTTGGTACCATTAAAACGTTTAAACCCGCTGCATTTGTTTGCACCTGTCCTAAGTCAGGAATCTGATGTTCAGTAGTTGTCGTTTGTTGATGTGGTTCTTTAGTGTTTCTCGTTTCTCGTTTTTTATATAGATTAGACCGTTGGTTTTCCCGTTTGAATGGTTTTACACTAGTAATTTTTGGGGCCCTTTATAGCTTACTGTTCGGTGTGAGCCAAGGCTCCGTGTTGAAGACCGTACTGTGACCTATAATGGTTTACTTTTATAAATTTTGACTTGGATGGAGAGTTGTCTCATTGGCACTCATACCACATCTTCTTATATCTAACTACCAAATCTGTTTCAGTCAAAGTGTTGGGTACCCCCTTGAGAACGGGTTTATTCAGCAGAGACGAGGAAAGATCTACATATACTGAGTTGATATTGTATCTTCTTGTAATATGTTGTGAGCAAACCTGTTTACAGAACTTTTTGTAATTATGTTATTTTTTATTGATTTTTTATTAATTCACAAATATCCAAATTGTATGCATATTCAATATCATGACATGCATTTCTGTAAAGGTTATAAGCCGATAACAGTCCATTCCGTAAAATATTGGACAGGTCTGAGGCCGCAATGAACTGTTAGAGGCTTATATCTTACTTAAACATTGTTCAACTTGTCAAAAAAGGTGAAAAAAGTCAACAAATACAAACTTTGTTACAGTCGTTTTAGAGTTAGTGTGACAAGTCTTACTAGTGGTCCTATTTCTCTAGAAACACAACCACTGGACTAATAATTGATTATGTTATAGAGAAAGTCCAAATAACTGTCCATTCCTGGGAATTAAAATACACCTGTGACGTAAATCTTTTGTGTGAACTCTCCATTATTTTTCAGGAATGGAGAGTTATTTTCTATTGTCCATCTTCATTCATCCGGACGTTTTGCCCTTTGGGTATTTCCATGGGCACTTTCTTAAAAAGTGTTCACCCATGGAAATAGTTCTAAAAGACGTAACGCGATATTGAATGAAGATGAAAACTTACTAAAACGGCTGATATTAAATGGATTTTTTTTAAATTGGGATAACCTCGTAGTAATACAATGAACACCAAATATCTCATTATTAATAAACAGCTTTTATTTGCGAGTCGTAATTTCATCGTATTATATATAGTATCGTTTTCACTAAAATTCCACAACATTATCCGCAATTTGTTTTCCGATGCAAATCTTGGCTAAATTTCTGTCACGGATAATATCCAAGCGGGTAAAAAACGCATATTTTCCATTGAATGCCATTCCTCTTCTGAGCATCTACAAAATATCAAATATGTTAACTCAGTTAGACATTAACATTATACAATAAGGAAAATTAGAGATACAAACTTACAGATTTGCTTTTAATTTTACCGTTCAAGATATCATTTGCTTGAAATTTTAAGTGTTGTATTTTGATTTTGACATCAAAAAACGTTTGTTCCATTTTAATATAAACATTAAAAAAAGAAATATTACTATGCTTCTACAATAATATTGTGGTTAAATAGAATAAATAGTTCAAGAAACTGAAATGGTCAAAATGACGTATTCGGTATATTATTTGATTTTTCGTTGTTATAATTTGTATATGGTACTAATGAATAGAATTTGAGGGATATGGATAACATTTGAAAAAGGCTTATGTTAAATATTGGGAGGGATTTTTATTCAATTTCAACAGAAACGCGTAACACAATCGAATTCCTTCACTGTTATTATATGTCCAGTGGCAAATATAACAGTTATATCGGCAGTGCAAATGACGGCGTTAATCTTGAAATGTTTAAATGAAATCAAAAAGTAGTTTTCCACTTAAGTTAAAGGCATACACAACACAGTCTAGAAATGTTTTTAATCACGAGGGTTTTTTCTCTCTCTAAAATTGATTGCCACTTTTCTGATAATAGGGAAGAATGAAAAAATATTTTCAGTTTGCTTGTATTGCTATTTAAGACTCTTAAACATGCATAACATTTTTTTTTTCGTTGTTATGTGCAAAGTGAGCGAAAAAAACAAATGTTGGATTATGCATGAAACATGAAACAGTGTTTTCTTGTTTAATTTTATTTGCTCTAACAGAATGGTTTGAAATATAGAATAATATTTTGTTTCAGATATGACTTCAAATCGAGCACACCCTTATTAGTTAAATAACCTATACTAAATTTCTACATACCTGGAAATGTATTCTAGTTGTACCTAATATTTTTAAACTATCTTGTTTGTTGAAAGCTAATTCTAGATCGCTTACAATTAAGCTCTGTAACTATTTAAAGAATGCATGGAAAGCTAGATCTGATATTATTGGTTAGTTATGTTATTATTGTATTGTTCTCTGTTAACAGTCTTTTGTCACATTGTGTATATATTATGTATTGCCATAGCATGTCTTGTATGCTTTTGCAAATAAAAAAAAAAAAAATATTCATGTCAGACATGTCATTTTTGTCGGACGATTCTACATCCAAGATTTATCAAACGAAAAATACACATAATCCATTAACATATATGCATAAATATTAGGTTTTTCTCTCTCCCGAAATATCCTTTCAATCCCACCACAAGAAAGACGTGCGTATCCAATGACTTAAAACATATATATGGATGAACTTTATTCAAGATTTTTTTATAGTAATTATTCAACTGTTCATAAATACTTCGTTAAGTGAGTATATGGTCAGCTTGATCTTAAATTTTGCCTGTGGATTATTAGGTACACCACGGGGAAAATGAAAAGAAAACCATTACAAAATGAAATAAAATTCTTTAAAATGTTATAATCTAAAAATTGTTCTAAATATTTAAGGTGTATTTTAAGTTAGCGAAAGTCCAAATAACTGTCCATTACTGGGAAATAATGGGCGTCGGCCCTACGGGCCTCCGGTCCATTATTGTTACTTAATCTATTCTTTACAATTGTATTTGGTAGCGCTTCATGTACGACAACATTATCTTGTATAGTATACTTATCCAGTTATCTCTTCATTGTCCTTTACAGAAAATAACAACATACTTACATGTACATGTTATCATTTGATAGTTGACATATAATAAATTCAAAATTGTTTAGTTAAAATTTAACCTTTCTAAGCACTTTATAACCACGAAAAGAATCATTATTTAACGAATACTCAATATATATGTTATCAACTTCTTGGTCACTATGTATCATCACCACCGGATATAGGCACCCTTGGCCTGGTTCTCTGTTCATTGTCTAAGAAAAACAACATTACTGTACAAATACCACCTGGGTACCTATAAGTTGTGGCTTTTTTTTCGCAGAGTAGCAATTTTAAAAAAAAGATAGTTTTTACTAGTATCTTATTTAGTTTTTGAGAATTTTTTTTTTTTTATCTCAAAGTTTGTACTTTAAATATCTAAGCTGAATAATTTGGATAAATGTGTCCTGTCTATCAAGAAATTCAATAAGATGTGCGTCTGTTGTCATTTTATATAAAGGACAATCAAACAATTATTATATGAGTATACAAAACAAGATAATTTCGTGGTACGTGAAGCGTTACCAACTGAATTTGTAAAAAAACAAATCATCGATTAGATAAGAGTACCAAACTAGACAATTTTGTGCTATGTGAAGTGTTACCAAATACAATTGTAAAGAATGAATTAACAAAGAATAGTCAATTATTAGTTCAGTAGTTATGCTTGTAATCTTTCTATAAGACTACTAGTAAGACTTGTCAAACTAACTCTAAAATGACTGTAACATTTATTTGTATCAAGTCTGTGAATTGTTTTTAAATAAACTTTATTAATATTATCCTACATGTTGGCCCCTTTAAACATTTGGAATATGTAACTTCTTTCTAAAAAACGGGTTAATCATACAAAAATGTACAATGCCCAGCTGATATCTGAAACTACAACATTTGTATCAAGGCTGCATGCAACTTGTGACAGACAAGGCTTCTGTGCTCATACTGTAAAAACACACGCCATAACGTTCCTTAAAACTGTTCCTTTATTTTTTGTAACAGCGGTATAGCTTATTGTAGAATAACGTCTTTCCAAATTAAAACAAATCAATATTATGATCTCCTATGCCAATAAGTTACCATAATGCCATAGAAAGACATCTATAGCATGCTTATTTTTGCGTTGTAGTATTCAGGTATACATACATTGAACAACTCGATTATTAACTAGTTGGTATATATATGCACTCTCCGCTTTGGGTTGAATCACAAAGTTAACAAAGTTCAAAATTATTTAATTTATAACATAAAGCACATAGCATATAACATTTCTGACTAGTTCATGAGATATTTTCCTAAGTTAAAAGTGTAATTGTGCCTATATCACCCTAAACCTTTGCGAAAGACGAAGAGTTAGTACTTGGTATGTTAATGAATATTATTTATTCAGTCTTGTATAGACGAAATGCGCGTCTGGCGTAGAAAATACTATAAGCCTGTTACCTTTGATAAGTATTTACTTTAGGCCTAGCACAGTGCCATATTCTGTGAGATGTCGATAATTTGCAAGTATATTTCATTTGTCTACATGATTTATTTTCTTATGCTTGATTTGTTCAGTACGGTATACATTTTGTCTTATATCTACAGTATATCCTGTTTTATTTTAGAAAATGAACAATGTCGCTCTCATGAAATAAATTAAAGCGTGCGTGATTTTGCAACATATAGACTCTTATAAATAAGTATCACATAACTCTTTCAAATCCTGCAATCAAAATAATGGGACCCTTCCTCATGCAATGTATAACTAAGTTCGGGTACATGTATGCTTTGTTTATTAAATGAGACGTAAACCTGATAATTCTGTTTCAAAAATCAGACGACACGACCGTTTATATATATAATTCTTAAGAAATTAGAGAAACATGATATTTTTGTAACTCGCAACTCGACCTTCGTAGCTCGCAACTCGACTTTCGTAGCTCACAACTCGACCATCGTAACTCGCAACTCGACATTCGTATCTCGCAACTCGACCTTAGCAACTCGCAACTCGGCTTTCGTAACTCGCAACTCGACTTTTGTAACTCGAAACTCGGCCTTTTCAACTCGCAACTTGCAACTCGACGATAAAAAACCCTCCCTTAAACAGTAGCTCAACGTAGACAACAGAAAAAAACAAAGTACAGTTGAATGTAAACTACATGTATAGCTACATGTACATGAAAACCTAGTACATGTGTATCATGCTTTTTGCATGAGCTAGGACTACATTATATAAAATTATTTTCTGTGAATTTCTACACATGCGTTTGATGTCTAAAAATGGATAAAGACGATGAAAGTATATTCTAATGCAAAATCCTTTCCGACATGAAGGTAGCGATGTCGAATATAGTGATTGTGTTGTTTCAAGCTTTGGATTGAATTTAAATCTTTGTTCAAATATAACAACGAGGAGGATTTAGTTAAAGCAGCTAATAATGGCAAGTTTTATATATATATTAGAATGTAGTCCTCTCTCTTATTACTTCCTTATTCCTTCTGAGTTTTATTTCTCGAATGAGAAAAACAAAATTAAAACACATGGAGCTTGAAGACAAGTTCACGTTGCAGAAAAGGTTCAACCATATCGAGTGTACCGCACTCAATTTTATTATTTTTATTTCAAATACAACACTATTAAGTATAATGAATGAGCACACATGAAGCGATAACAAGCGTGCAAGCAATTTAAATTATTCTATTGTTCATCGGAATTTCCCCCTTTTATATTATTTCAATGAATTCTAAGAGAATTATGATCCAAATATTATATCTTATACTTGCAAAAATTAATTAATATACTTGTCTGCTCTATGGTCGGGTTGTTGTCTCTTTGACACATTCCCCATTTCCATTCTCAATTTTATATTGTAGTTATAATATCTAAATTAATCGCCATGAAATAATCGGAGATCAAGAAATCGATCAGACGTATTCACTACTATACATACAAAAAGATATTGATTCATCATTTTCCCGTCTGACGAAGGCCCCGCCCCCTCTTTCCTTCCTCGTTCACAGAAATTAACCTTGACTCGGCGGTTGTCTTGCAAGAGACAGTTATTGTTTACCCAAACCGGACCACCTGAATACCCCCGACCCCCTTTCCGTTTATTTTTTATTTTTTTTTTTTTTTGCAAGGTTCATGTCTCTCATTTTTTAGTTCATTTGCGTAATGCTGTCCTTTTTTTCATGTTTAATACCGAAATATATTTTTGTCCCTCGTTTTCCCTTTGCAAACAACGCTTTCTTTTTTTTTCTTTCAAAACAAAGCATTGTAAGTGTACATATCCATAGTTTTTGTGCTTAATACATATTTATTGTATTCAATCAATTTTACTTTTGAGATCTTAAGTGTTTGAAACTGTTCATAAATACATTGGAAAGGAACAAATGTAATTCGTATTTTGACGTTATGTATAGTAAAAATACCTTTACTAATAATTCCCCCTTTTTTCACTCAATTCAATGCAAGAAAGGGTTTTATGTTCAAATTTGTATAACACAATTACTGTCTAAAAACTTATTTAACAAACATAATTATGATTAAATAATAAGTGTATTTAATTTCAAGAGACTACATGTACATCTGTTTCTAAAAAAACACGATCACTACGAACAAAGTGCGAATCGGACACACGATTGATTTCTTTAACCTGCGGTAACGTGTTCCTTTTATCTTTTTCTTATATTCACCGTCGTTGATAAACGAAGTTTTGTATTACATTCCTATGTATACAGGCAATAATATCAGAATTTTAATCAAAAACTAGCAAATCAACGCCAACACCTGAAAATTATAAAAACTGTTGTAGCCCCCTAGTTCATGAAGCAAGTTCTCGATTTGCACTTTGTACACGGGGTGAGGTTTAGATTGTTATTCAAATTCTTAATTAGCTAGTTTGTCCAAGGAACAAAATGGGGCTTGTATATCAACACTTAATAAAACATCTACTTCAAATGAACGATTTCTCCTAATTACGATCATAAAACTATTTTACTTGTGGTCCTCGTATTGCGGCATGATCTATCAAGCGTTAGAATCATTATTTTATTTATTTTTTTCATTTTCATTGCAGCTGAAAATGATATTTGGAAAAATGAGAGCAACACAGATGTCGATTTTTATATCTTAAGACTGACAAGGATATCAAAAATCTTGTGCAAAAAAGAAATACCTAAAAGCACCAAAAACAAAACTTACAACAAGCATTGTCAACCAAATCCGTGATAAAGAACACGAGAAAAATGGCTGTGAAATAAGTATTGACACTGGCAGTGTTAAAATCAATTCTTTTTTTCAAGAAACCGTCTTGAGTGACAAAATTATTGTTTTTGGAAAGTGATCTTAATAAATAAAATGTTTTTGGTGTAATTGTCATTTGTTCTTTCGTTGTTAATTTTTTTCAAAATGAAGAAACAAATTGTGTGAATTGATGGTTCTTTTTCAGTCCATGAACTATCATTTGCCTGTAAGAACCAATTATGCTACCTCCAGCAGTCCTGCAATATTTCTAAGAAAGAGGAGGGTTATTCTTAAAAATATTGGACAGGAAAAGGTAACATAATTGTTTCTTACAGGTAAATGATAGTCCAATCATTGAAATAACGAACGGGTACAACAATGTTTTAATTATACAATTAATTATACATCCGACATCTATCCATTGCAATAAAAGTATATGCATAGAACTTCATATATAAATGTATGTGGTCAAAACATACGAGCCCCTTAGATCATCTGTATCAATAGCTGACATGTTCATTTGACCCCTGTTTATTTTATTTAAGGTCGTATGACGGTCATCGTCTGGTTTTTTTGTTTTTTGTTTTTAGGAAGGGGTGGGGTCGTTAGTTTGAATTCTTATTGAAATTGTCTGATCAAGCCTATAAAAGTCTTTGAATCCTAAAATATCATTTTAAAACGTACAATATTAGTCTTGTTTATGTAAGTCCAACGAAAGAACTGTATTATCAGAATAGTTTGTTTGTTTTCCCTAGTTTATCCAGTGTTTTAGATACATGCAAATGCAAACGATAATTTCTAATTATATTCACATACGTCTTCAAAATATGATACAAACTGTAACATACATCTTTTACCCTCATTAATCAAACTTATAAATATAAAATTTGACAGTGAGATGTACAGCAAAGTCACAGAGGTTTATGATTCATGATTTTACTTCATGAATTAAAGATGAAACGACATAGATCTAAAAATCTTCAGTTATGACATATTAGATATCGACCGGCATTTGTTGTAATGAGTAAACATATAGCAAAGAGAACAATTATATTCACAAGTTATAGAAACTCAATTTATTCATACCAAAGAGTCTATAAATCCTTGCCAGTGTCACCTTGGTTTTAAGAACAAAGAAAGGCGAAATATAACAATATTCTTTACGTATGGAACTTGAAAAGGAAATATAAAAATATAACAAGAAAACAAGAAACATGGCCAATACAACTACATGTAGCTACTTTAATTTATGTTTGTTTTCCGCTGAAGGAAACAACAGGTGTTATATTTGACCAAATGTTAAAATAGGTCCAAAAATAAACTCACCAGAAATACCAGGATTAACATTTTGTAAGCCAGACGCGCGTTTCGTCTACAAAAGACTCAATCAGTGACGCTCGAATTAAAAAATATAGTTTAAAAAAAGTACGTAGTTGATCAAGAGCATTGAAGACCCAAAATTCCGAAAGATTTTGTCAAATACATGCAACTAATGTAATCTACTCCTGGGGTAAAAAAAGTCTTAGTATTTTGAAAAAAAAATTTTAACAGTTAATTTAAAATTATGATCATATCAATGATAATTCATGTCATTAAAGGTTTTACAAAATGTCATAATGTATCAGCTTTTTGGGTCAAGTAATTTTTTAAGCAAACAAGTCTGTCAATTAGGAAGATTTTGTCGTAACGTTCTTTTTTGAGTTCTAGATGCACTAACTGCAAGAAAAAACCAACTAATTTGATATTGGTATATGCTCACCGGAAGCACTCAGCATTTAAAAGTAAAAGCAAAGAGTATTCATTGACGGCTCAAGCCAGAATAATGTGTCAGGTTAGAGTGTCTGACATGTTTTCCGACGAACTAGTATCCAATGATATAGCACGTTTAAAGGTGAAGCAGCATGTCATTGTAGTTCAAAGCAGGGTGCATGTTACATTTGCATGTTGTTGACCTGATAATGCATGTTGTAGATGTCACTAGACGTTATGCATAAACCCCTCCCCTCCTTTTGGTTTTGTTTAGAGTTCTGTCCAGAAAATTTGATGATTGTACAATGTTTTATTTTACCTTTAGACTTTCCCTGTACCATCCCCACCAGCCCCCCCCCCCCCCCCATTTTTTATGTTATTTCGAATAGACAGAAAAAATATTACAGTCATTTCTTATAATTTAATTCTAAATTCCATTTTAAATCGTAGTAAACCATGAAAAAACGTTGATGACGTCACGGTCACATGACAAAATTATGTCTATGAGCTGATAAACAAAACAACGTCAGCCAATCAGAAGACGCGTTACATCCAAAATTAAATTATATTACAATAAAAACAAATTTTACGGTATATAAATTAACTATTTACCAAATTGAATGTTGGCATTCATTCCACATCTTCTTATTAATATTATCAGCCGAGCGGCCCTAATAATGGGTAATTTAAACAACAGAGTAACATTAAGTTCATGACAAAACAAAATAATATAAACAAACAAATCAAGAAACTATTACATCAGCCAAACAAAATGTATTGCATACATCAAACCAACAATTCTTAGAACTTCTTCATTTATCAATTGGTTTCCAGTCGATAACTTAAAAATTATTGCGAGAAATTTCATAAAGTTCTATGATAAAACACTTTTTAAAATGTGTAATAATTCTACTAATTGATTGTTGAAAATCTTCAGAAAAAGAATGTAGCACGCAAATGAAAAGAATGGTTGTATAATAATTTAGCTCTGGTCTAAAAAGATGATAAACATACTACTGATCTTGCTCTTTTAAAATACATTCATTCGAGTGCTGAAAATGACACGAAACATATTTTTTGATTGATATCTGGGTCATTATAAAAAAACATGCAAATTTCGATGAAGTAATATTTGGAAAAACGATGTCATTGTTTAAAACATTTAAAGATGTCCCTTTATTCTATAGTATGGTAGCAACTATTTTCAGAAATATGCAATGGGAAAAATGAAGGGTTCCTTCAATTTTAACAATTTTAGGTCATCCTTTGATAGAATCGTGTCAATGGTGTTACCAATTTAAAACATGCATTTAGGTACTAAATATTATTGTTAAACATCAAACAACTGTTCCAATTTGTTGTTAAGGTTTAAATTACTACTTATTGACATTATTCCTCTAGCTATACATTCTTTTTAAACATAAATTTCAGAATACATTGTCGTAAAAAAGTTGGCTGTCCTAATTATGGCTGTTGTAAATACTAAAAAATACACTTAAATTGAATATATGTATAATGTATAAGATGAAATGATAAGAATATGCTTAATCCTTCGTATACAACCTAAAAACGCTTTCATTTATGAATAAAAAGTAAAAAGTATCGCATTTTTATATAGTAACACCACTGACTCTTCAGTAACTCCAATGACACAAAAGTATCACCATTGACAACACATTTCAAATTTTACTTTTATTAAGTACTGAACACAAAACAGAGAACACTGAGCAAAAGAAAAAGAAGAAAAATAATTCTTAGGCTTAAAAATCTCAAATTATGTAAAATAATATCAATAACTAAAAATGTCAAAAGTGTTACTAAATAGTGTCATTGGTGTTACCAGCATACACCAGTTTTTGAAAACTTTGTATATGTAATACATGATATTGTTAAAACATTGTTAAATAAGTATTGTTTGTTATAAATAATATGATGTTTGGCTTGTTAAACATGAAAGAAACACCAAAAAAATGCTGATTGTCATAATATATTCAGTGGTGTTACTAAGCTGGTCAATGGTGTTATTTTATTAAAATGGTCTCACCATTGACAGTAACACCATTGATTTTCAGGTGTATTTTAAGGTTTAGTTACAAAATAAGGGCTCCATTCCCCTGTTTTATATAGTGTTCCTGGTGCCTGTTTCTACAATCAATATATTTCATAATTCAAAGTTCAGGAATTTAAAAAACAAAAAGATTTTTATAAGGGTACACCATGGACACTATTTTCAATTACGATATAGCTTGTACTTACTTTTAATATTTTTTTACTAAATTTTCAACATAAATGTTTGTTTTTTTTTTGCATAACATGCTTACAGGTAACATTGCTAAGGGAGAAACTATTGTAAATGCTGAAATATTGAGAAAGATAACTCTTATCCTACCAATTTGTCTTTTGGTTACACCATTGACTTAAAAAATGAGACTTTTCCTTTTGGTTAATTTTTTTATTATAAAACCAACATACACCTTCCAAATTATTAAAAAAATGTTTGTATGTATCAAATGCAATAAAAAGTGATAATTTCAAATGATATGAATAATAGCCCTATTTCAGGTCTGAATGGATTTATAGTAAAAAATAACAGTTGATTCTGGCTATATCCAAGGGTTTGAGAAAAAATTAGGAATGTTTTTATAACATTTCATACTGTAAACTGTGTATAGTGTATCACAAAACATTCATATCTTTCATATGCAATAGTTATTTTGATACATTTTGATATAGTTTCATGTCTTTTGACTTAAAAATACCAAATAACATAGTTTTGCATGTTTTTTTGATAATGACCCACCTATAAAATTTCCTCGTTTTCAAGTGTTTCGTTTGATTTTTTAAGTCCGTTCATCTTACATGTATAATAAATAGCTCATGTCATTTTGCTCAAAAAGCAGTTAAAGGACCGTTCAGTCACCGTTCATTGTCCTTTACAGAAAATAACAACATACTTACATGTACATGTTATCATTTGATAGTTGACATACAATAAATTCAAAATTGTTTAGTTAAAATTTAACCTTTCTAAGCACTTTATAACCACGAAAAGAATCATTATTTAACGAATACTCAATATATATATGTTATCAACTTCTTGGTCACTATTTATCATCACCACCGGATATAGGCACCCTTGGCCTGGTTCTCTGTTCATTGTCTAAGAAAAACAACATTACTGTACAAATACCACCTGGGTACCTACATGTTGTGGCTTTTTTTTCGCAGAGTAGCAATTTAAAAAAAAGATAGTTTTTACTAGTATCTTATTTAGTTTTTGAGAATTGTTTTTTTTATCTCAAAGTTTGTATTTTAAATATCTAAGCTGAATAATTTGGATAAATGTGTCCTGTCTATCAAGAAATTCAATAAGATGTGCGTCTGTTGTCATTTTATATAAAGGACAATCAAACAATTATTATATGAGTATACAAAACAAGATAATTTCGTGGTACGTGAAGCGTTACCAACTGAATTTGTAAAAAAACAAATCATCGATTAGATAAGAGTACCAAACTAGACAATTTTGTGCTATGTGAAGTGTTACCAAATACAATTGTAAAGAATGAATTAACAAAGAATAGTCAATTATTAGTTCAGTAGTTTTGCTTGTAATCTTTCTATAAGACTACTAGTAAGACTTGTCAAACTAACTCTAAAATGACTGTAACATTTATTTGCATCAAGTCTGTGAATTGTTTTTAAATAAACTTTATTAATATTAAATATCCTACATGTTAGCCCCTTTAAACATTTGGAATATGTAACTTCTTTCTAAAAAACGGGTTAATCATACAAAAATGTACAATGCCCAGCTGATATCTGAAACTACAACATTTGTATCAAGACTGCATGCAACTTGTGACAGACAAGGCTTCTGTGCTCATACCGTAAAAACACACGCCATAACATTCCTTAAAACTGTTCCTTTATTTTTTGTAACAGCGGTATAGCTTATTGTAGAATAACGTCTTTCCAAATTAAAACAAATCAATATTATGATCTCCTATGCCAATAAGTTACCATAATGCCATAGAAAGACATCTATAGCATGCTTATTTTTGCGTTGTAGTATTCAGGTATACATACATTGAACAACTCGATTATTAACTAGTTGGTATATATATGCACTCTCCGCTTTGGGTTGAATCACAAAGTTAACAAAGTTCAAAATTATTTAATTTATAACATAAAGCACATAGCATATAACATTTCTGACTAGTTCATGAGATATTTTCCTAAGTTAAAAGTGTAATTGTGCCTATATCACCCTAAACCTTTGCGAAAGACGAAGAGTTAGTACTTGGTATGTTAATGAATATTATTTATTCAGTCTTGTATAGACGAAATGCGCGTCTGGCGTAGAAAATACTATAAGCCTGTTACCTTTGATAAGTATTTACTTTAGGCCTAGCACAGTGCCATATTCTGTGAGATGTCGATAATTTGCAAGTATATTTCATTTGTCTACATGATTTATTTTCTTATGCTTGATTTGTTCAGTACGGTATACATTTTGTCTTATATCTACAGTATATCCTGTTTTATTTTAGAAAATGAACAATGTCGCTCTCATGAAATAAATTAAAGCGTGCGTGATTTTGCAACATATAGACTCTTATAAATAAGTATCACATAACTCTTTCAAATCCTGCAATCAAAATAATGGGACCCTTCCTCATGCAATGTATAACTAAGTTCGGGTACATGTATGCTTTGTTTATTAAATGAGACGTAAACCTGATAATTCTGTTTCAAAAATCAGACGACACGACCGTTTATATATATAATTCTTAAGAAATTAGAGAAACATGATATTTTTGTAACTCGCAACTCGACCTTCGTAGCTCGCAACTCGACTTTCGTAGCTCACAACTCGACCATCGTAACTCGCAACTCGACATTCGTATCTCGCAACTCGACCTTAGCAACTCGCAACTCGGCTTTCGTAACTCGCAACTCGACTTTTGTAACTCGAAACTCGGCCTTTTCAACTCGCAACTTGCAACTCGACGATAAAAAACCCTCCCTTAAACAGTAGCTCAACGTAGACAACAGAAAAAAACAAAGTACAGTTGAATGTAAACTACATGTATAGCTACATGTACATGAAAACCTAGTACATGTGTATCATGCTTTTTGCATGAGCTAGGACTACATTATATAAAATTATTTTCTGTGAATTTCTACACATGCGTTTGATGTCTAAAAATGGATAAAGACGATGAAAGTATATTCTAATGCAAAATCCTTTCCGACATGAAGGTAGCGATGTCGAATATAGTGATTGTGTTGTTTCAAGCTTTGGATTGAATTTAAATCTTTGTTCAAATATAACAACGAGGAGGATTTAGTTAAAGCAGCTAATAATGGCAAGTTTTATATATATATTAGAATGTAGTCCTCTCTCTTATTACTTCCTTATTCCTTCTGAGTTTTATTTCTCGAATGAGAAAAACAAAATTAAAACACATGGAGCTTGAAGACAAGTTCACGTTGCAGAAAAGGTTCAACCATATCGAGTGTACCGCACTCAATTTTATTATTTTTATTTCAAATACAACACTATTAAGTATAATGAATGAGCACACATGAAGCGATAACAAGCGTGCAAGCAATTTAAATTATTCTATTGTTCATCGGAATTTCCCCCTTTTATATTATTTCAATGAATTCTAAGAGAATTATGATCCAAATATTATATCTTATACTTGCAAAAATTAATTAATATACTTGTCTGCTCTATGGTCGGGTTGTTGTCTCTTTGACACATTCCCCATTTCCATTCTCAATTTTATATTGTAGTTATAATATCTAAATTAATCGCCATGAAATAATCGGAGATCAAGAAATCGATCAGACGTATTCACTACTATACATACAAAAAGATATTGATTCATCATTTTCCCGTCTGACGAAGGCCCCGCCCCCTCTTTCCTTCCTCGTTCACAGAAATTAACCTTGACTCGGCGGTTGTCTTGCAAGAGACAGTTATTGTTTACCCAAACCGGACCACCTGAATACCCCCGACCCCCTTTCCGTTTATTTTTTATTTTTTTTTTTTTTTGCAAGGTTCATGTCTCTCATTTTTTAGTTCATTTGCGTAATGCTGTCCTTTTTTTCATGTTTAATACCGAAATATATTTTTGTCCCTCGTTTTCCCTTTGCAAACAACGCTTTCTTTTTTTTTCTTTCAAAACAAAGCATTGTAAGTGTACATATCCATAGTTTTTGTGCTTAATACATATTTATTGTATTCAATCAATTTTACTTTTGAGATCTTAAGTGTTTGAAACTGTTCATAAATACATTGGAAAGGAACAAATGTAATTCGTATTTTGACGTTATGTATAGTAAAAATACCTTTACTAATAATTCCCCCTTTTTTCACTCAATTCAATGCAAGAAAGGGTTTTATGTTCAAATTTGTATAACACAATTACTGTCTAAAAACTTATTTAACAAACATAATTATGATTAAATAATAAGTGTATTTAATTTCAAGAGACTACATGTACATCTGTTTCTAAAAAAACACGATCACTACGAACAAAGTGCGAATCGGACACACGATTGATTTCTTTAACCTGCGGTAACGTGTTCCTTTTATCTTTTTCTTATATTCACCGTCGTTGATAAACGAAGTTTTGTATTACATTCCTATGTATACAGGCAATAATATCAGAATTTTAATCAAAAACTAGCAAATCAACGCCAACACCTGAAAATTATAAAAACTGTTGTAGCCCCCTAGTTCATGAAGCAAGTTCTCGATTTGCACTTTGTACACGGGGTGAGGTTTAGATTGTTATTCAAATTCTTAATTAGCTAGTTTGTCCAAGGAACAAAATGGGGCTTGCATATCAACACTTAATAAAACATCTACTTCAAATGAACGATTTCTCCTAATTACGATCATAAAACTATTTTACTTGTGGTCCTCGTATTGCGGCATGATCTATCAAGCGTTAGAATCATTATTTTATTTATTTTTTTCATTTTCATTGCAGCTGAAAATGATATTTGGAAAAATGAGAGCAACACAGATGTCGATTTTTATATCTTAAGACTGACAAGGATATCAAAAATCTTGTGCAAAAAAGAAATACCTAAAAGCACCAAAAACAAAACTTACAACAAGCATTGTCAACCAAATCCGTGATAAAGAACACGAGAAAAATGGCTGTGAAATAAGTATTGACACTGGCAGTGTTAAAATCAATTCTTTTTTTCAAGAAACCGTCTTGAGTGACAAAATTATTGTTTTGGAAAGTGATCTTAATAAATAAAATGTTTTTGGTGTAATTGTCATTTGTTCTTTCGTTGTTAATTTTTTTCAAAATGAAGAAACAAATTGTGTGAATTGATGGTTCTTTTTCAGTCCATGAACTATCATTTGCCTGTAAGAACCAATTATGCTACCTCCAGCAGTCCTGCAATATTTCTAAGAAAGAGGAGGGTTATTCTTAAAAATATTGGACAGGAAAAGGTAACATAATTGTTTCTTACAGGTAAATGATAGTCCAATCATTGAAATAACGGGTACAACAATGTTTTAATTATACAATTAATTATACATCCGACATCTATCCATTGCAATAAAAGTATATGCATAGAACTTCATATATAAATGTATGTGGTCAAAACATACGAGCCCCTTAGATCATCTGTATCAATAGCTGACATGTTCATTTGACCCCTGTTTATTTTATTTAAGGTCGTATGACGGTCATCGTCTGGTTTTTTTGTTTTTTGTTTTTAGGAAGGGGTGGGGTCGTTAGTTTGAATTCTTATTGAAATTGTCTGATCAAGCCTATAAAAGTCTTTGAATCCTAAAATATCATTTTAAAACGTACAATATTAGTCTTGTTTATGTAAGTCCAACGAAAGAACTGTATTATCAGAATAGTTTGTTTGTTTTCCCTAGTTTATCCAGTGTTTAAGATACATGCAAATGCAAACGATAATTTCTAATTATATTCACATACGTCTTCAAAATATGATACAAACTGTAACATACATCTTTTACCCTCATTAATCAAACTTATAAATATAAAATTTGACAGTGAGATGTACAGCAAAGTCACAGAGGTTTATGATTCATGATTTTACTTCATGAATTAAAGATGAAACGACATAGATCTAAAAATCTTCAGTTATGACATATTAGATATCGACCGGCATTTGTTGTAATGAGTAAACATATAGCAAAGAGAACAATTATATTCACAAGTTATAGAAACTCAATTTATTCATACCAAAGAGTCTATAAATCCTTGCCAGTGTCACCTTGGTTTTAAGAACAAAGAAAGGCGAAATATAACAATATTCTTTACGTATGGAACTTGAAAAGGAAATATAAAAATATAACAAGAAAACAAGAAACATGGCCAATACAACTACATGTAGCTACTTTAATTTATGTTTGTTTTCCGCTGAAGGAAACAACAGGTGTTATATTTGACCAAATGTTAAAATAGGTCCAAAAATAAACTCACCAGAAATACCAGGATTAACATTTTGTAAGCCAGACGCGCGTTTCGTCTACAAAAGACTCAATCAGTGACGCTCGAATTAAAAAATATAGTTTAAAAAAAGTACGTAGTTGATCAAGAGCATTGAAGACCCAAAATTCCGAAAGATTTTGTCAAATACATGCAACTAATGTAATCTACTCCTGGGGTAAAAAAAGTCTTAGTATTTTGAAAAAAAAATTTTAACAGTTAATTTAAAATTATGATCATATCAATGATAATTCATGTCATTAAAGGTTTTACAAAATGTCATAATGTATCAGCTTTTTGGGTCAAGTAATTTTTTAAGCAAACAAGTCTGTCAATTAGGAAGATTTTGTCGTAACGTTCTTTTTTGAGTTCTAGATGCACTAACTGCAAGAAAAAACCAACTAATTTGATATTGGTATATGCTCACCGGAAGCACTCAGCATTTAAAAGTAAAAGCAAAGAGTATTCATTGACGGCTCAAGCCAGAATAATGTGTCAGGTTAGAGTGTCTGACATGTTTTCCGACGAACTAGTATCCAATGATATAGCACGTTTAAAGGTGAAGCAGCATGTCATTGTAGTTCAAAGCAGGGTGCATGTTACATTTGCATGTTGTTGACCTGATAATGCATGTTGTAGATGTCACTAGACGTTATGCATAAACCCCTCCCCTCCTTTTGGTTTTGTTTAGAGTTCTGTCCAGAAAATTTGATGATTGTACAATGTTTTATTTTACCTTTAGACTTTCCCTGTACCATCCCCACCAGCCCCCCCCCCCCCCCCCCCCCCATTTTTTATGTTATTTCGAATAGACAGAAAAAATATTACAGTCATTTCTTATAATTTAATTCTAAATTCCATTTTAAATCGTAGTAAACCATGAAAAAACGTTGATGACGTCACGGTCACATGACAAAATTATGTCTATGAGCTGATAAACAAAACAACGTCAGCCAATCAGAAGACGCGTTACATCCAAAATTAAATTATATTACAATAAAAACAAATTTTACGGTATATAAATTAACTATTTACCAAATTGAATGTTGGCATTCATTCCACATCTTCTTATTAATATTATCAGCCGAGCGGCCCTAATAATGGGTAATTTAAACAACAGAGTAACATTAAGTTCATGACAAAACAAAATAATATAAACAAACAAATCAAGAAACTATTACATCAGCCAAACAAAATGTATTGCATACATCAAACCAACAATTCTTAGAACTTCTTCATTTATCAATTGGTTTCCAGTCGATAACTTAAAAATTATTGCGAGAAATTTCATAAAGTTCTATGATAAAACACTTTTTAAAATGTGTAATAATTCTACTAATTGATTGTTGAAAATCTTCAGAAAAAGAATGTAGCACGCAAATGAAAAGAATGGTTGTATAATAATTTAGCTCTGGTCTAAAAAGATGATAAACATACTACTGATCTTGCTCTTTTAAAATACATTCATTCGAGTGCTGAAAATGACACGAAACATATTTTTTGATTGATATCTGGGTCATTATAAAAAAACATGCAAATTTCGATGAAGTAATATTTGGAAAAACGATGTCATTGTTTAAAACATTTAAAGATGTCCCTTTATTCTATAGTATGGTAGCAACTATTTTCAGAAATATGCAATGGGAAAAATGAAGGGTTCCTTCAATTTTAACAATTTTAGGTCATCCTTTGATAGAATCGTGTCAATGGTGTTACCAATTTAAAACATGCATTTAGGTACTAAATATTATTGTTAAACATCAAACAACTGTTCCAATTTGTTGTTAAGGTTTAAATTACTACTTATTGACATTATTCCTCTAGCTATACATTCTTTTTAAACATAAATTTCAGAATACATTGTCGTAAAAAAGTTGGCTGTCCTAATTATGGCTGTTGTAAATACTAAAAAATACACTTAAATTGAATATATGTATAATGTATAAGATGAAATGATAAGAATATGCTTAATCCTTCGTATACAACCTAAAAACGCTTTCATTTATGAATAAAAAGTAAAAAGTATCGCATTTTTATATAGTAACACCACTGACTCTTCAGTAACTCCAATGACACAAAAGTATCACCATTGACAACACATTTCAAATTTTACTTTTATTAAGTACTGAACACAAAACAGAGAACACTGAGCAAAAGAAAAAGAAGAAAAATAATTCTTAGGCTTAAAAATCTCAAATTATGTAAAATAATATCAATAACTAAAAATGTCAAAAGTGTTACTAAATAGTGTCATTGGTGTTACCAGCATACACCAGTTTTTGAAAACTTTGTATATGTAATACATGATATTGTTAAAACATTGTTAAATAAGTATTGTTTGTTATAAATAATATGATGTTTGGCTTGTTAAACATGAAAGAAACACCAAAAAATGCTGATTGTCATAATATATTCAGTGGTGTTACTAAGCTGGTCAATGGTGTTATTTTATTAAAATGGTCTCACCATTGACAGTAACACCATTGATTTTCAGGTGTATTTTAAGGTTTAGTTACAAAATAAGGGCTCCATTCCCCTGTTTTATATAGTGTTCCTGGTGCCTGTTTCTACAATCAATATATTTCATAATTCAAAGTTCAGGAATTTAAAAAACAAAAAGATTTTTATAAGGGTACACCATGGACACTATTTTCAATTACGATATAGCTTGTACTTACTTTTAATATTTTTTTACTAAATTTTCAACATAAATGTTTGTTTTTTTTTGCATAACATGCTTACAGGTAACATTGCTAAGGGAGAAACTATTGTAAATGCTGAAATATTGAGAAAGATAACTCTTATCCTACCAATTTGTCTTTTGGTTACACCATTGACTTAAAAAATGAGACTTTTCCTTTTGGTTAATTTTTTTATTATAAAACCAACATACACCTTCCAAATTATTAAAAAAATGTTTGTATGTATCAAATGCAATAAAAAGTGATAATTTCAAATGATATGAATAATAGCCCTATTTCAGGTCTGAATGGATTTATAGTAAAAAATAACAGTTGATTCTGGCTATATCCAAGGGTTTGAGAAAAAATTAGGAATGTTTTTATAACATTTCATACTGTAAACTGTGTATAGTGTATCACAAAACATTCATATCTTTCATATGCAATAGTTATTTTGATACATTTTGATATAGTTTCATGTCTTTTGACTTAAAAATACCAAATAACATAGTTTTCCATGTTTTTTTGATAATGACCCACCTATAAAATTTCCTCGTTTTCAAGTGTTTCGTTTGATTTTTTAAGTCCGTTCATCTTACATGTATAATAAATAGCTCATGTCATTTTGCTCAAAAAGCAGTTAAAGGACCGTTCAGTCACCTCCCTAAAACGATTTGGTGAATGATCCTTAGTTTTGTTTATTCCATATACCTATTGGGGACCATAAACTTTTATATAGCCCTGATGCCCTGAATTATTTGTCATTTATTTCATATCTATCATCGATATAAAGTCAATATAGCCAAATGAGAAAACAGCAATATAGAAAATCAAGCTTATTTGTAACAATAAGACAAATGTTCTCCTGTAAAGGAGGAAATTGACAGAAGTAATAAAAAGACGCAGTTTAATCAAAAATCTTGCAATTGTCTGTGAGTTAATTTAGACATCTCAAGTAGAATATGTGGAAATTTATACTAATATAGTTACTTGTTTACCATTTATATGAAACTTTAGCGAAAATATTGACGATGGAGAGCGCAATCAAGATAAAATCAGAAAATTCTATAACGAAAAATTAAACAGTCGACAGCACTCCTACATGTATAAATGCACAATAGACACCAATAAGGCGGCATTTTTTTCGTTTTAAATTTATCTCATTTCATTACCAATCCTTCCACTAAAATATATAAAAAACAAGTGAATAGAATTTTAATTGTTTTCCCGATTTTCAATTAAAGATAAGAAACTCTTAAGAAATATTAAGTTTAATTTAGACATTTGAAATAAACGTATATAAAAAAAATACCAAATACGGTGATAACGAGAAATACAAAAGTTAATCTTAAAACGTGACCTACACCAAAACGAGAAAAAGGTGATATGGGTGCAAATATACGTCAATGAGAAAGAAAACCTAGACACAAAATCCCCAAACGTTCAATATAAAATTTGCATGGACTTTAATGTCGTCTCGAACATATCTAATAAGGTTTGTTTTAGACTATCATCTACGTCATTTAATATTTGCTGGAGAGTTGTCTCATTTGCAATCATACCACATCTTCTTATTTTCATAACACGTAAAATAATCATACTATAAAATTGTGTATTTCAGATTACGAATACGTATTATGAAAACATTCGTATGGTCGAGCATTGTTAACAGGACGAACGATAGACGATGCAGAAAAATTACAGAAACTAAAACAAAATAACCACATAAATTGCTCAAATGGCGTCAAATGAGGTGTTGATCATGTTGATAGGGTTAAACTGTCATCTAATGCACGAGGGTTTGGGTGGGGGTCCTTCGTATCTTTATTCTTTAATTCTTTAGACCATTTCTATTTTTTATTTTTTTGTTCATCATTCCCTATTCTTTATGTTTTGGTTCTATTTTCCCCTTCTATCCTTTATTTTGCTCCCCTTAATTTTGCACCTTTTACACATTATGCTCTATTCTATAAACCCATCCAGACCCCCCCCCCCCCCCCCCCCCACCCCACCCCACCCCTTCCTCCATGCATATGTGGTATCCCTCATGTTGTAGCTGGTGGAACAACAAAAACAAGGAGGCGATTGTCTTAGGTTGTCAATATCAAAAACCATTTCTGGTGGGAATATTCTTCTCTGAAATATCTTCCGCAGCAACTGCGTCACGTGGCTCATTATTATAGTCAATGGTAGGTAATGAAGGGCCAAGAAACATAGGATTGAAACAATGTAAAACAGGACAAACTCATCAGATGCAAGGTATTTCATAAGTCTTTATGAGGTCTGAAGAATTTTTAATGGTCATTATTATTATTTTTTTGTTTGTAAACTTTTGTTCTCGACCAACACTCGTATTCAATTTTATATATTGGTCATGGCAGACATAGTTTTACAAGCGGTGTCGTGATATTGTCACAGGAAATATTTCGTCTAAAGTTTAAACATGAGTACACAATGTTTAACAATGGGTGTTGCTAGTGGAGCAGAAAATTGACACCCTTCCGGAGCACCTTAGGTCACCTGCGTTTTGTGTTGGGGTTTGAGTGGCTCAAATCTTTGTTGTTTTGAAGATTGTTTATATGTTCGTCGTATGTTGTCCATTCCGTAAATTTTTTATTTTTATTTTATCTTTTTTTGCTTTTGGTTGCGCATTTGGTATTTTGTTCCCTTTTGTTGTTTGTCTACATTGCAACCAAAACAGACATAGGTCGTATATATGATATCCTTCAGCACATGCATGAGTAATATAGAGGAAAATCATACAATTGCGTTTTTCAATGCATTGATTTGACGATATTTTTTAAGTATGTTAACGACCATGATCTGACTTAAGTCTTTTATTCTCATTTAAACTGCCTTCATTTGGGTAATCTCGATGCAACATGTCCCTCTTGGAGTTGCCTGTTCGGGTCAACCAAAGATTTTGATAATTGTATGTACAATTTCGTCGCTAAGCATAATCCACTAAATGAAAAAAAGTTCGCTCGCGTTTGATTTTGAATAATATGTAAAGTTGAGTTACATAAATTATCGTCTTCTACAGTGTCAATTTGAGGGCAAGCATGTTCAAAAAGCAAAACAGCATTTTATAAATTGAATACATTCGCAGCGCTTTTCTTGATTTACTTTCATCAGAAATGATCGAAGCAGAATACTTGAAAGCCAGGGATATATAAGAACCGAAACAGTTGAAAAGCAATATGATCAAAAAGGACCTAAAAAAGTAGCCAAATCCAATATTTGACTTAACTAATATGCACATTTTCACTATATTGTCCTGAAAATGGGGGAACGATTGCTTTTGTTTTCGTTCAACATACATTCGTTCATCTTTCTATTAAGTGAATAAATTAAAGTCTATGATAAAATACAAGTTTTGGGAAATGCTGAGAAGCTATTTCAAGGATTTTAATTGAATATGATGAAAATGAAATCCTATTTCGATTATCGAACGTGTAAACAATTCTAACATGCAATCCAAACGTGACAACTTCAATAAATCTTTAATTGATTAAGTAAACTATTACCATTAGAGTTTGGACATAAAAAATATTGATTTGCGATACAAAATATCGTTATAACTAACTCAAACTAATTTAGATTTCTCAAGATCTGTTAAATCTGTTAAATTGTTTCTTTAAGTAATTATTAGAGATGCCATGTGATCATGCGGTATGACACATTAAAAAATATCTTAAAAGGCTGAATATCGATTTCATTCGGAAACAGAATTTAAAATAATCTTAAATTCTGTTTCCGAATGAAATCGATTTAAATGTAAAAAATCATAAATAAAAATATGAAGCAATAACACGTTAAATGTATTAAAGAAATGCATATAAGATTGCTTGTATAGCTCAGTCATTGTACTATACATGTATATATACATATTTGCATATGACCAAAACAGGAGTGCTGAACTTGAAGGAAAATGGATAAGAAAAAAAACAATTGGTCCTCCTTGAGCCTGTTTATCTCTCGTAAATAGTAAGAAGAAACCAATACGGTATAGATAGCATACGAAAAAGAAGGAGAGACAAAACCATTACCAAAAATGAACAAACATAATGAGGCAAACACGAGCCTATGCAATACTCCACAAAACACTTACGTGATGAGTTCCATAAAAAATGGATGTGACTTCAAGTTGCTCTAGAAGGTTTAGCTGTTTTTTTCTTTAAAATTAATATAACGGCTTTTTGTCAATACGTGTACTACTGTAACAGTATATAAAAAGAAAATATTAAGACTTTGTAACACTATCATATTCTATATTGACCAAGAAAACATTATAAATTATCTTGCAATGCTTCCAATGTTACCATGGTGAATCTAAAATTTTTTTTTACGAAATTGTAATGGTAAAGAATGTTTATGGTATTCATGGTCCATAACTCATATGTATTAAAGCACATATATACAGGGTCATATCAACAAAAATCACTCTGGGAGAACTTGATTTATTTATTAGTTGTACAAATAATTGGGTTGAAAGCAGCTTTCAGTAACTGCGAGTACTCTTAATTCGGTGCTTTGTATCTATTGTTTTTTTATGTCTCTTTTGAGTTAAACCACATGCAACTGATTTTATAGTTTGGTCTTATGTTGTGCTGTTACTCCACTGTTCCATGCTAGGGGAGGACTGAGCGCTCACAAACATGTTTATCTCCGCTAAAGTCTTTATGTGGCTGTCCCAACTGAGTACAGTGGTTGTCGTTGATTCATGTCTGTCATATATGTTTTTCGTATGTTTTGTTATACATTAGGCCGTTAATTTTCTCGTTTGAATTGTTTCACATTTTTCATGTCGGGACCTTTTATAGCCAACTATACAGTATGGGTTTTTCTCGTTGCTGAAGGCCGTACGGTAGCCTTGGATAACATACTATCACTTTATTCTATCTCTGGGGGGTAGGTGTCTCATTGACAATCATACTACATCTCCTCAGTTTTATACATATATTTGCCTTCTTTGACAAAAAATTTGAAATGAAATAATAAATCGATCAATCAAACAAGCTCTACATAATCAACACGATGGGTACCATATGTGGAGAGGGATCTGCTTACCATCCCAGGGCACCTGAGATCACAACGGTATTTGGTGGGATTCGTGTTGCTCAGTCTTTAGTTTTCTATATAGTGTTTTGTGCACTGTTGTTTGTTTTTAGTCTTTTTTTGCCATGGCGTTGTCAGTTAAGTCAAGACAAATGAGTTTGAATGTCCCATTGGTATCTTTCTGCTCTCTTTTGTCTTTTTTGAAGACTGTATTTTGAGGTTCGACTCATATATCTGTATTCAGCAATTTGAGAAAACTTAGCTGTGAAAATCTGTGAAGAAAATGTAATGTAATTTATGAGAATGGACAATAAATAATTTTTTAAAAATAGACGAGGTAAAAAAATCATGAATTTGTAACTTGTCTTTATATTTTGGGTTCCAAGGCACTTCTATTTGGTTCCATGCAAATCATACTAACCTGTACTACTGGCGTTCCCTGTAGTAAAAGCATTTCAAGAATTATATAATTTTCTTGATTCAAGTTTTCTTCATTATAATCATATTATTCATTACCAACATGGCCATATGGGACATGCAAATGCATAATTATTTGAAAATTCTTTTACAAATACAATTACCAATACAAGGATCCACTGTAATTCTTATCTTTTAATATTGTTGCATAATTGAAGAACTTCAAAATGGAAATCTACTTAATTTTCAAGTTGTATAATAAAGTTTATTATTTAATTTCAATTCTAATTTCGGTTAGAAATTTGGAGCCATTTAGTTTTACTCGAAGATTTACTAACTAGATAATATAGTTTAAATGTTATTTATTCCAATCAAAGGTTATTCTGTTGTGTTTATGTAATAATCTCGTGTTTCAGAGGCGAATTCAGGCAGGGGCATGGTGGGCGAGCGCCAACCCCCCTAAAATTGGCAAAGCATGGGTTGTCCTCAGCTTAATAAAGTATCTGAAGAGACTCTAGAAGAATATTTCGATAATTTTACCTCAAAAAAATTAAAGTTTGCGCCCCCACCCCAACCTAAAATCCTGGATCCGCCCCTGCGTGTTTAGTGTTGTACTATTGTCCCCAACCGAGGCTTTGATTTCGAATGGCCAATGCTGAACACAACATTACTCTTATTGTTATACCTTAAACTTTTTTAATTTAATGCAAAACTGCATAAACTGCCAAATGGCCTCATTATGAGAGAGTGTCATTACTATTTAGATATGAGCAACAGCTTTACCCAATATCTATTTTGCCCAGAAGCTATGTGCAGATGTAAAATGGTAATTTTAGCTCACATATGTCAATTTCAACACATTTGTGACACCACAAGTGATCTTTATGAACGAAAGTGTCCAGATTATATTAACATGCCAATCTATCAATACAACTGGCATACTTTGGAAAGGGTTGAGTAGAAAATAAAAGGATATGGAGTAAATGTACATGGGACAAAATCGCACACAATACATAGAAAACATAGAAAATTATCAATGAACAGGGCTGTTATTCCTGTTCTTCATCTTGACAGTTGATGTAGGGACTTCAACAATGAATCATTCATATCCTACAACAAGGCCAAGACGGCCCCAAGCGTCGACTTATGCGGTACTATTGATAAAAATAAACCACAGTTCACCTTTTTGCTCCCAACCCGCCTTGTAATTTTACTAATTTTGCAATTTCAGGCGCCAAATACAAGTTATCATCATAACTTCTCCTTAATCTTAACTATCTTTAAAATTTTCGGTTGCATTCATAATTTCATTTTTATCAAATACACAAGTATCTCCCTTCGGTACATGTTTTTTGCTTTTCAATTGTAACAATGAAATATGGACAGTCTATGTTTTAGCATATACTTCTTTTCACTGGTTTTAGTCGTTTCAGTAGTCGCGTGGTACAAAATGTAGCATGATCGTCTAGAAGTCGTCAAATCTCGGTTTTCGATCCCCACTCTGGTCAAACCAAATGATAAGACTGTACAACAGGTATTTGTAACTAAAATTATATAAAACATCGAAATAAAATAGTTCTAGTAAATCATGATGGGTAGCATTATATAGCTTGTAATACTGAGATAGTCTGATTTTAACTGAACACTAGTCCTAGTTCGTTTTCTGATTAACCAAACCATCTCATTTGTCATCACAACGTGACAATTTTATTAAATTTTTAATTGGATTAGGTAATCTATTACTCTGAGAGTTTACACATGGAAAAACTATTGATTTACAACACAGGATAACTAACAGAACTTAATTTTGATTTCCAAAGATCTGTTAAATTTCACCGATGCTTCAAGTAATCATTTAAAGATTTCATGCAAAGATTTGAAATGACACATTTTAATTAGATCTAAATTCGGTCTTTATCAGGAGAATTAATTAGAGTTTCAAAAGTCTCCGAATGTAATAATTTCAAAAAAATACTTAATGAAATGAACCCTTTTAATGTTGATTTTTTTTAAATTATAAATTATATATAATTTACACCGAAACGGGAGAGCTTAGTTATGAGATTGAGAATTATCAGTCCAGCTTGTACTTTGCATTGTCCTTCTAACACCTTCAAAAGTAAGACGATACAGGATGTCATATTTAAAGAAGGACCGTTAACACAAAACAAAAAACGGCGAACTCCTTAATAATCGGATTGAACTCAAAATGTGATTACGATTATGCTTAGGTTGTCGTAGCCACAATCCTCTTCCGCAATAGTAAAATCACCGAACCCAAGTACCATCATTTTTTTAGGCGTTTTTTTTTTATCACTAATTAGCAACACGGAGGGTGCTGTTAATGGAGAAGGGCCTGCCTACCCTTTCGATAATACCGATCTCACCACTTGTTTTGTTTAACAAGGGTCCATGTTGTTTTTGCTTTTGTTTTTAGTGTTGTTTTCTGAAGAATTTTATATATCAATGTCTGTAGTTTCTACCGGCAACAGTATAGTCTAACTTTTGTCCTGGAAACCTGAATAAGCATTAAAAACTGTTACATTCAATTAAGTTTAATGGTTAGAGAATTTACATTACAGGTTTATGATTTGATGATGTCTTTGGTTTAGAAATGACTTCTAAAAGTATTTCAATAGAAGAAACAGGTGGGTACCAATAGTTGAACAGGAATTACAAACCCTTGCAGAACACCTATGTTCAGCCAAAGTTTTAGGAAGGTTACTTGTTGCCTAATCTTTTTTGTGTAGTGTTTTGTGAACTGTTGTGTTTTATTTTTCATTTTAAATTTTTATTGCGATCTTGGTATTTTGATTGAGGTCTTCGTACATGCAACTTCTTTTTATAGGAATTAAAATAATCAATACTCCTATCAGATACATTGTCCCTCTTGGCCCTTCAAAAGTTAGTGGATTCCGATGGAGAAACCAATATAATACGTCAAAATAGGACCGACTACGCAATTGCAAAAAGAAAGTAAACAAAAGCGAATAAACAGTTTTACAGATAACTAGATATTAAGAACATGAACTCCATAAGATAATCGAATTTTAACTCAAAAGGTTGTTAACAAGGTTGTACAGTCCCTACTGAACATTTCACAATACTGTAAACTGAAAACTAAAATTCTTGTCTTCTTATAAGTGCTTGAATATGATATTTATAGAATCGCCGAATAGCCTCATATTGCGCCTTTGTGCGCTCATGCTCAAAGCTGAAACCAATAAATGCACATTAGACATAATATTTGATGTTTCATCGCCTTTCAGTGACATTTGACAGAACTAGATGCACGTACCAGTTTAAGCCTAGTCACGATTTATGAATGCGTGGGATAGACAAATACATGTACAATAAAATTCGTTGAAAAATCAAAATGAACTTTGGAAATGATCTTATCATTATTCTATGTGTTCTTGGTTGTCACCCAAACCACGCTCCTACTGTAGAAAAAGCTAGACTCTTTTAAAACTGAATACATTGTAATTCCCTGACTCTTGACTTGTATCAGTTAAAACCTATATATCATTTTCAAAAGAACCTTAAGGGACATGACAGTGAACATTTATTTGACAACTTTGCACGAATTTCTATTGCATAAACAATTAAAAGTACAAGTTTGGTCGATATTGAATTTAGTAATTTAATTTAAATTAAAGAAGTGATTTTATCATATGAACATGGTTCCATTGTATGCATTTCTCTTTAATAATTACATAACTTTGAAATGGCAATCTACTAAATTTTTCAAGTTTTATTGGAATATTTATTGTTTTAATTTTAGTGTTATTTCCAATTATCAATTGGGAGCAATATAATTTGCACTTGGGAATTTACAAACAAGATCTTACAGTCATGATAGTTATGATGTTACTCGAATAAAAATATGATATATTGTCATAATGATTGTTAGGAAATATGTGAATCCATGTAAAACCATGTAATAATTGTTTGGTTTTTTTTGTGTTGTTGGTTACTCTATCGAAGTATAACCGCTTGTCTTCGTTTATGTTTAAAATGAGTCAAATATATCATTTACATTCGTTCTATTGTTTTTGTCGCTTTACTGTACTCGACTTATTAGACACTATTCTTAACTTTATCGAACAAAACCAAAGTGTTCCGAGATTATGACGTTACTTACGGTCTTCCATCATTAACAATCACGCGCTCATTTATAGTTTTTCCAAATAATTGTATGAAAATCTATGAAGCATCATTACTATCATGCACGCTTCCCGAATGGCGAGCAGTTTGGAATAATGGATCTTTGAAAAGGCGCTGTAAATTATCAATTATGAACACTAAAATTAATTTCTGTCTTGTGTTTCCAAGGAAAGGGATTTAACAAATGGCCAATCAGAGAAACCGTTGTAATTTTTCAATTTTTTTTAAAGAAAATAGGTGCCAAAGTTAAATGCATGAAAAATCTAGAGATTATATCTGAAAAACAAGGACACGAAATTATCATTTTCTTCTGCTATTTTTTAGTTCCGATATTTATATACTATCAATTTATAACAGTCCTTTGAAAGCTTGTAATTTTAAAACAGATTAACGAACATCCTCAAAACAAGACGAATCTTTATTTGCAATATTTATTTTACAAACTGGTCAGAAAGTTAGACTTCCAGTGGTAAAAAAATGTGGGGTTGACGTCAGCATCAGCTAGTTATCAATACAAACTGATAGAAAATGTACAGCTAGACGATATCAAATGATCAATAGTGATAGACATAATGGTATACCGTATGACCTAACCTACAGGTCATAGTTCCATGTTTACGATCTGACAACACTTTGTTTAATTTTTCCAATAGTATCGCGTCAACCAATAGAATTATCACATTCAGTCACTTGTTGTAACTGACTAACACGACGGGTACTACATGTGGTTCAGGATCTTCTCTCTCTCCAGATGCACTCTGACCCGATTTTTAATTATCTGAATTCCAAGTCCCCCTTTTTGTTATAACTTCAAAATTCACTTCAAAAAAAAGAAGAGAAGAAAGCTGTAAATTAAGGAAATACTTTATTTGATAGGGGATAGTTTTTAAATAAAATTGAGAATGGAAACGGGGAATGTGTCAAAGAGACAATAACTCGACCAAAGAGAAGAAAACAGCTGAAGGCCACCAATGGATCTTCAACACAGCGAGAAAATTCCGCATTCGGAGGCGGGTTTTAGTGGCCCCTAGACAAAATTGTATACTGCTTCAGAGAAAATGTACGTCACACTAAACTCCGAATCTTATAAATGAACCAAAATTAAAACAAAAACATACCAAGACTAACAAAGGCTAGAGGTTCCTGACTTGGGACAGGCGCAAAAATGCGGCGGGGTTAATGCGGCGGTTTTGTGAGATCTCAACCCTCCTCCTATACCTCTAGACATTGTGGAATAAACAAACACACAACAATACACATAGTAAAACTCAGTTTAGAATAATATCGAGTCCGATGTTAGAATAGGTAACAGAAGAAACTAAGCAAAATAACAATGATCAACAAAGGACTACTAGCAGTTACTGACATGCCAGCTTCAGACCTCAATTTAACTGATTGAATTAGGTCTTCATCATATGAAAATCAAGCACAATCTCTCCCGCTAGGGGTTTTGTATCATACCATCATAAAATATACGAGAAGAACCCGTATCATGCCAACAACTGGTTGTAGAATAGATGTGTTTATTTCCGACGCAAAGACCCTTCCTTACTATGTTGGAACCATAATGATATCTTTTTCATATCATTGTAATTATTTAAAAAAGTAACAATAATAACGTGACATAAAAGAAAGCAATAAAGGTGTAATACCACCATTGATTTTCCCCTATTAGTCTTTGTTAAATTTGCACTTTTCAAAAAATTGTGCAGAATTTATCTTTGTTTCAAATAAAGAAATACTTGGCATGAGTAAAGTTTTATCCTGTCCAGTACTATAGAAAAAAATTCACATAACATTTCATTGCATATAAGAAAATAAGCATCACTGGAAGTTAACCAATCAAAATTTCCCCCTTTTTTAACCTGTGTACAAGCTCTAGTAACCATGTAACCTCAAGTTTCCAAAATATTCTATAGAAACCCCAAATAAAAAAATAATGGTGCTTTGAAATACCCAAGATATATGTTTATGACCCAGAAATGTTTTACTGCAATGAAATGTAGGATCAATTACCTACAACTGTCAAATTCAAGGGAATATTTTTTTTCGACCTATTTTTGTATGCAACCGGATGTGACGTATTACACCTAAACATCTTATTTTTTTGCTTTGAGTTTGGATAGAAATATGTGTCATTAATTTACAAACAATATTTCTTCTTTTTATTTACATTGAGAATTTTTGTTGATGCTGTCTGGTAGCCATTGATGTATCTGATTTCATATTTTTGGAAGAATAGCGTATTTGTTCTTGTGATATCTTCTCATGCGTGCATTTATTCATTATTTCACTTTTGGTTTACATGTTTATCGTCAATGTAAATAAGGCCCATTGAAATATTCGATCGATTCATGCATTATACCCTTACAAGTTATCGAACTAATAAATTGATGTGCCCCTTGATTGTTTAAATATTTGTACTATTTCTGCATTTAACAATGAGATTGTTGGGATAAATTATGACAGCATTCAATTTATTTCTACCTGGAAATTAAAGTCTGTTATATATTGATACTATCCCGCATAGATGTTTGTCAAAGTTGTAGATTCGTCCATATCTAGCAAATAATTTCACTCAAAACTATACCCATGCTTTGGGCCGTGCGAACTTCCAGTTATATGCGAGCATTTGTTTCTAGTTAGAGGCCTCATTGTGAATTTGAGATATGGAATAGTAATCTGAGTAAAGTTCCTTTGCGTTGGGTATTGCCAAGTGCATGTAAAAATGTTTTTGTCATGTTTTGATACATTATATAATCCTTCTTGTCCATAATGAAGAAATAATTTTGCAAAACAAAAAGCCATTTTATTAAATAATGTAATCCAGTCTTGTTTCATGTAACAATGAGTATTATGATCGTAGCACAAAAAAATATCAACTCTATTATACAACATTATTATATCACAACTTAACAATGTATCTAACAATATAACTCTAAAAGCTACGAAATATGTAATAAACAAAAATATTCAATGGACGTTTTCTTAAAAACAAAATAACAGATACTTAAATTGAGAACATTTGTTACATTATGTGAAATCCGTTGTACCACTATCATTTACCAGTAATACAACATATTTAAAAGCAATAATACATTTACGATACCATCTGCTACGAATAAAAGATTTTCGGTTAGATAGTCTTCTACTGAAAAGTGTTAAACTATCATATCTATTGAGTAGGTGACAATTTGCACTCATCAACATGTTGTCAGAAAAAACATATTGAGCTTGTATCAATCTCTATAGCATACTTTTGAACCACTGATTTTCTATCTTATAACATGATATATCAACATACAAGATCGAAAAATAAAAAATATCATCATGTTAAAATGTGATACTGACTGGAACACATTCTTATGAATCAAAAAGCACCTTGTACCAGTTAGTACATGTATGGTCCTTTTTAGTGGTGAGAGTTCAGTGTCATCTATGTTGTCTATAAATTATTAAAAATAATAAGTTAATAGATGGCCATGGATAGATATTGGATTATGTGCAGTAAAATTGGTACCATTGATGTTATTGAACAATTACAATAATTATTAAATATTACTTGAAGGAAAATAACTACATTGATCATTTGTATACAAGGAAGTTGAAAGTAAGAATTTAAATAGTCCTTAAAGCATAACTTTGAGATGCATTTAAATTATGCCATCTTTTTCATGCGAGGAGGGTAAATCACATTTTACACTACGCGCGCGTTGATCATGTTGATAAAATGAATAAGGGCTCATATTATACATTGTGTTTAGTTACTGGTTATATTTTAAAACACCACAGAGTTATTATAGATATTAAATTGCGTGTTGAAAAGCGCTAAAACAATCTGTCATGCTAAATACACATTCCGTGCCGATTAATAAGTTAAAATTCGAGACAGATAATGATAATTTGATTGATATTTATATTTTATTTACTTTGAAAGGACCTTTTAATTAACAATCTTGAATTCTTGTGGCCTTATACTTTTCAATAATCTAAGTACACCAATTAATGCCCTTTTGACTTTTCCATTATCCATCGCTATAATACTGCAGTTAATTCTAATAAAAATTCTAAACATGTATTAAAATGTCCATCAAATTGTGCCAAGGATATTAAATTCAAGCATTAATAGCCTGCATTTGTCAAACGTATCAGGCAATTAACCGTTGCGAACTATCTACATATATAACTGCTAATCAATAATGTAAGACACGACTGGAAAAGGATTTAAGTAATGAAAAGTTAAGACGCATGTCGAATAACAATCATATGGAATACTGAGGAATAGAAATAAAAGGATCTAAGAAATCGATCATGTCCTTTGAAATAATAGCAATCTCAGCAAGCTTTAGTAAATAAGTCTTACGATTTCATTTCAAAACACAGCATCAGATAATAGCAACGACTATGAATCAAATAATATCCAGTGTGATCAAAGATTGTAAAAATAATGTAAAATATTGTCTCATGTTTACATTGACATGCATGCTTCTGGGTTTATTCTGATAAATACAAATAAACATTTTACAGCACATATCATTGAATTATTCCATTGTTGTCTTTGAATTAAAATATTAAACAATAAAGACTGTTATGCTAGGAAAATTGAATCTTTTAAATCATACATTCATGATTTCGTCCGTTAAGCTTATTGTACATACAAGATTCAGATTGTTTGCATGCATTGATTAAATTGCTGGTTATCTGATTTCAAGCTGTTAAAATCAAGTTGGAATATTCGCCACAGCTTAGCCACTCAAGTTTCCCCATGTTCACCTCTTACTTTTACAATGGTCAAATACTATGATAAATAGGTTTCTAAATTCTGTAATATACAGCTATAACGACCATTTCAGAAAATACAATTGTACTTGATTGTTTAATGTATTTCAGTCATTATAAAAAGTGATTTATTTTTCACTAAACACAAATTTTGTTGTTATCAACGTATAGCTCATTATGCCCAAACAAAAACTTTCTGGATGTTTTCGCCACTTACATAATCATTTTAAATGCTTGAGATATAAATGCATGCTGCCCGATTGATAAAAAGAATGGCACAAATACCGTAAACATTAACAAATACTTGCCCTATATAAAAACAAATTATATGGCGATTCCTTTAGATATATTTAAAAGTTTGTCTGTAAAATACACAATGCAAATAAAGTTGCCAACATCCCTGTTTCGTATCCAATGTATTAAATACAAACTGCAATTGTTGTGACCCTGTAATCTGCATTGTCAGTAGAATGGTTGATGTATTGCTTAGACTGTTGATATGTATTGTAATGTCATTTTCTGCGTACAGTTCAATGTTATAGAATAAAAGTAATTATTTTGTGATGGTAATAGTAGCCAACATTGATTATCGGATCTCGAAAAATGGCATCGGGATAATTAAGAAAATGTCAACATTATTACTACCTAACAAATTCGTTAGCTTGGCACAATGTTTAACAAAATGCGTTTAAATATAAACAGTTTTTGAAAGCTCAAGACAAGTTTGCAAAAATAAATTAAATTTGCTTCATAAAAGCTGATATCATGGAATTAAGATTTGTCGTCATATCCCTTTCTTCTGACCATAGCATAATGTGTTAGCTGGTATTCACTTTTACGTTTGTCTCCCCTTTCAAGAGTTCCCGTGACACAATATCCTTGCTGAAAGTCTGCATTGCTTACATTGCTGGTTAATGTCATCCGGAAATCTGGATTTTTTGCATCCTTAAATCGACCGGTGATTAGCATAGCATCTTTTCCTTTGTCGGTCATTTTTCCTTTAGTTGTTCTCTTTGATGACCCCGTAACTTCTACAATTTTGCATTTGCTGCGACTCCAGAAGTATGTTTTTAAAATCCAGTATGAGACTAAAGCAGGTTGCGCCCATCCTTCATAGGGAAATAGCAAAACCTTTGCGGGATAACCATGGTAACTGAAAACTTTCCGACAACATTTTCCTCTGCTTTCGTAATAAAACAACTGTACCATGTTCTCAGCTTCCTTCCAGGTTATCTAATGACTTCCATTTAATTGCATTCTTTATATATTTCGGTTTGAAGCATCAATTACCTAAAATATAAAAAATTCAAAGATAATGCGTTTCATACGAATTACAGCATTTTAATTATTCTATTTTATCATTTTATTATTTTAAGGACATCTCTTATTATTGCAAAGTTCCCAGACCCGTATTATTCATTAAATGAACAAGACTGCATGCTGCTTTATTACATGCAAAGATCCGTATTATTCATTAAATGAACAAAACTGCATGTTGCTTTATTACATGCAGTGAATTTCCTCTCTCTCTATGTGTATTAATCATGCTTCAACAATAAAATTCATGTTGCAGTGGAAGACTTCAAAGAATCTGTAATTCAATAAATAATCTTGAAAGCTGAATGACATATCCTTCTCAAACAATCCTAACAATACGAGTATAGTATTTATTGAATTGCTTGCATCGTTTAACATCTCCAATTTAAGTAAACGGTAGGATTGGTACATGTTTCTTGACAATCAATATCTATTAACTTATTTGTAACTTCTATTACAACAAATTACATAATACATGTCACTCATCGCATACTTGATATATCCAAGAATGTATATAAAAGGATGAATATGACATATTTGAACCTTTAAATGTCTCTGATTTATGAATGTAGACACTTGAGGGATTGCAGCGTCCAAGCTTTTGATGGCCAAATATTGTAGACCATGAACGAAAATCAATTTCGAAGCATGCACCCAGACATCTGAAAATCGCAGATGCGTTATCTATATTTTATAGTTAATAATTGTTTTATATAGTCATATTAGAACACGTGATTTATATATGTAGAAGTGTTTTATCGCGTTAAACGGCAATATATAAAACATATTCCTTTTATAAGTACTCAAAACATAATTGAAAGGGTGATATGTGTGTTGTGCTAGGCTGTACTACCGCCAGCAAGTACATATAAACTTTTTCCTAAATATTTCATCCCAAAGAAATAATTTGATGAAATATTTCAAAATATGACCCTTTTTATATTCTAAGGTCGTTAGGTTACAAATAAATAGATTAGTCGTAATATTCATGTACAGAAGACATACTTTAATTGTACATTGTAGGTAATGATTGTGTCTCACTTTTCAGCATGATTTACTGCACAGCGTAACATTGAAGTAGTGTCCTGCTTTTGGATTTGCTGTTCTTTGTTCTTTTGTAACGTTTGTAACACACAGTAATCATTTAGAATAAAGCGAACGTTTTCGTTTGAGGCTTAATAAAACTTCTCACACGTTGACCAACGTCAACGTGCTGCCTACAATTGACAAATTATTCTTGGCAAAGAAACTCCTCATATATACCAGAAATAGAATTTTGTACGCGCATTTCGTCTAAAGAAAGACTCATCGGTTACGATCGCATAGGAAAAGTTAAAAACGTCAAAAACAAGTGATTCCAATTCTCACAGCCTAGATAACTGTAGATTTTGATTTCACAAATGGAATATTTCTTCCTGTGTATATATATTTTCCTGATTTTATAGCTAAACATTAAAGTTGAACAAAATGTTTACCGAAAAATAGAGTTATGTTATTCCTAATTTTACATGAAAAGAACTCATTTGGAGTGGTCAGTTTGTCTTCGACCTATGAGTTTGAATACTGTAAACCAACTAATTTTCGCGAGCGATTTATTTTCGCGACTTTCGCGAGTAGAAACATATTGCGAATATAAATCGTCGCGAATATGTGAAACTTGGATAACTACATCAAGTAAATTTGAGAATTGCGAAGTTAAATCACCGCGAAATGGTAAAGAAAGGGCTAAACGCGAAATAAAGTATCCGCGAAAATAAGTTGGTTTACAGTATCCCTTTGGTATCTTCCGCTTCTCTTTTGCACGACTTGTATGAATGTACGAATACATTTGAGTACACAAATTTCGTTTAAAGGCATAACAGTATCCTTCTTCGGTTTTCCAAGAAAATCCATAAGAAATGTCTATTCAAAAATAGGATAAAAATGTTAACCTTCAATAGAAAAAGCACACACTGAAATTCTCCTTATATTGAACAACTTTTTATTTAATGGTCTATTATATCTCTGACTGTCATTTTTTTAACTTTATGAACATAACTATGTGTTAACTTGCCATCTTTGATGATTTCTTTAATATTTCGGAACGTGTTTTATCAAAAATATTTGTCCAAGGCATTAGAAATACTCCAGCTATGCAATTCTGAAATGTACATATTTTCACTCTGAAACTAAACTTTCTTCCTGTTGCGTGCTTGTGTTACGTTCAAATGTTTAGTTTCACATTTTACATGCTATATACCTTCGATTTTTTTTTAACCTCTTTCCCCTGGGTGTTCTATATAGTTAATATTTTATTTTCTTTCTTATTTTGTTTTATGTTTATGTGTTTCATTCAATGATGTTTACTCATGTGTCTTGTTACCGTGTTTTTACTACCAACAATGCAATTTTAATTATTCTTTATTGTTATATAAATGTACAAACATATATTTTAACGTCATAATTACAACCATCGCTTTTTCCATTAGCATTTTATTCTCTATGTTCAATATATGGTATAAACCGTATCGATCAATTTCTTGTAAAAGCAAGTTTACAGTTTATGAATTTATAGAAGAAAGTTGTATCTAATTTAGAGAATAAATCGTTCGTTATGCCTTAAGCTGGAAGATTCCTTGTGGGAGAGTTAAGATATAATATATCTCCAGTGTTAATTCTGTTTTATATTGACATAGACGGGCAGATTAGGAGAGTAAAATGACAACCAATGTCTTGTTTTTGTAAAGACGTTGTTATTAGTTATTTTCGTGCGTACATCGTTAGGGTAGCTGAAGATTGCACAGAGTTTAGACTAACTGAGCATTTATGTTAATGAGCAAGTACATGTAAGACCACGTTTCTTACAATACTCTATTCCTAATAGACAGCTATAAGAAGGTAGTGTTTAGTACTTATCTATTCCCAAATAGACAGCAATAAGAAGGTAGTGTTTAGTACTTATCTATTCCTAATAGACAGCTATAAGAAGGTAGTGTTTAGTACTTATCTATTCCCAATAGACAGCTACAAGAAGGTAGTGTTTAGTACTTATCTATTCCCAATAGACAGCTACAAGAAGGTAGTGTTTAGTACTTATCTATTCCTAATCGACAGCTATAAGAAGGTAGTGTTTAGTACTTATCTTTTCCCTAATCATATACGAGAAATGGGGAAAAAACATACGATAAACAAATACAATAAAATCATGGCAAACCAAGAAAAAAAGTACAGAATACCACGAAACGTCTGAATAATATAATGCTATAGAGTTGTATATTTCGTAACGAATACTAGAGGTTAGTTAGAGTCGTAAGTTTTTAGTCTGTTTAAGGTGTATTTTAGCAAACTAAAATCAATCACCACGCATTTTCAAGCTTTTACACTGCAATACCATACTGAATATAAAATAAAACAACAATAAGCGCAATGTTTTCTTTTAATAAGTTCAAAACTTTCGAATACAAAACAGTCTAAAAACCCGAATTAATATTAGATAAAATTTTTTTAAAGGACCAGCGTTTCGATTATTTTTGTATGTCTTAACAGCGAGCATCTCTCAATGTGATGATTACAATTATAGCACCCTTCCAATATGCCTGTATGTATTGTCGCAGGTTATTCTAGTTATGTAGCTATCATGTTGTTTCCTATAACGAATATCAGACTGTTCATGACAGGTGTACACTAAATCCATTGGTTTGGGAAACCTGACTTATTGATATGTTGTACAATTTAATTGGTTTTGAACTAGTTTTCAGTAACAGCGAGTACTCTTAGATCTTTACTTTGTGTCTAAAAAGATATTTGTTACATGTAGTTGGCTAATTTGTATTGTGTGTTTCGTGTCAATCTGTATAGTCAAATCATTTACAAATAAGGAAGCTACCATTTGATTTTTATGGGGGGCGGGGGGAAGGACTAGGATGAAATTTGAAAAAAAAGGAAAGACAGGACAGAAGTTTTGAGTAAAAAAAAAAGGAGGATGAGCAAGTTGGCAAAAAAAAAAAAAAAGGCAGGATGACAATTTATGTAAAAAAACTCATAATAAAATAATAAAAAAAAAAGGCAGGACTGGAAAGATTGAAAAATAAAAAGGCAGGAAAGAGATTACAACTACAAAAAAATGCAGGACAATATTTTTCATCCTATTCACTTAAACCCCGCCATATGTGCATATCCCAAGAAAGCAGCCTATAATTCAATGGTTGTCGTTGGTTTCTTCGCAAATATTTATTTTCGTTTATTGTCTTGTACTTAAATCCGGATGTTGTTTTTCTCGTTTGCATTGTTTTGCATTTTGTCATGTCGGGGATTTTTATAGCTAATTATACGGTTTGAGTTTTGTTCATTATTGGTGACCGTACGGTGAACAACAGTTTCTTACATCTATGCATTTGGTTTAAGGTGAATAGTTATCTCATTGGCAATCATACCAGATCGTCTTATTTCTATATCATTCCTATTCAATTTATGTATCTTGTTGGTTGAAATTAGCCCGCAATATAAAAAAAAAACAGTGCGGGATGTACAAATTTGCAGCCACGTCCAATCAGAATGGGGACGTTAAACCTGATGTCTCGTGTAAAGAGAGTGCCACGCTCTTTGCACGTTAAGAACCCTTGCAAAAACTCTTTGAGGGGTCCGTAGGTGACCTGTTGTAAGGCTAAATTTCTGTCCCTATCTAATATACCCTCATTTCCCGTGGCAGTCTAAATTTCTCCGACCTTAATCCCGGACGCCCCCTTTAACAGAACCTACCTTTTGTATTTATTGTTAATTTGTTTTCGTCCTGAATATGCATGAAATATTTGCCACTGGACGTTAAGCAATCAACAATCAATCAATCAAAATAAAAACAGGTATTGAAACTAATTGTAAAATATGTTGAATTAAATATAGAAAATACGTGCTGCAAGCAATTATAGATATAAGAAGATGTGGTATGAGTGCCAATGAGACAACTCTCCATCCAAGTCACAACTTGTAAAAGTAAACCATTAAAGGTCAAAGTACGGCCTTCAACACGGAGCCTTGGCTCACACCGAACAGCAAGCTATAAAGGGCCCCAAAAATGTCTAGTGTAGAACCATTTAAACAGGAAAACCAACGGTCTAATCTATATAAAAAACGAGTAACGAGAAACACTTATGAACCACATCAACAAACGACAACCACTGAACATCAGGTTCCTGACTTAGGATATCTATATTTGCTAAACCTATAACAAAGACACGAAATTAAATAGTAAAATAGCACAACATTGTGATTCAAGTATGATGAAAATGATATGCGAAAGTAAACATTTTAAAGAAATACTAAATATAAGGTGTCACGGGATTTTTGCTCTTGGAAAATTTACAGGATGTCACCGCGTAATATTATCCTTCCTATGTCTTTTCAGAAAACAATTGATTATGGTGCATCCGAAGCACTTTTCTGGATTAACCTTCATCAGGAATACAGTAAATTAAAATTTTAAATGCAAGGAATGTATAAATACCAGAAGAGCTATATGATCACAATTTCCTTAAAATAATGGCCAAAACCATCTAGCCGGAGACATGTCGTGGAATTGACTCTTAGGTAATTATACCTTTTGAACAAACAGTCCACCAGCAGTGATATCGACGCATTGCTAGTAAATGAAAATTACACTTTTTCTGAATTTACCTTCGTCAGGAACGCTCGAAATTAAAAATTGTACTCAAGCCTTTGCACAAAAGTTTTGTTTTTTTGCTTTCAAAATAATAATTATAATTCATTTCTATGTTCACTTGTTTTCATTTCAATATTGCGTTGTCCTCATACATTAAAATGCTTACACTATGGTGTATTAAATGCTTACACTATGGTGTATTAAATGCTTCCGTAGTATATTTATAGGTATTTTTTGAAATATTCTTGAGTAAGCGTAGTAAAATAACAAAAATACGATTTCATTCAGTTGAAAGAGTTTTTCTTACAAATAGCTATATATGGAATTTGAACGATGAACGCTGTATATCATATAACATTTATTTGTGAAGAATAAAAAAGAAATTTTGATGGATTGTTTATTTTTCAGATGATTATTTTTCTCCATTTGAAAATGCCACATTTGTGTTCAAATCTAAAGAGAACAGGAAAAAAATTATAAGAACTAAGAAAAACGCTTTTAAATAAGTTAACTCGTATTCCCTTTGGTTATGTACAGTGTCTTTGCTTTCTTACTTTATTGGCAAACAAAATAATGTAACTATATGGAACCCTAAATTATTAATGTCTTGTGTGTCTAGACTTGTGTAAATAATAACAACCATAAAATAGTCTTGTTGTAATCTAGAAATTGGCATCAAGATATTTCATTATTTACAAAGAGTAAATATTTACCAAACGGTACTTTAAAAGGTATGTAAATATTCAAAAATTCCATAAATGGTAGCAATATTTTGCCTAATATATCAGTTAATTTCCAGTAGTTATATAACATCCGTAACAATTAAGCAAAACTAATGAATGACTTACCTTACAGAGTAAAATCAAAGCAACAAGATAATCATTGAACGGTTTTCCAATTTAAACATACAGCGTGATACCATGATAGGTCTTGTTTATAACATCTACAATGTTTACCAATAGCAGCAAACCGCAGTCGAAGTATTGCCACATCGATACTAGGTAATGAAGTGTAAGCCTTATACATTAATCGAAGAAAAGTTGATTTCAGGCGTAACGCTAGAAGCTTAATTCCATAACAGCAACAGGTCTCTATTTATCTTGATGTTGTTGAAGTCAGCTTTTGTTGCTTGAAATGGATTAATGAGGTGAAAAGTTTTAGATGGGATAAAAGCTATTATTTCTATCGCATGGGATCTCCATTATCTATTTTCATCATATTATTAAGGATATTTCCATCATAGGGAATATATTTTTGAAATTTACCCAAGATTCTGATACGCTGTATCATTTAATTCGTGTCCTTCCCAATAAATTTTAGCCCGTATTTCTATTTATGAAATTAGCAAAAGAATTATGGGTAAAACTATCCATATCTTATCAGTTTAAGAATAATATAGCCTTAAAACGTGGTACTTATGAATTAAATGCCTTTTTAAAGATATTTGGATGTGACTACCCATATTTCTTCATCCATACCCTACATAGAAATATAACTGCTATTCTGACTTCAACCTTAATTTGAAAACAACTTTTTGATGCAACTTCACAGGGAACAAAAATAAAAAAAGATTAATATATGTTTTCTTATCTTTTTGAGAATAGGTTACGTTCTACTTCGTTAATAAAGGGTACTCCCCAAAAGATAATGAATTTCTACATCGAACGACAATTTAGCGATAACTGTGATATTTCTACTTACGCTGTCTGTAAATCGAAATAGTTTAATCATCAAGAGAGCGTAAAAAGGGATATTTTGATGTAGACAACAATAACTTGTGATCATACCAAGGAGGTTGTACAATTTCAATAATATCATTATTCCACAAATAGTATTGATTGATTGTTGGTTGCCGTATGTCCAGTGGCAAATATTTCATGCTTGTTCAGGAGGATCCACAAATATAAACATGTATGGCAGTTAGAACATGAATAGAAGGGGATATGGGGTTAACGTGAACGAAAAACAAAAACAAACCAATAATATTCTATGTAGAAGAACGATTTTTTTTATAGCTATTGATGTAATTAATCTAAAATATAATATATTATAATTAAAAAAAAAAGAAAAAAAAAAAATGGTGTCAAGTATTTTACATAATATTCATTTAAATATTATCTAATGATTCTTATTTTTTATTAGAATGGCACGTCTATATGTTTTATTATTCAACCTAAAGCTTTACTTTTAGTTTTTATATACGCTATGTATATGAATGTTTATGTTTTATGTTATACAAGCGATGGGACTTGAATAAAATATTGAATCTGAATCTGTAAAAAACTATGTAGTTTTGGGAAACGTTAAACGTATATAATACCATGTAAAAAAATCAGAAAGGAAATATTAGTACTGCAGTTGTTCTATCAAATATCTCAAGTTTGTTTTTCATTGTCTTTTTCTTGTTTGTTTTTGGATGTGTGTTTGATTTCTTATTAGCAAAATGAACACTTTGTGACAGATCAGAGATAGGAGACGAATACAATTATATATTTAAAGCTAAAACAGTGTTTATTGGCACGACCTTTCCTATTGATGTTTGATGCTCCATGTTCGACACAGACTATTTGCATTGACAAGCATGTCAATATTGTAAACGTTTGAAGTGCATTATGCATTATTTTGAGGTGTTATTTTCAATCAAATATGGAAACACTGAGACAAGCGAAGTCATTAATATATTTTTTGAAATACCAGCAAAACTGATAAAACTGTCTTACAGGACATAATATATCCAAAGCTTATCCGAAGGGAGAAAAAAAATTCTACAGGACAAAATTTATCTTAAGGGAGAAAAAAATCCTACAGGACAAATTTTATCTTAAGGGAGAGAAAAAATCCTGTGGGAGAAAAATAATCTTAAAGGAGAAAACATCCCACAGGACACAATAAATCCCTAAGAAGAAAAAATAATCTAAAGGGACATTTTTCTAAGAAAGAAATATTTCATGATAATCATATATAGGGAAAAAAGTCCTAAATGATTTATCTTAAATCCTGTAGGATATTATTTTTATCCCGTAGGAGACACATTTACCTATAGGATAAACATATCCTCGGGGATTTAGATATCCCATAGGATATTAAAAATCTCCTACGGGATTATGACTTTATCCTATAGGATTTCTGAAAAATCTAATGGGACAAATAATATTCTACAGGATTTTTGCACTGTTTTCACTGTTATTGCCGAACAATGCGAGCTGTATCAATTTACCTATCCTTGGAGGCATTTTTTTTGCAAAGTTTGATGGTTCTATCGTTTAAAAAATGTGGTACCAATTTGCACTAATGAGAAGTGCAAATTAATCCGAGAACTGTTTTTATAATGTCTTACACCGAAAAACCAAAGAAAATTATATATTTACCCACATATTTTTCATGTCACTTAAATGTATTAGAAATTGAGAATCTTTTTAACACAAAAAAAAAATTCTTTTTAAAAGACTGTAAAATAACTAGAATAATAAACGAGAAAATATGCCTTCATGACTAGATAACATAACCACATTGTTTTCATATTGTATATCTTACTACACCAATGTTAGCTCACCTCCACCATACTATGTATTATTTGTATATTTGTTTTGCATGTCATTCTATGTACCTTTGATTTTATTGTTTTTTTTTTTAGTTTTAGAGAATACAATTATTGATTAAATCTTTATGTTGACCCCTAGATACCTTTTGGTTATTTGGGTCGTGGGGGTGCTGTCTCATTGACAAATACATGTATATGTATCCAACATATCTTTCTATTCATTTCTATGACGCAATTAAATAGAAATTAATTTCCACATGTACCCGATAAGATATGAAGTATCATCAAGACTGAGTAAATAAAAGTTGATTAACAAAATATTCAATAATAATGCAATCTACTCAATTTTGAAATGTACTGAGAAATTGTAAGATTAAAAAAAGAAACAATAGCATCTTTGCATTTCATTAAAAAAACATTTTAATTGTGGTCATAATTATCAATGCTATTTTTTAAATCAATTTGATTGAAATATAATAAATACACTGATAAATTTTAATGATGAATCTTACGCAAAAAATAATTCTGAAGAAAACAAAAACTGTTAATCTTGATATCCAACTTATAACTTTTTTCGGCAGTTATTTATGTTTGTTTTTTTGTTTTTTTGTTTGTTTTTATATTTTAAAGAAAATTGTTCGTCAAATAAACTAGAAAGCCTCGCGAAAACATATAAATGCTTACATCAACGCGGTGGACTTTGGTGGATGGCTGTCTCATTTGGCAATCATACAACATCTCCCTATTTTTACATAGACTTTTTAACTTAGTTATCTGATATCTAGGATCTTTCAGATATGATTTAAAATTTCCAATAACTTATGACAGATCAGTAAAGCGAACATCACTTGATATAAAACAGTTTTTGCGATATTAAATAAAAAGGGGTACTTTCTCTGTTTATTTTTAATTGTTTGAACTAATTGACCTCATTCTCAAAATTTATCATTAAATTCAAAAAGTTTCTACTTTATTTCATAAAAATAATAATACTATTATAGAACGGAGTTCTAGGATAAACTGTGTGTACATGTATATAAATCAGATAGCGTACGGTTTTGTTTACCATATCAAAAGGGTAAGATTTTTTTTACAATCTAGTTGAATGTAATGAAATTGGAACATGAATATTCTTTAAACAAACAAATTACACTGTTTTTTAATCAAATGTTTACATGGTGTGTAATACTCCATTCGATCTATATACAAGTCTTATAGATTGATTTATTATTGCATGTAACCACAACATCGAGTGATAAATATTTCATGCAAATCCAAGACGGAAACAAATAAAAGGTAGGTATAGGTTCGGAAAAATGGGTCAGCCGTGAGGAAAAAGCGGATATTCTGACTGCCGCTGAAAAAGAGGGAATTTTAGTTATAAACATATGTTTTGACTTGCTTAGAAAGAAGCTTCAAAGAGTATATACACGGATTGACGTTATTCAAGGTACAGATAACGCAATACTCTCTCAAAACAAGGCATCAGATTGTTGCCTTGCATTAAATCACATACTCACGCATAAAGTGTTATTACAAGGGTCAATATACGTACAGAGAACGTTTCACACTTTCAAAATGCGGCTTCATATTTTGCATCTCTTTCTCGACCAGACGCGGCTGCGTATTTATACATCCCGCACAACTAAACGTACGTCCCTTAGCATTGGTCTTACTGTGTGGTGAGACAAACTCAGATGGCAATATTAGAATACCTGTCAATCTTCCTAAAAATGCTAAAAACATCTTAATCATCGTACATGCATCTGGTGTACATTTTCTTTATTACAGGACTTACTTGATGTTGTATTAATTCCATACTTTTTGTTTTAACAATTTTCTAAACACAATTGCTTTTTTCTCGGAAAATATTAATCTGGATAAAAGGAGGCGTAGAGCATACTCAAAGGAGACAGCAACTTAACGACCAAATAAAAAAAACATCGACTGTATTAGTTAAGAAATGTTTTTGAATACATTAGATAGAGACTGTATAAGATTTTCAACAGCACCGCGATAACTAATCCGTCCATTTAGTATTATTAAGAAATCGAAAAAACCGGTTTAAACCTACTAAAATGTATCCTCAATAAACAAAATTGCATTTAAGGTGGTATCTCACACCTTGACTTAAATTAATTTGGATCGTTAAACTTTAATTTTCATAGAATTTTGACAAAATATTTACTTTGACCCTTTGACAAAAATGGAAAAATTTCAAAAGAATTGAACCACACACTTTATGGGAAAAATTTCCTTGGATATATAGCAGTTTGACAAACACTAATTTTGATCATTGAGAAGCTTAATATTTCCTTAACAATAGAACGTGATTAAAACGTTCAGTTGATTTTTCAGAGTTATCTCCCCGTAGTGTTATGAATCACCATAATGCCAGCGACTTAGAAAGTAGAGAGGAAGTTCGTCTTTATATTCTGATTAAAAAGTATTGATTCCAAAAAATAAAACATGAAATTATTGCTTAAAATTAATTTAAGAAATTTCAATGATTAAGTCAATCCATGTAACAAAATAAAACAGCTACGAGCAATGAACTAAACATTTTATATCGCGCAGTATTAGTGTGCATCGGTTTAAATCCCAAATGGAAAAACAGAAATTATCAATGTCAGAAGCTGTGGCTAATTTCATTCGTCATTCATTTCATCATTTTCTCGTATATATGATGTTCTCAGAATTGGAAAATATATTTTGCTGAAAGATAAGAGTTGAAAATGAAAACATGTCAACATTTATTAATTTCATACATTCGAAGAACTTTTCCGAATTTACCTTCATCAGGAACGCTCAAACCGGAATATTTAAACGCCAAGGATTTATAAAATCCGAAACAATTGAAGAGTTATATAACCCCAAAAGACATACAAATAATAGCCAAAATCTCAACTAATAATTCTATTTTGGGAAAATTGGTTATCAACTGACACATCTATGACTACATGTAGGAACATACACGTGTCTTGTCAGTGTGCAGGGGGAAAGTAATTGGTTAAATCGCTCTTTTAACATTCAACATTGATTGATCGATTGATTGCCGGTTGCTTAACGTCCAGTGGTAAAATTCATGCATGTTCAGGGCGAGAACAAATTAACAAAACAACAAATACAATAGGTTGGTCCTGTAATAAAGGCCGTCCTTAATGAAGGTCGGGGGAAGTTGGACGGCCAGTGGAAAATGAGGGAAAATTGGAGAGGGACAGAAATTTAGACTTGCAATAGGTCACCTATATACGGACCCCTCGAAGTGCCTGAGAATCGTCTCACTTAATTTTCAGTTAGTATTGGCAATACTTTAAAAATTATACAGGCCCACATATATCAAAGTAGTTTCATGCTACAGACGTTGCGTTGCTTCTTATGAATTTAAATATTGTAAAAACATCTTTTATTGTTAGAAGATATTATTGACAACTACAGTATACAGTAGTGAATTATAATAAAAAAAACGACAGAAACAAAAGCATTGCACAAATACATGTATAATCGTATGATAGCGTGATATATTATATATGTATAGCTGGCAATGTCAAAGCTTTTACAATACAACAGCAATCTAGGCTATAGTGTGCATTCTGGAGGAAAAAACACAATCTTAGATGTAAATGATGCACTCGTGCTATATGTATTTCAATGTTTTGCGTTAAATATACCTTAATGGGCAATATAAAAACTCGGAGTGTACTTCAAAGCAAAAATAATACATAGATATAAGAAGATGTGGTATGGATGCCAATGAGACAACTCTCCATCCAAGTCAAAATTTATAACAGTACATGTCTGGTAAATATGGAAAACAATTAAAACGACAAGAAATTTCAGCGGATGATTTTTTTTTTTTCTTGTGCAAATAAGCGCAATTGATAATTTCATCGAGAAAAGTATTAATCATTTGTCATGTTAATGTTCTTTCATTCAGTACAAAGGTATTGGATTTATTCTAGTCATTATTCAGTCTTCAAAAGACATATTACTTTATCGTCTGTCTCGAGAAAAAGATAAATTCAAAACATCAACCTCCTAAATCGCAAAAGCCAAAAGTTAAATTTTGCAATTATATTGTCGAAACTGGATCTAAAAGACATTACGATAAACTTCCAAATATGCAAATACAATTTGCAATTTATGTATGGGAAAAACAATACATTGAGCCTAGACATGTTTCAAATTATACAAAAAAGAGAAGAAAACGGCAAGACATGTGTAAGAAATAAATATCACCAGATTTTCAGACATAATAAGAATATGTATACTGATTGTAAAGAAGACATGTTATACATATAAAAGATTCGTGAGGAAGCAACCACTCAGCATTGCTAATAGGTAATTCGACGATGCTAAACGGTTGAATGTTTTGTGCAGAAATATTTGTTTTTTCTAAACGTGCAAAGTTAACATCTTATACAATATTTTAATCGCACAACCAATTATAGCAAATAGTGAGGGGCCTCTGTGGCCATGGCCGAGTGGTGAAAATACACTTTTTAAAAGTTCAAAAGAAAAAGTAGTAAATCTACATTGATTATTCCTATAAGAATAAGAAGATGTGGTACAATTGCCAAACTCTCCACTACAGACCAAATGACTTAGAAATAAGCAACTAGCCTGTCAACCCAGGGATCGAGATTTCAAAGGGGTGTGGTCGACTCCGATATTGATTGACAAAGTTTGTCTGCTTTCTTCCCGCCAAAAGTCGTTGGGTTAACCGGCTTCCTCTACGAAATAAAACCTGACCGTCTTGATACAGACAAAGTCACCGATATTGGCTTTAAACACCACCAAAGGAAAGCAGATAGACATAACATTGAATATGAAGTACATGAGAGTCACTTTATCAGATTATTCATTTTATTGTGATAATCAAAAGCTTCCAGGAGAATTGAAAAACGCCGATTTCTCTTTAACTTTCAAGGCGCGTCGGTCCATTTTGACAGCATACTAAGTACAATGATTATTACGTTTGGTATCATTTTAATTGCATCAGTAATATTATTCTGATATCGAATACACGAAGAATAAATGTCCCCCTGATGAGCTCTAAACCACATTGTTAGACAAATAACGGTAACTGATATGCAATCTATACACCTTTTTGTCTTTATTTAAAATTGTCACACGAAATGGAAACTCTCTTTGGCTCATTTTGTACTTGATAACAATTATGTGATAATTCTAGAATAGAAGGAGTAATGCAACTAAAAGGAATTTAATATAAAAACTGCACTTAATCATGGTTTTGACATTTACAGCTATGTTGGGAGTAGCACATACTGTATTGAACAAAATAACTAATATCATTTATTTAATTAACTTCTAGCATTTATATTATTATACTATATCTAATTAATATATGTAAATTTGTCTCTACCAAATAAAGGATATCATTACAATTTTTTTAAATTTCAATGCTGCTAATAAAGACCAAAAGTATAACAGTAAACATGTAGTAATATACATTACTTAATTGTTTTGATTAGTATGTGTGTGTGTGTGTGTGTGTGTGCCGAAAGGGGGGGGGGGGATTTCTTCACTTTAAAGCCTACGCATATAAGATTAGGATACCAGACTTATAATGTTGTAAGTTAGGCGCGCATTTTGAATACAAAAGACTCATTAGTGACGCTCGAATAAAAAAAGTTAAAGGACCAAATAAAGTATGGAGCTAAAGAGCAATGTGGACCAAAAACTCCGAAAGGTTTTTCACAATACAGCTTAGGGAATGTATTCCTAGAGAAGAAAATCGATTCCAACATTTTATCTCACTGACAATGTCCAAAAAACTTGTTGTCTATTGACAAATATTTAAACATTCAATGTTAATTGCTTTTTAAAAAAGGCAGAAGACACCAAAGAGACAACCAAACACCGTACGTAAAATTCATCTATTTTCGTGGGTACCAATTTTCGTGAATTGAGGAAAACTTACATATTCGTGGATATTTGATTTCGTGGTTTTGCTTAAGTCAGCAGATAACCCTATAGAACATTTGTAATTCGTTAAACATTTAAATTCGTGGTTTCCCTGTACCAACGAAATCCATGAAAATTGGTATCCAACGAATAATAATGAATCCACAGTACAACGACCCACAAAATCCTACAAAGAAAACTTAGACTGAGCAACACGAAGACACGGGGTTGATTTTATGTTCTCCTTTACAGTAAGCAGATTCTGCTTTACATGTGGCACCCTGGCAAGTACAAGTGAACAGTCCCATTCTGTGATTTCTCAATCGGCGAAAAGAGAACGAGTGTATACTATGGTTACGACAATTGGAAACATGTGTGGTTATCTTTAACGGTATCATTACTTGATGGTTTGTACATACTTTCTGTTAAAAGTCCTCTCTCACCTGTATTAGCCTTATGGTAATACAACATGCATCGGCCTTATTACTAGGTCAATATGGAAGCCATCATGATAATAATAATAAACAAACGAGGAGTTAATATTGACAAAGGACCGAACAAGAACTTATTTTGGTCTTGGTTAATACTTTATGTATTGTGAACCTGCAAATAGATCTTTCATTCAACGGGGATGTGACAAATTCATTTATACAAACATGTATGCAATACAATCTAAAATTATGACCCATTTCAGTTATTCAAAGATCAATTTTGGTCATTATCTTATGTATTCAAGTTTTTATACATCCTTGGCGTTTAATGTTTTAAGTTTGGGCGTTCTTGATGAAGATTGATCCAGAAAAGTGCTTTGAACGCAGCAAACTTATAATGTGATGTTTGCATTTTCCGTTTTTTTTATAACTCGACCCGGTTTGTTTTGTGTGGTATGGCTGCTCATGGACTGATTTGAGTGTACACCGTATCTCCTTTTAACTCACAAAAAGTGTATCACAAAATTATTTTATGTAAATACATATATACGGAATACGAAAATACATTTTAACTACTGCTTGACTATCATTCACGTGAGTGGATATACAAGTAGCTGCTTGTTTTTTTTCTCTCTCAATAAAACCTTACTGCTTTCAAAAAAATATCCTAATTCCTAATACCAAACAATACAAAGCATAAAAATACCAGCGTTAATTGAAATATAAATAAATGATCGAATAATACTTGGATGAATTCAGTACGTCTGTAATCATTTATCGCACCTCGGGTAAATTACTGACGTTATGATTGGTTTAACGCTGTCACGTGGTAACCCTCTATGAATTCGTGTGTGGTCAGTTGATGTCATAGAAACCCTACCCCCTTTGGATGTTACTAATCCTCTTTGGGTCCGTAAGGGGTCGGTCATATAACTTAAAACAAAAGAAGCAAAGAATAACTGCAAAACATATTAACAAAATGGACTTAATTCGAACACAATAATTATAAGCAATTTCTTGAATCTTTCCAGACCATATATAATAAAATATAAGTGTTCTCTAATGTGCAGTGTTAGAAGCATCATGTCTACACAGGATGCAAATATATATTTAAATGTCGCAATACTTTCTTACTTGGGTTGGAACATATAGAATTTACCAATGCATAGATCGATCGAGATGCGATACTTTTCTACTACATACATTTTATTAGTTTTTCACTAAAGCGTCAGTTTTTTTTTTTTTTTTTTTTTTTTGAGCTATTAAATATTGAGAGTTTAAAGGACGAGAGTATTCAAATATTGCATTGCATGAGATATAATAATGGGATCTGTTGCTGTATTGTGTAAACCTATATCTTTCAGTTTTAATGATTTGTAAAAATAAATTGTTCTTCCTGTGTGGCGATGATCAGGAATTCACGGAGAATATTTCTGGGGGCGTTACAGTAAAATTAGATGGCAGGACAAAACAATTTTGATTGACATCTTGATTAAATTTTGACTGATGAATAATTGAGATCCAGCGAACCACACGGTCATTATCATCGAATGATCAACCTGACGAGGACATTTTAAATCAAATTGGCTAAGAATTTGACAAATTAATTTTAACACATACTTGCCAACCGAGGTCACCGCCGTTATGGCGTGTTTACCCAATGATAAGATACAACATTACGCATGTCTCGTTTTCTTGATACAACATTTATATTTGCGTTTTCCGGAATACCAAAGATGAAATCATAACAATTTGAAAGCAGAAATCGTAATATGTTTTCAAAACTTAATTGAACCAGTTGACTTCTTTAGTCTTCTTTTGGCGACAGACAATCTGCATATCAGATGACTTTGTAGTTTTGCCCATCCCGTTTTCCAATTATTGTTGGAATCATCCTTCATTATCTACACTTATTACGTAACTTTCCTCTTCAGGCTGATTTTCAATCTTGATTCCATAAACGCACTAGATCACGCAGCTTTAATTGTAATTAACGATGAGTAATGTCCCATGAAGTTTTTATACGGAAGAAGATTCAATTTAAATATTGCATTTTGTAATATCAACCTCGCTGATATGGTGCAATGAATTGAATACAACATCATTTAATGTACAAAAACCATTTTATAGATGAATTAACAACTATTTCCTGGTTTATCCCACAAATTCCTTTGTCTAATATAGCATATTTCTTATACAGACATGCGACCATACGGTGATCTATAACTGTTTACATACTCGTCCTTTGGTCTCCTGTTGATAGATTTATCATTGTCCATCATACATCATCTCCTTATTCCTATTTGTGAATAATTTTTTAAAACCCGTTATACGATGTTGACGCTCCTCTATGAACGAAGACTGAAAAGTTACCATTACATGTGTAAATGTAGTTGACTCGTTTAGTTGAATTGCATTGACTTATCTTAGGGGACGACCATTTGATATTCTGGGGGGGGGGGGGGGGGGGGGGGGGGGGGGCAGGAGGATTTGTTTTGGATCGGTTATTTATTTTTGTAAACTAAGACGACAGATTATCTATTTTCTGCACTATTGAAGCAAGATTTTTCATTTTCATTAAAGCAAGGGACTGATTATTTATTTTCACAACTATATTTATAATATTCGAAAACATACAATTTTTAAATTATTTGTTTATTATAAATAATTCATGTATAGTCAAGTCATTATGTACCATTTAATCAGAATTAATTATTATCCTCTGCAGAAATGAATCTTCTATATTCCCCAATGCATATACATGTATTGCATACATACACAGTATTAAAGTTTGGTTGTAACTAAGGCTCTTTTAAAAGTATTGGCAAACATGTTTTGCGGAGCGGAGCGAGGCAACATTTTTTTTGAAGGGTTTTTGAACCGCTGAAGGCCAAAGAAGCTATAGAAAAAATTATGCAAAATCATGCCTTCTGGGTGTTCCCCAGACCCTTTCTTAAACTGAAAATGCAAGTTCTGTTTTGATAATTTTATGACAATATTTAGGTCTCAAAGCAAATCACATTATAGATTCAGTGTAAGACTTAAGTTTCTAGGAACAACATCAAAAGACAAATATGCATGATAAAGCAAAAATGTAATTCACATAGTTAAGTCTGTGGCTGCTGTGTTTTTTTAAACTCATGATCAAGTTAATAATAAAATTACTAAATTACAAAATGAATGCAACACTAACAGAATACAGAAGGGCAATCAATGAACAAAAGACAAATAAATAAGAAACATTGATCCCGAAAAATCAGAGGCTACGTCTGAGGGAGAACAGAACTTGCTTCTTGCAAGGCACTCACGGTGAACACAATTTGATATGGAGACAAGCGTTTGGTTTTGAAATTTCCTACATGAGGCATTTGTCTCAATGTAGTTACGGCCCTGATTTTATAAAAGTGAGGTAAGTGTTCCTGAGACAATTAATCTCAAGTTAAATGAAACCAATTTTCTGACATTTCAAGTATATTTAAATAATATTTATACTTTTATTATTAAAAGATATGGGAAGTGTTTCCCGATTTTTTTTATGGAAAAAATATGAATTTATGAAGAATCTGGTGCCATCTCATACTTTCGATTAGACCTGCTGAGTTATTTATTTTCAATACATTGCAAGTCAGGTGATTTATTTTCAAACTACCACAGAACAAACCATTTATTTTTGTGATTATCAAGGCTGAGTTATTTATTTTCAAAATCCTCCTGCCGCCCCCCCCCCCCCCCCCCCCCAGAATATCAAATGGTCGTCCTCTTATTCAAATGTACTATGTGCAATGTACCCTTTTGTAACTCTAAGAAGGTAATTAATGGTTGAACCGTAATTATGATTATATATATTTAAAACGGCAAATTTAATATATTGTCTCAATGTCTACATCTTTTATAGTTTTTTACAACATCGACCCTGAGATTAGACACAGCGTTTGGATGGGTGGTTCTTGTTGCGAAATCGTCAGTTTTCTGTATATCAGTGCGAATACACAAAAAGTATTAAAAAAAACCCAAACTACAAGGTAAATTCAAAAAGGGGAAGTCCATAAAAACTGACAAAATAAAACGTTCGACTTTATCAACCAACGGAACGAATGGAAAACAACTGACGTATTCCTTAGTTGGTACAGGCGTTTTTCAAAGAAAATAACAAACTATCGATGCAGTGATACATAATATGGTATCCATAGCCAATCTCTCGTATTAGTTGATATAATTTTTAAAATCAATGTTTACTATTGAATTTAAATAATCGCTTCTCGATGATTTAAAAACTTATCTTGATCGTTATTCAAATTGTCATCACTGTGATAATGCAAAATCAGGGACAATAATAGAAAAACAAAATAGGATTGTATAAATGTAGACAGAAAGAGACACTATCAGGTTAATTGCCTATAAATCTTTTAAAAACAGAACTTAATTAAAATAAGGTCGTTGGTTGTTTGCTTAACGTCCAATGGCAAGCTGTTTGCTTAACGTCCAATGGCAAGCTGTTTGCTTAACGTCCAATGGCAATTCAAACTGTTTGCTTAACGTCCAATGGAAAGCTGTTTGCTTAACGTCCAATGGCAAGCTGTTTGCTTAACGTCCAATAGCAAGCTGTTTGCTTAACGTCCAATGGAAAGCTGTTTGCTTAACGTCCAATGGCAAGCTGTTTGCTTAACGTCCAATGGCAAGCTGTTTGCTTAACGTCCAATGGCAAGCTGTTTGCTTAACGTCCAATGGCAAGCTGTTTGCTTAACGTCCAATGGCAATTCAAACTGTTTGCTTAACGTCCAATGGAAAGCTGTTTGCTTAACGTCCAATGGCAAGCTGTTTGCTTAACGTCCAATGGCAAGCTGTTTGCTTAACGTCTAGTGGCAAATGTTTCATGGATATCCAGGACGACTTAAAAATAAGGAGATGTGGTATGATTTGCTATGGAGACTAACCACCATAGACAAATGGACGATGGTGTAAACAACTAAAGTTCACCGTACAAATGTACGACCTTCAACAACGAGCAAGACCAATTCTGTTCAAAAGAGAAAACCAACGGCCTGATCAATTTTAAAGCAAAACAAAAAACGAAAAGTATAGCAGATAGCAAACAACGAGGACCACGGAATTACTTTCCGCTCTTCTTAAAACAGGCAGTTTGAACACGTTTTTAAGCAATCAACCAGCCCATAACAAGGGACAGTGGTGTATAACAGCACAACATAGGAACAAACAGTTAATATAAGATTGAAAAGGCACGACTGTTCAAATCGGCGAGAAGCATACAAAAAACTAAGAAAAAAACAACAGAACCAAGGTACAGATCTTAGAGAAGTCGAGCTGAGTTACTAGAAGCTAGATCAAAGCTAATTTCAATTGATAAATATACAATATCATCCCAAACTTTATTTAACAATGGTTTATCGGATGCATTTTATTCCAGCCGCAAAGTCGTTATCAATATAATCAGAATCACACTTCTATATGGTGACAATGATGAAAAAGGGATTTCCAATCTTGTGGGTTGTTAATGCATTTTGATTGGCTCTTTTTATACACGGTTTTATTTTAAAAATCTGTTCAGTTAATTACCTTGATCTTAATACATGTTGTACCATCAGACACCAAAAGTTTATTTTCTGCAACTTTCGTGACATTTGTAAGTGACAAGATTTCATATGCAGACGTAATTGTTTTAGCTTGTTATAATTCTAATACAATCATATAATTAAATCAATGCTCCATGAACATTTCCGATTGTTATTTTCGTTACACCAATTAATAAACAGTTCCATTTGAATGACTGATATTGGTTAATATACGCAGAACTAGATAGCAATCTCTTATTATTACAACCAATAATATGGAATTGTATTATGCAATACAATGATCAGGTTAGATAATTATATGTCGTTATTATATAATTACAAATGAGGCTCCAGACTGGTCTTCTCTTTCCAATAGACACGGTAATAACCTGTTAAAACATTATCTAGCAATAAAACATAAAAAGACAAGAGTTGAAACAAGATATTGTTAAATTATTTCTCATTATTTTTCCCTGTCAATTGACAGACGATTTTCAATTATCATTATAAACATGATAAATGGATGGTATCACGTCTTATAGATGCTCTGACAGTGAAGCACCATCACAATTATATGTGCACTTACTTAAAAAATCGTTAGTTGCGAAAAATACAGAAATTTTAATTTAAAACACGTACTAAACCAACTAATTTTCGAGAGCGATTTATTTTCGCGACTTTTGCGAGTATAAAAATAACGCGAATATAAATCGTCGCGAATATGTAAAACTTGGATCTTTCCTTATTTAACTACATAGAACAAATTTGAAAATCGCGAAATTAAATCGCCGCAAAATGGGCTATTAAGGATGTACTTAGGTGAGGTTTAGGAATTTGTGTCAGATGTTCGGACTCCTTGGTTTTTTTCCTACGATACAGGGTAAAATATTTTGCCCCATAACACCCATTTTTCTTTTCATATAAGACTTCATTAGCTCATAAAAGGTCATTTACCAAAATTTAAGCAGATTCTAAATTTGTTTTCTTTCGATTTGAGACCCAAATAATACCAATGTAAATATAAGGCAATAGTCCGAGTCATGCAGCCTTTCCCCGCCATTTTTTAAAAATTAAATATCTCGAAAAGGAGCTCCATAACTATCAATATCTTTAGCTTATTTTGTTCCATAACTAAACAAATGCTCTTCTGACTTATAGTATCAATTTTAAATTTTAAGATTTTTTAAATTTCACTTATTTTCATTAAACTAGAGAAATATTAAATCACTGCTTATCTATGTTACTATAAATCTAAGGTAGAATTGAATGATCTCTCTTTTTAACTTCGATTATGTTGTTGTTTTTTTCATTTATTAAATTTTTGTTGATTTTGTTGTGTTTTTCTTGTTTCTGTTTGTTTTTGTTGCTTTTTAAAGTGAAAAGGAGGTTGGGGTGATGGTGGGCTATTGTGTCAAATTGAAAATTTTGAAAGACGTTTTATTGTTTTGTTGACTTCATGTTTTTTTACTGAGACATCTGTTTAAGGTCTGTATTTCAGACAACGGAATTTCAGTTTCAGAACATATACTGTCAAAACAAAGGAAAACTTGGAAATAGTACTCATGAAATATTGTGTAAGGCATATAAACTAACCAAACGCCCACTAACTTGAAATAAAATATACCATAAAACACCTATTATGACATTTTTTGCCGGCCAGTAGTATTATTTTACACAGAAAAACATTAATGAACATACAAACCTACATTTATCTACACAGTTTTTCAACCTGTTCTGCCAATATTTCTCGAAATAAATTGGGTTTATTGAACAGAAGCAGTAATTGCTAGATATAACTGGTATATTGTGTCTTGGATTGTGTCGCGCAATTAAATAAATGTATGGCCAATTCAGGAGGAAATTGAGACCTTTTCAGAAAGATCGAGTTAATGAAGGTACTGACTTGTATGATCAATTTTCAATTATCTGCGCACTACAATTACAACATAGTTATTGTTAAGAATATTTAGTTTTGCTTTATCACAGTTTATTCATGGCACAGAATAATTGTCATTCTAAAAACGCTATTCGTAAGCACTTTAATCCGCGGTTATCATACAAATATGTGAGCTGCATCGGATAGAAATTGACATTATGTACGTGCACGTATACATGTACCTGTAAAGACTTTGACTGATTTTGGAGCATTCAAATACGAAATAAAAGATGTATGTTTGTCTGTTCTGTAGGGCTCTTATAAGAATTAAATTTTCAAACAGTTACATTCCATAGAGATTTTTTGAAATAAGTTAACAGATGTATTAATATTAATTTGCATAAGGTCGATTTTTATCAGACGCAGATCACGTATAATTCAGTAAAGATTTGTCGTTTTTTTTCCATTTTTGTTTCTGATTGAGCTTTTGTTTTTGTCTGTGTAAGTTTGTTATTAATTTTGCTGTCTTCGGAAAAAAATGTTTCTTTTTCTTCATTGACTATTAATATCTCATATTTCTTTTAGCTACTTGTATGTTGTATGATGTCGAGGAACAATTTTAAAACCTTTTTTAAACGTCAACTTAATATATTGAATTGAACCACAGAAATATCATCGGTATTTTTGTTATTTTCTTTTTATATCAAATTGACACAAGTTATTGAATCTTAATCAACATTTCCGGATCCCTTACCTGCCGTGATGACGAAATGTACAGCAATATACAGTCTATTCATCCAGATCACCATTACTCCGAAAGTAAATTGCTAGAGGTATGATTACTTCCGGGAAACGTGGGACAAAGATGTTAGTAGTTGTCGTGTGTCATCAGAGGCGGATCCGGGATTTTCGAAAGGAGGACTTTATTTATGAAAATTGTATATAAATTGCCAAGCGGAAAACATTTTCGGATTTTGTGTAGACACCTGCATATTGTTGAGAACTGTATGGTGTCTTCTAGTCTTAGTTATATTAAATATCTTTCGGATATTTTATCATTGAGATACCGTAAATGTTAACCAACACCACCTTTAATTTAGATGCTTTTTAATTTTTATGATTAGGTTTGAGTGATGCTTCCTTTAGTGTGGTCTCTTCACTTTTTTCGCTTAGACACTTCATGTTTTTGTGACTTCCTTTCTGATACATATAGCTAAGATACAATAATAGAGAATAATGGCAAAAAGTACAAAGAATAGAGAAAAAGGACCTACAAAAATAAAGAATACTGAAATAAAGGACCCAAAAGGCATTCAGACCCCATAATGCAGAGACAAGTGTTTAGTGTATAGTAATCATGTGCTGCCTTATTAACTTTACCACTGGGCTTTTTTTTCTCTGCTGCAGCTCCCAATGTATCATCCATCATGGCAAGTTTCAATGATACATTGTGTATATGTAAACAGGTCGGTCGGTTCACCTTTTCAGAATCTATAGCCTTTTGATTATATTTTCAAACGCGTACACCAAAACGTTGTAATTCTAATCAATTAAAGGTCAACCAATGACGTTGCGGTATTTTCAATTTGGGGTACGAAAAAAGTCATCTTTTAGATTCCAAGCGGTGACTTATTTCCCTGCACTTGTTTTACTTACAGTGACCAATTCAGAAAGTAGTTGAAAAACTTAATTTGAATTCAATTATTAAAGATGATCTATAAAATACTTTAAATATTTTCCAACAATTAAACAATCGTCATATTTTGGTCACAATGTCATTCAGCACTTTTGAAGACAACATTGCAAGGTTAAATTGTTTTGTAAAATTTTACAACAAAGAACTCTTTTACTGAAATGCATCTGTTTGAAGTATATCAATAATTTAAATAGATTTGCTTCCAAATAGAATTTTGGTTATGGTTAAGATATCCTAGGCCTTCTATATTTTCAAAAACAAAGATTACCAAAATGTTTCAAATTTGCAGTTTAGAGCTATCTACAGGCATTTACAGCGTGATTAAATATTCGGAAATACGACAAAATGTTGTGAAAAACTCAAAGTATACAATCAAGCTGTGAATTTAAGTAAAGATTGAAGGAATCTTATAAAATGGTCATGATGATTGGTTCTTCGTGTACTTTTTAACTCATTTTTCCGACAATGAGTTAGATCCAGCCATTTCTAGCCAGGATGGGATTACAATGATTACAATGAGGGTGTGGATGCGGGGTTATAGAATAGAGAATAATGGGCAATAAATATTAAGAATAGAGAAAAGTGAACCAAAACAATAAAGTATAGAGAATAAAGAGGTACTAAAATATAAAGAATAGAGAATAATGGGGAAAAAGTATAAAGAATAAAGATAATGGCATAAAATGTTAAAGAATACAGAAATAAAAGACCCCCATCCAGACCCTCTACAATTGGTCCTACATGTATTTCTTCCCACTTCATGAAATTATGTAATTGTTATACAACTGAGGTAGCAACTCCTTAGTTAACTTAGATGATTCTTTGCTATTCTATTTTTATAAGGCCCTCATTGTTTGTATCCTACGATTTTTCTTTTTTTTCCAGCTCACTTTTAAATACTATTACAATCGACAAGACATACATGTGGACTAACTTCTATAGATAGTTGAACTTATATTTGACTTTAGTTGCTAACTTCTACGTCATTTGGTCTCTGGTGGAGAGTTGTCTCATCTGCAATCATATAACATCTTCTTATTTTTATATTATATATTCTGCAATTTAAATAATTTGCGGGCATTATTTTCTTCTTCCTCTTGAACGGCAATTAATTTCCTGACAACCGTTCTACAAATTCACTTTTGGAAGGAAGAAGCTCGTGATGTTATAGTCTTGTAATTGACCGTCTGCTTCTAACCGATCTTAAATTACACGTGGTTTACTTCCTTTAAGCATGGAAGAAAGTAAGAATCATGATCAAAATTGCCTTAACGATATATAATTTATCACCAATTTACGTCAAGTTCCAGTTGTTTACCACAAAGTCATTATAAAAAATTTAAGAATTTATATACGATGCCACATTTAGAAAGAAAGTCTATATTAAGCGCTATAAATATTCAAATTATACTGCAGGCCATGCAGTATAGTTTATTATCTCGTACTTTGTCGAAATTTAATGACACACTTCAAAGCGTCTCCTTGCATGTTTAATTGATAACAAGTAGATGTATCCACTTATTTATTTTTTTTTTATATATAATTGATTGATGGAGGACTGCTTAACGTCCAGCAGCGAATAATATTTCCATATTTATAGCCGGATAGATAGCATGTATTAAAATGATATACATTGATGTATATTAAAACAACACGCTGTTTCTAGACTTTTAATATGGTAGCTCAAAAAAACTAAAAAAAAAAAAATGTAACAAAAAAAATCAACCTAGTATGGTAAGTAAGATGCCTTGCTTTGAAATAAACCGAGGCTCTGTATCTAAACATTTACTATGGCTGCTAAAAGAATATATGTAACAAAGCAATTCTTCCTACACGGACACATAGCTCTGAAGTTTCGAGCTGACCAGTCTTTTTTCTCTCCTGGAAGTCGGGAGTAGACGAAACAAATACCACATTTTAAAAGTTTTTTGTTTGTTTGTTGATGGAGGATCGTATACTCAACACTTTTCCCAACCGAGCAATACATTTATTATTTTTTCTAATTGCACAGGTTGTAAAATCTTGAAATTACTTCTTTTACTTTCTCTTACTGGACCGAGTACCAGAACGTCCTACCACAAAGTAGGCTGTCAAAAACGTATATACTCAAAGAGTCAAAAGTCGGTAAAATGGAAATAGTCTAGTAATGCATTACCATATTATACTTGTGAAAGGTTGTGTTTACCCTTGATGGCTTTTAATACTGCAGAATACGACTCGTGTGCAATTCTTATCATGACATGTTCTCTAAAGCACATGATACCACTCTTTTTATGACAGTTCGAAATCACATAGCCTAGACAGCTTTTAAGTTTAATGTGTTTACTCTTTGTATAGATGTCTCATACATCTGTCCTGTTGCTTCTAAATTCTGAATTGTCTCCTTTGTGTATCGTCCACGGTATTTGATTTTTTTATTCAACATATAACATTTTATGCATGCTCATATAATTGATGTTCTCTTATTGTTATATGTCTGTCTTTTTCTAATGGTTTGACCATTCAACTTCTTAGAACTAATTCAATATTTCGAGATGTTTGTGATAGGGTTCAGAAGTCTATAATGAACTTTTATTCGTTTTCTTAATGACCAACAACCACTTGTAACGTGGAAATATAATAGTAACAAGGAGACAAGTGGGAAACTGTCTGTCACTTTTGTCCTAACTTATTTTTCCGGCACTTAGTTAGATCCAGCCATTTCTAGCCGCGATGGGATTACAATGAATTGAGATATTTTCGTACGTGTTGGGAATAAGATAAAGATATATTCAGTACCACATCAAAACAGAAGAATACCATCGATTTCTCATAAATAAACGACGGTAAGAGCGTGACTGCATCTTGTCTGCTATTAATACTGCTTTATTATCAATTTGTTCCATTTCAATACAAAAACCTATCTTTTTCAAGACTATTAACCCGTATCTAATGATTTTCCATAAATTGAACTTTTCCATCAGATAATGAAGATTTTAGAGTTACAAGATTAGTTGCCATTTAGCGTACACAGAAGACAAAATCAAGACTAATACGGAGATTATTAATAGGCTTCAGATCAGTATCGTATCGATTGATATTAAAAGAAAATACGAATAAACAAACAGAAAAGCAGAAGAATACATGTAAGACGAAAAAATACTTTTTAATCACTTGTAATTCATTTTTTTGAGTCGCTGTCTAAATCATGTAATAGCAGTTTGCATTTAGTTAGAAAAAAGTACGAAAATCCTCGGATAAAAATGAGAAAAAAAAAGCACAAAAATAAAAAAAACAATGATTGCATTTTATTAGAATGAATTATGAACGAGAAGTTTCGAAAAAGAAAGACCAAATGATCCACGATAAACATGTAATACACGCTATATGTACGACAAATTCATTGAAGTTTCCTTTAATAGAGTTCGTGCTGCCTCGGAAGAGGTATACAATTAAAGATTTAATATATCTCTATATTGTGTAGGATTGTACTTCCATGAAATAAAGTACGCGAAGCCCCGAGAGAAAAGGGTTAACCATTACGGATATCAACAAGCCTGGTGAATGATTAAAAAATAATGTATATATCATTTAATGGCTAAAATATTCTAAAATTGGCAGATTGAAACCGAAATAGACCCGAATATGTTCAAGGGATTTGTTTAAACATATTTTATTAGTTTCAAAGACATTTGATAATTGGCCGGAAGGCTTTTGACTATAAGATAGAAAAGGATTAAGTTATTTGTGATCTCGTTATTTCTTTTTGAAAACCTTCTGCAAGGCGAGTACTGTTATATAGTATGCTAGTTAAATTGTAAAATTTATTATTATGGTATCACCGCTTTATTAAGTCATTAACCAGTATAAATATTTCTTAAGGTTGTTTTTCATCTCACAACAAAACATGTTCAAGTTACATGTAGGTGGTGACTCATCGATCAAATACAGTATATTTGTTCTTTAACTTGACCCGACATGGGATCGAACCCAGGAACTCCTCCGCTCTTCCTTGATACCATAGATATGTTTTATTTCAATTTAAAAAAAAGTTATGTTAATATAGATACAAAATACGAAAAAACAGAGTAAGTTTAAATGGGGAGGGACGTTTGCGCTTTTTTTTATGGACATTTGCGCTTCAATTTATAGGACATTTGCAGTTTTTGTTCAGGACATATGCGCTCTTACAATATTTGCTTCGTATGACTTCCCTCCCCTTTGAGGACCGGCAGGTTTGACCTGGCAGAGTTAAAGTCATAATTTTCTGTATGGTTAAAAGATGATTACAACTCATTACATTTACAGGTAGACGACTATAGGTAATTTTTAATACAGACGTATCAAAACTTAAAGCGCAAATGTCCATAGTGTTAAGAGCGCAAATGTCCTATCATGTAACAGGTAAAAAAGCGCAAACGTCCTGTGCCCTGCTTAATTATATTCACTATAATAGTTTGGTAAAAGAGTGGCGATACCAATGGGACATTCAAACTCATTAGTCGAAAAATAAACTGACAACGCGATGACTAAAAAAGAAAAAGACAAACAGACAAACAACAGTACACAAAACACAACATCAGTGTATATAAAGTGCGAATCCATTTAGTTCATTTTCACTGTTGTATGCGAGTATGTCTATTGTAGAATAAAGGATGATGGGAAAAACTGCGTTTGTTTACTTTTTGAAAATACAAAATAATAGATTTGAATGTATGTTTTAACAGAATTTCACTAGAATATAACTTTTTAATGTATAATAACAGGATTAAAGTCCAAAAAAGGGTTATTTAAGCAGCAGAATCCATAATAATGATTACTGAATGCGATTCATTTTAACTATAGATGCAATGAATTATCACTGTAAGTGCAATCATTTCTGATGTGGAATTTTTGGAAGTGCGATGAATTTTCATTGTCGTTTTATATGATTAGTCGACATACAACAACTGAAAATAGTTTTTAAATGACTTTAATATTGATGATATTTACAATTTGAAATGCAAACTAGTCGTAGATGCTTACTTGAATATACACACGTTCATATCATGAATATTCAAATATTGTTGGTGAGTTTGCTATTAGCTTGTCATGGATCCGAAAATTTACTGGAGCAGAACATCCATGAATATGACGTTTTTCTACGACAAATTTTCTTTGAAAGGATTTACAACTCGCTTAAAATAGTTTTGAACATTTGTCACGCCGTGTCATACATATTTCTGCCGTATTGATAGACTTTTGCACAACGAACAGTACAAGAATGTACAACAACGGTACTAAAGAAAGAAAACAAACTACAAAGAGAATAAATCGTACAGTATATCTACCAACATTGCTTCGCGATGTAGCGATTAACCTCCGGAATCAACTGTACGGCGGTTATACCTCGTGGTATAGAACCATTTAAACATGTGACAATAAACTGTTTTCAATATTTCTTAATATTCTCACAATTGCGTATTGGCTTATTTGTAACACCGACTTATAAGAAATTCAAGCATATTTAAGGTGATTCGACTGTTGCTCGAACTTTCTTTACTGTATAAGATTTATACACAATGGCATGATAAATATCAATTATCCAGTCATCCAAGCGTCAATTGTTTGTGCAAGATGAAAACGTTTCCAATATTCAATCGTGAAATGAAGATCGTTTTGTGAATGCTCTTTGTTATCTCAAACGCATCCATTAGAGCTATTTTCCTAACGCTTGTAGTTTAAAGGTTTGGTTGGCTTGCTTGCTTTGTTTGTATAAAAGTTTGCTCAATCTTAATTACAATGCTTAGGAAGGCCAACCACACCTTTTAACTACAAGCATTAGGAAATTAGCTCTAATGACGTTTAATTTATTAGTATGCGATGTAGATTTAGACCGAAACAGAAACAGACACTTTGCTTTTCCGGTGACGTGGATTGGCTTTACTTTCCAAGATATATGTATTTAATTATGACGTGTCATAGGAAAGAATAAATTTTATCCTACATATAGATCAGGACAAGGTTTTTGAGAAAATAGAATTGACTATATTAGCAATAAATACCTATTTAAGGAATTTATTGATATATTACGTCAGACTTTCACTCACTAAGTATGCATATATAATCAATCCTTCTGACTTCATAAATTTTGTTAGAGAGTCGGCTGAATTAAGACTTTATATAATGAAAATTAAATAATTTCCTTCTGTGAAAATGCATCGCATATACAATAGAAATGAATCGCCCTACAGTGAAAATGAAAGTCTAGTATCATTATTCGACAGTAAACATGAATCGCATAACGAAAATAGCATAGTGAAAATTGATTCAATATCAACAAGCTGAATAACAAAACCTGTCTTAAGTTAAACAACATTAATAATTATGTTAAAAGGTATATTTTTCTGCAAATGAAACTTAACAGCTACTTTTAAATCTCTTGCACGCTCTGTTCGTGAACTATTCTTAATATTTATCTATTTGTGTATAAATTTTGCACCTGAATGGCTGTAGGCGCGATGAAAACACGTCCGCATCTCATACCTATATCATGAATTTATAAAAACAGTACACATTATATATTATTTCTTATTTTATTCAAAAATCTTGAATTTGTCGTCTGTTTATTTATCATTCTACATCAGAAATTCATCACGGATACAGTAAAAATGACATATTTGGATTCGTACATTACATACACTGAACATAGAAATCTAAAGGCTGAGCAACACGAATCCCACCAAAAACTAGGGATGATCTCATAGTTTTTATCAATTTATGAAACCGTGTCTCATAATGTACGTAATCTACGTTGCAAAAACGACCACATGTGTTTTCAACATAAGAAACACTCGGATGTTTAAAAGTCGAAACGTATTAAATAAAAAAAGGTTGAAATATTTATTCCAATTAGTGTTTATTGTTCTTAATATGTTTGTATAAAATTTATTTCATAAAATGGAAAAAAATAGAACAGTATGTCAGGTCATTAAACAATTTGACGTTTTTTTTTCATTGAAACTTTATTGTTATGAAAATATCAACGAAAGTCAATTGTTTTATATAATATTATAATATTCTTTAGAAGTAATAGAGAACGGTAAAATCACAGTTCCTTTTTTGTTTTCTGAATGAACCCAGAAAAAGAAGTTAATATTCTCATAATATATATATAAATATATTTCGTCATAATCTGTGACAACTTTCCGAAAGACGTTCTCCATCTGATAACCTACGGTTTTACACTGTGTGTGTGTGTGTGTGTGTGTGTGTGTGTGTGTGTGTTAGAACTACCAACACTCATTTCACATTTCTTCTTTTATTCAACGCAACACTATATGTTTAATTTGCGATGTATTTGTCGCTCTCTGCGCGGGGCTTGAACGCATTCTTCTTTGGAATCGTGGCAACACTACCTGCGCTGTGTCCTGCGACCTAGGTCATTCGATCATTTAGAGTAAGCTTAAGTAACTCGAGAGATGATAAGTCTGAAATAACATGAACAAATTATATTTTAGTCAATTATGATTTTTTTTTTATCAATTTCAGTTTACAGTCTGTGCCTAATATTTTTTTTTTTATAGATATCTTACATCCATATGAAAAATTTAAAAAAATGGGTCTTATAAGAAGTGCCGAATTGTCGAAGGGTTCCCTAAAAGCTTGAGAACTTTGATTGTCATATAAAATTCATTAAACTGTGGTATTTTAAGTCGTTGAATACTGTTAACATGAAACATTGAAGGTATTACAGTAAACCATCAGTCTAGTGTCAGATTAATAACATGTTTTTTAAACATAAGAATTGCCCATTCTTTGGTATTTGGCACGATTTAAATTATAAATTTTATTTGTAAATCAATCGTTTAGAAAAAAATGTGAGTATGCTTAAATTATGCACCTCCCTCAGATGAAATAGACCTTAGATGTCTGGGAGCAAATTCTTTTGGTATCTATGATTTAAAAATTATTTTTTTTATTTCTTATAGGTGGCCTCTTTCTTCTCTCATGGAGGTTTTTCCACACGAGTTGTAATTTGAATGAAAATCATTAAATTGATTTGAGGTGAGAAAAGAAGCACAGCAGTGTAAACTAACTGAAACGGAACAGTGTCTTCCTTTGCTTTATATTTCATTTCCTCACATTGACGTTATTATCTAGCAATATTTATATGGATACCAAATGATCCAGATATGATATATTTTTCTTCAAATATATTGGATTCTCCCCAGGGAAGATTGCTTTATTCAGACGTAACAAAAACGTAATGAAGCTGTAATTCTGAAAAGAAACCAAATCATGCAGATGTAGATTTCTTTCCGCTAAAAAGGAAATGTTCGTTTATAGCAAGCAACAGGCAAATTAAGTTTTTCTTTCGCGTCGCCAAGTAAATCTATCAATTTATAGTGCCTCATCCCAGCAGGTCGTGCTTGATTTGTACGTCAAAGGATTTCTTAAACTCAAAGAAAATGAGATTATTGAATTTCTTGTTTCTTTATCGATCTAGAATAGAGTTTGTCTCTGGTCGTGCACGTTGATGGCAGACGATAGTTATTTATTGGCGGGAATTAATCATGACCGATCGCCGGCAATTGCTTCTATCAAATGCATTTCTTTTTTATATTAAATCCATGGCGTGAGTCTGTAAATAAGAAATTATCCATAATTGAAAAATACATAGGGAAATGTAACGAGATCAGATGGGGAATTGTTGGTTATTGCACCGTCCACGTCCGTAATATAGTTCTGTTAATGAGAAATGACAGACCTATTTTCAGGGCATTTATTGTATTTATATTACTATATGTTTGTATTAGGCTACATAAATGTACGCACGAAACTAACAATTGCTACAGGATGTCTGCTGTGGAAATTCGAAATATGAACATTTTTATCAATGATGATGTTTTTAGAAGAAGCTGTGTAATGCATTTAAATTATGGAAAAATAAAAATAGTTACGACTCTTTGTTATTTTGTTTTAGATAAAAGCATTTGAAATATCCATTGCTTTGCGTAAAAAAATATGAAACGCTTATTAATAAGTTCTAATACATTTTGAACTTGATCGAATATATAAATTATTTTCATATAATAAATACTTAGAATTTCTTAATATTTTACCAGAATTTTATTTGAGAAAATCATTTTTTTTTTTAATATTGAGTAATATTGGTTTTGTTGGACAACATGTTTCCATGTATAGGGGAGGGTTAGTAAGTAAGTAAGTAAGTTATGACTTTATTTAAGAAGGGTGACTCAATTAGCATTCACTAATCTACCTTGAGGCCCTCACTAAGAATAAACAGTACAAATATTACAAAGCTTACAATTTTAATTTATGTAGCTGCAATATTCATGCTAACTATACATTGTCTGTAGAACAAGTAAAAATTAAATTCATATATATATACATAAAATACAAAATCATTAAAATATATGAGTGAGTTGTTATAAATCATTTACAGTCAAGAAATCTATACATTTTTGTTTAAAAGTGACCAGATTTTCACAACATTTTATTTCATTTGGTATTTTATTCCAAAGTATTGAGGAGCTATATGCGTAAAATTTCTTCATTGAATTTGTGTTCGGTCGCACAACAGCTAAATTATTATTTGCAGATGACCTTAGATTTCTACTATGTAGGTTAACAATTGGACAACAGAGTTCCTTTAAGTAATCAGGTGCTTTATCGTTGAGAATTTTATGAACAAGAATAAGTTTATGATATGAAATTCTAGATTTGAAATTTAACCATTTTTATTTTTAGCTCTTTAAATAAATTTATACTAGGTTTTAGTATTGGTGCATCAAGTATAATCCTTGCAACTCTTTTCTGCATTTTAAGAATTTTTTGATATCCATCTTCATAACAATTTCCTCATACTGAGCAACAAAAATCAAATATGGGCAGAATATAAGCATTATAAAACAGCTTCCTACTACTAATGTCCAAAAATTTCTTAATTCTAGATATCAGCACGATACGAGAACTTAAGTTTTTACATACATAGTCAATTTGAAATTTCCAGTCCAAATTTTTGTCAACATATACACTGAAAAGTGTCTGTATTTCAACGGATGTGATTGGGCTATCTTGTATTGATATATTCATATCATTTCGTAGCAAAGTCCGTTTCTTATATGTTCTAATCAACATAGAAGTAGTTTTTAAAGGATTTATAACTATTCTATTGTTCAAACACCAATTATTTATGGTGTTGGCATCGTAATTTAATTTTCTTTCTATCTCTTCCTTATTTGTTCCATATGTATGAAGAGTTGCATCATCAGAATACATATCAATGGCTGTATGAGTGGCTTCTAAAGTCATTTATGAATAAAACAAACAGAAGGGGACCTAAAATGGACCCTTGGGGAACCCCATATTTGATACATTTAGAATCTGAGGCTGTATTACCAGAGCACACTTTTTGTTTTCTGTTAGACAGGTACGACCATTTTATTGAATGATCAGAGACTTTGCATAAATGTAATTTATGGCAGAGAATGGCGTGATTAACCAGATCAAATGCTTTTTTAAAATCTAGAAAGATTGTTCCTACAACATTGCCATCATCAATACATTTAAGCCAGGTGTCAATTAATTTGATAAGGGCTGTCTGACATGAGTGGTTAGATCGGAATCCAGATTGTGCTGATGTAATACTTTATATTTTGACAGATATAGATAAAAATGTTTTGCGACATGTTTTTCAAATATTTTTGATAAAGTAGGAAGTATTGATATAGGTCTGTAGTTTTCTGGCATGTGTTTATCACCATTTTTAAATATTGGATTTACTTTAGCTAATTTAAGATTTTCTGGGAAAACACCTTCTAGTATACTTAAATTGATTAAATATGTTATACTTGGGGCTAAAGCTTCCGATGACAATTTAATGAAAAACGGACCAACTTCATCAAGTCCAGTCGCTTTGGATGTTTCTAGTTTAGAAAGTAATTTCTTAGTTTCATCTAGTTGCAAAATCAAAAACGCCTCCTAGGGTTATAATTCAGTATGAACATTGTTTTAACTCATTTACAATGTTTGTGTGTTTTGTGCTTTATACAAAGGATAAATCGTTGAAATAGAATAATAAGATGAAACGGCAGAAAAAAGAATGGCAAAATGCCTATGCCACATTACTCCCAGTCCTCTTGACGACATTTCCTACATACATTTTAATTAACGTAAAATATGATCAGAGAATAATAACATGTAGTTATGTAGTAGTTGAATACATGTAGTGCTTAGATGGACTGTCTTAATTCATGTCAAATATTTTTTTTTTAACAAAAACTATCCAAGCAGAAAAATCAAACCAGCCATTGTAGTTCATATATAAGAAAACTTCAGATTCTGTTCATATCTTCTTTACGACTGAATATCACCAGACCGTTTTGTCTTAATTGAAAAGATTTTTCAACAGGGTCAAGTTTTGTGAACCCTTTATTAGTGTTTTTGTTTTGTTTTGTTTTATTTTGTTTTATTTTGTTTTGTTTTATTTTGTTTTGTTTTGTTTTTGATGTTATTTGTTTATTTTTATCATGTTATTCTTTACATAATTGACTATCATGATTTTGAAATATTTGTTTACCGTATAACCTAGAATTGAGATAGGTTTATCCCTCTTAGTTCATGTGTTGTGTCTTTTATTTCTTTTGTTTACAGTTTCATATGTGTAAAGACTAAATATTACATTTTCGAGTTTCTTTTGTTACCAAAGGCCAATAAATTTTTATACTTCATCTTATATAACGTACTTGTCTTGAGTAACAATTAAATTCGGTTATATTAAAATGTTATGCTTTTGTGAACCTTATTCACTTTAATCTTAATTACGTCTTTTGTAAAATCAAAAACCCCATATTTTCCAAAATTGGAAAGAATCAGGAGAACTTGGCACTATCTCACTGGAAGTACTGAAATTTAAACTAAATCTATACTTTTAGTCTAATAGTATTTTATGTTTTAAAAAGTAAAATAACAAAAATACCGAACTCCAAGGAAAATTCAAAACGGAAAGTCCCTTATCATATAGCAAAAATTCAAAGCTCAAAGATCTCAAACGAATGGAAACAACTGTCATAATCCTGACTTGGAACAGGCATTTCCTTATGTAGAAAATGGTGGATTAAACCTGGTTTTATAGTTAGCTAAACCTCTCACTTGTATGACAGTCGCATACAAATCCATTATATTGACAACAATGTGTGAACAAAACAAACAGACATAATAGGTAAAAATGTCAAAAATAGGGGTACAGCCGTCAACATTGTGTTATAATCTTAATCACTATAAAAACAAAAAATATGTCAACAAAGAAAAACAAAATGGCATATGGACAAAGCACATAAGCATCAATGATAGACAAGAATACAAAAAATGCCCATAGCACAATAACACACGCCAAAAGGATATTACAAAAAATGTACAAACCAGTAAAGGTTTATAATTTACGAAGACAAATAAAAGAACACTATAACTTATAACAAACTATTATTGTGTTTTATATGCGTTTGACTGGAATCCGCTTGTATTTACGCTGCGCTCAAACTGTAGTAGTAAGCCGAGAACCAGCTTAATATATGTATTGATTAACGTGTGCACAACACGGGATTTGGATAAACCTACTTTCATGAGTTTTACCCCGAGAAAAAATTTGGACAGCCAAACTTGTGAACAATCTGACAGCGGAAAACCCAAAACGCCAATATGTCAAAAGTCAATTATGCTTGAGGTATTTGTAATCTTTTTTTCATATCGATTAATCTAAACTTTTGGAAATTTCATTATTTGAATTGTATAGAATTACAACATATATGTGCAACACCACTCTGTTACATCTCGACACCTTCTATCTTCCCGCAAATTTTGATTCATAGAATGATATCTTTCAGCGCATTAAAAGGATTAAGCAGACTTCAATCTTAGGGCTTTTTCATTAAATTCCTTGTAAATAAAATGTTGAAATATGTTATTTTTTCTGTACTATATCGTGTTCGACCTTGTATTTCCTGTTTCTGTCAATTGTTTTATCATTTGAAAAGCAATATCGATCTTATTTTCAAATAAAATACCACTTAACGTCAGATATTCTAAATCGGATTTATAAGAGTAACAGACAAGGTTCTAAGTGATGTCTTGAAAATGCAATAAAGGCGAAGTTTGAAAACACTTAATTCTAGAGCAATATCTATCGTTCATAATGTAAATCTACTACGATGTGAAATTTTCATTGCTTTTAAGTTTAAATCAATTTGCATATAATGGTTTTAGAATTTTAACCTTAATTTTAAATTGAAGTTGACATGTTATAAAATCTGCTAATTCAGAAAAGATTTGATAATGATTGATCCAAGCAGTCTGATATCTTTTGTGCTTTTAATTTTAAAAGAATATTTCAAGACTCTTTCATTGTAAACATAATTATATTAAGATCGCTCTACTTTAAATTAAAATTCAATTAGGTTTTATAATCAGTTTCTTTTTAGTATTCCATCAAGGTGAATAAAAATTGTATCGTTTTGAATTTTTATAATTTTGATAGAACTTATAGGAGGGTCTAGTTGGGGTTTACAAATAAAGAACAACAGACAAAAATATAAAGAATAGAAAAAAATGGCAAATCAAAAGAATAGAGAATAAAGGAGGTGCTGAAATATAAAGATATAAGAAATTGGACAAAGGTTTAGAGAAAAATGGCATAAAAATTAAAGAAACGGAAAAATACACCATCCAACCCCAACTCTTATCAAGTAACTTAGACCTTTGGTAGTTCTATTACTATAGCAAAGCAGAGAGGATCGATGTTATCGAGATTCGTTCTGTCGTATGTTTGGCCATATTCAGGGTATTTTTTCTGGTCAACCAACATGCACCCCCATCAAAAGGAAAATACAAGATAACTTGTAATACATGTATATGTGTTCTAATCCATGCACGAGTTAATGGTCTAAAAAAGAAGCAATGAGCTATTGCTTAAACACATTGTTACTCGTATTACAAATAAGGAAATATTAAAAAGCTGCCATATATATTTTTGGAGAAAATTTGAAAGGGTTTTTCGTAACTTCCTATTTTAGTAATAAGCAATTTCAGTTTTCCACAAGCATAAAACTGTGTCTTATATTCATTAACCATATAAAAATAAGAAGATGTGGTATGATTGCCAATACCAAAACTCTCCACCAGAGACCAAATGACATAGAAGTTAACAACTATAGGCCACCGTACGGCCTTGCACACGGGTCAAACCCATACCGCATCACAAGCTATACAAGGCTTCGAAAACTAACGGCCTAAATGATGTACAAACAATAAACGAAAAAAAATATAGAATATACAGCAACAAACGACAACCACTGAATAACGAATCCTTACTTAAGACAGGCACATAGCGAATGTGACGGGGTTCAGCAGATTTGCAGACGTCTAACCCTCCCCTAACCTGGGATAGTGGACAGTTGTAACAGCCTGAACAACATTAAAAATACCATGGAAGTCAGTTGAAAACAATACAAATCACAAAACAACTAATAAAAACACTAAAAACACAAAGTACAGATCTGCCAGTTCTCACAGTTACAGAAAGTTACCATATCATATTACGAAACAATAGCTAGACCTTTTTTTGTTCCAGCGTCAGTATGAATTGCAAATATTCAAAATTGCTATATTTTTTAACTTGACTTTGTATAAAAAATCTGAAACACGGTTTTATAACTTTTATTTATGCTGCATTAGATGAAATAAACATACGTTGAGTACATGTATATCTTAAGCTGAAAACGCTTACTTTAAAATAACAATGGTGTTTTTCCCCGATTGTTTTCCATATACATGTATGACCACTTGCAGGTAATGATAGTTTTATCCATTCTTAAGGACATGATCCATGGCTATTTCTCCTTTAATATAATAAATGTACTCCATTTGTCTTGAAAGCTTTTGACAAAATTATAGATATTCAAATAAAACAACCTAAATTGTTCCCTAACTAGATTGTTAAAGAACAAGTGACCAGTATGCTGGAGTTTCTTATTGACAACATATTTGTTGCATTTGGAGGGAGACTTTTTTTCAGCGGTCTGAGCGCATCTCCTTGCCAACCTCTTCTTATTTTCATATGAGTCGGAGATTCTTCAGACACTTCAAAAACAAGAAGATCAAAGAAGCCAGATCATTTAATTTCACATTCAGAAGTATTGATGATGTTCTTTCCATTAACAATCAAACGTTTCTGATTGGGTTCCATTATTGTCTTTGTATATCTTAAAGTGTTTGTGCTATATTTCTGTTACGTAATGTTGTCATTTTAGCGACATTTTTTAACATTGTCATAAAGCGGGAGGTTTGGTTAGCCATTAAACCAGGTTCAACCCACCATTTTTTCTTAAAATGTCCTGTACCAAGTCAGAAATATGGCAGTTGTTATCAAATAGTCCGTTTCTATGTATGTTAGCGTTTATTTTTGTTGCACTTCAGTGTTCCTGTTGTTCCTTTGTTTTCCTCTTATAGTTGGTGTGATTCCTTCGGTGTTAGTTTGTAACCCAGATTTGTTTCCTCTCAATCGATTTATGACTTTAGAACACCATTATACTACTGTTGCTTTTATTTTACCGTTACTGTTTGGTCCATTGATGGTAATATACTTTTGACGTGGCTCGTTATTTATACATCCCACCATCGTGTAATTGTGCTATGGTCATTTTTGTAATCTTGTCTTTTATTTTCGCTTATGTACTTTGTCTATAGAGTGTCTATATGCCTTTTTGTTTTTTTGTTGTTGAAATAGTTTGATTTTTATAGTGGTTAAAATTATAACACAATGTTGACTGCTGTACCCCTATTTTTGACATTTTTACCTATAATTATGTTTGTTTGATTTGCTTATACATTGTTGTCGATATAATGGAGTTGTACACGACTGTCATATAAGTTAAGCTAGCTATAAAATCAGGTTTACTCCACCATTTTCTACATAAGGAAATGCCTGTATCAAGTCAAGAATATGATAGTTGTTTTCCATTTGTTTGATTTGTTTCAGCTTTTGATTTTATTATTTGATAAAGGACTTTCCGGTTCGAATTTTCCTCGGAGTTCGGTACTTTTGTTATGTTAGTTTTTGCTAAATAGTTTGAAAAAAATAAATTAACATTGTTGGAAGGGAACGATTTTGTGTCAAAACATTTTGCATTTACTTAGTCATACCTGAAATAGTCGTTGTCTTCAGCAAATGCGATTCGTCCGGGGATTTGACTTTGACTGACAAATTGTTTTTCTTTGATCAGAAAGCATCATACTATACTCTCTAAAAGGGAGGAATTGTATAAATCACATCAAAAGTGAAGACGAAGTCTTTATTGCTACTAATGAATCTTTGAAGTCTATCTAGTGGAATTACCTTGTGAATCGTCTGATTAATGTCCATGAAGAATCGGATTCGATATTGTCTTTTCTGTCATGTTAATTCTTGTCAGCTATCAGCGAACCATTTGATCATGAAATGCATTTTAATTTGCATTGGATAACATCAACGTTCTCAAAATACAATATGCATCAATCTAAAGAAAAAAACCACTTTGTCTTCATTATGGATTCTGGAAAACTTTACCTGACTTGAATTTTATATTGGATGTATAATGAAACTTTAGAAAAACACAAGTACAATCACTGTAGGGCCACCGAACTTGCTATCAACAATGCAGTTTGCAAAAACCATTTGACTAAATAATCTTATTTGACGCCTCATGTGATACTGACCACTGCCGGACACAATTTGATTAAGCACAAAGGAAACACTTTTGTTTTACTGCCAGCGTGTTAATTTTGCATAGTGAAATGATATTTACTGTATGAGCATGTTTTATGCAACGCCATTAAGCTTTGTTTGAAGTTATATATGAACAGTGTGTTTCAGAAGTATTTTATTAAAGACATTTTGCTTATATTTTTCGTCTCCCGCTACTTGTTTAGAACAATTAACAATTGTCAGTCACGATGTTATCTTTTTAATGGTTCAATGCAATGCAATTGAGGTTAACCATCGACGACACGGATATGTGGTGAATACGTAAATGAGTTAACAAAGGAATGACATAAAATATCTTCGACAAATCATGATAGAAATATTCGGCAAGTCTCACATTTCTTCCTGTTGTAAGCCTAGTACAGAATATTTTCATTTTCCGAGACAATGTATTGCCATTACATTTTTGACCATGCCTTGGAAAGGACAATATATAATAAGAAGATACAACAGTTGTTTACTGATGTTAATATTCATTACTTAATTTAAAATACACAAACAAACAAAAAGTAAATAGAAGAAAATAAAATGAAATAGTGGTTATGGAATCGCATGAACTTTGAATGGAATGAGAGCGCGGGGGGTCAGCTGAGTAAATCTGCTGCTTCTTGTCTCTTTGTATCACACGCCATGCCAATCTTAACTCATAGATATAAGAAGGTGTGGTATGAGTGAAATTGAGACAACTCTCCACCCAAGTCACAATTTGTAAAAGTAAACCATTATAGGTCAAAGTACGGCCTTCAACACGGAGCCTTGGCTCACACCGAACAGCAAGCTATAAAGGGCCCCAAAATGACTACTGTAAAACCATTCAAACATGAAAACCAACGGTCTAATCAGTCAACATGTCATGCATGGCATGGGATAGAACAAATTAGTTAAGTATAGACTGGAGAAGATTATTCTATTAACATGAGATCTATGATCACCCCCAGTTTTTGGTGGGGTTCGTGTTGCTTAGTCTTTAGTTTTCTATGTTGTGTCATCTGTACTATTATTTGTTTGTTTGTCTTTTTGTTTTTGGCCATGGCATTGTCAGTTTGTGTTCGATCTATGAGTTTGACTGTCCGTCTGGTATCTTTCGTCCCTCTTCTATGAGAGCATGGCTCTTGTGAGATGAGACACGAACAAATCGTATCGGGTAAAAAATGATGATGGTTACCACAACCATTTCTAGAGTCATTTGCAGTTATTCTTGCTTATGACCCTGCTGTTGAGAACATTATTAAAGAACAGATAAGAAAATATTGTCTTTTAAATTATTTATTCCTTATAAGATCACAATCTGAGATATGTTGAAACATCCATGAAATTCAGTGTTGGGCATTGTTGATACAAGTTTAATACAATATTGCAGTTTTTCATGTTTTTTTTGTAAAACGTTGCATAGAAGAAAATCATTACATGTTTACATAAAAGAATTAATTTATAATTTGAAACAATATTACGGAAAGTTTTACACCCAATATAATTTTGTTATAGGTTAAAACTTTTTCCGTTTTCTTTTTCTTTTATTTTGTTGCAATATATAATTAAAATTCATCAAACATATAATTATTGAAATTGGTTTTTTTTTTAGTTTTTTTCTAGACGATTTTATTGTTACGCCATTTTGTCGTCAAGGTACTCACATGAAGATATGATAAAGTGAATTTCAGTGCATATTGAAATTCTTTCTTTATATAACGCTCAAAAATGACATACTAGGGTCACTGTGGATGAAATACATAGATCACTCGGCAACCGTAGAACCGTTACGAAATGTGGTAGTTGTAATAACAATAATTTGAATTACGGTTTTCAAAATGATCACAAAACTAATTTCACAAATAATAACAATGTAAGCAAATCTTTTTATACTTAGATACTACTAGTGTATCATCGAAAGTTTTACGAAATGCATCATGATTTGGTTGACGGATCTACACTTTCTGTGTCACAGACGATCCTTAATTTGTTTCCGTTCGTCGTAGACACAATCAAATCAAGTTTTCCTTGCATATTCATAACACTGAATGTGACTGATCACCATCCTGTTTTTTTAACTGGCATTAACAGATCCGGATCTGCTTATCGGTCTGACGGGTATCGTATTACTCAATTCTTAGTTTCCTTTGGTAAATCGTACACATGAGAATGCAGGATCGTGGTTTTTTCATTATTGTGCGAATGGAATAATAGTAAGACTCACATCGCCATTTTGTTTGCACTTTTCAGAAATTCAGCGATTTCCTCAAAAGTGTTGTCGTGTTCATGGCAACAATACGGTCAAATACTTTTAACTTTGCATTGTCTGCAGAATAACCGGGGTTTATGTTTGCTACATATACATTTTCTTCATTCACGTTATTCCCACCAGTAGATCGGAATCCTAGTCAGCATGATTCAGGTACTAACAATACTCCTTCTGTTAAGTTCAGTGACGGTTTCGATCTGTAAAATAAAACAATACTATTATACATGTATCTTAACACGTTGATACTTGTTAGTTGTAATGCTTTGTGATCATCAATTAATGATATTTAGTAACATTTGTGTTAAACAGCAGAAGTGTCGTGTTTTAATTCATGACACAAAATCTCTCCGTTTTCTTAACAAAACTCTGAGCAAGCAAACTGATTGTTTGACTTTTCCTCTTAAGTCACAGTCAACGCGAGGTCTTCAATACGGATTTAAACTTTTCATTACATTACTGCAAGTTGAAAGCCGCTGATAGCACTTGCTTGATTTTATTCAACAATAGTAGTAAACCAATGTTCAAATCTCGTAAATCGGTTTAGAAGATATAAATAAAGGAAACAAACAAAAACTGACGGAATCAGAGAAACTCTAACGGAAGCGAGATCCGCTGCATCTACAATGTGATCGTTTCCTGCAATGCATGTATCTCCCGCAATCCGAATATTCACACTCAGTCAAAATGCCACAATTAGGTATAAGACACAATCGGTAAAATAACATGTCGCTAGTAAGATGTGAGATACATCGTATAGGTTAACCAGTTCGTGATCTTGACCGTAAGATTTATTTAGTGCCGATTCAGTCGTTCTTCCTCATAGCTCTGTTGGAGCAGTTTCTTGTAAGGAACACACACCTTTTTATGAAGTGTTAATACTGGAAACATGCACATGTGTAATGTATTAATTAAAATATGTAAACGCCATGCGATGCAAAAGACGGGATGTTACTGCAGATAAATGAAAAGTTGACAATTGGAAAATTTAAATTATCATGTCTAGGAAAAGATACATGATCAAGATACAGTGCAAGGACATAAGTATTCGTCACTGTTTTTTTTTTTCGTTTTATTCTATGTTTTTTTCGACAAAAATATTATGGGGTAATTTGTGGTCAGATTTTAATCAACCTGGTATAAAAAAAAACAGAATTGTCACAGGCTTATTTGGTTTTATGTTCGTTTTGAAATGTTTTCATTTTCTTATGCTTTGAACACAAGTACTATTTTTGTTCATAAATTTGCAAAAAGTTCTACCAAATTAAATTAAAAACAATTATTATACGTATTCATATCAATAGAAAACAAAAAGAATTGACGACAAACTTATGACTAAATAAACAAATATACTTTCGACAATTCTGTGTCTTTGAACACCTGGTTTGTAAAAATCCAACAATACATACCTTCCAATTGATTGTTTGAAAACATGTGTGTTTACATGAAATATACATCAAACAAGAAAGGAAAACTTTTGGCCATGAACTGTATGAAGCAAACCTTTTAGCAGCGATATTAAGTTCATTTGGACATATTATGTATGAAATGTGGATTTTTTAGTAACATGTGATCATCAATATACTAAAAATGAAATGAAATAACCGTGAAAGGCAATTTTTCTATTTTGTCTTTTAGATGGTTCTAGATGAATTCTGCTTCATATGAGTACGTACAAAAACAAGCTTGTTAGTACCTACTGGACGTTGAAATTCAATTTACCAAACTAAAAAGATAAATGTTGTCGATCAAAAGGTGAAGCATTTTGATGAGATCACCTTTAGTGTATTTGTTGCTTGAATTAATGTGGTTCTTCATAAATTAAGATTTTTTCATGGCGTTAAACAATACATTTGTATTTACGATTATCATTTTTCTAGAAAAAAAGCTCTGTTTGATTAGACAATGTAGTCGATCCTTCAATTGACTCTACGGATATGATATCGTGGTTATTTAAACTCACTTTCAATACCTTCTAATTTAGAAAAGGCTTTAATTTTGAAAAGACATCAACACAATAGTTGAAGTTATAGATACAATGGATAAGCGTTGATTCATGAAAAACAAACCATTCGACCTCCGGACTCATGGTTTCTTTTTCAAGAATCAACGCTTATTCTTTCTAACGATACTACATATTGAAGGAGGACGAAATCAATATATGTTTATCAGTCCTTTAAATTCATATTATGATGAAATTGAAAGACTTGAATAGTCCATTTGCCAGTTACCGACTTATTCTGTTAATACACACAAATTCATTCCTGTGTCAATTCTAGACTGGTTCTATACTGGACAAAATGGGCTTCGGCTCACGCCAATCATAATAGATTGAAAGTGATATATAGGAATTTAAATTTTTTTTAATGGAATTAACTACTGCCATCAAATGTTTTAGCACAACAACAAAATAAATGTAATTTAGAGGTTAGAAAAACGTTTTGGATAGACACATTACGCACAGATACATTTGCTCTGTCAGTGAACATGTGTGATTCCTTGTAAAAGAGAGGCGAAAGATACCAAGAGGACATCCAAACTCATAAGTCGAAAATAAATTGACAACGCTCTAAGGGAGACAAGTAAAAAATGGATCTCTAATTAAAAGTTGTTTACGGCAATTAGCAAATAGGCAATTTGTTTTCATTTTAAGGTGTTATTTAATTTTCATTTCATAATGCATAAATGCTGATAGATATGCTGAAGGAAATCGGTTTATTTTTATTGAAGTTTCAGAAAGGTTGTGTGCCCTTTTTGGGTAACATTACCTTTAGAAAAAAAAAGTCATATTCCGATTTCAACCATAATCTAGAGAAAAGGAAATCACACACTGTGCTTGAAGGAAACAGGTTTTAAGTAGACCGATAAGAACTTAGCGGTCCTTGAAAATCAACATCTGACTTGTTATCTAAGCGGGAAAATATTGCTGATGTCTCTAAATTTCGTGCATCTAACTAGTCAATCAAATACTGTATTTGAACTAATTTACATTTAAAAAATTTAATGTATTATGGTCTCACTTTTCATTGATGTTTTTCTTTGTTGGACCCTCCCAAATTGTTTTTTGCTGAATATAGATAAAGGAGATCTACAAATATTCAATAAACTTCAAACTTAAATTTGAACAAAACCTTGGAATCAGTTGGTTTGCTTTCAATATTGAAAACTGCATTACATCCTTTAACGATTAAAATCAAAGCTTTGCGGTTAAAAATGTGGAGAAAAGGATAGAAATTTGAAAGCACTATACCAGAAACCTCTAAAAATGACCATAAATGTGTTTCATGGTGGTCTTTTAATTTGAGGAAAAATCTTAGATAAAATCATCAACTTCTAAAGATGACCTGACTAAAGGACCAAGGGCAATGTGAATGTGCACTTTCTTGTGCAGCATGTGTATGCCAATTTAGAAACTTCATTATGCTACTACTATATTTCATCTGAATCTTTTGGTTTACATTACACGCAAAAGCAATAGGCTCTCTGAACAGTGCCTACCTCACCAAATAACATTAGAACTATATATAGCGCCCTAAATTCCTCGTTTGCAATACAAACTTTCATTCCACCAAAGGAGAAATTTAATCTATGTGACAAGACCTAAAATACTTCATACTTTCATATTCATTTTGTGATTGTCAGATTTATACCAAGGAGGCTACTATGATATTTACCATAGTAGCCTCCTTGGTATAAATCTGACAATCACAAAATGAATATGAAAGTATGAAGTATTTTTACCAATGAGACGACTATCAACAAAAAAACAAGAACATTAACATATGGCCTCTAAAAATTAAAAAAACCAATACCGTAAGATAAGCTATAAAAGGTTCCTAGACAACAAAATATAAAGTAACTCATAGGCATGATCTACATAAAAAAAATCATTGAATAAACAACAGTTATGACTGAAGACAAACAAGGACAACCATTGAAATAAAGGTTCCAGCTGGGAACAGGCATATAATGTAATGAGGATACACATGTTTGTGAGCAACCAACGTACCCTCCCTACTAGAACTAACTTGAAAGAAACAAAAATTGGAACAGGATTAACCTCATGTGATCGGTACTAACAAAGAAAAAAACAAAAAAAACAAAACAAAAAAAACCCCCAAAAAACGAAGTACCAATCAAAGAGTACTTTTAAAAAGTTCTCTTTGCAATGTGTGTTTTTATGCTCTGCCTCTCTGACAGGCTCTAGTGGTTTAACCAATTACATATCCTTTATCATCTTGTGCACATAGATTGTCTATTAACAGAGAAATGTGTGACATAGAATACCCTTACTTCAAAATATTGTCATATTATCGATGTTCAATATGTCGCCCTATTGTTTCAATTCTCATTTTGAGGCTAAACAAATATTCCTAATATATGTACATAAAAGAATCTTTTTCATATAAAAATATGGTCATCTGAAGCGTTACGGCGTTCATTTAGGAAACAACAAAAAAACTTGTTATCTTATGCCCTGTTTTGAAGATCTCAACTGTTGCTTTGGAAAATAAACCATATGAATACACTGAACTGCAGTCAAGTTTAGCGTTTGATAATTCTTTGATAACAATCTGGCGTTTCAAAAACAAATAACTTGTAACGTCCCATTTCATTGGCCAACGATTCAATTACAATAACAATCGTAGCATGCACGTGAATTTGAACAGGTGACTGCCCATGGGATGTACTATGTTACTACGAACGAAAACATAATTAGATAAATGTTTTTGTTATGGTGTGTCATCGCTTAATTTTCAAATACTAGTAGTGGGTTGACATATTATACATGTGATTTTTTTTTATTTAGAAACGTTCTTTATGCATGAACACAATTATCATGTACCGTATTATGAAAAATATGAGGATAAATACACGTACCACTTTTATACAGATGAATAAATGAACCACTTAAGCATTTAATTTTCTTTCACACTGACGGGACACAAAGTCATATCCTAGTTTATTGTCCTGACAATGTCACATGTACATGTAATAAGGATCTAATAATAATAATAATTTATGATGGGTTGCAAATTTCTCTTTTGTTTCCATGCTACAAAACGAACATACAGTAGATGAGCATTTGATCATTCAAAAATAGCGTATCACAAACGAAACGAGTTGTCCCATTCATTCACCGAAAGATAGAAACAAAACAACAATAATCGTATTATGCAAGTGAATGAACACAATTGACGTACTATGGAATGTACTTTCGTGGTTACTACGAAAATAAAATGAATTGAAGGCATGTGTGTGTAAAAAGGATTGAAATGTAATATCGGCGAGGATTTTTCCTTTGCATGTGTGGAACTAAAAACTAAATAAATACTTGTGGTAGTTTATAATATAAATTGAAGGCATGTTTGTGTAAAAATGATTGAAATGTAATATCGGCGAGGATTTTTCTTTTAATTGCATGTGTGGAACTAAAAACTAAATAAATACTTGTGATAGTTTATAATATATATGTACTGTTTTGATTTTAATTGAATGCAAATTTTTTCATACTAAGATTAACTTACCGGAAGAACAGAGTTTTGCAATAACATTTTTGAGCCTGTGTTGTTTAGTGCAAACATAATCACAATTGATTATGAATGCAATTAAATTATTAAAAGAAAAATCCACATTTTGTTTCTATGTCTCATAAGTAGTCATTACTTAGTAAAATATTTTGTTTTCTATATGCCGTTGTTGAAATATACAAGTCACACTGTTATCAAGACGAAGTATTTAAACAAGATAATTCATTGGCGGATTCAGATGTAGGATACTGGTGGTGCATATAGAAAGATGTTTTATTCTACAAAAGACTAAGTATAAGTTTACCGAGAAATATAAAATATTAATTGACATATAATAAAATTGAAGGTGAATAAATGCTGTATATATAAGATTAGGAGAAGTGGTATAATTGCCAATGAGACAACTATCCACCAAAGTGACATGTAGTATGCTTAGAATTATATATGATTTTGAAATGGAGTGCAAAATCATACATGCATACTAAACTATAATACCTACAGTTGCCTATAATTGCTTACATCCACTTCATTTGAACTTTAGTGGATAGTTGTCTCATTTGCAATCATACCACATCTCCTTATTTTTATAAACTGTCAAATGAAATATCAAGACATAAAGGATGACAAAATACATGTACAAAGAGGGACTCACTTTTTTATCAATACGTTTAATAAATAGACACACTTTTTTAAACTAATTTTTTTTTCATTACCAAACAGTGAGTTCATTGACATAATACTTGGTCTTCTATGTGAATATTTACTATATATGATTAACTTTTGTTTTTCAAATTGAAATTCATCACCTAAATCGCCAGAATTACATAAAGTACATTCCCCTTCAATGCGGCCAATGTCCCAAGTCGAATCCCTAAATCCACAGGCTTCCCTGTTTTTAAAAGTTACTGGATTATGCCATGAAATTATGTAAATTTAAGTTGTCATTTATCATTGGGATTCCATTTTTCTATTTCTATGTAGTTTCATATTTATAAAAAAAAAGGTTTAGTATAAGTGAGCCTAGTTTTAGGATATAGGAGGAGGATGTGACATACTGACGATAGAATATGAATAGTGAACAGTTTATTTCACAAACCTATTTACTGTAAAATCGTGCTATATTTTTATTATGTAATTTGGTTATTTTTGTACTTAAATGTAACCATTATTTCGCCGCGAAACCCGTTAAGATTCAGAACTCTAAAACAAAGGACCTTATTAGATCTATTGCACAAAATAATAATAAAAATGTACATAAGCTAGAACTGCAATGAGATAATAAAATACACAATCCTGTACGTGATCAGCCCATTCAACTTTCGATCGTTTATAGTACGCTTGTTCCTTAACGACTTGATCTAATAAAGTTTGTTTGACTGATTATGTCGCACGGCCTTTTGCAAAGCTTGGTCGCAGTTAAGTGCATTCCATTGAGGTCTGCAAGGCAAAATGGCTACCACTACCAATCCTACCATTTTTTTTTTATTTGAAGTCTTAAATCTCATGTATTATGAACTACGCTGAATGGAGCTATAATATTGAATAGTTCATTATCTTTTGGCGTCCTTAATAAATATAATTTACTTCAGCTTCGATATGGTTGAAACATACTATGATATTGAAAAATAAGCCCTCATCCACATACTATCTATATTCATTGTACTTTCAAAATATTCGTTCAAGTATATCCTTATGGTGTCTATCAGTTATGTACACTTATATTAACTTTATTGTTAAATATGAATGTCTTATATTAGACTTATAGTCAATAATGTAGGAAATAAGTACTTATTGGAAAAATTTATTTAAGTATCACTTGATACATATAAATGATTTAATAATATACAGTACATTACATAATAGTACCAAATAATAAGTCAATTGGATTTATTTATAAATCGTCATATAATCAGGTAAGTCTATATTTAGTTATGATTAATTATATATGGAAGGAACGTTTGGTTTGATTTTATGCAAACTGTATGTCTTGTATTTGTTATATTTAGCATATTAAAAATCAGTTTGCACATCTGACATCTAATATCAATTTGCGAAGATGCCAAATGCGTCTGGCGTACATAATTATAAGCTTAGTATCATTAATGATGTTTTTCCCCAGCATATAAACATGCAACGCTTTATTTATACTTAAAAATATTAACAGTCAAACTTATCTTTAATAGCGACCTGTATTTATTACTATGACAATTTTGTGTGATAGTTTTACATAACTCCAAAAAATATATTTTATGTAGAATGTTCACTCTAATGTTGAATACACATTTAAATATTAATATTTAAATACATTAAAAAGCAACAACAAAAATCACATCTAAAACAAATGAACGAATGATTATTAAATCCTTGATAACATGTATATAGACCTTAATTATAACAATTAAATTGGTATGGGTGTTTTTTTAAGGTCATTTTTTTGTGATATAGCTCTTCGACTGCTTTGGTTCTTATTCATCCGTGGCTTTTAAATAATCAGATTTGAGCATTCCTGATGTTAGTAAATCCAGAATAGCGCTTTGGACGCATACCATTTATACAAAGTGTTGTTTTCATGTTTTAAAGGTCACTGAAGACATGGTTGTCCTTAACTGTTAGAATTAAGTCAAAGATATGTGTGTGGGAGGGGGGAGGGTTGTCTCTCGATTCTACAAGGAAATAATTAGTAGTTATGTTGGCTGTCCTTTGCCATACAATGGTAACAATACCAGTGGAAACATATATGTTAGTTTACTGTTACATGCGAATTCCCTATATTATACTGATGAATAATAACTTTTTGTAAGCTAGGTAAGATACGTTGTGCGTTGGACGCATTTCATCAAAAAGAAATATTTAAGGGAAACCATTAGGTGACTAACATTTATCTCTCAATACAAACAATTATTATTTGCTTTTTTAATTTTTTTTAATTTATTTCTTTAGTAATTTGTTTGCATATTGTAATTTAATTGTAGGTAGTTGCTGCCATGAACATATTGATAGTTTATGCGTTGTTCACTTTAATGATCCACGTAGAAGGTAACAGTGACGTTTCATGTCCGACACCGTTATGTCAATGTCAGTATTTACAAGCTATTTGCTCCGGGGAGAATCTTACATATATTCCTCGCTTACCAGACAAGATTCGTTACGTAACCTTTATAAATGGAAATATCGGAATACTTTTACGAGAACGCATAGGAAACTTAACTTTTAACCACATTGAAAAGCTAAAGTTCACAAGTAATAGGATCTTTGGAATTAAACCGAATACATTTGCTAACTTGACTTGGATAACTCGTTTCACTTTGTCATCGGAACACTCATTAGATGTATTTGATGTCAGATATGCATTAATAGATATTGGCACAAGATCTAGATATCTAAAAAAGGTATTTCTAATAGCCATTGGTTTGACTGTTCTTCCAAATGATATGTTCAAATCTTTAAAAACAAGTAAAATTGATACGATAAGTCTCAAAAGCAATAACATTACGATTTTAAACTGTTTGTGGTTTTCAGATTTGAAACAGTTGGTTGAATTGGATGTACGATCTAATCAAATAACACATGTCATACCTGGGATGATGCAAAACCTTCGAATATTATCCTTAAACCACAATGACCTAAATCGCTTGCCCAATTTTTGTATAGACCACGAAATAAAGAGTGCATTTCCTAACTTGTTAAAACTAGATATAAGCAGCAATAAGATTTTAACCCTTGGTCAAATTCGATGTTTGCCAAGTCTTCAAAGTCTCATCATCGGTAATAATCTGATCCGAGTTATTCATTCTGATACGTTTTCGAATTTACAACAATTAACGAGACTCGGCTTAATGGCTGTAGGCAAACCATTGAAGAAAATAGAGGAAGGAGCTCTAAATATTTCGTCGTTAAAGACGTTATCGCTTAGAAAGTGTAATTTTTATTTCTACAAACTTTCATCACTGGCTCTCAGTAAAATATTTTCATCCTGTCAAAATTTAGAAAGCATAGATCTCGGTGGAAATGTCATAAACAGTGGTTCCACTGTTTTGACTCCGTTGATATCTCCATTGACAAAGTTGAGGAACCTAAACTTACAGGCAACCAAGATTAACAGTTTGCCTGAATACACATTTACAAACATGCAATACATAAAGACGATCATTTTAAGTGAGAATAGAATATATAGTTGGCATGGTCCAAGAGTGTTTGGCAACATGACATCTTTAATATATATTGATTTAGGCAGTAACTTAATAACCATCATTGACGAGACATCATTTCCACCATCTTTACTGAAAAATTTAGAAAAGATAAGTTTAGCCTTCAATCGCTTTTCCTGTACTTGTGAACAGATGTGGTTTTTAAATTGGCTGCAAAAGACAAATACGAGTATTGTAAGTTATCCCCAAAAATACTATTGTACCCAGCCAGCAAACTTTAATCATGTGTTACTAAAATATTACAATCCTACTGTTGAGTCGTGCACTCCTTGGAATCCATTTTTCACCACTGTTATTTTAATTTCTACTTTTGGAATCCTGGTTATAGCATCGTGTGGTTTTTTCTTAAAATGTCATACGAATATGAAGAATTATGTTTACCTCCTCAGAGTGAAACATCGTAAACGATATGGTTATCTGCCAATTGAAAGCAGCGATACTTATGAATATCATGCTTTTGTTGTTTATTGCGATTCAAATCGGACATGGGTTCATAATGAGTTCGTTAAAAGACTTGAAACGGAAGAGGGACTTAAGTTTTGTATACACCATAGAGATTTTGTTGCTGGAGATACAATAAGTGCAAATGTAGACAATTTTTTAAAGGAATCGTGGAAAGTTGTTGTCATAATGTCAAATGCGTTGGCTAAAAGTGAATGGTGTCAGTGGGAAATCGACATCGTTCAGGAAAGAAGACGTCGACAAGGCCGAGATGCGCTTGTGTTAATCATGCTTGAAAACATAAACTCGAAAAATATGACGAGTCCATTGCGTACTTTGCTAGACAGTACACCATTTATTCGTTACAAGAAAGGAATTGGGGAAGATTTGTTTTGGAAAGCGGTTGTAGAAGGTCTGCGAAAATCTATCGGACAACCTCCAGTTTCTTTGTTATAAAATGTTCATTTAAGCAGCAATATACGTGTACGATACCTGCAATTCAAAACACATTACAAACAATACGGATACAGATTTTATTCTATCCATTTTGATATTCCGTGACTTCAGCCTCAATCTGTCCTACAAGGATTTATTGAAAAAAATGTACTCTATGTAAAACGTTAATTTCAACTTTTCCGTTCTCATTGTCTTATCCATTTGTATATTTTTATATAACGTATTCGGATACGCAGGATAGATGACTTAACAATCTTCAAAGTTTTTGTACAACATTCTCTGTTCAATTCTTTGGAAATAAAAATAGTGTACTCATTTGAAATATACATATTGAAACTTTAAAATTATCAAATACCTTTTATTGATCTCGATATATGCTAATTGATTGATTGATTGTTGGTTGCTTAATGTCCAGTGGCAATTATTTCTTTCCTTTTTAAACACGAACATATGTTAATAGTGCAGTCAGTATATTGCTGAAAAGCGTTTATTTGAAGAATAACTTGAACAGGGGTTACATTGTACATGTATCATATCCAGCCAAACTACATGAATGGGTTTTAAATCAAAATATATCGTCATTAAAGGGCAGTAAATCTAAAAATCCTAAATGGGATGCAATTACGATCGTGATCATCATGTTGACCTATTTGCAGATTTTGTCTAGTTAATTTAATGGTGATTATCTTTTGTGTTCTCCTTACCAATTATACTTTTCATAAAGGCAAACATGGAATAAAAATTTCATTTAAAGGCTAGAATTTCCATGAAAAATGAACTGATGATTGGGGTCGTTTTACTTATTTTGATCTTGTCTTGCTGACTGTTTTTGTTGTTCAAAGTTCTTCTCTATCTACATTTGCCAAATACATAAAGTAGGTAAAAATCTTCTTTGAAAGTGACAGACAATATCAGCCATGTGACTTATTTGTAGATCTTTCTGACCATTTTTACTGTTCAAAATTTTTCAATGTGTATTACAGTTTGCATGATTATAGCCAAAAAATAAAATCGGTGAAATCATTATTGAAGGACAATAACTCCGATAAGTTTTCGTCTAACGATTTCGATCATTTACTACGCGTATAGACATAATTTTGCTGTTTGCTGTTTCTCTCTATTTACTATTGTTTTACCCGAAATCGCAAAAGTGGGTAAAAAGGAGTCGACTAACCATTCTGATCAATACTTATTCTTCTCCAAAAAATTGGGGATGAAAATATTTGTATACGCTAGTAGACCATTAAGTTTTGGATGAAAGGAAACATGAAGTATACTTAAACATGTTTAATGAGCACACGAACGACACGGAAGAATCAATACATCAAGCGGCAACATATAGACTTGTACACATTTTTGCTTAGGAGCCAGCCGAAGCCCGCCTCCGGTATTATCTTGCTGTGTTGAAGACCCATTGGTGGCCTTGGACTGTTTTGTGCTCTTTGGTCGAGTTGTTGTCTCTTTGACCCATTCCTCGTTTCCATTTTCAATTTTATAATAGACAGATGCCTGAAAGTCAAGGTCGAAACCATCCTATATCTAAAAATAAAAGGCTTTAATTTGACATTATTTACCATCAAATATATGATGAAAGACACAATAATATTTTGTGTGTTTAAAATATTTCCTCCTCCTCTTTTAAATCTCAGTCAGTTCAACTACAAAGCATGGTTGATATTAATATGTGCAATGAAAATCAGTACTGGAAAAGCATTTTACTATACAGTCACAATATAATGGAATACCATACAAAAACACAAGTATAAACAAAACAAAAATAAGGAATACAATAGAAATTTCATGAAGTTACTAAACAAACAGCGTAAAGGATCTTACCTAATGACATCATCGGAAACTACACTTTTACATTGATGGCCTACTTCAGAAAATAAGTCATACATCATTGTTATACAATAAGAGCTGTCTTTTGATGAGGTAAATATGGGTTTTTATTGACTTTTGAAAAACTGATATTTCATAAATCCAATGGCTGAAGTGAATATCAGTTTTGCAAAAGTCACTTAAATCACAAAAGACAGTAATTGCTTTATTCTATATGTAGAGCGAAAAACTTTATTAAATGACAATCATTTACCGAAACCCAATTAACAATAATTAAACATATGCAATGACGTGACGTTTAGCGGATTAATACCATTTATATGCTGCTTTATTCAAAATAAAATTCCTATAGAAATACATTCTAAAATAATAGCAAATATGAATTAGTTCCATTTATATTACACGATAAGTATGAAAATTCTTTAATGTGGTTGTTCGAACCCCGCACGTGGCAGGTGCGATTGACTCCAATCTAAATTGACTAGGATTGTCAGTTTTTGGTACTTCTCTACGGGCTTCCTTCACCAATAAAAAATGACAGCAACGATATAGACTATTATGGTGCTGAACATTGTGTTAAACACAAACACTCAATCAATAAATGAATCAATCAATCTTTCCAAAATATTTCGTCTTGACACGTTTTGAGCGAGTCATTCAAACCTACATTACTTGATCCTGAAGATGCTACATTAAGGCTGTGTAAATTAGATAAATTTTGCTGTGTTAATAAAAGGATTTATAAATCAATTTTACTGGACGGAGAATACTGTATTCATTTTGCATTTGCATGTATCGTACCGTAATCAAAGTGCATAGTTAAAACCCAAATGAACATTTACCTGAATATTCTAAAGAACCTTATACATCTGGGTCTGTTTGTATTGGGTACAATGTATTTGTCTAACACGTGTCTATTTAACATTGTAATATGAGGCAGGTGTTACCTGTGAGAGGACAAAGTCCGTATAAATTATTATTTGAATACTGATTTTTGCAAAATTTCAACTAAAGTCAAACATGTGTCAAATGTACTAACGCCATCATTTTAAAATTATGACATTAAAAATAGAAAAAAACACTATCATTCAAAACATTCGTTATGTTTGAGGTTATTCACATTATGGGCTTCAACAAGGGCTTAACAATAGTCAAACCTAAACCAAATACGAAAAAAAATGAATTTTCCTTATTACTGGCTATTAAAAACGACAAATGTATACATTTGCTTAACAAAAAGTACGTGTGCAGAATGTACGTTGTCAGTTATAAATGTGGTATCTAAAGGGTTTTATTTAACTCATTTATGAAATAAAAAATCATTATTGTGAAAGATTTAAGTCACATATTTAAGTTTAATTCTTAGCTTTATAAAACCATCCATTGTTTGCAGCAAACAATTGTGTAATAACTTATTAATTAAAACATGCAACTGTCATCTTATCGGTCCGTTTTTGATGCAATTTCAAATGATTATTAACTTTGAGCACAACGGCTCATCAGTGTATTCAAATACAACATATTTATTAATATGGCATATCACAAACAATATTAACAGTATGTTTAAATGACAATAGGAGACGTCAACATATTTCTAGAATAAACTGTTTGTTAATCTAAAAGAGAAAGGCGTATATTTTCCTAAGTTACTAAGTTGTTTCGTGTTTTCAACAGAAAATAACTCCATTAATTTGAAAGTTGAAGACCTAAACTAGTAATATTTCTTAAAATATTTTTGATACGCAAATCAGTATATCTGTTACATTGTAGAATGAAATGAAATGTATCCTCTATCACTGTTTAATCACAAAAAATACAGCTTTTTCATTCCTATTAGTACCAACATAGCGTCCAAATTTAATAGAAAGGTTATGTGAAAACAAACGAATCCTTGTAATACATTTGCAAACAATACAGCAGTTCATTTATGTATACCAACTATAATTACAAAACTGCACGCGTTACCACATATATAATATACACTTTGAAGAAGAGTCTTATAAAAATGTAACTCTTGTTTAGCTTTACCAAACACACGTTGTATTAAGGTAAATATGAACTGTTTATATCCAATAACCACTGATTATCCCAGAAATTATTCAAACCAAGATTACATAATATTTTTTTTACATGTGATGCCCAATTCATACTTTTTGAACAATATAACACAAGCTCTTTGTAGCAAGACCTTAATATACAAATATCATTCACTAATATTTAAATAAAAAATTATGTATTCTAAAATTGCTGTCATACTGGAATGGAAATCTACCAAATTCGAAGTAGACCATTAAATTTGATGTTCTTTTAACACTTAATCACATTTTACAGATACGTATAGTCGAAATGAATCCTTTCCTTCAAACAGTTAAAAGATATCCCTTGATACTTAAATTGGCAATTTTGTACCATAACCATAAACGATCAATCGAGTCAATGACTTTCAAGTAGTAAACAAAGCAACAATATAATGTATTTTGAACAACAGAGTATAAACAAAAAAGAGCATCAACGATACTATAAATATTACGAAAATCAAACAGGGCATCAGATAAAATATCATTAAAAGCTGCCGAATTGAACAATCTTCAAAATTCAGAATTGCGGAAAAAGGTTAACCTAGATTGCTGACAAGGATTATACCACGATAGTTTACTTCATCGTTAACATCATCACATTTGAAAATCGGGAACAAGATGGCATCTGACCATGCTGATAGGAAATACCCACAATATTTACAGCAGATTCCATTGAGTGTGTAGCCAAAGGTTATATCTTTGGTTAGCTTGCTTGTTAGCTGAACCGTGAAGTCATTGTTAGGTTAGGTAAACTACCCTACTTTAAGAATAGACTAGTCCGACAGAAAACCAATCGATCTGGCTGTTGGACTATGCTACTTCAAAAGGAGGGTAGTATACTTGACCTAATAATGACTTCACGGTTTAGCTAACAAGCAAGCTAACCAAAGATATTACCTTTGGCTACACACTCAATGGAATCTGCTGTAATACGGCATTAAATAGAGTACATAATTGTGGCATAATAAAACCCTGATATTCAATGAAAAAAATCATTCAGCAAAGAGTCTGTACCTTGTCACTTTTACGTTTGTGAATAGACTTTAAAATCTCAGCAGAAAGTTCTCCATCTGACTCATTAAAAAAGGGCCATTATTAATCACTTCAGGACTCTTATTGCTAATAGGCACACTTGAGACACACAGGGCCTTCGGTAGCCTAGTGGTCTAAGTAGAGAAAAAAAGTATCACTAGCTTGTCAACACTGAGGTTGTGAGTTCGAATCCCGCACGTCGCAGGTTCGCTAGACTCCAATCTAAATTGACTAGGATTGTCCGTTTCCCTTCCGAATGTCGGTGTTCTCTCCGAGCACTCCGGTTTCCTCCGCCAATAAAAGACTGACCGCCACAAAAAATACCACAATATTGCTGAAAGTGGCGTTAAACACAAATCAACCAATCAATCACACTTGTTTTTTGACTAAAAAATGAGTACAATTTTCTCGAATTGTCCTTTTTTAGTTTAAACGACATATATCCGTCTTGTCGTTTGTAACTACGTTTGAGCTTATTTCCATCATTCTTATGATCTCTGTTGATACTGTGGAAATCATTATGATTATAATATGATTTTGTATGGTGAAAAGTATGCAATCTTTTAAAGTGATTGGCATATAGCTCTTTACACTTCTGGTCAAACCATGGTTTATCTATATTAATTCTCAGTTTCTGGCATTTGTGGTTTGAATTCGAGTTTACTTTTGGCATTTGTTTAAACATAGGAGCTGTTAAACTTATGTCATCAGAATTAACTAGTAGATCATAACGACATGAGTCCATAAATTCAATATTGAATGACATGATGGTTAACAAAATTCTCTTAAATTATCCGTTCAGAAATTAAGAAATTGTCAAAAAAAAGTTCCATCCCCTCAGGCAAAGTTGACTTTAGGTGTAATTGGCGAGTTATATTTTCATTTTGAAGCTTTACAAAAATAAAATTTTTCAATTGTTTGTTTTGCCATTGAACAAAGATAATGTTATCCTGTACTGGTAATGGCGTAGAGGTATATATAAAATTTTCGAGGAAGAACAGGAACCAATATTAAGTTATACATGTTATAGATGGCATGATTTCTGGTCTACATTGTAAGGACTTTGAGATTGCTTCCACAGTACAATGCAGTATCTGCAGTCATTTTAAATACGGTTTGTTTTGTTATTCATATTATGTTTTTGTCATCTGTTATCCGGTATTTTTCTATATGTTCACAAATATTTAGAATTATTTATGCGTATTGCATAGTCGCTATTCTTGAAGATACTGTTTCTATATGCTTTTTTTATGTTATTTCTGTTGTTTCTTTGATGAAATAATGACGTATGATCAACATTTCCTTTTCAACAAACACAATATCATACCAATATTGAAAACAAATCAACGCTACACAAACATTAGTACATATTGAAACTGACCCTCGTTCAATAACAACTTATATCTATAATTCAGAAATCGGAGGGTGTCCGACGGCTTTTCGAAGATCTTTAATTACGGCAGCCCAAAATAAATTTTCACCAATTCCTTTTTTGTACCTCAGATGTGGGGTACTTTCTAGTAAAGTACGGAGAGGACTTGTCATGTTTTTAGAGGTGATATTTTCAAGTACTACTAAGAGAAGTGCATTTCTGCCTTGTCGACGTCTTCTCTCCTGAATTATATCGACTTCCCACTGACACCATTCGCTTTTCGCAAATGCATTTGATATAATAACAATAACCTTCCACGACTTTTTAAGGTATTTATCAACGTTTCCAATGACAGATTCTCCTACATCAAAGTCTCTGTGATAAATGCAGAACTTAAATCCCTCCTCATTTTCAAGTTTTTTGACGAAGTCGTTATGAACCCATATTCGGTTCTCATCACAATAAACAAGAAAAGCGTGATATTCATAATCTTCACTATTTACAATAGGAAGATAACCTTGTCGTCTAAACTGTTTAACTTTGAGGAGGTATAAAAAGTTCTTAATATTTGTACTACATTTCAGAAAAATTATCATTGTCGATATTAACAGGCAAACTAATGCAGACATTGAAATTATAATCGTAATGATTGGGTTGCACGACAAAAAGGAAGGTTTGTAATCTTTCAACAATTTGTGATTATAAATATCTGGTGTAGTACAAAAATAACGATTTGGGTAGTCGCAAAGTGTTATGTTTGTGCGCCGTAACCAATTAACGAACCATATCTGTTCACATGTACAAGCAAATCGATTTCCGCCTAAATTTATCCTTTTCAAATTTGCCAGTAACGCAGTCGGAAAAGATGATTCGTTTACTATCGTTATTAGATTATTGAACAAATCTAGATATTGCAGAGATGCCACATGATCAAACACATATTTATCCCATCCATATATTCGATTACTGGACATGATGAGCGTTTCAATCGCTAGTAGTTTTGGAAATACGTTGTCAGACAAATAGCCAAGCCTTGTGTTTTCCAAGTTAAGATATCTTAACTGTTTTAATTGTGATATTATCCTAGTCAAAGTTGTTGAATTCAAAAAATTTCCACCAAGATCAAGAAATCTTAAATCATTGCAGCTTGACAGCATACTACTTTGCTCCGTCGCTGATAGACTATCAAAATGGAAATGACAATCTCGGAGGGATACCATTTGTAATGACGGTATATTAAATGATCCATCTTCAATTGTTTTCAACTGTTTTCCTACAGCCTGTATACTGAGATTAGTTAATACTTTCAAATCTGTAAAAGTATTATTATGAATACTAACGATCCAATTATTATCAATTTTCAATGATCGAAGCTTCGAAAAACATCGAAATTGTCCAACATTTAATTTTGCTATTTTATTATTTGTCAGAGATAAATATCTCAAGTTTGGAAGTGCACTGTTATTATCATGATTCGTACAAAACTGTGGAAATTTTGTAATTTCATTGCTGTCTAGATAAAGTTTGTTCAGGCTGAGAATACTGTCTTGTAGAATTATTGAAATTTTATTAAAACTGACTCTCAGATTTATCAAGTGAGACATATTTGAAAACCATGAGAAATTCAACAGTTGAAGATTATTTCTGTTGAGGTTAATTTTTTTAATTTTATTCGTTTTTATTGCCTTAAACATGTCGTCTGGAAGAAACATCCAATCGTTGTTTATTAGGTTGAGTGACTTTAGATGAGCAGTATTCATATTGTTCAATGCATTCATTACATCTGATGCTAGCAATGATGGTTCGGATGAGATGGTTAATACCTTTATTGTTATGAAAGTAGAAAATGCATCAGGCTCAAGTCGAACTATAGCATTGTTTATAAAACTAAGCTTATAGATAACATTGAAAGTTAGGTTTTTAGTCCTTTCTTGTGATAGTATTCCGATATTTCCATTAAGAAATGTAACTGATTGGACGTCTCTTGGAAAACTTGGAATATAGATAAGATTTTTCCCAGAGCAGATGGCTTCAAATTTTGTACATTTACAAAGTTCAGTCGGACAATGAGTTTCATCGTGGCTTGCGACATGCATAATAAAACCAAGTAACGAATAGATATTGATCATTGCCATCACAATTCATTGATATTTGAAACCTGAAATATAATTAGAAAAAATATAAAGCACTCAGTTATTATCTCATACCAAGCTGAAGGGAGACACATGTGTAAGTGCAAACAGAAGAGGTGTAATAAAAGCAATTAGTTGGCCGTTGAAATTTCAAAAATGTAAATTGTTCAAGCCATTCGATTTGATGCTTCTTTTATTGATAAATTAACTTGTTGATATAATCCTGACGCCTTGACTCGCAATAAAAAAGATGAAGCGGAGAAAACACCTTTTTTGAAACTTTGTTTGCCAGCAAAGGTCTCGATAACGTCAACTTTGATAATATGCCTCATCATAAATCAGTTCGCTCGAAAATACCTCTCTACTTTAAGATCAGTCTATACCTGTCATCTCTTATACCTATACCAAACTAATTGCGACTAAGCCTTTCAATTACAAGCACGTGTTGCAGATTTCAATATTTACAACGTTTTTAACTTCCAAAAAGTCTTAATTAATTTCTCGATTGCACCTGTGCTAGTTCCCCAATCATATATAATCCGGCTGTCCACGTTATAACTGGTGACCTAAACAATGTCAATAACACCACCCAGCGATCGTGAGACTGAATCAATCACAAGGAAACACCGCTTCAAAATACTGATGGATTTAGTCGAGGACTATGCCAGGCAATGGGCTAAATGCGAGACAGAAGAATTAAATACTCATTTCGAATGGGTTTTAAGCTGTAAGATCGTTGCTACAAATAAGAATTAAAAAACTGAATAGGTATATGAATACACATTCTTCGTTGATCTTTAAAGACCCAAATATTGTTAAACATCTGTCCTATCTCCATGACAAATATGTTGTTGTCCCCGCAGATAACGCAAAAATAGCATCGTTTGGGTGTAAATCATATCACATAAATTGCTTGATAACGGAATTATGTATCGACATTTCATTTAATAACTCAACATAAACCCCCACGATAGTTTCATCCTAAGAGGAAGAACTGGATATTCCTGCAAAATATTTGATACCTAAATTACATAAGTGACTTTACAAACAACGTTATTTTGATGGGTCTTCCAAGTATTGCACGATACCTCTTTCTAAATCATTAACATCAATCTTATCAGCAATCATAGTCGGCCTTCAGCGTTATCAGCGTGTTTTAAGAGCTGTTTAGATCAAATTTTCAAAATTGGGTTACTAGTGAAATTTTCGTCATAAAATCATAAAAAGAAATGACCAACGTAGATGCAAATGTCTTGTATTATGGAGAGATCAATTGCACTTTGTAAAATAAAACTCACTCTGATTCAAACGGACATTATCAAGATACCTGATTTCTTGATTGACAACATAATCGTTACTTTTCAACAAACAATCGACATTCCCAAGAGAACCAAATGTACTCCTCTTCTTGCCGACTTGTTCCTTTATTCATATGAGAAGTTATAAGTAAGATTAAAAAAAAAAAGCTTATCCTTCAACTTCATGTTCTGCTCTTTAGATGAAGTCATTTCTATAATTTAAAGTTAGGTAATTATATTGAACGCGTCTATTCAATCTAACTTGAAATAAAGGATACAGCAGATACAGTTAAGTCTGCCTCGTATCGTGACTAACATCTAGAATAAGTAAGGCGAAAGAAACCAAATGGATATTCAAACCCATAAGTCGAAAACAAACTGACAATTTCATGACGAAAAAAAACCGAAAAAAAAACCAAACACACAACATAGAAAACTAAAAATAAAAAACAAAAAATAAACCCAGGGCTCTGTAAATGTAAACACATTCTTCTCAACATGTGGCACCCTTTATGTTGCTCATATAAGTACAAACCCGTTGATACGTATAATTCGGTACGTCACATTCGAGGAAAAGAGAATGACAATGAGGGTCGGCTGAGAACACTACTTCACGACAAAAGGGATGAGTTCAGATTCTCAATTGTGAACTTTCAATTTTTATGTAGCAGCATTCCAACAGCAACTGCATTATATGGATATTTTCCAGTTGATGCAATATTCCAGAGCTACATTTCCTATCAGGCTTTCCTCGATAAAGGGTTGCTGCTTATGGAGAAGTTATAAAACAAGAGTTCCAAGTGGTAAGTTGAAGTCATCCATTCGAAAATTCGCCATCATGCAATGGTCTACTGCTTTGAAATATTTGTTTCACAGATGACGACGAATATGTTCCAAATGTCATAACCACAATCCTATTCATTTTTTCTCGATTGTGAACTACCGAAAAAACTTATCACTAGATTTGCCCTCACTTGACTAACACGACGTGTGCCACATGTGGATCAAGATCTGCATACCCACAATATTCGAATATGTTACTTATTCACAAAGTTACGGCTATGCGTACGAACTATTGTGTGCAAAATATGTACTAACTTATTGTATGTTCTTCTTGACCGGACCCTAAAAAGTTGATCTTAACCTGAAACCATGTTACAAATATGTAAGATTAAATCAGAAAGGTCAAAACTGGTACTCTGACGAACTGACGTCTTATGAAATTTCGAAGAATATTATTTGGTACATTTGTTTTATTTTTTGAATTTTAAAATTGAAGGAGTAAAACAACAGGTCTCATCATACCGTCTCATTCATTTTTGAAACGTGAATGGCTTCTATTTTGTTGATATGACATATTGACTATCATGACATGTCATCTAATGAAAAATAGAATATTAGTACTCACTTTTATTGAAAAAAATGTTTCTTTCCTGTTGAAATCTTACAACATCTATCAATGTGTATAACTTTTACTTCCTTATTTTCAACTTAGGATTACAGGAAAACACACACGTATTCAGTGACACATCTCTTACCATCATTTTCATCGTTCGAATTATCTGCTTTTGTACCTGTTTCATGTATACAGAGGTCAAATGTCAAATTTGATATTTCATCAGCAGCTCAGTTATCAGTGATTCGGTACTTACATGATTTTTAACATATCTTTCTTAGTGTCACTGATGAGTTTCTTTTTCTTACGTTATTCGATTTTTTTTTTATTTTTAAAAATATTAAAAAACTCTCTCAAGTAAAGTTGGCATTTTGCTCCTCACGTGTTTTTATACTTATACAATCTTGGCTTTCAAGTATTTGGCTTTGAGCGTTCCTGGTGATTGTAAATATAGAGTAGCGCTTCACAAATATAATCATTTATAAAGTGTTATTTTCCTTGTTTTACAATTAAAAGAAAAATAGATTAATTTCGACGGATTTTTGTTTATGATATATATGTTAAGATTATTAATTCTTATTGCCCATCGTTGTGCCGACATTGGCAGTATTAAATAGTGCCCAATATTTATTCCCAATTCGTCCCGCCGATTAACTCTAACACCCATTTTCATATAGTTCTTAATTGCCAGTATGGTACAGAGGGAGAAGGCAAAATCTAATTATGTGTTTTGTATACTGCTGTTTGTCTTTTGGTCGTTTCCCTTTTTTTTCCATGTCGTTGTCAGTTTGTTTTCGGCTTATGAGTTTGAATGTCCCTTTGGTATCTTTCACCTCTCTTTCATTCACCTTCAAGTAAAATAAACATTATATATCAATGTTGTATAGTTTACTGCCTTATTCAACATGATTCCTATAAAAATAGCTTTAAGATCAGAAGTACATTTAAATCAATTTTAAATACTTAATGTTAGATATAAAAAAATTTCGTATATGCTAATATACTAACGTGCACACGTATACGTTAAAAAACGTTTAACGAAAGATCGAACATTTAAATAAACGAATCTAAAAAATATTGATCAATAATCACTAAAGGGATGTCTTATGATATGAAGATTTAGAATGTAAAGACATTCCCTGTCAACCTTTACATGCCTTTTCTGCAGTCTTATCTGTGTTATTGAAGTTGACCAAATTAAAGATCTCTTTTCATTGCATAACATTGTTGGTCTGATTAGATTCATTCCAGTAGGCTCCCTTGTGGTTTTATAACAATAGAAAGCATCCGTTTTTAAAGTAAAAAGACAACAAGACACAATTATTCTTATTGTCAAAGCATATTCATTGGCTAGATGAATATACAAAAACAATGAACAATTATGATCAAAATGGACATTTTTACTGGATTTAGTGAAAATCAGGACATTTTTGGCTAAATGAAAGGCTTTCGATATCGCTTCAGGTTTTAACCGTTTCTATAGTTAAAATGTCATACAAGGTCCCCTTTTTCTGCACCAGAATCTCTTGAATTCTAGAAAACGGTAACCAATCAGTTTAAATTGTACCAATAAAGTATGAGTTGAAGAGCAGAATTTTTATTGTATATTATATGTAATAGTTCTAACTTTTAATTACCTTCTCCACAAATGCATTAGTGAATTAGTTATAATTTTACCAAACTCTGTTTGAGTGTCGTTATTGTAATGAAAAAAGTTAATGTTGACATATATTTGTTACCGTCTAATCAATTATTGGTCAGCATGCACAGCGATAGAAAGAAGAAACACGTTAGCAGTGACTCGTTTTTGACCATCACTTCATCGCACGAATTCTCCAGCTTTGTAATTAAATTTTATTTGTTTCATGCTTACCAAGGCAAAATATCGCATTGATATAATAAATTGAAAAAAAAACAAAACACAAACATAGATTTGTTGTTGCTATGGGGACACTGAAGTGCAATGGTCACGCTAAAGTGTGATGGTCTGCGGCGAAGCGCCATGGTCCCTTTGCTGATGTGTGTTGGTCTATATGACGCGTGGTGGCTAGTTTAAAATCTACCGATATCCAATTTATCATATGATGAGAGTTTGATATTTTTATTAGTAAGTATATAAATACTAAACATTCTATATTTTCTCCAGTTGCAGTAACAACCAACTACGCTGATCCGTCTTATTCCTCGCTCTCATTCACTGCACCCAAAATGATTTTTCGCTTAATTATTTTGTTCTGACTTATCAATTGCTTTTTGCATTTCAAACAACTACCATGTGGTTCTGTCATTGCAATGAGTACCGGTTTTAATAAAATTTGTATGAAGCGTCTAGAGTGGTTAATTTCATGACGATTGTATCAACGGCTGCTTATTTTGTTTAATTTATTTACACAGTATACTACAACTTTTCCGTTAGAACTGGTAATGCAATGACTATTTATTCTGTCTTGTTTAAATAAAACGAGTTTTTCTCGATGATTTACTTAAAAGTATGACAATGTATGAAATGCCACTTTTTTACAAACAAATTGACTTCTACGCCGACATCCATCGAACTTCAACGTTACCACCAACGCACTTTGGCATAACTATCAACAAAATATCGTCCAAATGCCACCATCGCACTTCGGCATGACAAAAAGAATACTCCAGCGTCAAATAATCGCATTTCAGATTGACCATTTGTTTGGATTACCATCGGGGTTCAGAGTCCTGCAATGGATTTATTCTAAAGATTTATCTTAAGATGATTAAATCTCTTCGTTTATCGTTTTGCATCCATAGACAGTATTATAGAGTGCACTATATTCTTGTCCAATTTGACCATCCGTTTCTCACATGTATTCCCATGATACGGGGACAATCATATTATACGTTACAACAAAATCTCAGTTTGGTTGTTTCTCATCAATAATCAATTTTTGAATTAAGTTTAGTTGAATTGTTTTTAAACCTTTATAATTCATGCTATGTAAGAACTGTATAAACGCTTTGTAGTTACGGCAACACATGTTTATCTTGAGCGATCTTATTTGACGTACCTAATTTTATTCATGAACTATATGCATAAGAAATACAAAAGAATATCGCAGTGATCCTTATTTGTTTGATAAAACTTTAAATCTGTATAAATTGTGTAATTGTATAGTATAAAAGATTAATGTATTAAAGCAAAAAATGAAAATTTCATTTGCTCGTTTGAATTATTTACAGCTGGACTATTTTAATATGTGTTAATCTTTTACTGATTCAAAATTAACTGAACTAAGTCGTTTCAAAATCTATAGGTTAATTCATTGTAAGTACCAAAACATTAAGATAAAGTCTCAAAGTAGGTAGAATTTCAAAAAAATTTAAAAGTTATTAATCGATAATAAGAGAATGGTAAAACTGGATCCAAATAAAATCAGGAGAAATTGTAGCATCATTCCAAATTAAAATACAACCCAACAACGTCCACATGACGCAGTTATAAGCAACTATAAGAGCACTATACGCTCCTCATCAGCAATGAGCAGAACCCATTCAGTATAGTCAGCTATTAAAAGAAAAACAATATAACAAATGTGAAACAATTAAAACCAAAAAAAAAACCCGACTGCATGGTTTATGACAATACAATAAACGAAAAACAAAAATGACGGACAATAACCAATTACAGGATCCTGACTTGTCAAAGAATATGTCAGGGTTACCCATGCTTGTGAGCGTTCACCCCACTAAATCTAAAAAAGTGGTGTAACAGCACGACATTACAACAAACTGTTAAATCATATGGAAATGGTAATATAATCTTGAATTCTGTGTTTCATCTCATAGAGACATAACTTAAGAATGTTACAAGTATAGATACACATGGATAGCGGCCAAATTTAATCCTGAGGAAGACCCAAAGTGAAGGGAGGGGTAGTACAGAATTTAGTATAAGTTTAAAATCTTAGAAGTTCGGGGCATATAAATGTTGAAAATATGCCGCACAGCCCTATGTTTTGACCTTTGAAAAAAATAGTAGTGCATATGAACTTGCTATTCTAGGATATAATTTTTTACGAAACTTCATAGTAAATGTAGCACAGTTTTAGTCGTAAAAGGAGTTCCTAACAAAAATTGCATTGTCTATATTTACATTTACAGAAGTGCAACCTAACATTTAGTCTATTTTCAGACTTTTAGTAGCTGTTATTAACCTGTACAAATAAAAAAAAGTACTGAATTGTCTGAAAAGCTACCAAACACTACTGGATTGATTGCAAGTGAAATGTGTGAACAGTACTGAAATAACACTAAGATGATTATGATGAATAGTTGCTTAACGTCCAGCGGCAAATTAATATGCATATTCAGGACAAGAACATGTCAATGTAATATAAATATTAACCCTGCTTTGTACTAGACCGACACGCTGAGTCGGATTTTTAACGTGCTAGTTCACAAGGTAACAGTCCGCTGGAAGACATGTCACCTTACCCGGACACATTATTCTGACTCCGAATCGACAAGTCTTTGCTCTTACTCCTTAATACCGCGTGCTTAGCGGAGAATCAGCAAATACCAATGTTATAGTCTTTGATATGCCCCGGCCGGTGTTCGAACCCACGACATCCCGCACTCGAGGCAAACACGCTACCACGAGACCACCGAGGCAGTGACATTAACACTAAAAAATTATCTCACAAATTACTTACACTCTTAACAAATCTTAAAGTTTTTATGTTTAGACTTTAAGATGAAAATGTTAAGATCAAAATAGCCGTTTCAAACCAACATTCATTTACTAATGGCGCGGAGGCCTGTCTATATCGTTGTTTCCTTAATTTGTTTAGGGTTAAAAGATGAAGTATTATTTACTCTGATGTTATATGGTAGTAAATAAAGTAGACTGAATGTTGCTCTGTGTGTGTGTCCTAATTATTTTTGTCACAGGATTGCTGTCTCATTGACTTATCTATCATATTTGACTACAATAAATCCCCCTACAAATTAGAGTGAAAAAAATACAATTAAATTACACGTATATTATTGTCATATAAATCGTAAGCTACAAAATGAACATAATGCACAATAAATATATATATAAAAGAATAAAACCATCTAGAAAACACTCGGAAAACACATCCTTAAAAATTATTAAAGCAAACTAATCTATTCAAATATAATAAACAAATCAGTCATAGCTCCCCAGTCATACAAGGTCGGAAAGATAGTTTTATCACGGTCATGCATTGCTCATAAACATGTGCACATCTAAAAGTTCTATGTTCCGCATGACGTTATATTTAAAAAAAATTGAAGCATGTTTAGTACATACTTACATGTGGCTTGCTTTTTCATGACAACTTTCCCACAAATCAATATTTAAACCTTAGTTTGATTTTTACTTTATTGTTGACTTAAAAGTGGACATCTCACTGTATCTCACACAAGTGAAAAGACTGATATAACGGTAGAAAAAGGATTTCCTGATTGATTTAAAGGTGTTTAATGTCCAGTGACAAATATTATATGCGTATTTGAAATGATAAAACCTGTACCTGTTAAATGAATACATGTATACCCTGCTTTAAATTAGAGCGGTACTTTAAGTCTATTTGTAATTCGATAACGTACGCGGGCAAAGCACATTACTCTATTGAGAGTCGACTCTTCTATGTTCTTTTGCTAATAACGTTAACGGTATCAATATTATTGCACCAGATGCGAATTTCAACAATTAATGTTTCTTCAGCGATGCCCGAGGCCAAGACAATTTGCCAAAACTTAATGCAAACGTTGAAGAGCATTACAACCTTGTATGAGGATCACAAGTAAGACATGTAAGAGCATTAAAACCTTTTATGAGGATCAGAAGGAAGAGCATTAAAACCTTGTATGAGGATCAGAAGGAAGAGCATTAAAACCGTGTATGGGGATCAGAAGGAAGAGCATTAAGACCTTGTATGAGGATCAGAAGGAAGAGCATTAAAACCTTGTATGAGGATCAGAAGGAACAGCATTAAAACCTTCTATGAGGATCAGAAGGAAGAGCATTAAAACCTTGTATGGGGATCAGAAGGAAGAGCATTAAAACCTTGTATGAGGATCAGAAGGAGGAGCATTAAAACCTTCTATGAGGATCAGAAGGAAGAACATTAAAACCTTGTATGAGGATCAGAAGGAAGAGCATTTAAACCTTGTATGAGGATCAGAAGGAACAGCATTAAAACCTTGTATGAGGATCAGAAGGAAGAGCATTTAAACCTTGTATGAGGATCAGAAGGAAGAGCATTAAAACCTTGTATGAGGATCAGAAGGAAGGGCATTAAAACCTTGTATGCGGATGAGAAGGAAGATCGTTAATACCTTGTATGAGGATCAGAAGGAAGGGCATTAAAACCTTGTATGAGGATGAGAAGGATGAGCATTAAAACCTTGTATGAGGATCAGAAGGATGGGCATTAAAACCTTGTATGAGGATGAGAAGGAAGAGCATTAAAACCTTGTATGAGGATCAGAAGGAAGGGCATTAAAACCTTGTATGAGGATCAGAAGGAAGAGCATTAATACCTTGTATGAGGATCAAAAGTAAAGCCAAACCCGGACAAGCAATCAGAGCTATTCACGAAGGGGATACGTTCCTGAAATTAAAATGATTTCGAAATTTTATAACAGCAAATTCAAATAAAACTATATCCGTAATACCAAAGTACTGGCTACTGGGCTAATGTTTCTCAGGTACTAACATTCCTCCAACAAAGGTATTGACTCAGTGGTAGTTATAACATTCACAGTACCAATTAATCTCTCTTCGGTGATGCTCGAGACCGAATTATTTGAAAATCCAACACCTGGTACAAACGTTAAAAATTTGATTAAACCATCTTAACAGGACGAGAACAATCATGTTATTGTCATATAAAAATGAAACTTGTTTGTACTATACCGACACGTTAATCTGGATTCTTAACGTGGTAAATCACAAAGTTAAAAATATATATATATTCGACAGCAATACTTGTCCCGGACACATTATCCTGACTCGGAGGCGATCAAACTCCTAAATTTTGCGTGTATTTTTAACTTGACCGGGGATAGGATCACGCTACAACGACCCATTGAGGTGGTTATAGCATAATGAATATTTTACAGCATAATATTCCTCCTACATTTTCATACAACATGTACTCTGGATTACCTATTGTGTTAGTTTCGACTTTTTTCAGATGTTATACAGATATAACTACCTGTAAGGTGAGATAATGCATTGTTGATTCCTTTAAAACACGTAAGAGATAATGGCAGATTTAAGCTAGTGCAGGGAAAATGTTTACAGATAAAAGGAAATGAACGTCGTAGTTATTCTAATTCACCATGGATCTTAGTTGGTGGGCAACATGTTTTGGTTTCCTTATTTGGGGACGACCATTTGAATCTTCACGGTGCAGGAAATATCTTCTAGTCTTGTACCGCTCGGAATAAGAAGCCTGCGTAGCGACAGATGCATATGATTACTTCACCCGCAAAAAATCGTCCTGTTACCCCCTCCCCTCTCAATATATACCAAACGAGTGTCAAAATATAAGTAGGATTATATCATTTGTAACATTAAACTATATGTTCAACTATTACTAATACTATAAATTATAATATGGATAGAACCTTTTGAAATTAACAAAAAATAACTTATAGATAATTGGAATTCCTAATGTGAATATTTTATAATATTTTACAACTTTATAAAAAAAAGATACTTTGTTATAATCTATGATGGTAAATACCAAAGTACAACATATTGATTGACACGAATGTTACAGTAAAAATTGGGATTTAGTAGGATCCAGAATCCTATAGGACAAACAGGAATCCCAATATCTACTAGTAAACATCAGAATTCTTATTCATATTATTTAAATTTCCAATACAAATCAGAATTCCAATATCTACTAGTATGAATTAAGATATTCAGACTTCTACTAGGAGGATCATGGATTGTTCTAGAAGATTACTTAAAAAGACACAACGATAACAGTATTCTGATTTCCTTTAAAATGAAAAAAGAAATCATTATTAAAAACTTTAAGGTTTTAGCAACACTTTAGTGAATATCTGAACACTTTGACAAATTTTGAGTTATTATCTAAAAATGGCAAGTTCAATCAAAACCAAATTTATAGAGGAAGTATTTCTATGTGTTAACATTAATTCATTTCGGTAACATAATTTGAGAAAAACATGTTGTTTTCAATTGAGTGTTTGATAAGAATATGTAATGCAGAAACCTTTTTAATTCTATAGAAATCTGTAAAATTGATAATACGGATATGATCGGCAATGAAACAACTATCCACTAGAGCCCAAATGACGTAGATCTTAATAACTATAGGTCACCGTATGTCTTTCAACAATGAGCAAACCCATACCGCATAGCGAGATAAAACAGGCCCCGACATAACAAAACATAAGACCGTTGAATCGATAAAACCAACGGTCAATAATGATATCATAATTTTTTTATTACTGAAATCCATCAGGTTTAACAAATATAATAACTTTCTGATCTTGACGCTGTGAGTGAAACAGATATACTTTCAAGTAAAAAGAAAGTCTGGGATAAGGAGAGTATTCAAAGAATATTTTTTTAAGGGGTCTGATGGATTTTGGAAATGAACATCCTGGCCTGGTAAGAACTAGAAATATAAAATAATCTTGCCTAAGACAGGATGAAAGTGAATATTCTGCCCAACAAAAGTGCAGGTAAGAGATATGTGTACTAACTTGAAAATAAGTACCTGCGCGGAATGAATAAATTGACCTTGCAATAGATAAAAAAGTGTCCCGTTCTTAGCCCCCTCCCTCCCCCTTCCCCTCCCAGATTATCAAATGCTTGTTATAATAAACTATTTTAAAAGAATTCCACGAATGTCACAAGAATTCATATATTTTACCAGATTCGTTCGTAATATATTATTTATATAGTTGCATCTTATTATAAATTATTTTGTTATCACAAATATTAGTAAAAATATCAAATTATAAAAAATAAGTATAGTAAAATCCATCGATTCATTTAACAAAATATCTTACGAGTTAAAATACTCATAACATTGCGGTATAACTTACAAAAATGTACGATCAATTTTAGTCGCAAGATTTTTTGCGAAAAGAATCATTTGACCATACTTATGATATGTAATAGTAAAAGTTCAATGATAAGTAAATATTGACATTAAACGACCTCCGGAACAAAAAGGCATGTTAAGATCCACGCGCGGAGGGTGAACTACTAGTACAAAAAATACACTTATATTCCTGACTTTCTTTTTACTTGAAGGTATATGTGTTTCACTCACAGCATTAAAATCAGAAAGTTATTACATTTGTAAAACCTGATGGAATTCAGTAATAAAAAATATATAATATGATTATTGAGCGTTGGTTTTATCGATTCAACGGTCTTATGTTTTGTTAGGTCGAGGCCTGTTTTATCTTGCTATGCGATATGGGTTTGCTTATTGTTAAAAGCAATACGGTGACCTATAGTTGTTACCATCTACGTCATATGGGCTCTGGTGGATAGTTGTCTCATTGTTGATCATATCTGTATCATCAATTTTACAGATTTCCATAGAATTAAAAAGGTATTCTACACTACATATTCTTATCAAAAACACATTTGTTTTTATAATATGATTATTGTCTAGGGTAAAGCAAAAATATTTTCATCCCTGGACTTCTCTCCCAAACAACACTTCCTATGTAATGAGTGGTAGCAAAAAATATAAAGTAGGTTGAGAAATTAAGATGAAATATATCATAAGTTGCTGATTAAATCAAACATTTCTAAAATTAATCAGATTGCGATATTTTACACAGATGTAATTAAATCCCCAATCGAAAATAAATAACATTTTTCATTGTCAAATCTATTTTTCTCTCCAAAGAATAACATAATCATTATAGCTACAGGTGCATTTTTTGTCCAAAAAAATATGAAAGGGTGTGTTTTTCTGTTATTCAAAATATATCAAAAGCATGGGGTACTGGATGTCTCAGCTGCTCATCCCTACGAAAAATGATTGAAGTGAACCCCCCCCCCCCTCCTTCTTGAGAAGTTTTAGTGGCTCACTCAAAACGTGTATGGACGATACTTTGGCAAAATTGATCATCATTCTTAAACATATTGATTTACATGAAAACTAATACTTTTATATAAGTCATACGTCGTTCACTTTCCAAGTCTTAATTTAGCGAACACCTTTAAAAAAATATCTTCCCTTTCTTAGTTTTATAATTGCTCGACATAATCATAAACAATAGACCATAAAAAGATAATAGAGAAAAAACCAAAGTAATGTTAAATTAACTCCTTACACGAGGCGGTTTCGTTTTCGACATTTAGCAAAGGCATCTGCCTATTATAAAAGACTGTATGTTGACTCTTGATATCTTAATTGTTCTGTATCGTTGGTTCGCTGTCTTGTTAAACTTTACCTCTAATCACTTTTTATTCAAACCCCAAAGAGCTTTCATGGGCAAAGACAAATATTTTCATCCCTGGACTTCACCTGAACAACAGTGAACCGTTGCTAAAAAGGGATACCCGTTTGGCAAGATGGGTTCTATAATTACGCAGTCACGTTCGTTGGAAATGGGGAAGTTAATTCCGATGCTAAATTAAGCGAGTGTGTCACGCACGTGGCCTGTTGCAAGGTAAAATATATTCTAATATTGTAAATAGTTTCTGGTCCAGAGTATGCATGAAATAATTGCCAAAGGACATTAAACAAGAAAATTCAATCAACCCAGATCGATCTTTCAACTGTATTACTTGTTAATTTGTTTTGGTCCTTAATATGCATGTAGATTTTTCACTGGACATTAATCACTCAACCAATCTTTTTACATCTGATTGTGCTTACCACACCTAGAACTCCCACATATAGGACAGAGTTAGCAATGTCTGCCTCGTGTGTATGAGGATGTTTGTCATCAACCTTTAAGCAATCTCTATTTTTGTTTTTTGCACTTTGCTATTTCGTCTCTACCCTTGTTGATTATTTTCCTTTCATGAAATTTTGGTATCATCAGTACTTTGCGATGAGCTCGCCTAAAAAAAAATGCAAATGCGGACCTTTTTTTGGAGAAGGGTCAGTTTTAATGGTGATGTTTAGTCGACTTCTGTTATTGTGATCGTAAATCAATATAAGTGTAGAAGTCAAATAAATTGCCCTTCATTGACGATTTTTTACTCTCGGTTTTACCCCCCCCCCCCCCACCCCTTTTCTAGCTTAAATGTATTCACATTATTTTTTAAATGGATGTTAAGGTAAACGTCATAAGTAGTACTGCAATAATCCGACAACACTGTTGATAGATATTGAGGTCAATAAACTTTGAATATAGTAAAGGGTCAATATGTATATTTCAAATGAGTACGCAGACTACTTTTAAATGAATTTAACAGGGACTGTTGTACAAACAATTTCTAGGTTGTTACTTCATATATCCAGCGTATTGAGTCATGTGAAAGATTTTCTAAAAAAAAATAGAAAAAAAGAAAAGCTGAAGTGTAGGTTTAACTTGCAGATTGAAATAAACGTCTGGTAGATCTTCTTGTTCAACGATTTACTTGTGACCCCATTACAGTGCCCAGTCCTATTTTCTGTCACTAGGCGCTATTCAACTCTTCTACATTTGTCATCCCATAACTTCTTTCGAACAACAGTAAACCCTTGATTAAGTGGGACAGCCGTTTGTCTGTGCGGGATGTATAAATACGCAGCCAGGTTTGGTGGAAATGGGGACGTTCAATCCGATGCATCCTTTGAATGATTGACTGCTTACTAAACGTCCAATTGCAAATATGTCATGTATAGACAGGTTTATCTATACCCAGCAAAGAAAACATGGGCGCTTCCATTAACCTCTCACGTGACCCATCCGCCATTACAACCGTAAAAAATAACGGACGTGCATAATAAAAACATTATCATTTTTTCTTTACATTTGCATTTCTTTCATTTTCTGATTTATTTTGTTATGGATTGTGTCGGTAGTTATAAAAAAAGGTGGGGACAATTCTTGTGTAGATAATTGTTGTACAAATAATGGTAGACAACTTCAGATGTGAAAAAAATCAATACGTGAATTACACAACGAGTTTCACATGTAATGACTGTCCTTTAATTTATGATTCCATATAGGTTTCATTTGATGCCTTCTGACGAGCCAACAAAACTTGAGTGGAACTAAAGCTATAAACAGAAAAACTTTGCATAAACAGATTTTCATTTACCTGTGTATAATATGACGCAGGTTTTTTCAAAAGTGATGATTTTCTAAAAATTGTTTAACATTTCACAGTGGTATCATACTTTAACTTTGTTCAAACCTGTTTATTTACTTTTGACCTTAATTATATATCCCTTATAATTTTTATTAAATATGTATTTGTATTCAGGTATCACAGATCAAATTTATTCGTTCATTGTGTGTTAATTTACGTTTTTGGATTGAGTAAAGCCTTCCAATTGATATATTATAGTGTGTCTTTCTATGTCGTGATGTTATACTATTGTTTCAGAAAAGGGAGAAGGTTTGGTGCCATTAAAACGTTTAATCCCGCTGCAAATGTTTGCACCTGTCCTAAGTCAGGAATCTGAAGTACAGCAGTTGTCGTCTGTTTATGTAGTTCATACGTGTTTCTCGTTTCTCGTTTGTATATAGATTAGACCGTTGGTTTTCCCGTTTGAATGGTTTTACACTAGTAGTTTTTGGGGCCCTTTATAGCTTGCTGTTCGGTGTGAGCCAATGCTCCGTGTTGAAGGCCGTACCTTGATCCATAATGGTTTACTTTTATAAATTTTATTTGGATGGAGAATTGTCTAATTGGCACTCATACCACATCTTCCTATATCTATTTTGTATGTTCGGAACATTTTATTCTAGATGGTGCGCCGACCTGACAAAATCCGATTTCTAAAAAAAATTGTAATTGAAAGTAAAGTTACACCTGGTAGGTGAATGTTGACACGTCGTGAAACGTCTATGAAAAAACATAAATTAATCTATGAATGAATCCGATTACGACAGTGCATCTACCTCTTTTTGTCTAGAAGCTGTTCAAATTTCTTTGGATAATGAAAATGGAACCTATCCCGAATCTACATGTAGATTTAACGTAGCTTGTTCTGTAATTTTGAGCAAATCAACCCAGTATGAAGATACGTACTTTTTAATTCATGACGACTAATTTTTTGCTGCAAAATGGACAAACATTCAAACAACATCAACTCAGACTAAAATATTGTTACTTGGATGGAGAGTTGTCTCATTTATTTTAATCACGGGTGCATGATTTTAAACTATGCATACTAGTAGTTTTGTGTTATAGAGGGCGTTTGAGCTAGCTTTCTGCAAACGAAATTGGAGTCAGGTGAACGCCTAATAACTATATGATTGCATGGGAAAGTTCAAAACTTTTTCACTTGAGCCCATTTTAATGGTAAAGTTAAGTTATATGGCCCGACGCATCGATAGCATAACGCAATTCATGTGTGTGGAGACAAATATAAGACGAAAAAGTCTCTCAATTATGCGCAGTATAAAATCCCGCACCCGAAGGCGGGCTTCAGCTGGCCCCTAAACAAAAATGTGTACTAGTTCAGTGAAAATGGATGTCACACTAAACTCCAAAACAAATAAATGAACTAAAATTAAAAACACACACAAGACTGACAAAGGCCAGAGTAGAACATAACCCGTATCATGCTAACAACTGGTTTTAGAATACATGTGTTTATTTCCGATGCAAAGACCCTATGAGTGAATCAATATTTATTCCAAAACATGCCATCTTTAATGATCAAACAACAGTATCGTAACTATATCCCTTCTGAATAAATCTGTTTAAATGTTTTATTAGCTTTTTAGGTAAATGACGACATTTTTTGCTTTGTATAGAATATTACCATAAAAGATTGGATGTGAAATACCTGAACGTATAAGATATCTGTATGTTGATTTATATTTACGAATGATGTCCTTGTACCGATGATAAAATTTAGTAAATGTTTTGACTAGTTTAATTCAATTTGTGATATCGAAAACCCTGGTGTAATAATTTTTCAGTAATACAGATATTTCTTTCGTTAAATTCAAATACGTTGTTACATACACGAGCGAATCGAACAAGTTGATATATATAGACACCATAAGATGGTGACAAGGGAACATCACCATCTAAAAATTGATAATTAACAATAGGAAATGAAAAGTCATCTATAAGACAGTATATTTATTTCAGAGACAAGTAACCGCGGGTGGGACGAATCGGGCTGTCGGGTATAGTGACTCGGACTTCAGGAATGTCAAAATTTAAGACTGTCTGATTATAGGGACGTCGGACTTGAGAAATGTCAAATTTTAAGACTGTCTGATTATAGGTCTGACCACAGAAATGTCTATGATTTGACAAAATTGCACCTGCATGGTGTTTTTGATATCACATTCGACCCGGCAAGGCCCTAAATCCTCATCAGGTACCCTAGCCCAAAGTACTTTTATTTACTATAATAATCAATTATGATTACCAAGTAATTAATTCATAATGGATATGTAACCTAGGATTTATAGTATACTTGAGTCAATATATAATGTCCCGGGTGTAACGTATCAGTTTCATTTTCAGGGCACGACACCTGGCCTGCAATACACTTAAATGAATTATTTAAATGAACATTCCTTATCTAATTACTTTATTATTTGAAAAATTTACAATTTTGCCGAGGTCAAGTACGCTTTCGCATTCTTGTGTTTACGTTAAGCAATTATAAGCGGTCTGGGAAATAGATTTGTAGCTTGTTCATAATTTTTCGCGACTGTAATGGCGACCGCCACTACGACGACACCTAGGAGTCGCGTCAGAAACTAATACCCCAGTCACACTAGGCCACAATCGCACTACGATCTCTGAAAAAAATGCAAATTTTTACGATTGTAGTGCGATCGTGTAGATCGCAGCAAGGTCGTGGTTTGGTCGTGGTGATGTCTTCATGATCGTGATGAGCGTGGACCAACTTTGAACATGTTCAAAACAATCGTGGTGCGGTCGTGGCGAAATCAGGTCGTAGTAGAAGCGTAGTGAGAGCTCAGTAAGGTCGTGGTAAGATCGTAAAGGTCGCTGTACCATCGTAACGAAAGCGCGATTCTAGTCGGAGAAACTGCGCTACGATCTCTCAGCGACGTTACTACGACCTCACTACGACCATCACGTTCTCCCCGCGACCCAACCACGCTTTTACTACGACTACTGATTCCTTGCCCGGCTTTGGCTATACTTTTTTGTCCTTTTTGGTTTATAGCTCTTCATCATTTCAATAAGCTTAAAATTTGGATTTTTGAACTTTTTGGCCTCTAGCACCACTAAAGAAAGAGACATTAATTGCCGAAATGCGCATTTGGTGCAGATACCGTTAATGTTATAAGTAAAATTCTGGATCCGACTAGAAATTACGTATAATCCAGAATCATACGGAATATAGTTTTTAGTACCATCATGGAACTTGCTAGAAACTAATTACAATCTAGAATATTCCTAGTACAAATCTGGATATCCCAATGTATACTAGTAGATATTAGAATTCTGAATGTACTGGATTTTAATTACACACCTTCACACATATACATGATATATATAATATATAAATATATAACTAAAGAACAACTTCAATAGTATTTTATTGTTTTTAAAATAATAATATATTCTGAACAACAAATAGTACTTTTATGATCTTAAGTCCAATGATGCAAACTTTTTTGTCTTTGATTATCCATTTTCCAAATAGATTAATTTCGAAATGGTGTTGCTTTATGGGAATTTGGCTCTGTACAGACTCACGGAAGATTAAAAGCGCAATATGCTTAACGTGAACTCAAGATAAGTTTTAAAATGGTCAATTGTTAACACATAATCTATTTATGAATAATAGTACGCTAGTATTTGGTATCTTCTTTCTTATTTTGTTATTTGTTTACACGGAATTAAGAAAAACAGTTGGAAAATTATCATACGTGTAGATAGATGTGTGCGACTGTACATTTTGTCATTATTTTTTTTTTTTTCATTTTCAAAGATTAAATAGTCTTCTGTGTCCAGGATTCAGAAAGTTTTCACCTAATTGATTAAGAGTCTATATGGCTCGAAAGACATTGGGGGCAACTCATATTCAACTGTGAAACAGTTACTACTTGTTTAGATCACAATGTAATTATGTTGAACCAGATTTCAAATGACGTGGATATAAGCAATATTAAGTCACCATACGGCCTTCAACGATGAGAAAAACCAATACCGTTTACTAAGCTATAAAACTCCCGACAAGAAATGTAAAACAATTCAAACGAAAATACTAACGACCTAATTTATACCAATATAATTTACGAGAAACAAATATGACAGACAAACCAAACAGAACCACTGAATAACAGGCTCCTGACTTGGAGCAGACAGATAAAGAATGTAGCGAGGTTAAACATGTTTATTAGCTCGCAACACCCCCTAAACTTGGACAGTGGTGTAACAGCACAACATAAGACCAAACTCTAAAATCCATTTGCAAATGGCTAAAGGTAAATCGGGTATTTTCCGCCATTTTGGTTTGTAAAATAGCCAAACACAATCGGTCTAAATCTTTAATTAAAAGTACAAAATGTGCGAGAAGAAATTAATTCATGTGTTAGACTTTTCATCTAAATGAAGAAAAATATGTGTTCTATTATATTTTTTCGTCCGTTTTTTTTTAAATGCAGTATATTGTTTGTTTGATTCCATTTGTTTCAATTTTGACATATAAGTGGAGAAAACTCCGATAATGTAACTTTTATGAATAAATGTGTTATGAATTTACCTATTTTGTTATGTAGTAAGAAAACGAGTCCTGCGACCCCGTTTTATCTATTTATTTTCTGAAAGCACATTATAAGAGCTATCTTCTTATATTTCATCTTTCAATTCTATCGTTTAGTTTTCTTTTTATCACAAAAAATGGGTTTCCCATTTATAATCTATAAAATATCTGAATTTTTTGCACAACATGTAGCTTGATAAAAAGCTCCGTGACCCATACTTTTTTTATTATATTGTTTAAAAAGTCTGATATAAAATGCATTTTCGTTAATTATCAAAATTTGTTATCGATTTTAATTTCGACAGTCGATCTATCTTAACCAAGACTAAAGTATCAATCAGTGCACATCCTACGGAATGAGTTTTAAGACGTCATAAACAGTCTTAGAAACGAATGATCTTGTCCACTTCCAATATATAAATAAACATTATGTTCATTGTAAGAAAATTTGACAAATCTAGCAGCATTATAAAGAAAGTAAAATTAATTTGATTTTTGTGGAAAATAAATCGGTTCATTTCAAAATCTATAAAGCGTTTAAGCGTCTAAATCAATATTGCTTGTGTTGGGTTATTTTCTCCTTTGCGTAAATCCATATCCATATATCAATTTTATTGAAATATGTATTGATATGCAGGTACCAAATCACTATGCGTAAACAAATATTAACCTTATAACACAGAGACTGGAGGTTGTCCGATAGATTTTCGGAGCCCTTCTACAACAGCTTTCCAGAACAAATCCTCTCCAATTCCTTTCTTGAAACGAATGCATGGCGTACTGTCCAGCAAGGTGCGCAACGGACTAGTCATATGTTTCGAGTTTATGTTTTCAAGCATAATTAATACAAGCGCATCTCGGCCTTGTCGACGTCTTCTTTCCTGAATGATGTCAATTTCCCATTGACACCATTCACTTTTAGCCAACGCATTTGACATTATGACAACAACTTTCCAAGATTTCTTAAGGAATGTGTCTATATTTGCGCTGATTGTGGCTCCAGCAACGAAGTCTCTATGGTGAATGCAAAACTTAAATCCTTCTTTGTTTTCAAGTCTTTTAACGAATTCATTATGAACCCAGATTCGATTTACATCGCAATAAACAACGAAAGCATGGTATTCATAATCATCATTATTTTCAATTGGCAGATAGCCATATCGTTTGAGATGTTTTACTCTAAGAAGGTAAACATAATTCTTTATATTTCTGTGACATTTTAAGAAAATACCAACAGCTGTTATAACCAGGGATCCAAAAGTACACATGGAAATCGCTATAGTGAACAGTGGATTCCAAGGAGTACACGACTCAATGGTAGGGTTGTAATCTTTTAGTGACACATGAATTAATTCTGCTGGCTGGGTACAGTAGTATTGATAAGGATATTGAATAACAGTTACATTTGTCGTCCGCAGCCAATTCACAAACCACATTAGTTTGCAAGTACAGGAAAACTGATTGTCTTCTAAATTTATCCTTTCTAAGTTTTTCAGTAAAGGTGGTGGAAACGATGTATCGTCAATGACGCTTATAAAGTTTTTAAACAAATCCAAATATTTTAACGATGTGATATTGCTAAACACTTTTGAACCATCCCAACTACGTATCATATTCTTCCTTAAAATGAGCGTATTTAAGTATTGCATGTTTGAAAAGATGTACTCAGGCAAATTGGAAAGCCGTGTTGCCTCTAAGTTTAACGTCTTCAACTTTGTCAATGGATATATCATCGGAGTCAAAGTAATCGAATTTATGTAGTTCTCTCCGAGATCTAAGCTTTCTAGCTTTTTACAAGATGAAAATATTTTACTTAGTTTCAGTGTTGAAAGTCTGTTGAATTGAAAATGACACTCTTTCAACGATAATTTCTTTAATGACGGAATATTAAAAGCTTCTTCTTCTACTGTCACCAAAGGTCGCCCTACTGCAATCAAGTAGAGTTTTGTCAATTGTTTTAATTCTGTAAAAGTATCAGAATGAATAACTCCAATCAGATTGCTATTAAGGTTCAGACTTGTAAGCCTAGACAAACATCGAAATTGCCCAAGATTCGAAATCTTATTATTGTTAAAAGAAAGTTTTAATAAATTAGGAAATGAACTCTTATTTCCATACTCTGTACAGAATTTTGGAAGGTTAATTATTTCATTGTTTCCTAATAACAAAGTCCTAAGGTTTGACATCATCCAAGGTATGATTTGTGTTATTTGATTAAATGTTACATCCAAATTAATCAATTTTTTCACATCTGAAAACAACGATAAATTCAAAACTTTAATGTTATTGTTTCGGAGACTGATTTTACGAATTCTGTTTGCTTTTAAGAATTTGAACATATCATCTGGAAGAATGGACCAACCGTTGTCTACAAGGGTGAGTTTTATCAGATTGTTAGATCTTTTGTAAATATCTATTAATGCGTTCCTGACATTATTTACACTTAGTGAGTACTCTGATGCAAAAGTCAAAGATTTAATAAGAGTCAAGTTCGAAAATGTGTCTGGTTTAATTTCAAAGATACCATTACTTGTGAAATTCACTCTACCTATACGTCGGTTAAAAGTAAGGTTCTCTATTAGTTCTTTCGAAAGTATTCCAATATTACCATTTGTAAAAGTTACTCTTTCAATTTTTTCTGGTAAACGTGGGATGTATGTAAGTTTTTCGCCTGAGCAAATAGCTTTAATATCATCACATTCACACAGCGGTTTTGGACAAGGAAAGCCGATGTCGCCTCCTACATACATAATTATAGTAAACAAACAATATAATATTGACATGTTTCTGCAAGCTGTCTGGTGGCAATGACCTACAATTTAAAAATAAATAAAAGTATTTAAAAATGAAAATGGTCTATGCAAATCTTATCTAATAAATCCCATGCGGTTTCTCTTGATGTAATGTATAAATCGCACAACCAACTACATAGACGAAAAAACAATAAAAGTATTAAGAATGTGTGCAGATAGTTATTGGTATACAGTACAATAATTATCGTGATGATAATTGTAAGAAATAAATAAAGACATTCTGTAATTCTTACCTAATTTATTCGTTACCTGACCGGTTGATTGTGTTTATAATCAGCGTGAGGTTTGTTTAATCGTAGTACTATATGTATTTCTTAATTGGACAAACTTCATGCAGTGGTAGAATATAATATCACCAGTGTATTGTATTTTTATAAGTTAAGGGAATATTTTAACATGTTGAACTCTTCTTATTCTTTAATTTGTCAGTTCTACCAAACAGTGCTTGTTATCGAAAGTATCATTACGAAAGGCTCTATAAATGTCGTGGTAAAAATCGTTACACAACACGGATTTCTTCAAACATTTTCATGGTATCTTACGGAAGTAATAAAATATGATACAAAATTATCAAGTACATGAAAATTCGTCGAGATTTTGGTAAAGCGTAAGACATTTGCAGTGCGAGCTAGCTAAAGTATCACCAGCAAATAGATATAAGAAGATGTGGTATGAGTGCCAATGAGACAACTCTCCATCCAAATCAAAATTTATAAAAGTAATCCAGCATATAAGCCATTACAGCTTTCTTTCTGTATACACCTTATCGCTTTTTTGTCCGCCTTACTGGACATCACAAAAGTTCCCGTAAAATTTTGACGTCATAATAGAAAATATCTGACGCCACAATGGAAAAGTGATTGTTGTATGACGTCAAAAGTTCAAGCGGGACAGATTCTCGGGTCAAGCGGGAATAGCGATAAGGTGTATTGGGACATGGACGGAACAGCTGTATGAATATCACCAGGATAACCTTATCAGAATTGCACATGTCAATTTTCCACAACTGATGTGATCATGTTAGTTCATAAAAGATTGATATAAGTAACTTAATTTTGGTCTGATAGATTGATAGATTCATTATTGTTTGCTCAAATCCAGTTGAAGTTATTTGATGTGTATTCAGGACAAGACGAAATTAAAAAGTTGGTATGGTCTGAAAATTAGGTCGAATGGGATTAAAAACGGGAAAATGAATTTCCACTTAAAAATGATGATATTTTGGATTCGAACATAATATTGCCTTGCAGCAATTAACCTACAGACATTCGGAAAGTTTTTGCAAGGGTTCTTAAATCTGCAGATTGATTGATTGATTGTTGGTTGCTTAATGTCCAGTGCTTAAATCTGCAGAGAGCACTAAACTAATATGATTCCGCTGCATATGAATTTGGCTGTACTAGAGCGGGAAGTGTTTTTTTTTTCTATTTTATGTGTTTTTATGTGTTTTTGTTTTGCTAGTTTTTTTGTTGTTTTTTCCCCCCCAACAAACAAAGTGTTGGGTATATACAAATCATCATGTCAGTCCTTTCTATCTGTCTATTTGTCTGTCTGTCTTGTTAGCAGAAATCCCCCTAAACATCTAAATGAATATTTGTGAAACTTTTACACAGCTGTAGAACACTAATAATATAATAGAGTATTATCATGGCCCAACATTTTATAGGGTTGATAGTTTAATTTACGTCCTGTATTATTGCAATAGGTGGTACTAGTCTCCTGTACACATACTTTCTTCTAGAGAGCTGGGATTAATTCTAGACGGAAGTGAAACAAATACTTTATTTGATTTGAAAAGGAGGCAAACAAATTGATAGGCTATATTGCATTTTCAAAAAAATATTTGATTTGTTCCTGTATATTTATAAAAAAAAATATTTTTATTAAATTAAAAGCTAATGTTTTCCTGGAAAAACAAAAGCACATGCCTCTATTAAAGATAAATGGCGCCATAATCATTTAGAATACAATTTAAAAGGTATTGTTGGGCGAGGGTTATTTCGGACTATTTTTTTTTTTATAATCTTATTAGTTATTTGGAGAATCTTGAGTTTATTGACGATCTTTGATAGTTTATGTAGATTATACTCGCAACTAACTTACTCGTGGCGATTTACAGCATGACATTTTGCAAAGACACCTGTCTAATGTAGAAGACTTTGTGTGAACTGTGGACATTTACATTGTAACGTTCTAGTTCACAGAAAGACATGTCACCCTATCCAGAAAATTAGTTTGGCTCCGAGCCAACCAGTCTTTGTTCTTTCTCCTAAATTAGCGGAGAACAGCAACCATCAATTTCCAAGTCTTTGGATTAGCCCCGCCGTAGATCGAAACTGTGACTCCGCGCATTTATTATTTCAAGACAATCTGAATACAGATATGTTTATCATATATCATAATGCGAATTCTTATTATTGCGATTTATTTCAGTCGCATTGATTGCATTATTTAAAAAAACTAGTTTCTGAATTTACAGTACCTTTTTAATATGGAATCAAGGCGTTGATGTATAATTACCTTTATTTTTTAATCAACACTGACATCACATTCAACAGGTGTCTTCAAATTACTGACCGTCTTTTCAATTTTAGAACTTTTTCCCAAAATTAAACAACACATACATGTAGGTAAGACAGCATGTATTCCTTACTATTTAAGTGGAACGGCTATGGTGTATTGTCTTTGTCCTACAAATGTATGTGTTGTTGTCCTTTGCAAAACATCTAAAATTAAAAAAAGTTCGTAATAGGAAAATGAACTATTAACACAATAATTATGTTATTGTCGTTAAGCATAAAAAATACAGCTTGTGAAAAGCAAAATACAAATAACAACATATATACAACAAATCTAATAACAATTAGTTAATCAAGAGTCCCTATTCCTCTTTTTTTAAAAAGGAACCTAGACGTTGTACCTGTTGAAAACTTGAATTCATAAATATTGTAGTTTTTTTTTGTTAGCGAAACTCATTAAGTCACTATTTTGAGAAACAATTTCAGAGAAGTAAATGTTGCTTACATTTTTATGGAAGAAGAAACAAAATTCATCATCTATATCTTTCATAGAGTAAAAAGTACATAGTCTAGGAATACGAAGTACTTTTTTCAAGTTCAAGTTCCAAATTACAAAACTAGTATGATCACATCAATCTACAGCGGAGAGATCATATCCGTTCCCTTTTATACTACGTAACACTACACTCAATATAACATCTGCAATATCTTTTTTTCGCGTACTTTTTCTTGCCACCTCTAAACCAAAAATAATTGTATATAATAATTTTTCGTATAAAATTTTGTGATTAATCATAACTTTTATAAGGATAACAACTTTTGCATGGATTTGGCTATTTTTAGGTTCTTTTGGTCATATAGCCCTTCAACTGTTTCGGTCATTATACATCCTTGGCCTTCAAATATTCGTCTTTGAGCGTTCCTGATGAAGGTAAATCCAGAAACGCGCTTCGGACGCATTAAATTTATAACGTGTTGTTTTAATCTTTTGCAGTGATATTTACTAAATCACTGTTATTTTTATTGACCCAAAACTTAGCGTCGGATTTCTGCTATAGACTTTATGTCCTGTCAAAGAATGTAAACACAGTAGATATGGTACAAATGTGCACCAGAAAAAGTTATCTTGTTTTGTAACCTCCATAGATGCAATGGTTACATTGGCTACATTGGTTACGTACATGCACCTGTATTAATTTTCCAAACTCCCTGACATTAAGATAGACTATATTGCGGATTCCTAGTTACAATGGTTACATACATGGGGAATCGGGGTTACAATGTTTACATGTATGGCAAATATAGGTTACAATGGTTACATACATGGGGAATCTGGGTTAAAATGGTTATATGCAAGGGAAATGTTGGTTACAATGGTAACATAAATCGGGAAGGATGGTTATAATGGTTACATGTATGGGGAATGATGGTTACAATGGTTACATACATTGAGAATCTGGGTTACAATGGTAACACACATGGGAAATGAGGGTTACACACAGCTGTGTGCAGAGGTTTTTTTATTTCTGTATCAGTCTATTTCATACATATTTCCTCAGTTTTGGATGGATTTCCTCTTCTATTTTCAATATTGATATGTCTTGAAATGCCTATTATACCACAAATTCGGCAGATAGAGATAACATTCTTTAAAATCTGATCTTTTTTACATTGTTTGACAAATTTACCACCAATTTCGTATCTATTTACATTCCAAAATCAAAAAAGGCAACAATTCTTGCTTTTGTTTGATAAAGAAATTCAAATAATGTAGTGAGAATATTTACAGGTAAAATGCATACATTATTTACAGTTTAACCAATTGCGTTTGGCCTTACATTTTTGTACAACTGTACAATATACTCTGTTTGTCCCAACATGGTAATCCATGTCCTAGGCAACTGATTTGTTCATGGGATTGTAAAGGCCTCCTTCTCACATGAAACAAGCGACAAGGATTTGAACCTTTACAGTAAAAAAAGGTTTATCTGATTAACCAAAAAATGTTGTTTCCATGGTAGTAATTAACTGGGACTACTAGTAATCAAAAGGCAATTCTAAGAGGGTGTGAAATTGTAGATCAATGAATGAACAGAAAACTGCCCACAAAAAAAAAACATTTTCAAGTGGTTTTGGAAGGGCAATAAAAGTGAAACAATTTCTTACAAGTCCCTTATGTATTGGTCCAAGCTAATAATTGCAATGTGTTGCCAAAACCACAGACACTAAGAAAGAAATCAGGGACTTTTTCCTTCACATAAAACAAGTTCATATGCTCAAAACCTCCATTTTTGCTTTCATCACTAGTATTTGATTGAGTCTGGGAAATATTTTAGTTATCCAATTGCCAGAGTCATATACATGATGTGAGTGGGGCCAACCTTATGGATGTTATTATAAAGCATAGTCAATTTAATGATATAGCAATGACTTACCCTGCTTATAATTTTCTAAATTCTAAATAAACAAAATTATATAAATATTAAAACATTATATATAAAATAGCTGAAGGTGTTAGATTTTATTCTTTTAATATGTTGTACTAGTATCTGATATACAAATATTTCTGTGGTATATATGTAAGACTCGGAGGTGCGATGGGGACGCTGAAATGCGATGGGGAAGCTGAAGTGCGATGGTCACGCTGAAATGATATGATCAGCACCGAAGTGCGATAGTTCTTTCGCTGATGTACCATGGCCTATTAGACACGTGATTTTTAGTTTAAAATCTACAGATGTCCAAATATTATGAGAGTTTGATTTTTTTATTAGTTCGTATAGAGATATCCAACATTCAATATTTCTCCAATTGCAGTAAAAATCATTTACCGGGTGATCTATATCATTTCTTGTTCTTATTCACAGCAGCCGTATAGATGTCTCGCTTATTTTGGTTCGTTCTGACTTATCAAGTAGTATATGCATTTCAAACAACTTTTCAGTCATTGCAAATAAAACTGGTTTTAAAGGAAATTTACTTTTGTAAGTAGCTTCTATAGTGGTCGATTGTATGAACGACTGCTTTTTTTGTTTTAGTTATTTACTTGTACACTACAACGTTACATTAAGAATGGGAAATGCAATGAATATGTACCTTGACTGTTTTACATTAAACAGGTTATATGATTTACTTAAAAAACCGAAAAACTACTTCAGACAAAAATATTTACTTCTACATTGACATATGAATATAAAAAATAAAGATTATGAAGTCCATCGCATTTCAGCGTGATCAAAAACGCACTTCAGCGTTAAACCATCGCACATCAGCGTGACCATCGCGGATAGGAGTACCGTCGCAGTTTCGAGTCCTACATATATCCAAACATTTTTCAAGAAATAAGTTGTAATTAACACATGATTAATAAATGGAACTTCATATTTTCCTGACCTAAAAGTATTGGAGTACAAGTATATTATAACGTTTAAATCCAGGTTTACCATTTATGGAATTCCAAGACGAACAGTCTGTTTTCTTTAGGAATTTGTTGTTGATTCTCTTTTCTATGAGACGATTGTGGTCACTTACTGATAACTTTAATTTTTCCTTCAAGTTATAATTGATAGATAATCAAAACTATTTAGCAGATGAATATTGATCAATTACCTTTTATTAACACTTAATACATGACTAAATACACTTTTCTTGATCTCAATATTATATTAGTTTGATTTTATTTGATGAAAGCTGTGTTCATTGATTTTACAAAATATGAGTGAAATAGTATTAGGCTTTAAATAAGAAATAACACACATAAAAATAACGAAAAATACACTTAACTATACTATACTAATGGTAGCGCTCTAGGTAACAATATACGGATTGACCACATATTGAATTGAAAATATTTGGATATTTTTGTGATTTTATCATGTTTATGTAATATTTGTTACAAAGTTCTAGTTAAAATTTTAGAATTTCACCTGATCCGCAGCCAATTAATTGTGAAAGGAATGGACATTTTGGTTTCATAGAGTAAGTAACTGACAGTCATATTGTGTGAATGATTGAACATAATGCTAATCATTCATTTTTATATGCATTACTTTTTTATTTTTTTTTTTTTCAAAATCTAGTTTCTAAATTCTAAATGGAAAAACATCATGGTACAATGAAATTGTTAAAACTTTCTAGAAAGGAATGTGCATTTTTTTGGAAGGCCTATTGAAGGCTGCATAAGGTATATTCTTTTACATATGGTTTAGGTGGCTGTACATAGTAAAGTATACTTAATCAAACATTAATACAATATGATATATATTTGAAGTCCAACACCTGGTCCATCACATACAGTTGGTCCGGCAGGGGACGCTGGTAGTCAAGAAAAACAGAGTAAATAACTATTGGTGTGAGGTTTCAAATAAGTAATGTCAATACATTTTTACATTATGTACATATATGGCCTGAAATGTGGGTTACATGTCAATGAGAAAGCTACCCAATAAGTAAAAATACACATTTAGAAGCCATGTCCAATTTCATAACAAAGGCTTTCAATCACCAATGTACAATGTATCATGTAGCAGAAAAGTCACTCTGGCCAGTGGAATAACTGCAGCAGAAAATGGAATATGGTAATTGATTGCCGACAGATGGGCATTAAAAAAAACTTCCAATAAATAGTATCACCTTTATACCATGTTTACACAATTTATGAAAATATGAATATACACATTAGTGGTTAAGTTTCACATTAACAGTTTAATTTAACTTTTATTTCAGTACTAATGACAGTTATTGCAGAGGATGTTGACAAAGTATCATCAGGAGTAAAAAGACCTACTACAGAGTATATACTATTTATGTGTTTAGGTCATATGGTCAATTTTCAAATCTATTGCTATCAGTTTAAATCCTTTATTACTGTTTACTTTTTAAATATTATTTACTCCTAAATCTACATAAACAAGCTTGACCTAAATCATTTTTGATTTTTTCTTACACAATTTCTTCTAAATGCCGCCTGTTACTATAATTAGAACAAATGCCACTTTAGGATATAATTGTCAACTTTTCTGAAATTAACCATTAATAGTACATGCTTTCATAATTCATAAGAGCATAGTATTTTGAACACTAGAAATACAAATTCAACAATATGTTTAAATGACAATGCAAATTAGACGTCAGAAGTTTCATGCTTACAACATATCTTTACAATAAAATGTTTGTTAATTTAAAAGATAAATGCATATATTTTCCTAAGTTACCAAGTTGTTTCGTGTTTTTAACAGACAATAACTCTATTAATTTGAAAGTTGACGGCCTAAAACAGTAATATTTCTTAAAATATTTTTGTTACGCAAATCAGTGTATCTGCTACATTGTAGAATGAAATTAAAAGCATTCTGTATCACTCTTTAATCACAAAACATACAGTTTGTTTTTTCATTCCTATTAGTACCAACATAGCGTCCAGCTTTAATACAAAGGTTATGTGAAGACAAACGAATCATTGTAATACATTTGCAAACAAGTACAGAAATACATTTATGTATACCAAGTATAATTACAAAACTACATGTGTTACCACATATCTATATAGTATACACTTTGAAGCAGAGTATTATAAAATGTAACTCTTGTTTAGCTTTACCAAACACAAGTTGTTTTAAGGTAAATATGAACTGTCTACATTCAATAGCCACTGATTATCCCAGAAATTATTCAAACCGAGATTACTTACATAAGCAGTCTGGACCTTGTCACTTTTAAGTTTGTGAATAGACTTTAAAATCTCATCAGCAGTAATATCTGCGTCTGACAATTAAAAACACGGTCCTTATGAAGCACTTCAGGACTGTTATTGCTAATAAGTATGGCACACTAGTGGTCTAAGTAGTCGAACTACTGTATCATTAGCATGTCAACACTGAGGATGTGAGTTCAAATTCCGCACGTGGCAGGTGCACTCAACTCCTATCTTAATTGACTAGGATTGTCAGTTTTCCAACCTAGGTTCGGTGGTTCTCTCTGGGTACTCCGGGTGCCTTCAACCAATAAATGACTTACCAACACGAAATAGCACAAAAGTGCTGAAAGTGGCGTTAAACACTAATCAATCAATCACACTTGACATCAATTCTTTAAAATATTCAAGATATATTAGTAATGTTCAAATCACATTTTCTCTAATTTTTTTCACAAAATAATAAGTACAATTTTCTCGGATTGTCCTTCTTTAGGTTTAACAACATATATCCGTCTTGTCGTTTGTTTGAGCTTATGCCAATAATTCTTATAATCTCTGTTGATACTGTTCAAATCAATATGATTATTATATGATTTACGGTTAAAAGTATGCAATCTTTTACAGTAATTGGCATATAGCTCTTTATACTTCTGGTCAAATCAATGCTTATCTGTTTTAATTCTCTATTTCTGGTATGTGTGCTTTGATTTTCGAGTTTCCTTTTTGCAGTTGTTCAAAGAAAGGAGCTGTTGAACTTATGTCATCAGAATGTACTAGTAGATCATTATGATATGAGTCCTTAAACATGTTAGACTCAATATATTTCATTTGACTGACATGTTGTTTAACTAACTTTTCTTAAATTATCCGTTCAGAAATTAAGAAATTGTCAGGAAAAGTTCCAACCCCCTCAGGCAAAGTTGACTTTAGATGTAATTGGCGAGTTTTTATGTTCATTTTTGTCACATAGCTCTTTATATGTTTAGGTTTTATACATCGTAGGCTTCTTTTGATGTTTAGGTTTGCACGTTCCTGATGAAGGTAAATCCAGAAGAGTACATCAGATGCACGAACCTAATAAGAGTTATTTTCATTTTGAAGCTTATTACATACTCGCGTGTCTATTGTTGAAGAAAATGTTTTCTAGATGTTTTTTTGTATTTCTGTTTTTTTCTTTGATGTCACATTTCCTTTTCTTCAAACATAGTATTATACCAACAGTAAACTTTGTTTTTCATGTTGAAAATTCTTTACATTTCTGCGAAGTGTTTCGTGGACTGTAGTTTTTCCTTTCGTGAATTTGATATTTTGTGTTTTTCGATTTTTGGTTTTTGTTGCTCCCCTTATATCGTTCTCTTCTTTTAACACACATCTTACATGACTTATGATAATAAAAAAAATAAACAATTATACAAGGAAACCAAAATGAAAAAAAGAAAGAAAACAAGGTAGTAGTATAATTCACATGAAGCATATCTTATGGTAAAATGTGAAGGCATTATATATAATAAGAAATACTTTTTTATTCAGTAATTATTAAAAATGTAGAAACAAAAACTGTATAAGTTATAATTACAGAATGATTATATATGGAAGTTGATAAAAAAATAAAAGTTCCCATTACTTGGACACAACGCAAGTAGTACATGAGGTAAGCTTAATTGAAAAATAAATCAACGCCACACAGACATTGGCACATATTGAAACTGACCAACAGATCAATAACAACTTATATCTATAATTCAGAAATCGGTGGTTGTCCAACGGCTTTTCGAAGATCTTCAATTACTGTGGTCCAAAATAAGTTTTCACCAATTCCTTTTTTGTACCTCAGATGCGGGGTACTGTCTAATAAAGTACGCAGAGGACTTGTCATGTTTTTCGAGGTGATATTTTCAAGCATTACTAAGAGAAGTGCATCTCTGCCTTGTCACCGTCTTCTCTCCTGAATTATATCGACTTCCCATTGACACCATTCGCTTTTAGCAAATGCATTTGATATTATAACAACAACCTTCCATGACTTTTTAAGGTATTTATCAACGTTTCCACTGACAGATTCTTCTACATCAAAGTCTCTGTGATAAATACAAAACTTAAATCCCTCCTCATTTTCAAGTTTTTTGACGAAGTCGTCATGAACCCATATTCGGTTTTCATCACAATAAACAACAAAAGCGTGATATTCATAATCATCGCTATTCACAATAGGAAGATAACCCTGTCGCCTAAACTGTTTAACTTTTAGAAGGTATAACAAATTCTTAATATTTGTATTACATTTCAGAAAAATGATTATTGTCGATATAAACAGACAAACTAATGCAGAAATTGAAATCACAATCAAAAAGATTGGATTGCACGACAAAACGGAAGGTTTGTAATCTTTCAACAAAATGCCAAAATAATTGTCTGGTGTAGTACAATAATAACTTTTTGGGTATTCTAAAAGTGTTATGTTTGTTCGCCGTAACCAACTGACAAACCATATCTGTTCACAAGTACCAGCGAATTGATTTGTTGCTAAACTTATCTTTTTTAAATTTGCAAGTAACTCAGTTGGAAAAGATGATTCGTTTACTATCTTTATCAAATTATGGCGTGGATCTAATTATTGTAAAGACGTCACATGAGCAAACGCATCTCTGTCCCATCCATATATTCGATTCATTTTCAAGATAAGCAGGTAGTTCTGGAAATACGTTGTCAGGCAAATAGACAAGCCTAGTATTTTCCAAATTAAGATATCTTAACTGATTTAATGATGATATTATCCTAGGCAACATTGTTGAATTCAAGATATTCCCGCCAAGATCAAGGTATTCTAAATTATTGCAGCTTGATAGCATATTAATTTGCTCCGACGCTGATAGACTTTTAAAATGGAAATGACAATCTCGGAGTGATAACATTTGTAAAGATGGTATATTGAAAGCTCCATCTTCAACTTTTTTTAACTGTTTTCCTACAGATTGAAGACTTAGATTAGTCAATTCTTTTAAATCAGTAAAAGTATTATTATGAATACGACCGATCAAATTGTGTCTTATTTTCAATATTTTTAGCCTCGGGAAACATCGAAATTGTCCAACATTTCCAAGTTTATTATTGCTTAGGGATAAATATCGTAAATTTGGAAATGCACTGTTACCATGATTTATACAAAACTTTTGAAATTTTGTTATTTCATTGCCGTTCAGAGAAAGTTTTCTCAGGCTAGAAATACTTTCTGGCATAATTGTTGAAATTTTATTAAAACTTACCCTCAGATTTTGCAGGTGAGACATATTTGAAAACCACGAGAAATTTAACAGTTGAAGATTATTACTGTTGAGGTTAATCTTTCGAATATAATTGGCTTTGAATGCCGTAAACATGTTGTTTGGAAGAAATGACCATTCGTTGCGTGTTAGAGTGAGTGACTTCAAATGTGCTGTTTTCATGTGGTTCAATGCATTCATTACATCTGTTGCTAGTAATGATGGTTCCGATGAGATAGTCAATGACATTATTGTTGTGAAATTAGAAAATGTATCAGGTGCTAGACGAACTATGGTGTTGTTCGTAAAATTAAGCTTGAGGATAAAATTGAAAGTCAGGTTTTTAGTCCTTTCCTTGGATAGTGTTCCAATATTTCCGTTAAGAAAAGTAATCTTTTTAACGTTTCTCGGAAAACGTGGAATGTAAGTTAAATTTTTACCAGAGCAGACGGCGTAAAGATTCGTACATTTGCAACGCTCAACCGGACAATGTATTTCATATTGTCTTGCGACATGTATGATAACACTGAGCAATAAACAAATATTGATAATTGCCATTACAATTCTGTGAAAACAGTTACCTGAAGTAGAAAAAAAAGAACATCACATTAACTTGTCTCAAATCTGGCCTGCATTGGAGCTACTGTTCTTTTGAATTTTAGTTAAAATGTAAAATGGCATTCTTTACACTTCATGTCAGATTATGTTATGTCTATTTATTATTGAGGACCATTTTTCTTGTGATGTTATATTTGGTTTTCTTTAGAACGTTGACGTGTCTTTGATACTTTTGCATATATAAGAATACTTTAATAGTAACTGGTATAATTGGCACATAAAGCTTAAAAATCTGATAACATTTGATTTAACTGTTACAAAAACACTCTGGTAGATTAAAATTGTGTACTAGTATCAATATTATAAATATTTTGAAATTCTACCTAGTCCATTAAATGTCCATCATTATTAATTAATAACATTAACGGTACCAATTTTACTGCACCAGAAAGGCATTCTTCAGTGATGCTCGAAACCAGAATATTTGAAAATCCAAAACTTATTAAAAAAAAAATGAAGCGCTGATAAAACCAAAGAGGCCAAAAAGTATACACAAAGCCGGACAATAGAGGTCTCCAAAAGTGATGGTCTGAAGGTTTTGACCACTAAAATTTTACAAAGACCGACACATGTTTTGTAGCCTGCAGTATAAGTGATAGTGAGGACCAGCAGATATTCTTCAAGGACCACCAGGGCAAAAAGATTTTGAGAACTCTGGGACAAGGAATCAGAGCTCCGCACGAGGGAGATATACTCTTAATTTAAAATAATTTCTCAAATTTTGTAATAAATCATTTATTAACCAGACTTTTTTATAGTCCTTTTTCGTAAAAGGGTTTTGATTGCCAATCTTTATTTTTTTACTATTCTAAATATAAAATAAATTATATTCGTTCTCAACAGTAACTTCATTTCATGTATTAAAACTTCTTGACAAAAGGAATTTTTAACATGTATACTTGAACAAACATACAGCAGTTAAATATGTCATTGATTATTGGATTGATTTTGTTAACAGGGTTTTGCTTTTTACAAAAGTATCACAGAGGAACAATATTATGCTATGATGAACATTTCCTCATGTATAAAAATAATGAGATGTGGTATGATGCCAATGAGACAAACTGTCCACCAAAGTTCAAATAAAGTAGTCAGTAATTGCATATTTATGTACGAAATTTATTTCGGCACAGGAGAGTACATAATAATGTCACGATGAATATTTCCTTATTCGCATCTTTATATGCGAAATTTAGTTCTGCAGAGGAGCTTACAAAGCTAGTCAACAAATGGAAGCTTTGCATTCCTGGTTATACTTCCTTTGTTTATTAGAAGTTCTTTGAAAAATCAGTTTAAGCATAATTTTGATTTATTGAATCTACTTTAAGTTACACTGTGTACTCATCTTTGGTTAATCATTACAATATATGTTAACTCAAATTTGTTCTTGCCTTTGGTAAAACTGTCAATCAAAATTGATTTTATTATTATTATGATTATTGCTATTATGAAATAAATCTGAATCAAGTTCAAGCTAGATATATTTTATCACAAGATTTCCTATATAAAGATGTTAATGATGGTAAAATTCATTTTTGGGTTAAGCCTTGATTCATATATAATTTTGCATAACACTTGATGTAATATCGCATTTTAAAAAGCCAACATTTGTTAGCCAAGGATATATTACCTTTACTTATTTTCCAATTCATTTGTTATTTATAAAACTTGCACAGTTTTGAACGAATTTAGAATTCCGCTTTTTTTTTTAATTTCAGGAATTCAAAAAAAAATTGCTCTTATGACATTTCCTCCTTAAATATTATAATTTTTATACTTTGACCTTTACAATTTGCTATTTGGTAGAAATTGTATCACTTTTTGAGATTTTTAGTATTAGAAGTATCAAGTAGGATAAAATCTTGTTATGTTGTCGCAATTTAAAGCTCTGAATTTTGCATCTTACATATGTTGATTAAAAATAATTTCATTCTGAATATTCTAATTGTCCTTTCCCATTATTTTACCATTACAAATCGAAATCAGATTAATGTTAATCAAATAGAGTTTCAACACTGAGTTAAAATCTAACAGTTTATAGGAACCTGAAAGAGGATGCTTGAAATTCCAAATGTTCATTTTATAAAGCTTGTTCTCTATTCATATAAGTGTAGGATATATTAATATTTATTCACCCAAGGCTTTCGAATTTTTTTTATTACAGATGTAATTGGTTAATTAAACTGTTTATTGTTAGGTAAAATATTTTTATTTTCTGTAAATATTTTTTCTGATAAATGAGTATTTGAATTTATAATTTGTATTAAACATGTATAGATTCATTTTATTGATTAAATTATCAACATCCTATTGAGAAAATCATCATCCATTTAAAGTTCTTTTGTCAGGTTTATATGAATATAAAAAGTTTTATTAGACGTTGTTTTTTAAGGAAAATCTGACCTCTGTAAATAGGTATTTTTAGTTTTTATATACCTTTTAATGTGTTTGAAATTGCACTTTTTACAGAATCAATAGCAGTTTGAATTACTTCTGGTGAGTTTGAATGTAATGAATGGACGTTAAGTTAGGTCATTGATAATATTCAAATCGTTTAAGTTGTATCTAAACGACTTGTAAATAAATGAATACATCTGATTTAAGAAAACAATAAACTAAAGTATTGCTAGCAAAGACAAGTGTCATAATATGATACATATTCCCACGGCAGAATCTATTATTTGTTAATGGAAACTCTGAAAAAAATCATGAATTGTAAACATTATACATCATGCTTTATAATATGAATAATTGGAATTTCAGAAATATCGATATGCAGATTGTTTTAATACATATAAAAAATCAAACGCATTGTTGATTCTCATTTTGATTTACATCAATTGAAATTGATGAAACAAGCTTCTCAAAATTGTTCAAGCATCCTCGGAACTGGAGAAAGCTAACAAAAATAATTATATGCCCCCTTATATGACAACCATTAAAATACATGTAGGTTTATTGAGTACCCTTATTTTTCCATTTAAGAAGTAAACGTCTGTTTAAAACTTTACTGACTGCTAAATATGTCCAACGAAAAACAGTTGTCACTATTAAATGTTTTGTTAATTAAAGCTTTTTATATCAAAAAATAATATTAGTACTTACTGTAATTAAATCGTTGAAGCCGACAACTATATATTTTATTTCCCGTCACTATTTTATGACATTAGTGTTTATATTAAATTCCTCATTTACACAAATTGATTTATAAATACTTTGATTTATCACATTTTTATCATGCATGCAATGAATTGAATATTTCCTTATACGCTACAATACGGAGATTAACATGCATGTGGATATTTTTGTAAAAAAAAAAAGAAAAAAAAAACATGTCTTGCATTTTAAAAACGAAACCATAAAATATTTATCAATAATTCATTTCCATATTAAATTACCAGTTTTTCAGCCTTTTGAACTATCTTAGATAATCACAAATAAGAAAACGCATACTTAATTTAATACATTTAAGAGTAACTAAACCTACCATTTATTCAATGGATAAGATTTCTTTGTGCAAAGAGCTCAGAATAATGAAAAAAATCAAACATTTTCTTCCTTTTAAATGGATATTTTTCGCATTGCACATCTTTGAATCGTGCATTTATATAGCAGACTCTTACGGCCAGTTTGCTTTGGATGTTCAAGTATGTTAGACTACTCAATTGTCTTTATTTATGTATATTTCTAAAGATAACTATGAATAACTTAAACACTTTCTTTTTGTATAATGCTTTTTGGATGGGAAACCGGTACGGTTTGGCAGTTGTTAGGATGTTGTGAATCAATTAGTAGTAAAAACATAAAATGACAATGAATGAATAACTTGTAAATCAAAATAAGAAACAAAACAACAACAAAAAAAACATTATTTTTTACAAGGTCATATTTTGATTTCAACTAATTGACATTCATAATTACATATCACAACATCCATAGATGTTGTATGCCAAAAAAGTCAATTTTTAGTCCGCTTTTTTTGCAATTTAACAGTTATTTTCCCAATTTTACTAGATGACTGAAAAGTTCATGCGACTCTTTTTTTCGGAACCTGGATGCATTACTTATATGTCTTTTTAGGTTTGTATGTCGTTTGTCAAATGGCTGATTCATAAACAAATACATTGAATACATTTAGTCTGTTTATTCATCACTGTGGTTGTAGTTTAGGTTTTTTTTCATTTTTGTTTCATGAACGAACGTCTCTATTTTCCTTTTTTTATTTAATCAGAATATTGGAGGTATTGGTTCGAGTATTGAAAGCATATATATAGCAACGAAGTAATTATTCGTTACATTGAGAATAGAACTAAATATCTTATATCGTAAATGTAAATACAAATTTCCTCAATTGAATTGTTACGTATTTTTCATGTCTGGGCCTTTTATAGCCGACTATACGGTATGGCATTTCTAATTGTTGAAGGCCGTATGGTTGCCTATAATAACTAACATCCACTTCATTTTAAACCTTGATGGATAGTTTTCTCATTGGCAATTATACCACATCTCCTTATTTTTATAAAAAGTAAGATAAATACTTTTTCAGGCAATGTGTGAAAAATTGTGTTGAATGTCATGCAGTTATAAACAAATGTAATCACATAGTAGTCCATCAAGCATTGCAACTCATTTAATGAATTGGCCGGTCAATTGCCAAGTTTGGAAAAAATGTCTTATGTGTAAACAAACACTGATACATGTATTAATGGGATTATGAGTAGGCTATACATTCCGTATAAGTAAATGTACCCGACCTGTTGAATGCAGCTGTTGGATCACAGCAATCTAATTTAGAATTGTACGTACATTATTTTTTTTTTGGAATATGTGTTTCCATGTCTATCTAAGAATTAATTAATTAATGTGCTCACAAAATCTTTGTATCAAAATAATTGAACGAATCCTCATACTTGACATAATAACCTACACATTATCAGGTGTTGCAGTTGATCAGCTCTCGATTTATTATTTTAATCTGAACATAAAACTTATGTTTTATATATAGACACAAAAGAAAAAAAGTCAGAAGAACTCTCTTTCCGGTAATCTGTGAAAACTCGAGTTGTTGGTCACCGAAAAATCAAGTGTCTTAGTAGTCAATCATGCATTGCAACTCGTTCGATGGATCGGTCAATTTTCTAAGGCTAACATATTCTTTATTATTCAAAGAAACAATTAATAAATATATAAAATGTGTGTCCATAAATAGTAGTGTACCCGATTTGATTAAATGTATTTGTGTTTCGGGGCGATATATATTTTTTTTATCAGTCCTCAATTATTCAGAAAAAAAGTGATAACACTTATTGGTTTCAATCTAATATTAGGGAGAAAAAGAAAAACGACTCTTGAGATTAAAAAAATATTGTTCCTGTATGTTCATGGGGAAAAAAACAATGCCCCCACCCCCACCCCCACAGATAAAAAAAAAAAACAACACACTCGCAGAACACATGAGTGGTCGGTGCAATACTTAGTAGTGCATTTAGTGATTCCTATTTCATAAAGTAAATGCAAATTGTATTGAGCTAAGCTTTAATACATGTAGCTTTTAACTGTCCAATATATTGAAAGTTCGAAAAGGACTGTACAAAAGAATTTATTTTCTTCAAATTTTTAATCGCGGTTTATAATGTATCATGCATTTGTTATTAAAATAAAATTTTAGACTAGATATAATTTGAAGGATACGAAGAACCCGTACAAATTTTAGAAAAATACAATTATAGTAAAATCGCTTTGAGTCCGAAAAAGGTAATTGCTAAAACATTCACTACTACTTTCAAAGCTAGTTGAATTTATTGTTAATATTTAAAGAATGTGCGATATCATAAATAATTTGATTATCGATTATCAGTGAAGAATATCAAAATATTCAATGTTTATCAATGTTATTTAAACCACAAGGTTTACTCCAGTAGTATTTCTTCCAGTTAGTTGTTATAAAGCGTTGAGAAACCTTAGGCGACCCCGTACGTTTAAATGTATAGTGTAAAATCTACGTATTAAGTGGGCGTAACAGACGAACGATTACCTGATTTGACTCAGCAAATTGATGAACTCAACGTGCCAATTAATAGACCTTAATATACAACATTTGTACAACTATCACTAACTAACATTTTCAACCAACATTTAAGTATTCTAAAATTATGCTTATACTGGAAGGGAAATCTACCTAGTTCGAAATAGACCATCACTTTTGAGGTCTTTTGAGAATTATTTATGCCTATTGCATGTATTGTATACTCGCTTGTCTATTGTTGAAGATATTGTTTTCTACATGTTTTTTGTTTTGTTACTTCTGTTGTTTCGTTAATGTCATAATGACGTATGACAAACATTTCCTTTTCTTCAAACACAATATCGCACCAACAGTTAACCCCTGTTTTTTTTTATGTTGAAAAATCTTTAAAATTCTGCGAAGTGTTTCGTGGATCTTTTCGTCGATTTTATATTTTGCGTGATTCGACTTATGGTTTTTATTGTTCCATTGATATCGTTGCCTTCTTTTTACACACATCACATGATAGTAAAAAAAAAACAATTATACAAGGAAACCAAACGTAAAACAGAAGAAAACAAGGTAGCAATATATTCACATGCAGCATACATTATGTATGGTTAAAATGTAAAGGCATTATATCTAATAAAAATCCTTTTTTATTCTGTAATCAATTACAAACGTAGAAACAAAAAAATGTATAAGTAATAATCAAAGAATGATTATACATGTTATATATAAAGGTTGATAAAAATTACAAGTTTCCATTAATTGGACACAGCGCAAGTAGTAAGCTTAATTGAAAACAAATCAACGCTACACAGACATTGGTACATATTGAAACTGACCCTAGTTCAATAACAACGCATAACTATAATTTTGAAATCAGAGGTAGTCCGACGGCTTTTCGAAGATCTTCAATTACTGCAGTCCAACATTTTTTTTCACCAATTCCTTTTTTGTACCTCAGATGCGGGGTACTGTCTAGTAAAGTACGCAGAGGACTTGTCATGTTTTTCTAGGTGAGGTTTTCACGCATAACTAACAGAAGTGCATTCCTGCCTTGTCGACGCCTTCTCTCCTGAATTATGTCGACTTCCCACTGACACCATGCACTTTTAGCAAATGCAGTTGTTATTATAACAACACCTTTTGAACGTATTGACCAATGTGTACACTTACAGATTCTCCTACATCAAAGTCTCTGTGATAAATCCCTCCTCATTTTCAAGTTTTTTGACGAAGTCGTCATGAACCCACATTCGGTTTTCATCACAATAAACAACAAAAGCGTGATATGCATAATCATCGCTATTCACAATAGGAAGATAATCCTGTCGTCTAAAATGTTCAATTTTGAAAAGGTATAAAAGTTCTTAATATTTGTATGACATTTCATAAAAAATTAACATTGTCGATATTAAAAGGCAAACAAATGCAGACATTGAAATCACATTCGAAATGCATGTAAATGCTTTGAGCGCTGTTTTGTTTTACCCAGTTTGCGGTATTACTTTTACAAGTCTATTTTCACTATGTAGTTTTTGTGAACTTGTTTGTCTATAAGTCTTATTTTTGTCATGACTTTGTGAGATTATTTTTGACATTTGAATGTCCCAAATGATATCTCTCTTGTTAGTTGGTACTGTAACATTACACAATATAGCAAATGCCGTGCGCACATCACGTGTTTCAGGACTAACATTCATGAAATACTTTCATTCAAAGAGCATATTCCATGAAGTATATATAGTATCATCATCACGGAAATAAATGGATTTTTGTGAAAAAATTGTATATTTATATTTCAAAGTTTGGAAATTAGTTAAGGGTGAATGATAGTACAATGTATATACATTTTCCCGTTGGTTTTTCCTGGGTGCCTGTTATTTACTCTATTATATGTATCTAATTTTTAATCTGCTAAAAATGATAGAAAAATTACTGTTTGAAAGTGCGTAGGAAGACACAAGGTCACTTCGTCATGATTATTTTTGTATAAATTGAGGTCGTAGACTTTGTAACTTGTCTCAGGAAGTAACTTGTAACACTATGGAAGAAACATAATTTCGACAATAAATGAAGGATATTACTTGATTGTTTAAACACAAGTAGGTACAAGGTATGTATCGTGTTTGGAATGACCTTTATTTAAACTAATTCTATTCTTTCTGCATATCAGTATGATATTGTCAATTAATGTTACAATAAAACACTTGTTATTCAAATGATACATTTCAACTTCATATTTCCGGTATATCAATAAGTATGCTTTGAGTGTATTTTCAAATACTGCACATCTCTCTGACAAAGATAACATAAGACAGTTCGAATTGTTCTTGTGATCCCCTTTCGAATTCATTCTCTAAAACCGTTTGTATTTTGCCTCCATAGTACATTTGGGACAACAATCCTGAAACTCGTGGTGTGAACTCAGAAATCGGTAGTTTACATGTTTACTAAATCATGTAAGCTGCTGATTGGCTTTTAGTTTGAGACGGTATAATCTGTCTAATATCCACTGCTTTGATACTGGTCTGATTTAAATTATGCATTTAACGTTTGAATTACAGGGCATGTGTTAATTGAACAAGAGCCAGAGTAACAACAACCTAGGCATTTTAGACGGTTTTTAATACTCTCTTACGATCCTTTATGTGTGATCAAAAATATCAAAACTGCCTAAAGAAAACTGTATTATACAACAGTGAGAACTTTAGGCATAATTCTACAAAATTCGTTTCAAGTAACAAGTAAAGTAAGAAAAGTCTTAAACTATTCGTTTGATTTTTCCATTTGTTTGCAGATAAAAAAATTTGATATTTTAATAAGAGTGCAACATACAATCATATATTTTATATATTATGTCTTTTTTTTCACCGAAAATCAATGCTTAACCTAATCTTTGTGTTAGACACATTGAACAATCGTCTAGGGTGTTTTGATTCTTGTATAAAAATTGCATATTCATATCAAACGAAGAAATATAGTTAATGAAGGTACTGATACAGTAGTTGTTTTTTTATCTGATTAACAACCATAATATATTTGCATGATATAGTTTACATCAAACAATACTCAAAAAAAGAGAAGCAGTTATCTAGGAGTCAATTTAAAAGCAACTGACATCGTAGAATCAAATCATATCAAAACTTAGTTTGCCATCGGTAAATTTCAATACGAAAAGATTCCTATAGAATTTATCACGTCACATCGCAAATTTCGGCATCCACAATCTTTTCCTATGCACGGGATAATTTTTAATGCTTAAATTAATATTATTAACTTTTACCGTTTGGCTGTTCGAATAACTATTGAAATATACATAATTCATTCTTATTTGTAACGACAGGAGATTTTCCAAATTGAGGATTTTTTTACAAGTACAATAGGTGTGCCGTTTATGTACGTCTTGTCAAACATAATATGCTATACAGTCCAACGGACGTTGATGCATTCACTGAATTTTGTATTGAAATGCAAACTATCTCATATAATTTCATAAAGTGATACATTGTAACGATCTACCATTCGTGAGACATACTTCAAAAAAGATTGTAAACACAGTCCGTGTGTATTGTGTTCGTATAGAGAATATAATGGTTTTCCTAAAAAAAAGATGCGATTAAGGTCATCACGGTAATGTTTTGGATACAAACACATAATTTGTCAACACAACAAGTTAAAAGTGAATAGTCAAAGTCCACAAAAAAGCAATTAATTTGACAGATGATTGATTATATATGTCCTTCTCCCCAAGCGTTTACCTTGGTAAAGCAATATGGTCACGCCTTACCCGTCACACCTATACTGGTAGTTAAACTCTTGCTATAGAGGGGCGTACGTTTGGCTGAGTGGGATGTATAAATACACATTCGTCTCCTGTCTAAAATGAGATATTTTTATCCGATACATCGTGAAGAGAAAGTGTGTTTTTGCCATCTATTATACCGTATTCTTAAGAAAATATATGTTCAAAAATATTGAGAACTGTTTAAAACTTTGTGTATTGCAAAGTTGCTTGTCTTATGAACGTATAACCAATAACCCCATTTTTTCCTTCAAACACAATAATATACCCCACCACCACCCCTCCTCCACACACACACAAGTTTTGTTTTATTTTGATCAATTCTTAGATTTCTGTGGCGTGTTTCGTGTACTGCAGTTTGCCTCTTCGGAATTATTTTTTTGATGTTGTCTGTTCACTACTGGACGAAAAAACAACTGTCCATACCAGTAACAGTCGTTGTACGACTGTCTTAGTCTGTGGAAGACTGAAGATGACTGTCAAAGAAACTGATACAGTTGATTAATGTCTGTCCCAACACTTTTATGGGTTGTGAAAATCAAAAAATGTTATCAACAGTCATTTAAGGACTGTTGCAGTGGTTTACGGGGTTGTCACAGTCAAATACTATTTATTACAGTCTTTCCAAAAGTTGTGGCAGTTGTATAATGTTTGTCCCAACCTTTTAATAGTTGGGACAGTTGAAATTTGTTTGTGTCAACTTTTCAGACGTTGATGCAGTCAAAAAATGTTTGTTACAACGTTTCTAGAGTTTGGACAGTTGTAAAATGTTTGTTACAACTTTTTAAAGGCTGTTACAGTCATTAAATGTTTATTACAAATTTTAAAAGGTTGCTACAGTCGTTAAATGTTTAAAACAAACATTTCATAGGTTGTTGCAGTCGACAAATATTTTAGCGTCACGGTAGCAACTCAGTGTAAAAAAAAATTTACGTTTCAACCGGCTCTCAAGATTTGATATAGTTGTGAAATAGCCCATAATTTATACTATTATCATCTATTGTGCGGTTGTTGACTTGTTTTGTTTTTTATTTATTTATTTTGCGATTGTTGTTTGTCTTTTGTCGTTTTCCGTTTATTGCAATAGCATTGTCCGTTTATTTTTGACATGTGCGTTTGATTTCCCTTTAGGTATCTTTACTTTTTATTTTATCTATTCAGATTCGTTCATAACTGGTTTTACATACCAGAAGCCTTCGTTTAAAAATAGAGTTTTAATATTATTGCAGAAGATGCTAATGAATTCATTCAAATTTATATTTGAAAATTTTTTGATAACTTCTGATCGAGGAATAGAAAATGTACCGTCGGTGTACCTGAAGTAAATTTAAAGAATATGACTCAGTTACCAATATTGTACAGCATAATAAAACAGTTTTAATTTGAATTACTCTCCATGAGGGATATTTCCGATGATAAAAAAAAAAATAATTAAAACTGTCAAGTTTCATTAAAAACGGAAAACAATTCTTCACCGTGAACGATTTACCCTCTTTATTTTCTTGTCGGCAAACTGGACCTGCAGGTCGGCAAACTATATTTTACACAGGAAACTACAGATGTTAGACCACATGTACAATATAAGCCGAGCTGGAAATTATAATCGGTGAGTAGAAATGATCAATATTTTAAAGCATGTTTATCGAATAATCATGGATCCAAGATCTTCCTACAGACAGGCTATGAATCGACGATCTATATCACCACACTCGTGCATAGTTGCATGTTCCAAGGCAAAGTTAAGATTTGGGCTTGGAAAAGTTGTGCATCATTGAAATTCATGTATGACACCATTCCCCCTCCCCCTTTTATCATGTGTATGTCATTTAATCCCTTATTTACTTTGCATACATCACCCCATGGGTGACAAGGTCAAGGGAATAAAAAAAGGTTACTCTTGATCTTCATCGTCTTACTGTTAAACTCTAACATGTGGGGCATTGGTTAACTTTTGTTGTGCGGGATGGCCTTTAACAGGACCTATACATCATGTACATATTGTATGTTAATGTATTGTTAACTCTCTGGTCTTAAATTTGCATGAAATACTTGTCACTGGACTTTTTATAACCAAAAACCAACCAATCTTTACATGTACATATCCATTTAATTGTGTTACTAATGCTGGATTACAAGTATTTCCCTGGTTTTGCTTTATCAGCTGATAGTTTTGGTTCTATTATTTAAGAATGCATTGTGACGTCACAATTTCCATTGAAAAACATGCATAGTACAAATTAATATGACGGTGTACGAAAACATATGATATGACCATAAAGTTTTATGAAAATTATTAATTTTAGTGACTTATTTAGCAAGTATGCATTTTCATTCAATTTTTAAATAATTCCCAAATATGGACAACAAAACACGAATATATTTGATAATATATTAGGCATTGAAAGTGAATATGTATTAGATGGTTAAAAATAACATTAATCATCAAAATAAAACAATATTATTAACTTAATGTTCCTGAAACCATGCACAGAGTCATAACCATGATAACAGTTGCCATTTAAACACAGTTGATTAAACAAAATGTGCTAATTCAATTAGTAATTGTTTCATCATGTACTTAAGGATTCATATTGAACAAGGGTTGTGGAGGTTGTTGCATCTTTTCTCAAATGAATAATTACAATGAATAAAATATCTATAAATATTTCATCATGTTAATTGCTACATGCACATGGTTTTAAGTTAAAAAGAAATAAAAACATATTAAAAGAGCAAAGTTAGCATCATAATTATATTCTTTTTAGATTTAACATAGAATATTAAATCACTATACATTTGTAAATACTTTGAACCTAAACTATATATTTTCATGTGAAATTTTTATATAAATTGTGCCCTGTAGCATGGTTAGTCAAAATTCATTTATTCCATAAACATGATAAATGTTATCTAGTAGTAACATTCAAGGGTCTTTTTATTTATTCCACCATTAAAATGATTAAAGGACTTTCTATTCATGAGTCAAATTTGTGTGTTAAATTGTGTTTTGGTTACTTTATTGTTGCCTTACTGAATGAATGAATGAATCTTTATTGCAAAAGCATAAACATGCTATGGCAAAATTAACAACATATATTACATAATATAAAACATGAATAGACAGCAGAGAACAATAGTATAATACAATGACATATAAAGTTATGAGACTATATTAGATCGAATATTCCATGCAGCTTGTACATAATTACATAATTTGATCGTAAGAGACTTACTAGAAGCTTGTAGTATATTTAATAGTTTGAGATTATTAGGCCAAGAACAATAATACTTTGGTAAAAATTGTGTTCGTACAGATCTATAAGCTGGACAAACAAGAACAAAATGGTATTCATCTTCAATAACACACATTTTACAACATTCACATAAACGATTTTCTCTAGAAATATTATTATAACGACCAACTTCAATATTTAACTTTAATGTTCCACTACGTAACTTTGTTAGCAAACTAACATTATTGCTATAAGAAAGATATTTTTCAATATAAAAAGTTAATTTAAATCTACAATAAAAAGACAGTTTACTACATTCCTGAATAGTTTTTGACCAATTCTGCAAGTATTGATCCTTAATACGAGTTTTAATATTATTTATACATATTGTGCTAGCATCTTGATTTAGCCATACATAATTTAATCCAAGATCATATAATATATCCCGTATATTTGAGGCCCAGTTTACATAACCATTGACAGCATCGTCATACAAGAGTTTATACACATCGTATACAACTTTTGGTTTATTTGTAATAATATGTAACCAATATTTCAATATTTTTTGTTTTCTAACAATAAAAAGAGGTAAATGGCCAAGTTCGCCATATAAAAAACATGTTGGTACATTTCGACCCAATTGTAACACAAATCTACAAAAACGGTTATGGATAAGTTCGATATCTTTAGCACGATGGAAACCCCATATTTCTGATGCATAGCCTAAGACGGATCCGACCATACTGTCGAAAAGAAACATCTGTTCTTCTGGAGTGATAAAGAATTGTTTGAGAGAGTTCATTAGAGATGACATGGCTCTAGATCCTTGTTGTGCTAAACGTTTTTGAGTATGTAAAAACTTTCCGTTGTAATGTAATAATATACCAAGGTACACATATGAATTAACAACTTGCAGTTCCTTGTTATCATAGAAAAAATGAGTGTCTACTGGTCTAAATCCATTTCTAAATACCACTACTTTGGTTTTATCAGCGTTTACTTCGATATTCCATTTATTGCAGTAAAGTAAAAGTTTATCAAATAAGTGTTGCAGAACAGTCGGTGTTTTTCCAAATAAAACGGTGTCGTCAGCAAAAAGTATTAGATATATAAGAATTCCATTCAAAGATATGACATCTTCGTTTACATCAGTGGAGATATCTTGAATAATGTCATTTATAAAAAATAAGAAAAGTAAGGGAGATAAGGGCTCGCCTTGTTTTACACCAAGATGGTTATCAAAAGCCTCTGATAGAACTCCACCAGACCGCACACGTAAACGCACAGATGAATAAATAGAATTTACCATTGATACGAATTTACTGCTAACTCCAGATTTGAGAAGTTTGTATATCAAAATTCTTCTGTCCACCTTATCAAACGCCCTTCGGAAGTCTACGAAACCACAGTATAACTTTGATTTATGCTGAAGAGTATGTGAAATAATTCCATGCAGAGTAAATATAGCGTCAACAGTCGAACGTCCTGGCTGGAATCCAAATTGGTTGTCTATTATATGATTTTCGTCCTGAGACCACGATAACAAACGGTCAGTTAGAATACTAGTGAACAACTTCGAAAGGATGCTTACTAATATTATAGGTCTATAATTAATCGGATTCGTAAGATCACCACTTTTAGGAACAGGAATAACTAAGCATTCAGTCCAATTTTCTGGATATATTCCGATAGCAAAGATCGAGTTGAACAAAGTTTTTAAAATAGGTGCGAAAAATAAAGGACATGACGAAAACATCTCACCTACAATTTCATCGTTACCTGCACTTTTTCTGGATTTAAGTCTCTTTAGTGCTTTAATAACTTCGTCTTCGGAAATGTCTGTATCTAGTAAGTCTATATTAACACCATCAAAATAAGTGTTATTTAAAAGATCTAATACTGTATCAGATAGCTCGGGTGGGTTCATACCAAGAACATTTTCAAAATAATTAAACATTTCTTCGTTGTCCACTACACACTTTGATTTGTTTTTTGGCTTTAAGGTTGACCAAAATTTTTTTGGATTGGTTTTTGCAATACTACAAAGTTCCAGACTTTTTTTCCTCTTATAATTGTACTGGGCTTTTCGCTTCACTTTATTGTAAGAATTTCTAGCAATCACGTATTCACTCCTGTTTGCAGCCGTCTGGTGACGTATAAAAAAGTTTCTCGTGACATGAAATCTTTTTCGGGCGTTTTTGCAATTTTCATCAAACCATTCATTATTTGGACGATTTTGGCGATCTATGTTTTTATGAATAGAAACTGATTGTCCAAACACTTTGAAAGCGCTATCGTAAATAATACGAGTTATCTCCCTTACAGCGTTATGCATGTCGACATCTGATGTAATATTAGTCACAACTGACAGTAGTTTTTCTCTATGAGGTTGTAACATTTGTGCATATTCATCATTTTTATTTGTTTCCCATTTAATGTAATTGCGTGTTGTAGTATTTGTTCTCTTTTGACATATAGTGGAAAAGTTAAGTTCAAAAAATAAAGGCATATGATCTGAGAACTCATTCATTTCTAGAACTTCAAAGTCACTAATGATACCATAATTGTTCGGAGACACAAGAAGATAATCGTTGACACTCGTCCCTTTACTATTACAAAACGTGAATTTACCATTCGTATCGCCACCGAGTCTACCGTTAGCTATAGTTAATCCCGTGTTGTAGCACACCTGTAATAATTTACGTCCAAAGGTGTTTACAACTTTATCCATTGAGCATCGATCAGAAATAATGGGGTTTTCAAAATGATTTACACTCGTTAAAAATTTATCTAATTGATCATTATATAAAACGTCACTCACTTCACCAATGCGACTGTTAAAATCTCCGCATATCAAAACGATGCCCTTTTCACTATAATCTAAAACAATACTTTCAATAATCTCATGAAAATCAATATCACAAATATTATAATATTTCGATTTCTCGTGTGGAATGTAAGAAAAACAAACAAAGACATCTTTAGTTGTATTGAAAAATGTGTGCTCAAATTTTAAAAGTAAAATACCATGGTTGACTTCTTTTTCAACAAAAATACCTTTACATAAGTGTTGTTTACAATATACAGCTAAACCACCTTCATTTCTGGTACCAATATTTTTATTTCTACAAAGACAAGTTATTTTTTCAAACCCTTCAATGTTTATAAAGTTATTTTCTTGTAACCATGTTTCACTAAAAAATAAAATGTTATACTTGTTTATTAGATTCAGAAAGTTATTATCATTATAAACTGATGTAAGGCCATTGATATTCCAACATAAACATTTTAATGTCTCAGAAAGTTCCCTGGAAATGTCCTATGGTTTATATTCTTTACCACCAACAAATATGCGGTCTTTAACGAAATACGCCTTTATCTCTTGTTCGCGCAACTCCTTAAGTATGGGTAATTTTTCCTTCCTCCGTATCTGGATTTCTTTAGGCAATTGTTCCGAGACGCCAAATTTCGAACCTTTCAAATTTTTTGCGTTTTTCTTTACCAAATCCCTACTTTCAAATGTTGAGAATTTTACTAAAATTGGACGTGTCTTTTCACCCTTTTTGCCTAATCGATGAGCATCTGAAATAACCACTTTCGTAGCAGCACCGTCTATTTTCATGTTATTTTCACAAAACCTGCCAATAATTTCAGAACAAATTTCCTCATCAGTTTCTTTAATATTATAGAAGATTAAGTTATTTTGCATATCAATCAATTCGTCTTTAAGTTTATTGTTTTCTTTCTTCATGTTGTCGACGGACGCATTTATTTCGTCTACAGAAATTTTTTTCCCGCTTACAGATTTCATTTGTTTCGATACTTTATCAAGTTCGGACTTAAAAGATTCAACTTTATCGAAATTGTTACTGATAAGCTGCGTCGATTTTTCAACTTGTTCCAAACGGTCGTCCATGACTTTGGCATTTACTTCTAGTTTTACAACTTTAGCATTCAAAGAAGTAACTAAGGAGTCTATTTTGTCAAGTTTATTAAGTTTATTTTCAAATGTATCCATTCTCTGAAATAACTCATCAACCCAGACTGGACGTTGTTGGGATGTGTATTGCATGACTGGCGATGAATGTTGTACCTGTTGCATAGGATATATTGCACCGGAGTTCGGAGTAGAGCATAGCTGTTGATTTTGTAGTTGAAACATCGGGTTTGGACTAGGCGAGTACATTAAGTTTGTATCTTGAGTAAAACGTTGCTGGTTCATATTGTTCATATTGCTCATTAAACTTGGATTGTCAAATAAAGGGTATGTGTGATTGTTTACATTCGTTGTGTCGCCTGTGTACAGCTCACCTTTGTTTACATTTGTCGAACTGAGTATGTCCTTTTTTTTACTTTTCTTTTTGGATGGCTTTTTGTCTATTAAGTCATTTACAACACTATTGTCACTACTATTACTTCTGTTTGACCTTCTTCTTATTCCCTTTCTAGGCATATTTCCACACAAAAACTAGAAATTTCATTCTCACTACTAATTCACTACTGACCACTGTCCGCCATGTTATCTTTTGTTGGGTTGATGCATCATTGATATATAATTATATCCCACATCTCCTTTCATCATGTGCATTCACATCTGACTGCAGATTTTTTGCCTTTCCTACATAATTATTGTATGTTTAACATTCAATATGTGCGGAAAACATAACAAACAAATCTATCTGTAAGCATATTTTTTTTTATCTAAACATGGTATAAACTTTTATGAAGCTCCAAATATTTTTTATAGATATTGTATTATCAAGTAAGTTGTCATAAAATTTACTGTGTTAACTGCATTGTATGTCTAATAATTTAGTTTAAAAATACCTTTTATTCAAATTCAAAATAAATAATTAAAATATATGTATTTACTGAACATAAATTCATGACCATGCAAATGTGACATTAAAATAGGTAATAATCAGGATGTTAACACTGGATAGGTAATAATCAGGAATTCTTATAAACATGCTATAGCTAATATACAGATTAAGACACACAATAGTTTATTGCCTTGGGGAGGAATTTTAAACTGTCATGGGTATATATTGAGGATGATTTTATAATGATGTTCACAAATTATAATTGTCCTCTTCAAAATTTTGATAAATTTTTCAAAATAAATTATAATTTAAGCAGTTAAGAAAAATATGAAACAGCAGGATATAATATTATTTTGGATACAAATTATGCATATTTTAAAAGTTATCTGAGTATTGATTTATCAAAATAAAATTGGGTAAATAACTAAAATAAAATAAAGAAAGTGTTGTCTGAGCTGCAAAGCATTATTTAATACAAGCTGTAATAAGTAAAAAGTATTCTGGGTAACACAAAAGATGTAAAAGTAAACTCAAGGATTTAAAACATTAACAGGGAGGGTTAAGCCTTGGAACAGTATATATATTATCCTGATTAACCTTAGGACAAAGATTCTACATTTACATCACAAAGGTTTATTCATTATATGTACTTGACAAAGGGAAAGTCAATAGCATCTATATAGTAACAGTGCATTTATTTATTTAATTATTTTTTTCATTCTTTAAACTTTTCTCTGTAGTATCAATCTAACTCATATTAACATGAACAAAAGCAATAACCTGTTGTGTTTTAGAGAGGAATAACTATGTCCATGATGTCTGACTTTAAAGAATTGATGAAATAAAGTATGGTGTGAGCCTCAATAAGACAGTAACGCTTCAATGAAAGTACACAGTCACACATAAAAAATTGTTAATGTAGGAAAAAAGACAATACCATATATAGAATTTAGACCCCCTAAAAAGATTTATTCTTCTTGTTTAAAATTGGGACTTAAAAATATAGTTGTATAAGTCCTAGAAATTTTTTGTCAATCAAATGAGGATTGCTAGTTTTCATCTAGGTAAATACAGTTATTGTCATTGACTTTCTTTTAAGTACCATACAATGTATATAGTATTATGTTAGTTAAAATTTTACTGTACTTTAGTCTCAATGTATATATTTTTTTGTAGATTCATATTGGCTTGAGCATGACTCCTACTTAGAATATGAAGCCTGCTACATGTGCACTTTGATGCATAGGAAATATAGATGTCACTGAGTCACTCTTATAGCTGCAAATTGTGAAACAGTGGATTAATTCATTATTTTGTGCTAGTTATTTATTGTTTTTGGAAATAATGAATAGCACTTGCAGCATTATTCCATGATGATGATGACTTGTGATGTTAGGATTAAATTGGACAAGAAAAAAATTGTGCATTGTACATGTTGTACAAATAGGAAACTTACAAATTGTATTAAAGGAGGACCACAGTACTGGATGACTAAATAACTTGGATAATCGTGATAATTATTCATTTGGTATATCAATAATGAATTTGGAATAACAAGATTTCATAGTTTCAGTGCATATTATAGTGCAATCATACATTGTATCTGAATTCCATGAATACCTTGGATAATTATTCATTTGAAATAGCCATTTGGAATAATGAAAATTCATAGTTTCAGTGAATATTTATAATAATAGTGCATCATATCTGAATTCATGAATACTTTAGTGGATAATCAGTCATTTTAATATAATAACAATTTGGATAATGTGAATTTCTAGTTTCAGTGAAATTTACAAAACAGTGTATGTATATCGCATCTGAAGTTTATGTTGGCATTGCAATTGTTTACTACCACCAGGGTGTGTAAAAAGACCTTAACCACCCATGAGGGACTCTCGTAGTCCATCACAATTGTTTATTGTCAAATGAATGCTGGCTGTACTTCAAGTCTGAATTAAAATCTAAATTAGTGCCCAAGCATATTAAAAAAATAAACCATGTACTTCAAAGTATAATTTTATTGTCCCGCCTGCAACAAAAGTTGAAGTATGCCAGAAATAGGTATTACAATCTGGCAGCGGCTACAGTGTAACCTATTTGTATAAAGCTTCACTAGGTACATTTTAGAAGCTTAAAGACCTGGATACTTCTTTCATGTCTTTATGTTCAGTGTGATGTTATGAAGTTTCTGTTAGTAACTTGTCCGTTGCACTTTACCTGGTTTTCATGGTTGACTGACTGTTTGAAAAAATTATTACTGTTTGAACAGTCATACAGTGAAATACTCTCTTACATGTACATGTATAACATGTAAAATGAGTAATTGGACAAATTTATATGGTATATATATATAGGTATCTTGAAAGGTCTACATGTCTCATTGTCTGTCAGGCAGGGTTAACCTGACCTTGACTTAATTTCATGGACATGATGGATCAGTGATTAAGGTTTTTTCAGTTACTATGTCAAGTTTGTTTCTCAGATACTTCAAGCAGTAGGACTAGTAGGTATATTTGGTGTATGAAATGATTGTAAGGTGAATATACAGTCAGGGGTCATATTAAATAAGTGATTTTTAAATCACTTATTTAAGTAGCAAATTCGAAGTTTTGTTACAAATTGTGATTTTGTAGTTTTACCAAAATTTTAAACACATAGGTTTAGATAATATCTTTTCATTAGTAAAATTGAAAAAATGAACTTTTTGCTTCTTTTAAGCAGCAAGGTTTATGCCTTTGATGCAATCATTTAGCTGCAAATTCTATTTTAGTTGAAAAAATGCTATAAAAATGGCTTTACAATTACATAATGAACTGATACTTTCTTAACAGATTTTTCCTAGCAGTGGGAGTATTTTTCCTGTAAAATTCAAGGTTTCATCTTATAGATTATGTAATAAAATTCTACTGTTCGCGATCAAAATTTCACTTTTCGGGGGTGTTGAAATTAGTGGGGGTTATTAAAATAATGATACTTAAAGAAGTGATTTTTTGGAAGGAAATTGAGGTATGATACTTAAACAAGTGATTTTTATGTCATTATCCTAGATTTAGTACAAGGTCATCACCTGACATGACCCGGTCATCCTATCAACACAGATGTTGGTTCTGATAATTTTAGCAACATAATTAGTCCCTGGATCATTAGTATTCTATATTTAAAGCTACAATAAAATTAAATCACTTAGTCTAGTGATTAATTTGTACTACTTAAATAGGTGATTATTAAAGAAAGACAACTCTTACTTCCAACCTTTATGGACGTAATGTTACTTGAATCAGTGATTTAGAAAATTACTCATTTAAGTAAGTCCCCTGACTGATATATCTGACTGCAAGACTTGCATCAGACTTTGACCTCAATGAAAATGTCATGGTTCATTGAACAATGTTTAGTTTTTGTGGTTTGGTCTATTTCCCAATGTTTCTCAGATGCTATAAACTACATGTACATGTTCATGCATGACATGTATAGGATCACTATTTTTGGCATATTGGATATTTTTGTAAGTTGTACAAGTTTGATTGGGAGGTTTTAAATCTGACCATTACCTCATTTTCATGTTTCATTGGGCAATGTTTAGTTTTCATGGTTTGGATGTTAAGTCTATTTCACAGATACTATAAACCACTAAATTTTGGGTATGGAATGTCAGTTTGTAGGGTGTACATCATCTGTTTGGCATGGTTAATTTGACCATGACTTCATTTTCAAAGGTAATTGATAATGGAAAGTTTATGTGATACTTGTACATGTAGTAAAACCTTCATACATGTATTAAATTTTTTACATTCAACATAAATTCAATTTTACATGTAGGCAAAGCAGATATGACATTTCAGCGTGTGCACAGTCACTCTTGTTACATCACCATTGATCATGTCTACCATGTTGATTATAGCTGCTTTTTGTCAAAAGTCGGACAACTATTAACAATTGTTATATTTCATTTGATAATATTGTAGTCTTGTATAACATGTATAATGTCATGAATGTACAATAACCAGAATAAGGAGATGTGGTATGATTTTCAATGAGACAACCATCAACCGTAGACCAAGTGATGTAATTGTTAGTAACTGCACATCCTTCAACAATGAGCAAAATCAGTACCACCTATCATGATAATGAAAAACCTATAGCAGGCCTTGCCATATTGGATGATGTACATGTAACACAATGTAAACAAGTTTAGACGAGAAACCCAAGTTTGATTTATATACAAAAGCAACAAACAATCAGTTGGCGATAAAATTGAGTTAATCATGTTAATAGATATAAGAAGATGTGGCATGATTGCCAATGAGAAACCTATCCATCCAAGTCAAAAAATTTGAAAAAGTAAACCATTATAGGTCAAAGTACAGTCTTCAACACAGAGCCTTGGCTCACACCGAACAGCAAGCTATATAGGGACTCAAAATTACAGTTAAGCATGTTTAGAATTTATCATGTTTACAGACCCATTGAAACATGAGTGATGACAAATGTATTATGGTTTACCAAAGACTTATAGGTGATCCAATATTAACAGGCTTCTGCCCTTAATTTTAATTTGCTATGATTTTAAAAACTTCTAGCAAAAGAAAAAAACCAACCTGTAATGAAAAAAAAATTTTACAAAAAGTGGTTTCAAGAAAGGGATGAGAATTGGACATTTTTTTTGTTGCTGTACAATTAGAATTAATGTATCGATACATATATATATAACATGGTGTGAAAAGCCTATGTCATACAAACATGACAAATAGACTAAAACAAATGATAATAAACTGGTGAAATTGAGTAAACTGCTACTATATGACATCAACCCAACAACAACTAAATAACAAGCTAGAGGTCAACATATATCTATACGTCTTAACACGTGAAAACTTTACGACAGATTCATCCATTGGAGAACAAGTGATCATTGATGGTGATACACGGCTGAAATCATATTTGCTCAAAATATCGACACAACAATGTAAAATAGAACTGCATTTTTTTTTATAAGATCATTATTAAATAAATAAAATGATGTCGTACTTGTTTACAAATTAGACAATTTTTCACCAAAAACCCAATGACATAGAAGTTAGCAACTGAATTGGCAAATTTGATAAGTTCAGAATAATAATTTCCAACATATAGGCAGCCAGATTAAATATTTTCACTCAGACCAGGGCCAGAATACTTATTTTCAGTCCATCCTTCTTTTAAAGTGAGTCAAAAAAAAATGTATGATTTAATTAATCATTGATTTTTTTTTCTAAGGGGCGCCAAAATAACTTCTGCTGGTAATTGTAATACATATGTACTGTTTTCATCACTGATTGAAGATGAATATAATTAGAATAATGGACCCATTTGCCTAATTTATAAATGTGACCATTTTAAAATTTCCATTACATCTAGTAAAATTGTTTGTTTTCTTTACTGGTTGAATAATATATCAATATTGGACAAGCATTTATATGATTAAATTAATTGAATTTAAAAAATGGAAATTGGAAAATATTTTGGATAAACATTAGCATGGTTAGTACGACATCTGATCAACTGAAACCATAAAGAGAATCTGATGTCAGTCTGTAGAATTTAACAAGACAGGAGTCTAAAGAATACAACACGTTCTAAACCGTTATGTGAATAAATAAAAGAATATTTGATTTCCTTGTCTGAAACAATGCGAGTTTTCTTGTTTTGAACATTTCAACTTTCACTGGCTCTAGTTATTTTGTCGGTCTTGTACAGTACGTCCATCTATTTATAAATACTTTTGGTAAATTGGTTGAGAAAAATCCGGTGAAAATATGAATGATCTCGAGTGATAAATTTTTACCTCAATAAATCATGAATGAATGCCGAAGTGCTATTTATCAAGGACATTTGAACTTCAAATAGACAACTCGTTACAATATACAGTACAAAGTCGAGTCAATATTGAACTATTCAAAAATAAAATACAGTAAAATAAATTAAATTTAGATAGATTTAAGAGTATTTTTGTTTTTTCATAGCTGCAAAAAATGCGTTAAATGTTCATCATAGCTTTGATTTTTTTTTATATGTATAGAAATCAAAATGGTTAATACGGCAATGTTTATAATTTTGCAAGAAAAAAAATGTAGCCCCAAATAAAAGCTCAAAATAAGTGTGTGAAATAAGCCCTCGGGAAAAAATTAAGCAGTTTAATATGGGGATAAGTTTGACAAGTGTGTATATTCGGAGTTCCCCACTAGGTTTACAGTATATCATGTATATTGACCGTTATTATGAAGTAATGTGATTCGTAAAACTACGGGTATTGAAGACAACCTTTGTATGCATGAATGATTTCACACCTAACTAATTTAAAAAAATTAAAAAGTTTTTATTTAGATAATATTGAAAATTGTCAACTGTTAATACAGTTAAAGATACATTTGGTTACAAATATATTGGGTAACCTTTTTCGATTTATCTGTAAATAGTTTTAAATGCGAATAAAACCGTCCTGTGTGAAATTGCAGGTATCTAGTGCTGGTTCCGATTTTGTTCGATGAGATGAGAGGCGAGGGAGTGTTAAATAATTAATAAAATTTAGCACATTCACTAAATAAGCGGGGAATACCAAAATGTTCAGCGGCAAATATTTCAAAATACTATTTTTTTTAAATCAATTTCTATCTAAAATTAATGTATTAAATAGGTGTGATAGTTGTGTCTCTTTGTCACAACCTTATATTGCACACGGTAAAATTGTTTTACAAATAATTTAACCTATCACTGACTGTCAGAAATTTTGTATCCGTGACTTTTAAGTTTTAATGACGATCAATGTTTGGAAGTTGCTACACTTATAAATTAGCTATGACTATGTAATGGTTGTAGCAATCATATTTTTACTGTTACAACCTTTTCAGCGTTTAAACAGTTTATTTATGACTGTTTCAACGTTTTCCGTGTTGGGACAGTTATTAAATAACTGTTACAACTTTCAAATGGTTGCAGCAGTCTTATTATGACTGTGACAACCTTTTGGGCGTTTAATCAGTTTTTTTATGACTGTTGCAACGTTTTTCGAGTTGGGACAGTTGTAAATCAACTGTTACAACTTTGAAATAGTTGTATCAGTCCTTTAATGACTGTGACAGTTATTTCTAGCGTTGTTGCAGTCGATTTATGTTATAGACAAACACTTTTAAAGTTGGGACAGTTACAAAATAACTGCAGCAGTGAAATTTAACAACTGTTACAACTTTAACAAACATTATCAGTCTTAGAACAACTGTTACTGGTATGGACAGTTGTTTTTTCGTCCAGTAGTGGTTTTTATTCGACTAATAGTTTTTATGAAACAAACAAACAAAAACTGAAAACAATTGGCACTAGTATAATTGAAATGACATGAATCATACATTCTACAATGTTTAAATGCACAGACATTATATACAAAAAGAAATACTTGTTCTGTTCAGTAAGTAATTACAAATGTAGAACAAACATAATTGTAAAAGTGATAATAAGAGAATGATTATATATGAACGTTGATAAAAAATAAAAGTGCCCATAACGCAAGTAGTAACTAAACCTTAATTGAAAGATAAACAATAAACTCTTCACAGACATGGTCTGACATTGGCACAAATTTCAACTAACCAAAAGTTCTATAAAATCTTATATCTATAATTCAGAAATGGGGGGTTGTCCGACGGCTTTTCGAAGATCTTCAATTACTGTGGTCCAAAATAAATGTTCACCGAATCCTTTTTTGTAATTCAGATGCGAGGTACTGTCTAGTAAAGTACGGAGTGGACTTGTCATGTTTTTCGAGGTGAGATTTTCAAGCATTACTAGCAGAAATGCATTCCTGCCTTGTCGACGTCTTCTCTCCTGAATTATATCGACTCCCCACTGACACCATTCACTTTTAGCAAATGCATTTGATATTATAACAATAACCTACCATTACTTTTTAAGATATTTATCAAAGTTTCCACTGACAGATTCTCCAACCTCAAAGTCTCTGTGATATATGCAAAACTTAAATCCCTCCACATTTTCAAGTTTTTTTTACAAAATCGTTATGGACCCATATTCGGTTTTTATCACAATAAACAACAAACGCGTGATATTCATAATCATCGCTATTCACAATAGGAAGATAACCTTGTCGTCTAAACTGTTTAACTTATAGAAGGTATAACAAATTCTTAATAATTGCATTACATTTAAAAAAAAATATCATTATCGATATTTAAAGGCAAACAAATGCAGACATTGAAATTACAATCGTAATGATTGGGTTGCACGACACAAAGGAAGTATTGTAATTTTTCAACAATTTTCCATTATAATTTTCTGGTGTAGTACAATAATAACGAATTGGGTAGTCGACCAGCGTAACGTTTGTTCGCCGTAACCAATTAACAAACCATATCTGTTCACAAGTACAAGCAAATTGATTTTTACTTAAATTTATTCTTTTTCAAATTTGTAAGTAATGCAGTCGGAAACGATGATTTATTTACAGTCTTTATCAGATTATGGGATAAATCTAGATATTGTAAAGATTGCATATGATCAAACACATCTATATTCCATCCATATATTCGATTCATTCTGATGACAAGCGTTTATATCACAGGTAGTTCTGGAAAAACGTTGTCAGGCAAATAGCCAAGTCTAGTGTTTTCCAAGTTAAGAAAATTTAACTGTTTAAATTTCGATATTATCCTAGGCAAAATTGTTGAATTCAACAATTTTTTTTCTAAGAACGTTCATCGGAAGGTACCAAGACCTTGTTCATGTTGTTGATAAATATTCCGTATCAACTTCACAAATAATTACTTTTACTGTTTAGTCTGTTTTTGGTGATATCCATTTGACGTGACTCTGTACTTATACATCCCGTCATTGTCTTATAGTTCTATGATAATTTTTGTATTCTTGTCTTTCATTTTTGCTAATGTGCTTTGTCTATATGCCTTTTCGTGTTTCTTTGATACATATGACGTGGCTCTGTACTTATACATCCCTTCATTATGTTATTGTTCTATGATAATTTTTGTATTCTTGTCTTTCATTTTTGCTAATGTGCTTTGTCTATATGCCTTTGTGTGTTTCTTTGATACATATGACGTGGCTCTGTACTTATACATCCCGTCATTGTGTTATTGTGCTAATGTAAATTTTTGTATTCTTGTCTTTCATTTTTGCTAATGTGCTATGTCTATATGCCTTTTTGTGCTTCTTTGTTACATATTATTCGTTTTTATAGTGATTAAGATTATAACACAATGTTGACTGCTGTACCCCTATTTTTGACATTTTTACCTATTATATATGTCTGTTTGTTTTGTTCACACATCGTTGTCCATTGATGGAGTTTGATGCGACTGTCATACAAGTGAGAGGTTTAGCTAGCTATTAAACTATAAAGAAGCTATATCAAGAAATCTTAATTCATTGCAGCTGGATAGCGTGCTACTTTGCTCCAACGTTGATAGACTCTGAAAATGAAAATGGCAATTTCGGAGGGATAACATTTGCAATGACGGTATATTAAAAGATCCGTTTTCAATTTTTTTAACTGTTTTCCTATAGCTTGTAGACTGAGATCAGTTAATTCTTTTAACTCGGTAAAACTATTGTAGTGAATTCTACCGATCCAATTGTCACCAATTTTCAATGTTTTGAGCCTCGGAAAACATCGAAATTGTCCAACATTTCCAATTTGATTATTGCTTAGGGATATATATTTAAGTTTAGAAGTGCACTGTTATTACCATGATTTATACAAAACTTGGAAATTTTGTTATTTCATTGTTGTCTAGATAAAGTTTCATCAGACTGAGAATACTATCTGGTATAATTGTTGAAATTTTATTAAAACTGACTCTCAGATTTATCAAGCGAGACATATTTGAAAACCGGGAAAAATTTAACAGTTGCAGATCGTTTTTATCGAGGTTAATATTAATTTTGTTCGCTTGTATTGCCTTAAACATGTCGTCTGGAAGAAATATCCAATTGTGGCCTGTTAACTTGAATGATTTTAAACGTGTAGGTTTCATATTGTTCAATGCATTCATTACATCTGTTGCTGACAAGGATGGTTCGGATGATATTGTCAATGCCTTTATTGTCATGAAAGTTGAAAATGTATCAGGCTCAATTCGAATTATGGTATTGTTGATAAAACTAAGCTCAGAGATAACATTGAAAGTTAGGTTTTTAGTCCTTTCTTTTGATAGTGTTCCAACATTTCCGTTAAGAAAAGTTACTGATTCAACGTCTCTTGGAAAACGTGGAATATAATTAAGATTTTTACCAGAGCATATGTCTCCAAATTTTGTACATTTGCAAAGCTCAATCGGACACTTAATTTCATCGTGGCTTGCGACCTGCATAATTAAACCGAGTAATGAATAGATATTGATCATCGCCATGACAATTCAATAATATCGGAAACATAAAAAACTAAATAAAATAAAACGGTCATTTATCATTTTATACCAAGCTGACGAGAGACATAAGTGTTAGTACAAACAGAGGAGGTGCTATAAGAGCAATTAGTTGGCCTTCCAAATTTCAAAAATGTAAAATGTTAAAGCCATTCGATTGTATGCTACTTTTATTGTTAAATTGATGATATAATATTGACACTTTGGCTCTCATTGTAAGATAGAGCGGAGAAAAGATACTTTCTGAAATTTTTCCTTGCCAACAAAAGTTGCGATGCATACGTCAACCTTGGTAATATTTTTTTCATCATATATCATTTCGCTCGAAAATACCTCTCTACTTTAAGATCAGTCGGTAACTATCATCTCTTATACTTAAACTAAACCAATTGCGACTAAGTCTTTCAATTAAAAACAAGTTTTGTAGGATAATAATATGTACGAAAGCAACATTATAATGTATTGTTTTAGTCGTGTAAGAACTGTTCAGATCAAAATGACATATTCAGATCAAAATTCGTTTAGTAGTGTTTGCACTTACATGAGCAACACAGCGGGTGCAACTTGATTAGCAAGATCTCCATACCTTTTTGGAGAGATCACCTGCGGGATTTGTTTTAATCAGTCTTTAGTTTTTTTTTAATATTGTGTTTAGAAGACTGTTGTCTTTTGGTCGTTTTTCGTTTGTAGCCATGACATTGTCAGTTCGTTTCCAACTTATGAGTTCGACTATCTTTTTAAAATTGTATGCCTCTCTTTTTGCTGAAAAATTGTTTTCAGATCAACAAGTTGAAGTAGAAATAACTGACAATGGCTATTTACACATTTGTGTTACGACAAAATAGATATGAACATAGGCCATACACAAACAGATATTTTTTTTTCCAAATATTTTTTTTTCTCTCAATAAATCGTATATCAAAATAGTTTTCTATTAAGCTTTATTTTGCTATTACTAAGCAGATATACAAATGTGACTTTTGGGCAGTTTTTGCAGTTTTGTACTAAATGCAAGTTGTCTTAAGGAAAAGTTTTAAATCATGGCCATATTGCTTTCTATGTTAAATCTTCAATTTCGAGCATTTATAGCTACTAAAACTTTAGTTTAAATACATTTACAGTAATTGAATGTAAAAATTACACCATATCGTGGCTTGTGTTGAAACATTTAACATGCGTTTAATTGCATATACGATTTCACTTATTCAAGGAATTGTGGTGGTAGAAAAATAGGTACTTCCGGTTCGAGCACCCGTCAAAATAAGTCCTCTTATTTCAATTTCATAATTTTCAAAAATTATTCCACAGAGATCCATATATCTCGAGCCTTTTTTGATGCCAACATTTTTCAAATATGTTACTTATTCGTGTTATTTACAAAGTTACAGCTATGCGTAGAAACTGTATTGTGTTCAAAAATGTACTAAATTATTGTATTTTCTTTTTGACCGAACCCGAAAGGGTTGATCTCATCCTTGACACCATATTACAAATATGTGAGATAAAATTAGAAAGGTATCAGCCTGTTAAGTTGTTTCTGTGATATTAAACAGTTAAACATAGGATGTTTACTACCAAGATAAATTGTTGTCATAAAGATTCTATGGAATTATTTGATTTGTCCCGTTTTATTATTCTGACATTTCATGCATTTGACGAATAGCATTATCCTATTGAATGTAAGAAAATGCATAAATTCGCCTCAATCTAATAAATTGTCTCAAATAAAAGTTTAATGCCTTAAATTGTATTGACCTATAGTAAATAAAAAAAAAACATTTCATGACAACTGTATTATTTATCAATTAGTTTTCAATTACTGAAACCTGATGAAAAAAGGAAGTAGTGCTTGACTTCCGAACTGTAGTAAGACTTTAAACATTGGTTGGAAATTGACATGTAGAAAAGTGTTACGTGTACAATTCAGGATATACCTGGTTTCTATCAAGTTAAACTTATTGTTTATTGATTACAAAATCCCATGTTTTTTAGATTCAAAAGAACTTTTTGGTCTAGAGCTTTAAAACTTGATATTCAATGAATACTATGTTATTCTGCACATTTTGGTTATTAGCATGACCCCGTATTTTCAAGAAAGTGCGGCGGCGGATTTCCAAATGAGTGTTTTGCAAATTTAAAGTGTTCAGTGTTTAAATGAAACTTTATACAAACCCAATCACTGAAGGACCATCAAACTTGCTTTCATCAATGCAGCTTGCATTTTATAGAATAATCTTATTTGATATCTAATGTGATAGTTACCTCTGCCTGCCATCATATATTTGAAAAAGGATAAAAAAAGAGATTGTTTAACCACTAGCTTGCTAATTTTACGTAGTCAAATTGTATTTTTAACTTCCAGCGTGCTAAATTTACGCAGTCAAATTGTATTTTTTTACTACCGGAGTGCTAATTTTATGTAGTTATTAACTGCCAGCGTGTTAAATTTAGGTATTCAAATTGTATTGTCAGCACGTGTTTGTTTTATGAAAACGTTTCGCCTGCATTAAGATTTGTCTGTAGCCATACAAGATCAGTCTGTTTCAGAAGAATTTTATTAAGGCATATTACTAATATTTTTCGTCGCCCGCTACTTGTTCAAAAAATTAACAATTGTCATCCTCGATATTATCTTTTTCGTAGTTAAATGCAATGCAGTTTAAGTTAACCACCGACAAGGATATGTGGTCAATACGTAAATAAGATAACACAAGAATGACATGACATATTTTTGACAAATCATGATAGAAATATTCGGAGAATCTCGCATTTCTTCCAGATGTAAGCCTTGTACAATATAATTTCATATTTCGAGACAAAGTATTGTCATTACATATTTGACCATGCCCTGGAAAGGACTATATAAAAAAAGAAGATACAACAGTTGTTTACTGATGTTAATATTCATTTATATTGTTTGTTTTGTTCGAACATTGTTGTCAATATAATGAAACTTTATGCGACTGTCATACAAGTGAGAGTTTAAGCTAATTATAAAACCAGGTTTATTCAACCATTTTCTACATAAGGAAATGCCTGTACAAGTCAGGGATATAACAGTTGTTTTCCATTCGTTTGATGGTTTTGTGCTTTTGATTTTGTCATTTGATAAGGGACTTTCCGATTTGAATTTTCCGTGGAGTGCGGTATTTTTGTTATTCTATTTGTTACTTGATTTAATATACACATTCAAACAAAAAGTAAATAGAAGAAAATAAAATAAAATAGTGGTGATGGAATTGCATGAATGAAAATGGAATGAGAACGCGGGCTTAGTTTAGTGGAGCCGGATCTGCTAATCAATCTGAGGGGTTTCGCATTGCTCAATTCTTAGACTTTCAAGTTACTATTTTCTGAATCGTACACATTCGAATGCATGATCGGGTTTTTCATTATTTTTAATGGAATAATAGTAAGATTCACATCGCCATTGTTCTTTGTACTTTTCAAAAGTTCAGCGATTTCCTTTGTTGTCAAATTCTCTAGTGGTTTCTCGTTCACCTTAATAATACTGTCAAACACTTTTAACTTTGCATTGTCTGCAGAATGACCGGGGTTTATGTATGTTACATATACATTTTCTTCATTCATGTTCTTTCCACCAGGCAATCGGAATCCCAGTCCGCAACAATCAGGTACTACCGATACTTCTTCTGTTAAGTTCAGCAACGATTTCGATCTGTGAAATAAACTGTTTTGCATGTCTCTTAACACATGTTACTCTTTTATAACTGGACGTTGTAATGATTTGTGATCATCAATTAATGATATTTAGTAACATTTGTATTGAACAGAAGACGTGTTGTGTTTAAGTTCATGACACAAAATCTCAACAATTTTTCAACAAAACCTTAGAAAACTGATTTTATGGCTAGTTTTTCATCTCACAATGGACGCGGAATTTTCATAACAGCAATGCAAGTTGAAAACCATTGATAGCAATTGATGATGTCAATAGAGCCAAATGGACGCGTTCTAGTATTATGTCAACAGTTACTGAAGTTTCTCGATGTTCAAACTCGTAAATCGGTTTAGAAGATACATAACAAGATAATAAACACAAATTGAGGAAATCGAATGAACTCAAACAGCAGCAAGATTCGGTGCATAGACAGGATAATCTCATTTTGCTATGCACAGGATGTAAACAGAAGCGAGCTCCGGCCCATATACAGAATAATCTTCTCTTGCTATGCACAGGATGTAAACAGAAGCAAGATCCGGCCATAGACAGGGTAATCTTCTCGTGCCATGATCAGAATGTAAACAGGAGCAAGATCCGGTGCATAGACAGGATAATCTCATCTTGCTATGCACATGATGTAAACAGAAGCGAGCTCCGACCTATATACAGAATAATCTTCTCTTGCTATGCACAGGATGTAAACAAGAGCGAGATCCGTTGCATTGACAGGTTTATCTTCTCTTGCTATGCACAGGATGCATGCATCTCCCTTTTGCGAATCCACACTCAATCAAAATGTCACAACTTGGAATAAGACACATTCGATTAAATACTAGCTTTGGACTTAAGCTCCTAGGCCCTTATGATATTTTGTAACAATTTGCGGACCGTAAAGCTGTTTTATGTACTATTGTTTGTCTGAATGTCTTTTTGTCTGTTGGTCTTTTTCTTTTTTTAGCCATGGCGTTGTCAGTTTTTTTATGACTTATGAGTTTTAATGTCCCTTTGGTATCCTTCGCCTCTCTTTTACGAATTTTTTCTTTTTAAAAACGTTCCTGAACCTAGAACGAAATTTCAAATATTTTAAAATAGGAATTATCCGTAGCTCTATGGTCCGCAAATTGTCAAAAAATATTGTCAGGACATAAGAGCAACGGTTTCGCAACTAATAAAATACTAGTTTAGACCACTATTTTGGTATTAAAAGATGTCCTAAGTTGTGAAACAGACACATTGCATCGGTTAACCAATTCGTGATGGTGACCGTCATACTTATGTGGTGTTGATTTAATCGTTCTTCCTCATAGGTCTGTTAAAACAATTTTCGTGTAAAGTGTACACACCTATAGATAAAATAAATACTGTGCACGTGAGCATGCACGTGTGTAACTAATTTATTAAGACGTTATACGATGCGACAGAAAGTTTGTTACTGAAATTGCATGTGAATGAAAAGTTGAAAATTGGAAAGTCGAAATCATTTCTTTAGTTTGAATTCTTCAATCGTGTGTAAATATCTAGGAAAAGAAAGATCAACGTATGAAGCAAACCTTTTAGTTTTGATATTATCCTTACTCACAGTTCCCTTGGATATATGAGATACAAGCACGCACTGAAATGTAAGTTATACATATTTGGCTTTCAAACATTCGTTCCTGATGAAGGTAAACAGATTTAACAATAATACCGAACTCCTGTGCAAACACTGACAATTCAGAAAAGTGTTTCGGACGTCTGACATTTAAAAAGTGTTGTTTTCAATTTTTATTGAGTGACACATTTGTGACATGACATCATCAAAATAACTAAAAGTGGAATTAAACTATTTTACTAAACGGTTTTTTATGTTGTCTTTTATGGGGTTCTGTATGAATTTTGAGTATGCGATTATGATTTCAAAAAATGTATTTTTGTTAAAAATACCCATTGGACTGTCCGTTGAAATTAAATCCATGAAACTAAAACAAATTTCTTATCGATAAAAATTAGTGCAGGATTTTGATGAATTGGTGATTTTTGTATAACGATTACCATTTATGAATACGGAATTGGCAAATAACGATTGCATTTTATGCTGTTTCTTTTAGAACCAATTCAAAAAGGACGCAGTTCTCATATTATACAGTTGTAATATAATTAGAATGTAAATTGGTTAGATCACGAATCTTATATAGTATGCAAACTTAGGAATACTCTACAAATCCTAGTGATTCTTTTTTTTTTTCTGGTTATTTGTCCGGAGCAATATTTGACCCTAGGTAGACTTGATTCCTGCGGTAGTTTCATGGCTTTGATTGTCTCTAAATGCTGTTTCATTTGATAGAATGACAACTTTGATTTGTCCTCATCTAATTTTAATTTTAATTCATGTAGATGTTTCATAACACTGTGAGATATGTTGTAAATTGGATATTTCTTCCGGATTTCCATTAGATTTGCAATCATGTCACGTGCAACAATGTCAACTTCTGACTATCTGATGAGCTTTGTTTAAAATGTTCTTCTCAAGCTTTTCACTTTCTTCGATATACAATTTGGTGGTCTCCGTAACTTCATCACACCTCTGTTCAAAACTCTTAAGAATCTTTTTCAGATTAGAAGATATTTCATCATATAATGAAGACAATATTGCTTTTAAATCTTAACCATGTGTCCGTTGTGGTTTTAAACTAGACACAGAGTACATGAGGGAACATTACAAACCATAACATAACAATATGTTGGTCATCTTTGTTGTAAGTAGTCAGTATGCTTTCTGAATATAGAATACTCGGACGGGGGATCACACTAATAATAGTAATTACCTTACTGTTTTACTTCCCGGTTAGTTCATTCGTTTTAAATGGATTAATAGATAAGGAAAATATTTAACATGACTTGTATACACAATTTAGTCAAGATCGATTTAATGATATCGTTTGTAATACATGTCAAACGAAGTGTGTCATTTATCCTGTAAACTTTTTGTTCACTTTAGAAGTATTAATTACCTAAAAATATTTATAAAGAAATGTGAAATCTATTCTTACAAACAATAGATCTTTTAACAAAATTGTTTTCGTAGATTCTGTCTTTTTATGGAGGAAATGCCACATGATTTATACTTTAATTTTTGCATCAGACAAATGTCACGTAAAATTACATGTAGTGGCGCTGGAAGAAGCAACATAAGTTATACTAAAAAAGGTATCGAACTTATCATACGTAAAAGACATTAACGACGTTTAATGATTTACTGCAAATTCAGATTTTTTCCGATGAATGGGAGATAATCAAATTTGAAACATGTTCCCGAATGGACTAAGGCTGTGATTTCATGAAATCAAATCAGAATTGAAAAACTCAATGGGTCTATGAATACACATGCTGCACCAATATTTAAAGACCCAAATGTTGCAAAACACCTGTCCTACCTCCATGACAAATATGTTGTTGTCCCTGAAGATTTTGTGTGTAAGTAAACTGCTAAATGAATGAATAAGGTATTGACAATTAACCTGGAAACTAACTCAACATATACCCCATGACACTTACGAAGCAGGAAATCCTGGATAATAGGTCTGTTAGATATTCCTTTCGAATTTCAACCAAAGATGAAGAATTGGATTTTTCTTCACTGTATTGGATACCAAAATTACATTAGTGGCTTTACAAACAGCATCATATTGATGAGTTTTCCACGTGCTCCACGAAACTCTTTCTAAATTATTAACACCTATTCTATCAGCAATCAAAGTCGGGCTTCAAAGTTATTGTGAAACTACCTATTCTAGAGTTCGTTAAGTCTGCCTCATATCTTGACTTGCATTAAGAAATTGTCAGGGTCAGTTGAAAACCTGAGTTACAACAATTGAGATAATTGAAGCTTCTCAATTGCGAAATTTCCATTTCTATGTAGCAACATTCCATCAGCGCAAGCATATTGAGTATAGATCTCCCAGTTGATACGATATACCAGGGCTTGCATTTCCTTGATAAATGGTTGCTGCTCACAAGGAAGCTTGTAAACCAAGAGTTGCAAGTGGTGGAGTTGAACTCCTCACATCGGAAGATTTTACGGACGCCATCACGAGTTGGTTGATTATTATTGAATATCTGTTTCACAGATGACGCCAGATATTTTCCAATTGTCGAACCATAATCCTGTCCCCTATTCTCCGATTGTGACTTTCCGAATAAGACTTTTTACCGTATTTGTTCCTACATGAGCATTACGACAAGTGCCACATGTGGAGTATGATCTGCTTCCCGTCCGGAGCACCTGAGATCACAACCGGATTTTGTAGGATTCGTTGTTGCTCAGTCTTTAGTTTTCTATGTTGCGTTTTGTATAATGGTGTTTGTCTTTTGGTTCCTTTTTTTTGCCATGACGTTGTCAGTCTATTTTCGACTTATAAGTTTGAATGTCCCTTTTGTATCTTTCGCCTCTTTTTTTTTTTTACAATGTACAATTCATGAGCATATTTCAATACATATTTATATCCTTTTCTCCTCCTTAAGGTAGCTGGGGTGTCTTTCTCCATCTTGGATTTTGCAATAGCAGATAACAATCGGTCTAGATCTTTAATGAAATGTGAAAATTTCATGTGTAAGACTTTTCGTGTTAATAAAGAAAATTACGTGTTTCAACATATTTATGGCTGTATTTTATAAAAAAAAGAATATTTTTGTTTGATTCATTTTTTTTTTAAACTTTGCAATATAAGGGAAGATAACGCATATATAAAGGAAGATAACTCGAATAAAGTAACTTTTTATAATAATATGTGTTGTGAATTTACCTATTTTATTATGATGCAAAAATGCGAGTCCGGTGATCCATTTTTTTTTTCTTTTTCTTATCTGAAAACATATCATTAGAGCTATCTTGTCATATTTTATCTGAAAATTTAGACTGTCCAGTAGTTTATATTTACCTGTTCACTTTAACATCATATTGAATTATCAGATACTCCACTGAACTATACTTAATTGACTACAATTAACTTGTTTTAATAGTACTGAATTTACCGCTGTGGATCAGTGTGAAAGTTGACTAAAAGGCTGAACATGACATAAATATTTTTATTTAACATTTTCCAGATGATTTTAAGATCAAAATGAGCGTTTAGATTTAAATCAATTTACATATTATAAGCCAAGAGTGAGGACCTCAAATTTCAAATACACTTGATACTTTACACTCAATTGCAAAGCTTTTTTGAAATATGATGTCAGTTTGAAACACTGGGTTGCCGTTAGCATGATTGCCATCATCACTAAATATGAGTCCAACCAGCTGCGAATATATTTGTTTGCATGTTAAACAAAAAATAAACTACTGGAAGTGAAATGCGTTCATAGTATAATTTAATTTACTTAACATTTTTAATTATATTCCACAGCTTTTCAATGGGGTAAATACATGTATATACCTGATAACTGTAGATTGATTGAGAACAAAATCTGAGGTCAATCTTGTTCAGCAAGTTTTTAAATCCATATAATGATGGAGTTGTAACTCTTGACTAGTTACTGTGAATTCATTTATTTTCATGACTACCAACTTTCGTGGATTGAGGAAAACTTTCATTTTCGTGGATATTTGATTTCGTGGTTTTGCCAAAATCTGCATATATTCTTATACAAAAATTTGTAATTCGTTGTTCCGGGAAACTACAAAATCCACGAAAATTGGTATCCAACGAATACTAATGAATCAACAGTAGTCTATTTGCCAGTTACGATGATGTGATAACACACATGTATACGTTGAAAGTTTTCATTTCGGGGTTAAAAAGGTAGAGAAAAAGTATAACATGTGAAATCCCTATGACAGAAAACTCAATTATCATACATGTTCATTATGGTGGTCTTTCATATGAACCAAGCGCACTGTGAATGTCCACTTTCATATGCTTTTGACAATTTAGAATCTGAATTATGCTAAGAACTATATTTCATCCGAATCTTTTGGTTTCATTACAAACACAAACAATAGACTCTCTGGGCAGTGCATCACTCACCAAATAACATTAGAACTATTTAAAGCAACATTAATTCCTCGACTGCAATAAAATATTTAATCCACCAAAAGAAGCAATATTAGCTATGTAACATAACCTTATAATTTACCTACCTACTTATAATGAACCACAGAAGCCTTTTTGGCATGAAACTGACCATCACAAAACGAGAATAAAAGCAATGAGATGGAGTATTACTGCCAATGAGACAAGGCTGTTAACAACTAAAGACCAATCTATTGCCTCTAACAATAAAAAAAAACAAAAAAACAGTACAATAAAATGAGTTGTAACAAGTTCCGTGGCAACAAAATATGAAGCACCTCATATGCCAGATTTACATCAAAACATTGAATAAACAACTTTTATATCAGATGACACTGCAGTTTCGTTATGGTTCAACTTGATAAAAACTATACCGTTGAAATATAATCCCTCACCCACATACTGTCTACATTAATCGCGCTTTCATAATATTCGTTCTCGTTATATCCGTACTGTAGCTCTTAAAATAATTTCCTTCGAACTCAAATTCAATCAAGATGAGACGGTTTAATCGTTAAAATTACATAACTATCGGTTATGTACACATGTACACTTGAACTAATTCCAACGTTAAATATTAATGTCTTATAAAAGACTTATCGTCAATGTAGTACGAAATAAGTACTTATTGGAACAATTTATTTAAGTATCACGTGATACATATAAATGATTATTAGATATGCAGTACATTATATAATAGTACAACATAATTCATTCTAATTTATTTAGCAATCGTCATATAATCAGGTAAGTCCATATTTAATTTTGATTTATTATGTATGCCAGGAAGGTTACGTTTGAGTTTGTCCAGACTGTATAGTATATCTTGTATTTGTTATTTGAAGCAATATTTAGAAGCATTTTGCATTTTGCACATCTGACATCTATTATCAATGTGCGAAGATGCTTAATCTACACTATAAAAAAATAAAAACAACACGTTATAAATTTAATGCGTCCGAAACGCTCTTCTGGATTTACCTTCATCAGTACCGCTCAAAGTCGAATGTTTGAAAGCTAAGGATGTATAAGACCGCAAACGTTGAAGAGCTATTAATCAAATATAACCTAAAAAAATTGCCAAATTCATCTAAGGCCAACTCTGCCTTAATTGATTATACCTTTAATTTAGAATAAGTAACATTTTAACTTTCTTGCTTGGAGTGACACTGCTAAATGTTTTGTAAACGAAACAAGCATCTGGCGTACCAAATTATAAGCCCGGTATCATTGATGAGGTTTTCCCCAGCATATTAAAACAAGCAACACGTTATATAGATATAAGAAGATGTGGTATGAGTGCCAATGAGACAACTCTCCATCCAAGTCAAAATTTATCAAAGTAAACCATTATAGGTCAAAGTACGGTCTTCAACACGGAGCCTTGGCTCACACCGAACAGCTAGCTATAAAGGGCCCCCAAAAATTACTAGTGTAAAACCATTCAAACGGGAAAACCAACGGTCTAATCTATATAAAAAACGAGAAACGAGAAACACTTATGAACCACATCAACAAACGACAACTACTGAACATCAGATTCCTGACTTAGGACAGGTGCAAACAAATGCAGCGGGTTTAAACGTTTCAATGGTACCAAACCTTCACCCTTTTTCTGAAACAATAGTGTAACATCACAACATAGAAAGACACACTATAAAATATCAACTGATATAGCTTAACTCAATCAAAGGATATATTAACACCAGTGAACATACACTGAACAAATAAATTTGACCTATGATACAATGTAAATACAAAATAACTAAAATATAGAAGAATAATAAAAGTAACATGTTATACCGCTATGAAATGTTATACAATTTAAGAAAAACAATATGCTCGAACAAAAATATCAGCCATTTGCAATTACTTTAAACACAGGTAAATGAAAATAATTTTGCTGTTAGGTATACGTGTACAGTTCAAATAGAGATAGGAAATATTTTTACAAAATAAATAATTTTGATGTTCATAGTACGAAGTGAACATTTATAGTAATACCAAACACTTATCAAAGCTGGTATATAGACCAGATATAACCCTGAATAACATTAAATAACAAAAAAGCATTACAATTAGTATCAACAGGTCAAATAAACAAGAAAGTACGATTTGAGAGTACTCGCAGTTACTGACAGCTAGTTAAAAGCCAAAAACAATTAATAATAAAAAATCATGCATCAGAGACTAAAATCAACTAAAACACATCCCAGGGATTTAGTATTTTAACGTCATGGACAGTCAAAGAAGACATGACTTGTGCAATGCCAAAAATAAATGTATCGACAGGCAGTAGGATAGTTAGGAGTTAACCTCTTTATAGATCAAAATGAACGTGGGTGTGTCTTTATACATCCCGTTTGAAAAGAATACAAATTTAGTTATGTTTTAATTTGCTGATGACAAAATCGATATTAGTGCCAATGTAAACTATATTCAAAGATCTAATTACAACATTGGTAAGATAACCTTTACTAATAAGTTTGATGAGTTTACACGGATCACATAGTGATTTCCGCGCTTTAAGTACAATATTACCGTAAAATGTAGGATGTGAAATACCGTTTTTAATCAGTTTTCTACAGGTACAGCCAAATTTACTAATCAAATCTTTGTATCTATGAAAGAATTTAGTAAAAGTTTTACGTAATTTATTTTAACGAAATCCCTGACTTAATAATTTACCAGTGATGCATTGATTACGTTCGTTAAAATCTATGACATCACTACACACACGGGTATAACGAACGAGTTGGTGTATACTTAAAAATGATAACGGTCAAACTTATCTTAGCGACCTGTTTTTACTATGACAATTTCGTCTAATGGTTTTACTGTGTACATTACCCCAAAATATATTTTATTTACAATGTTTACTCTTATCACATGCTTATGTTGAATCCTTCTTATCCAATTTATTTCATTTACATTAAATAGCAACAAAAAAACACACATCTGAAACAAGTACACGAATGATTATTAAATCCTTTATATAGACATTAATTTTAACACTTGAATTGAAGTGGCTTTCATTTTAACATCCTTTTTGGTCATAAAGCTCTTCAACTGTTTTGGTTCTTATACATTCTTGGCTTTCAAATATTAAGAGTTCAGCATTACTGATGACAAAAAGTCCAGAATAGCGATCGGACGCATGAAATTTATACAAAGTGTTGTTTCATTTTTTAAAAGTCACTGAAGATATGTCTGTCCTTAACTGAAAGAATTAAGTCAACGATGTGGGAAGGGGGAGGGTTTGTTTCTCGATTCTACAGGAAGACAATTAGTAGTTATGTTGATTGTTCTTTGCCATACAATGGTACCAGTGGAAACGTGTATCGTAGTTTATAGTAACATGCGAATTCCCTATATTATGAATAATGAATATTAACTTTTCGATAACTAGATAACATAAGTTGTGCGTTTGACGCATTACATAAAAAACAATATTTTAGGAAAACTATTTGGTGACTAATAAATTTTCTCTAAATACCGAAAAAATATTATTTGCTTTTTTAGATATTTTTTTTTTATTTCTTTAGTATTTTTTGTTTATATTGTGTTTAAATTGTGGGTAGTTTCTGCTATGAACATGTCAATAGTTTGTGCTTTGTTCACTTTTATGATTCATGCAGAAGGTAACAGTGGCGTTATATGTCCGACACCGTCAATGTTGGTATTTACAAGCTATTTGCTCCGGTGAGAATCTTACGTACATTCCTCGCTTACCAGAAAAAAATCGTTACGTAACGTTTATAAATGGAAATATCGGAATATTTTCACGAGAAAGCATAGGAAACTTAACTTTTAACCACATTTAAAAGCTAAAGTTCACAAATAATAGGATCTTTGAAATTAAACCAACCACATTTACTAACTTGACTTGGATTACTCATTTGACTTTTTCATCGGAACACTCATTAGATGTATTTGATTTCAGGAATGCATTTATAGATATTCGCACAAGATCTAGATATCTAAAAAAAGCTCTTTCTAACAAACATTGGTGTGAATGTTCCTCCAAATGATATTTTCAAACCCTTAAAAGCGAGTAAAATTGATACGATAAGTCTCAAAAGCAATAACATTACGGTTTTAAATTGTTTGTGGTTTTCAGATTTAAAATAGTTGGTTGAATTGGATGTAAGATTTAATCAAATAACACATGTCATACCCGGGATGATGCCAAACATTCGAATACTATCCTTAAACAACAATGACCTAATTCGCTTTTCGAATTTTTGTATAGACCTCGAAATAAACAGTGCATTTCCTAACTTGTTAAAACTCTACATAAGCAACAATAAGATTTCAAACCTTGGCCAATTTCGATGTTTGCCAAGGCTTCAAATTCTTATCTTTGATAGTAATCTGATCCGTGTTATTCATTCCGATACGTTTACGAATTTGCAACAATTGACGAAACTCAGCTTAATGGCTGTAGGTCAACCTTTGAAGAAAATAGAAGAGGGAGCTCTAAATATTTCGTCGTTAAAGACGTTATTGCTTAGAAAGTGTCATTTTAATTTCTACAGACTTCCATCACTGGCTCTCAGTAAAATATTTTCATCCTGTCAAAATTTAGAAAGCATAGATCTCGGTAGAAATGACATAAACAGTGGTTCTACTGTTTTGGCTCCGTTGATATCTCCATTGACAAAGTTGAGGAACCTAAACTTACAGGCAACCAAGATTAACCTTTTGCCTGAATACACATTTACAAAAATGCAATACATAAAGACGATCATTTTAAATGAGAATAGAATATCTAGTTGGCATGGTCCAAGAGTGTTTGGCACCATGACATCTTTAAGATCTATTGATTTAGGTAATAACTTAATAACCATCATTGACGAGACATCATTTCCACCATCTTTACTGAAACATTTAGAAAAGATAAGTTTAGCCTTCAATCGCTTTTCCGGTACTTGTGAACAGATCGATGTGGTTTTTAAATTGGCTGCACAAGACAAATACAAGCGTAGTAAGTTATCTCCAAAAATACTATTGTACCCAGCCAGCAAACTTTAGTCATGTGTTACTAAAAAATTACAATCCTACTGTTGAGTCGTGTACTCCTTGGAATCCATTATTCACGATTGCCATTTTAATTTCTACTTTTGGATTCCTGGTTATAGCAGCGTGTGGTTTTTTCTTAAAATGTCATATGAATATGAAGAATTATGTTTACCTTCTCAGAGTTAAATATCGTAAACGATATGGTTATCTGCCAATTGAAAGCAACAATGATTATGAATATCATGCCTTTGTTGTTTATTGCGATTCAAATCGGACATGGGTTCATAATGAGTTCGTTAAAAGACTTGAAACCGAAGAGGGACTTAAGTTTTGTATACACCATAGAGATTTTGTTGCTGGAGATACATAAGTGCAAATGTAGCCGTTTTTTTAAAAAGATTCGTGGAAAGTTGTTGTTATAATGTCAAATGCGTTGGCTAAAAGTGAATGGTGTCAGTTGGAAATCGACATCGTTCAGGAAAGAAGACGTCGACAGGGCCGAGATGCGCTTGTATTAATTATGCTTGAAAACATAAACTCGAAAAATATGACGAGTCCATTGCGTACTTTGCTAGAAAGTACACCATATATTCGTTATAAGAAAGGATTTTGGGAAGATTTGTTTTGGAAAGCGGTTGTAGAAGTTCTCCGAAAATCTATCGGACAACCTCCAGTTTCTTTGTAATAAAAAAAATTCTTTTAAGCAGCCATATACGTGTACGATACCTGCAATTGAATACACATTACAAATAATATGGATACAGATTTTTTTTCTATCCATTTTGATATTCCGTGACTTCAGCATGTCAATTTCAGCTTTTCCGTTTTCATTTTCTTTTCCATTTGTATATTTTTATAGAACGTAGCCGGTTACGCAGGATAGATGACGTAACAATCAACAATGTTTTTGTACAAAATTCTCTATTTAATTCATTGGAAATAAGTATAGTTTACTCATTTGAAATATACATATTGAAACTTCTCAATTATCAAAGACCTTTTATTGACCTCGATATATGTTTATTGATTGATTGATTGTTGGTTGCTTAATGTCGAGTGGCAATTATTTCATGCATGTTTAAGACGAATATATGTTAATAGTTCTGTCAGTATATTGTTGTAAAACCGTTGACGATTACCTAACCTTTTATTTGAAGAATAACTTGAATATCATATCCAGTCAAACTAGAGGAAAGGGATTTTTAATCAAAATATATCGTCCTTAAGGGGCAGTAAATCCTAAGTGGGATGAAATTACGATCGTGATCATGTTGACCTATTTGCAAATCGTGTCTAGTTAATGTAATGGTGATTATCTTTTGTGTTCTTCTTATGAATTATACTTTACATAAAGGCAAACATGGAAACAAATTTAATTTATGGGCTGGAATTTCAAATAAAAAGAAACTGATGCTTTGGGTCGTTTTATTCATTTTTAGATCTTGTCTTGGTGACTGTTTTTGTTATTTAAAGTTTCTCTCTATCTACATTTGTATTTGCCAAATACACAAAATATGTAAAATTCGTCTTTGAAAGTGACAGACAATATCAGCTATGTGATTTATTTGTAGATCTTTCTGACCATTTTTACTGTTTAAAGTTTTTCAATGTTTATTATATGTTTAGATGAATATAGCCAGAATATAGGGGAAATCATTATTGAAGGACAATAACTCCGAAAGGTTTTCGTCTAACGATTGCGATCACTTACTATTGACATATTTGCAGATCTTGGTTTGCTGATCATCTTTGCTCCTTCTAGCTTCTCTCTGTCTACTATAGTTTTTACAACAATCTATGATGCATTAAATCGGTATTGAATGCAATAACTCCTATAGGAATTCAACTGCTTATTTACTGTGTAGATATAATTTTGCTGTTTGTGGTTTCTCTCTATTTACTATTGTTTTACCCGAAAACGCAAAAGTGGGTAAAATGGAGTCGACTACCCATTCTGATCAATACTTCTCCAAAAATTTGGGATGAAAATATTTGTATTTAGATATAAGAGGATGTCGTATGAGTGCCAATGGACTCTCCATCTAAGTCAGAATTCATAAAAGCAAACCATTATAGGTCAAAGTACGGTCTTCAACACGGAGCCTTGGCTCACACCGAACAGCAAGCTATAAAGGGCCCCAAAAATTACTAGTGTAAAACCATTCAAACGGGGAAACCAACGGTCTAATCTATATAACAAAACGAGAAACGAGAAACACGTATGAACCACATCAACAAACGAAAACTACTGAACATCAGATTCCTGACTTAAGACAGGTGCAAACAATTGTAGCGGGTTAAAACGTTTTAATGGTACCAAACCTTCACCCTTATCTGAAACAATAGTGTAACATCACAACATAGAAAACACACTATAGAATATCAATTGAAATGGCTTAACTCAATCAAAAGACATATTAACACCAGTGAACATACACTGAACAATCAAATTTGATCTATGATACAATGTAAATACAAAATAAATAAACTAATGGAAGAATAGTTAAAGTAATATGTTATACCGCCGCGAAATCTTAAATAATTTAAGAAAAACAATATCCTTAACAAAAATATCAGCCATTTGCAATTACTTTAAGCACAGGTAAATGAAAATAATATTGTTGCTAGGTATACGTGTTAAGTTCAAAAAGAGAAACGAAAATATTTTTACAAAAAAAAAAATTTTGATGTTCATAGTACAAAGAAGTGAAAATTTATAGTAATACCAAACACTTATCAAAGCTGGTATATAGACCAGATATAACCCTGAATAAGTTAACATTAAATAACATAAAAGCATTACAATTAGTATCAACAGGTCAAATAAACAAGAAAATACGATTTGAGAGTACTCGCAGTTACTGACAGCTAGTTAAAAGCCAAAAACAATTAATAATAAAAAATCATGCATCAGAGACTAAAATCAACTAAAACACATCCCAGGGATTTAGTATTTTAACGTCATGGACAGTCAGAGAAGACATGAATTGCGCAATGCCAAAAATAAATGTATCGACAGGCAGTAGGATAGTTTGGAGTTAACCTCTTTATAGATCAAAATGAACGTGGGTGTGTCTATATACATCCCGTTTGAAAATAATACAAATTTAGTTATGTTGTAATTTGCTGATGACAAAATCGATATTAGTGCCAATGTAAACTATATTCAAAGATCTAATTGCAACATTGGTATGATAACCTTTACTAATAATACGCTAGTCAACTATTAAGTTTTGGATAAAAGGAAATATAAAGTATACTTTGATGAGCACACCAACAACACGGAAGAATCAAGACATCAAGCGTTAACATATAGACTTATACACATTTGTGTTTAGGGGCCAGCTGAAATCCGCCTCCGGTTGCGGTATTTTTTGCTGTGTTGAAGATCCATTGGTGGCCTTGGGCTGTTTTCTGCTCTTTCGTCGGGTTGTTGTCTCTTTGACATATTCCCTATTTCTATTTTCAGTTTTATAATAGACAGATGCCTGAAAGTCAAGCTCGAAACCACCCTATATCTAAAAAAGAAAGGCTTTAATTCAACATTATTTTCCATCAAATATATGATGACAGACACAAGAATATTTGGTGTGTTTAAAAGATTTTCTCCTCCTCTTTTAAATCTAAGTCAGTTGAATTACAAATATAAAAAAAAAAGATGTGGTATGTGATTGCCAATGAGACAACTCTCCACAAGAGACCAAATGACACAGAAATTAACAACTAATTGTCACCATACGGCCTTCAACAATGAGCAAAGCCCATACCGCAGAGTCAGCTATAAAAGGCCCCGAAATGACAATGTAAAACAATTCAAACGAGAAAACTTTACGGCCTAATTTATGTACAAAAAATAAACGATGGTTAATATTAGTAGGTGCAATGAAAATCAGTACCGGAAAAGTATTTAACTATACAGTCACAGTATAATGAAATACCATACAAAAACACAAGTATGAATAAAACAAAGAAAAGGATAATAATAGAAATTTCATGAAGTTACTAACATCACAGCATAAAGGATCTTACCTAATGATATCATCGGAAAATACACTTTAACATTTATTACCTACTTCAGAAAATAAGTCACACATCAATGATATACAATTAGAGCTGTCTTTTGAGGTAAATATGGGTTTTTATTGACTTTGAAAAACTAATATTTCATAAATCCAATAGCCGAAGTGAATATAAGTTTTGCAAAAGTCACTTACATCACAAAAGACAGTAATTGTTCTATTGTATATGACGAGAGAAAAACTTTATTAAATGATAATTATTTCCCGAAACCCAATAAACAATAATTAAACATATGCAATCACATGACGTTTAGCGGAGTTAATACCATTTACATGCTGTTTTATTCAAAATCAAATTCCTATAGAAATACATATTAACATAATACCAAATATGATTTAATTCTATTTATATTACACGATAAGTATGAAAAGTCTTTAATATTGTTGTTCTTTTTAGTTGTTCGTTTGCAAAACACTACATTGTTGAACACTACTATCTAAACTTGAAAAAATATTTTACTGTGATTCTTATCTGCTGTCCTATTACTGTATATTAAATATGGTTTTATCGTGCAAAAATAAAACCAGTAAAATCAAGAGTTTTTTTTAAAAGGGAAGTTTGCTTAATTTAGACGTTCCAAGTGAATAACACACAACTAACATAATAGTATTTGTTTACATGAAGTAAATCATATTTCAATTTATGAATGATGAATTTTCCCAGTATGGTATCAGTGGTCGAGTGGTCTAAATAGTTCATCAACTGTATAACTAACACGAAAACGCTGCGATTGTGAGTTCGAACTCTGCACGTGGCAGGTGTGTTTAACTCCAATCTAAATTGACTAGGATTGTCAGTTTTCGGTAGTTCTGTACGGGCTTCTTAAACCAATAAAAATTGACCGCAACGATATAGACTATTCTAGAGTTGAACATAGTGTTAAACACAAACTATCAATTAATAAATCAATCAATTATTCTTTCAAAATATCTTGTCCTGACACGTTTTGAGCGAGCCACTCAAACCTACATTACTTGATCCTGAAGATGTTACATTAAGGCTATGTAAATAAGATTAATTTTGCATTGAAAAAATAAGGATTTATAAATCAATTTGACTAGACGGAGAATACTGTATTCATTTTGCATTTGCATGTATCGTACCGTAATCAGACTGCATAAATAATTGTCTTACACGTGTCTATTTAACATTATAATATTAGGCAGGTGTTACCTGTGAGAGAGTCCGTATAAATTATTATTTGAATACTAATTTTTGCAAAATTTCAACTAAAGTCAGACATGTGTCAAATTTACTAAGGCCATCATTTTAAAATTATGACACTGGAAAATAGAAAAAATCACTATCATTCAAAACATTCGTTATGTTTGAGGTTATGCACATCGTAGGCTTCAACAAGGACTGAACAATAGATAAATTAAACCTAAACCAAATTGTAAAAAAAATGAATTTTCCTTATTATTGGCAATTAAAAACGACAAATGTATACATTTGCTTAACAAAAAGTACGTGTGCAGAATGTACGTTGTCAGTTATAAATGTGGTCTCTTAAGGGTTTTATTTAACTCATTTATGACATAAAAAATAATTATTGTGAAAAGTTTAAGTCACAAATATAAATTTAATTCTTTGCTTTATAAAACCATCCATTGGTGTTTATTTGAAGCAAACAATTGTGTAATAATTTTTTAATTAAATCATGCAACTGTCATCTAATCGGTCCGTTTTAGGTGAAATTCTAAATGATTATTACCTTTGAACCCAACGGCTCATCAGTGTATTCAAATACAACAAATTAGATAATTTGGTATATCACAAACAATATTAACAGTATGTTTGAATGACAATAGGAGACGTCAGAAGTTTCATGCTTACAACATATCTCTATAATGAACTGTTTGTTAATTCAAAAGAAAAATGTATATATTTTCCAAGGTTACCAAGTTACTAAGTTGTTTCGTGTTTTAAACAGACAATAACTCTATTAACTTGAAAGTTGATGGCATACACCAGTAATATGCCTTTAAAGATTTTTTACGCAAATCAGTATATCCGCTGCATTGTAGAATGTATTGAAATTTATCCTCAATCGATCTTTAATCACAAAAAATACATTTTTTTCATTCCTATTTATACCAACATAACAAAATCATTTTCATTTACCTGTGTATATATGACGCAGGTTTCTTCAAAAGTGATGATTTTTTAAAAATTATTTGACATTTCACAGTGATATCATACTTTAACTTTGTTTAAACCTGTTTATTTACTTTTGACTTTAATTATTTGTCCCTTGTAATTTTTTATTAACTGTGTATTTGCATTCAGGTGTCACAGGTCAAATTTATTCGTTCATTATGTATTAATTTACGTTTTTTGATTGAGTTAAGCCTTCCAATTGATATTTTATGTTATGTTTGTCTATGTTGTGATGTTATACTATTGTTTCAGAAAAGGGAGAAGGTTTGGTACCATTAAAACGTTTAATCCCGCTGCAAATGTTTGCACTTGTCCTAAGTCAGGAATCTGATGAACAGTAGTTGTCGTCTGTTTATGTAGTTCATACGTGTTTCTCGTTTCTCATTTTTATATAGATTATACCTTTGGTTCTCCGTTTGAATGGTTATACACTAGTCATTTTGGGGGCCCTTTATAGCTTGCTGTTAGGTGTGAGCCGATGCTCAGTGTTGAAGGCCGTACCTTGACCTATAATGGTTTACTTTTATAAATTGTAACTTGGATGGAGAGTTGTCTCATTGGCACTTGTACCACATCTTCCTATATCTATATAGCGTCCAGTTTTAATACAAAGGTTATGTAAAGACAAACGAATCCTTGTAATAAATTTGCAAGCAAGTACAGAAATACATTTATGTATACTAAGTATATCTACAAAACTACATTTGTAACCACATATCTATATAATGTACACTTTGAAGAAGAGTCTTATAAAAAAATGTTACTCTTGTTTAGCTTTACCAAACCAGGCTGTATTAAGGTTAATATGAAGTGTCTACATTCAATAGCCACTGATTATCCCAGAAATTATTCATACCGAGATTACATAATATTTTTTTTACAGTTGTTAAATAATTCATACATTTTGTCATGTAATGTTGTCATTTTAATGTTATATTTAACATTGCCATAAAAGCGGGAGGTTCGGCTAGCCACAAAACCAGGTTTAACCCACAATTTTTTTCTTAAAATGTCATGTACCGAGTCAGGAAAATGGCCCCTTTTTAGCTCACCTGGCCCGAAGGGCCTAGTAAGCTTTTCTAATCACTTGGCGTCCGTCATCCGTCGTCGTCGTCGTCGTTAACTTTTTACATTTTGAACTTCTTCTATAGAACCACTAAATTGAATGAAACCAAACATGGCATTTGATGTTCAGTAGTTGTCGTTTGTTAATGTGGTTCATAAGTGTTTCTCGTTTCTCGTTTTTTATATAGATTAGACCGTTGGTTTCCCCGTTTGAATGGTTTTTCACTAGTAGTTTTGGGGGCCCTTTATAGCTTACTATCCGGTGTGAGCCAAAGCTCCGTGTTGAAGACCGTACTTTGACCTATAATGGTTTACTTTTATAATTTTTGACTTGGATGGAGAGTTGTCTCATTGGCACACATACCACATCTTTTTATATCTATGGCATGAATGTTCCTTATGAGGTGCTGACCAAGTGTTGTTACTTTGTAGCAAATCCATCAATCAAGATGGCTGCCAACAGGAGAACTTAGTTTAACAAAGGACCCTATTTGAAATATATACAAATATCTTCTTCTAGAAAACCACTTAATGGATTGAAACCAAACATAGTATGAATGTTTCTTTTTAGGTGTTGACCAAGTGTTGTTACTTTGTAGTTGATTGGTCATTGTCCTTATAAAATCATTTTCAACAATTTCAATGTGATTTTATTTTTTTTTTTTTTTATATAATGAATTTGCTTTATTGTAACAAATAAACTAGCACAACATGTATGAACAAAGGTTTACAGAATGGCATATTCACAGCAAGGAAGTTTTAAATCAAAAACAACAATTGAATAAATAATGGTGCAACATTAGGTTAAACATAAATAATTATCTAATAACAATGGAATCTAATTCGTTCTTGGAATATCTATTTGTGGTGTTTAATTCAAAATTGGTGAACCAAAATCCGACATGTATTAATTATTCTTTAAAACAGACCCAGGGGCTCCAGTATTTGTTATATTCCTCTACAGAGAGGTTTTCAAATGAAATATACTTCCCTGAGTTCATATGTTCTTTTAAATAATCTTTTAAAGCAGCTAAATTTGCAATACTTTTTGTAATTTTGTTCGGTAAATATATTTTTTTGTAAGCAAAATAATCTTATTTAAAAAAAAATTCAATTTAATATTTTCGTAGTGACCAAATAGAATAGTGTTATTATTCAAAGGCAATTACATATTTGTCATTTCAAAAATCCAGTTGTGTAGTGCATGCCAGAGACTGGAGACTATAGGACAGCTCCAAAATAGATGTTCTATGGTCTCTGTTTCTTCTTTGCAAAATTTACATATGTCGCTTCTATTTATTTTCATCTTGTAAAATAGTAAATTAGCTCCTAGAATTATTCTATGAATAATACTATATTGGAACTAGCAAAGCTTAGTGCTTCTAGTATATTTTGTACACGAAGTGTGTATTTTTCCCAGTCAATACCAGTCATATTAAGATGGTTTTCCCATTTTTCCTTTGCAGCAAAAGTACTATATTTCTCATTCAATACTTTGTACATGTCCTTTGAACCTTTTTTTGATCCAAAGAAAATACTTATATTGAAAGGTAGTATTGCTTGAATTTTTTCTCCTTTACTTCAACATTGATCGTGTTTAACCAATCTTTAAGCGAGTGTGCTATTCCATAATAATGTAAAAAAATTGGCCTAAATTGATATAATTGTTGGAAACTTTGAAATGACATAATTTTGCCCTGATTATCTAACAAGTCATGCATTGTCCAAATTCCAGCTTTAGCCCAGTTTTTATAGTAGACACTTGATCCCCCAATTTCAATGTTTTCTCCCTCCTATAAAGGATAAGATAGAACTTCATCAATACATCTTTGTTTTCTAATTTGATAAAGGGTTTTCCAAGCATCAAAAACCTCTTGCCAAAATTTATTTGATGACTTTTTCATGGGTCCAATCTAACTTAGTTCAATAACAAATTTTTGCTCCACAATAGAGTTTAATCTCACCCACTTTGAATTTGAGTTATACAGCCGTCTTATCCGTGTAAGTTTCAGTCCATGTATAAATGCTTTTAAATTAAGCATTTTTAAACCACCAATATAATAAGTTTGACATAAAAAGATCTCGCTTGACCTTATCTGGTTTATTATCCTAGATAAAGCATACATTTTATTTGTAAAATTAAGTAACATAGTCTCATCTGGACTAGGGAAAGATAGAAACAGATGATTTAATTTAGATATGACCAAAGTTTTTAAAATGGTAATCGTTCCAAAGGGTGTGAGATACTGTTTTGACCATTTTTTCAAAGTGTTGTCTATATTATCTAACACTGGCATATAATCTCAATTAATCTTTCTATCTAGGTCAACTGTAAATATGCTGAGCCGGACTCAACTAGTTTAACCAGGTGACTGAATCGCAATCTCGGCGAATGTATAAAGAACACAACTTGTTCGGAAATTGTAATTATAATATTCCACCAGAAAGGTTTATACAGTAGTCAGTAGATTGTTTGGTAAACTGCAATAAAACAAAAAGAAATACTTACAATGTGTATGAAAGAACATATTAAAGTTCATATGCAAATATTATATAAATCAATCAAATGAAAACAAAAAGTAGAATTTACAGTTCATATCTCGGATATAAATAACTTACAGTTCGTATGCATTTAATAAATCACTTACTAGTATCCAAATTAACGGACTTAAACAGATTAAATTATCACAGTTTATAAATGAATAAAACGTACTTGATAGTGATATGTCTCGATTTCCTCAGAAAATTAAATGTCGTCCATGTTACATGTGTTGAAATATTGAAGCAGACGGTGTCACAGAAATTAAAGGCAGTCACGTAGTACAATACATACGGTGATGTAAGAAATCGGTCCAGTGCGATTTGTTCCGGATAATTATGAAAACATATAGTAAACATTGAATGTGAAACAGAATACTCCCCGTCTAATGTCTAACTGATATCACTATTCCAAATATATAACACACTTGAATATTTTACTGTAAAAATCCATAGTATCACTATTAACGAAAACTATATACAGTCGTTTTCTATGGGAAGAATCATGTCCACGATTGGGCGTGTGTAGATGGTGGCTTTTCCATTTACGATGATTCGTACTTCTGCTTTCCGGACATGTTCGTCGGAACTCTTAAATGAGTTTACTATAACGCCTTTGGGCCATTGAGTACAGCAAAGGTTTTTGTCCTTTAGGAGAATGACGTCTCCTTTGATGAGATCACGGCGATCTTCGGTCCATTTACGTCGTGGTTGTAGTAACGGCAGGTACTCTTTCCTCCAACGGGACCAGAAAACACTGGCCAGAGCCTGTACACGTCTCCATTCGGCTAGACATAGATCCCGTTTGTCGAATTATCTAAGCTGATCTGAAGTGAAGATGTAATCGGTCTTTTGTGTCAATAAAATAACTGGTGTTAAGATTAACGGATTCTCTGGATCTGTCGATACCGGTACCAGAGGTCTAGAGTTCACTATTGCCGAAACTTCTGCCATAAGCGTGCTGAGCACCTCATGCGTTAGGCTCCTTCCGGCGGCATTCAAAAGCATAGAATCAAGTATTCTCCTGACGATACAAATCATTCTCTCTCAGGCTCCACCCATGTGGGACGAATGCGGCGGATTAAATATCCATGTTGTACCAGAATTGTTCAAAAAATTCTTGAAGGGTCCGTCCTCAACGTTGATTGAGTCGATTTTCAAGTCATCGATTGAGCCAATAAAGTTGGTTCCACTGTCGGATCGGAATACTTGAACTTGGCCTCTTATAGCTGTGAATCTTCTGACGGCGTTTATAAAGGCTGAAGAGCTCATTTCCTCGATAAGTTCGATGTGAACAGCCCTCGTCACTTAGCATGTAAATAGAATTGCCCAACGTTTTGAGTTAGCGTATCCACCACGGGTTTTACGTTAAACAATTGTCCATGGTCCAAATGTGTCTACTCCAACGTTAGTAAACGGAGGTGAGGGTTCAAGACGGTCCTCTGGCAAATCAGACATGATTTGACACTCGGTTTTTCCTCTTAGTTTGCGACATGTCACACATTTGTGAATAATAGACGAAATCAGGCGTTTCGCTCCAACGATCCAGAATCCTGCAGATCTAATAGCTCCATCAGTGAAGTGGCGACCTTGATGTTTAATCTTGTCATGATAGTGTCGGACTAACAGTGTTGCTATATGATGGCGTCCAGGAACGATCAATGGTTTCTTTTCACGGATGTCCAAATCAGATTTGACGATACGGCCTCCCACTCGTAGTAGTCCTCGTTCGTCCATATACGGGCTGAGGTTAGCTATCGGGCTTCGCTTATGAATTTGTTCCTTGCGTCGAATGTTATCTATTTCTTCTCCGTAAACTTCGTGCTGAGCGGACATTAAGATGAAGTTTTCGGCATTTGAAAAGCTTTTAAGAGAGGTCATCGATTCTGCCTGTTTTGACCCGTGTAAACGGGAGAAACGTCCCAAAAAGGCTATTGCTCAAACAAGTGATGTCCAGTTGGAGAATCGGTTAAATCTTTCAGTTCCGATACCTTTACGCTCAGTTGTGGCAAAAGTCTTTGCAACATTAACAGTTGCACGGATTTCTCCATCTTCCTCTGGATCTATTAGTTGATAAATGTCCTCGGAATTCTCCTCCTGTTCTGAGGAAAGAAGTTGTCTCGGTCCCAATAACCACTCACTATTATGAATTTTGTGGGCTGACACGGACCTTGTTCCCGAATCTGCGGGATTACGGTTCGTTGGTACATAATTCCATTGACTTGGAGAGCTAAATTTCCTTATTTTCTCTACTCTATTGGCGACGTAGATAAAGAACCTTCTTGTCTCGTTACTGATGTAACCTAAGACCACTTTACTGTCTGTGTAGAATTTCACGGTGTCTATGTGTAAATCTAAATTATCAACGATGGTTTGTGTGATCTCAACTGCTAATACGGCAGCAGGTAGTTCAAGTCGAGGAATAGTGTGACCACTTGTAGGTGCAATTTTTGCTTTCTCAAGAATGAACCCCATGTTTTGTTCACCACCACTGTCGGTCGTGCGTAGATAAGCAACAGCTGCCATGGCTTTTTCTGAAGCATCAGAGAAGACATGTAACTCCTTTGTGACGGTTTTGCTGAGATACGGTACGTAGGTACGTGGAATGCGCAATGTTTCAATAGCCATTAAAGTATATCTCCAAGATTTCCATTCAATTGCTGTCTCATCAGAGAGAGGTTGGTCCCAATCGACGGTTTCTGATACTATCTTCCTTAGTAGGAGCTTTCCTTGTAAAATCAGAGGAGCTAAAAATCCAAGAGGATCGTAGATGCTGTTTATCGTTAATAAAATCCCTCTCCGAGTGATAGGTTTATTTTCTGATGACAATTGAAATAAGAAGTTGTCAGTGTTTACGTCCCAGCTGAGTCAAAGACTACGTTGCAGGGGATTGCTGTCGACATCTAAGCCTAGATCCTTAAGATTTGAAGCCAAATCACTGGCTTGAAATGCAGACATAACTTCCGCACAATTAGAGGCGAACTTGTGAAGCCTTAAGTTTCCATATTTTGCTAATGCTTGCTATGTGTCCTTCATGAGCTTAACAGCTTCATCCTTTGTAGGACATGACGTAAGACCGTCGTCGACATAGAAATCTCTTGTAACAAAGCTAGTCACGTGACTGCCAAACTCATGTTCGGATGCCTGAGCTGCTTTTCTGAGACCAAGCGTAGCAACGGCAGGTTACGGACTAAATCCGAAAACATGAACTCTCATGCGGTATTCGACAAGGTTCTCTTGTAGGTCGTTGTCTTTATGCCATAAAAATCTCAGATAATTTCGTTGGTCTTTTCTGACTACAAAACAGTGAAACATGTGTTGGACGTTTGCAGTTACTGCGACCATTTCTTTCCAAAAACGCAGCAATACTCCTAAGAGATCATTGGTCAAGTCGGGACCTGTTAGCAGGACGCTGTTAAGCGAGACTCCGTTACATTTTGCGGAAGAATCAAACACACCCCTAATCTGATCGGGTTTCTTTGGGTGATAGACACCAAACAAATGGTAAATACCTGCACTCTTCATGGTCGTCTAACGGTGGAGCGAGCTTTGCATGATTGTTGTCTAGGATCTTACTCATAAATGTAAGAAAATGTTCCCGCTTTACTGGGTTTCTATTCAGACCGGCGTCTAACATATTAGCACGATGAAGAGCTTGTGGTCTGTTGCTTGGCAATGGCTTTCTTGGCACTCGGAACGGTAACGGTGGTACCCAACTTCCTTCCGAGTCCCCCACAAATTCGTTGTCCATCTGCTTCATGAACATTTTGTCTTCCTATGACATACCAGGCTTATCATCGTCCCTTGTTCTCTCAAAGAGCGGCGATTGTAAATCTTTCTTAACGGGGTCTGTGTAATTTTCCCGGATGTCAAACTTGCTTGTGCATGGTTGAAACGTTGACGGTTGTCCTGTAGGCAAAATGTTGGTAATTTTGACGTTTAATTCAAAAGGCACGTGCTGCTTGTTAATGCTAGTCTCTCCTATCACTACCCAACCTAGTTTCAATTGTTGTGCATATGGAGTTCCGGGTGGTCCTATGCGCTGGTCAAGGACGTGGTGTGCCTCTATAAGGTATCTGCCAATTAAGAGAAGAATTCGGCAATGTTCCTCTACTGGTGGAATGCTTCCTCTGAGTTCTTTTAAATGAGGGTGATGTATTGTGACTTCAGGAGTAGGAATTTCGTCCCTTTTATTGGGAATATGATCACATTCTATCAGTACAGGCAGGTCAAATTTGTCATTACCCTTTATTTTTTCCCGGAAGTGACTACTCTGCCGGAGCATGTTGATAAGGTATAGTTTTCCGGTTTATCTTTTATGTCGAAAAGATTGAAGAATTCGGGCGATGCTAGTGACCGTTTGCTTTGGTCATCAATGACAGGTAGAATTAACTGAGGTTGACTTAGTTTCAGCCAATTCTGTTGGCTCCCCGCCGTAGGCTTGCTTAGGCGGGGTAGACTGAGAACTTGCAGGTTGCTGTGGTTTAGTGATGTGAAGTACAGTAGTGTGTTGTTTACTTCCACATTCTTTACAACTTATGCGTGCATTGCATTCCCGGCTTCTGTGTGTGGTGGAATCGCAACACTTGTAACAGACATTATTTTGTTTAAAAAGACCTTTGCGTTCCTCAATTGACTTGGCTCGGAACGCTCGACATTAATTTAAGGAATGCTTTGTATTGTGCAGAGTACAAAGACCTTGTTTGCTGGCGTCTCCAGATTGCTGCTCAACCGCTGTTTTATGAGCACCAACTTTAGTCTTGGGGTGAGACGTCAACCTAGGCGCAGCACCTTTTGTATTAGGTGTGGCTTTTGACCGAAAGATGAAACCAGGGTCGTTTTTAATTTTGCTAATTTCACTGATGAATGCAGTTAGCTCCGTAAATGGCGGAAAGGCAACGTGGTTCGATTTATATCTAGATGCCCTATTTATCCACTTTTCTTGAAGTCCATAGGGTAGTTTTTCAATGATAGGGTTTATTCCAGACGGTGAGTCGAAATAAGCCAGCAGGCATCCCAGCTTGGGATTTTCCTTGTGATATTCTATTTCTGATAAAATATCAGACAGTTCATAGAGACGTGCATTGTCTTTATTTGTCAAGGTTGGAAAATTGACAAGTTTACTCGTGAGAGAAGCCTCGAACATTTCTGGAGCACCATACCGCTCGTCAAGCCTCTTCCATAATCTTTGTATGCCTTTGGTAGGATTATCTGCGTTCGACGCTCTTATGCTAATGGCATGTTTAGCAGACTCTGGCCCGAGCCACTTGATCAATGGGTCTATCTGTTCAGAGTCAGAAACTTGCAATTCGTCTGTGACGTATTTAAAGCTGGCTTTCCATGTATGGAGGGATTCTGCCCGGTCATTAAAGCTTGTTAGCCGGGAGAACACCAGGTCCTTGCGTAGGAGAAATCTGGTTATCTCCGACGTAGGGTTGATTTGTTGCTGTCGTGCAACAATTAAGGATCTCTTCTGCAACACCCTGTTTTTGGTGTTCAGCAAGGATCTCCTCTGAAACGCCTAGTTTTTGGTATGCAACAGGGATCTCTTCTGAAACGCCCTATTTTCCTATGCCAGTTATTGTTCCCAGATCTGGGAATACATTAACTTCCGGTGACTTAGCATGTGTAGGCAAGACCGCAGGTGTCTGTGATGGCAGGTTCAATGCCACGAAGGGCACGAAGTCTGGCGCTTCATGACTTAGCTCAATCTTAACAGACGTTTGTTTTTTCTGTTGAGGGGCTGTCACTTCCTGTATGGCAGTTGGTTCAGGATGTTTATTAACAAAGTCTTGCACACGTTGGAGCGGGTCTTCCGTCTCGTCAGGGAGATCGTCTAGCGCTTGGCTATCATCGTACTCTAGGATACGAGCCTCGGCTTCTGCGACTGCAGCTTCTTTCTGTGCTTCTAGAAGGTTCAAATTGGCCTTTAGTTCAGCTCTTTGTCGGTTTACACGCGCAGCCTCTTGTTCCAATTGAGTTTTCCTGCGTATTTCGTGAGCTTTTCTTTGGGCGGCTTCCTGTTCTAATTGAGCTTTTCTTTGTGCGGCTTCCTGTTCTAATTGAACTTTTCTTTGAGCGGCTTCCTGTTCTAATTGAGCTTTTCTTTGAGCGGCCTCCTGTTCTGCTCGGATGGCTTCTTGCTCCATTTCGGCTTTGACTCCCGTTTGTCTGAACAGAGCTTGTTCTTCTAATAAGGCCTCCTGTTTAAGGATCAGGGTATGTTTTTCGGCAAAGGCAATTTTAGACTTAGCAGCCTCTGCTTTGGCACGCTTCCTCCGTGCTAGGCTTGACATATCAGAGACGTTTGAGCTCCCACTGTGCGATGTCTTTTTACCCTTAGATGCCTTCGTTCTAGTGGATTTAGCCTTTGTCAGGGTGAGGCGATGCTCGTGTAATGTTTCAATTGCCAGGTCCATTTTGGACAGTCGAATATCTGTTGAAAGATTTCAAGTATCAATGTCTTTAAGACTGTCCAACGTTCTGGTATTTTTCAGAAATTTCAGGTCCTCGTCTGTGAGCCTGCGATAATTAGTACAGGCTTGTACAATTTTGTCCTGTGCTGTTAGCAGTTGCTGAAGTTCGTTAGGAGGCGTGGTCACTTCCAATAACTGGAATTCTAGATCTGACCAGAGGGCCTCTAGCTCCTGACAGAACTTGTCACGTTTCTGTGAATGCTCCATGACCCCTTTCCGTGAGGTCACGTATTCGCCTAGTCTCGGGATTTTAATCTAAATGTGTGGTTTCAGACGGATTTTCTAGTAGTTCTTCACTAGCGTCACCCTCTGGGGACTGAACCTCGTCTTGCTGCCCCCGTGACTGGGATCCATGATGTAAATCAACTTACTGTAGGCAATGTTGTTCAACGTTATTGGTTTGCTGCTAGGACACAAAGGCTATGTTGCGTTGTGTGAAAGTAACAGCTACGAACGATGTTGCGTTGTATTTCTTGGTCAGGAGATGTGTAGACAAGTTGTTGTCAATTTCCTATGCTGAGCCGGACTCAACTAGTTTAACCAGGTGACTGAATCGCAATCTCGGCGAATATATAAAGAACACAACTTGTTCGGAAATTGTAATTATAATATTCCACCAGAAAGGTTTATACAGTAGTCAGTAGATTGTTTGGTAAACTGCAATTAAACAAAAAGAAATACTTACAATGTGTATGAAAGAACATATTAAAGTTCATATGCAAATATTATATAAATCAATCAAATGAAAACAAAAAGTAGAATTTACAGTTCATATCTCGGATATAAATAACTTACAGTTCGTATGCATTTAATAAATTACTTATCCAAATTAACGGACTTAAACAGATTAAATTATCACAGTTTATAAATGAATAAAACGTACTTGACCGTGATATGTCTCGATTTCCTCAGAAAATTAGATGTCGTCCATGTTACATGTGTTGAAATATTGAAGCAGACGGTGTCACAGAAATTAAAGGCAGTCACGTAGTACAATACATAAGGTGATGTAAGAAATCGGTCCAGTACGATTTGTTCCGGATGATTATGAAAACATATAGTAAACATTAAATGTGAAACAGAATAGAAAAATTAATTGCAAGAAGCTTGAATGTACTGGAGCCCCATTTCAATCCCCACTTAACACAAATTTGATCGTGGCTATGTTTTTTGCTACCTATCCAAAACAAAATTTGTTTTTTTCTATATTAAGCTCAAGTCCCGAGATTTCAGCATAAAATTGGAGAACAGGAAGAGATGCATCAAGGGATTCTGGCGAGCCATCTAATATCACACACAAGAAGCACAACTATACAAAATGTCCATTGTTTTGTGCAATCAAATCTGATCTAGTCAGATTTGTCAATATATTTATCCTAAGATGTTGTCTGTCTAACACGTTCATTCTTATTCGAAAACAGTTTTAGTTAAATGAAATATATATAATCTAGATAAGCATATTATGTACAATATTTCAAGTCTGTCAGAGTTGTTCAATTTACTAGATAGTAGTATTTCTATGTTCGTTTTTCGTATACATGTATTAAAAACTCCCATGTTAAATTTACAAATTCATATGATCTTTTGCCAATTTAAGAAGGCAGAGATGTTTTATATTCACTATACATGTTATATCTCAGATGCGATCAATGACCAATATTTTTTATCTGATGTGGCTACATATATTAGTTATATCTGAAAGTTGAAATTACTTTACATTTCTGATGAGTGATTCGTGGACTGCTGTTCATCTTTTCGTCAATATTATAGTTTTTCGATTTATGGTTTTTATTGCTCCTCTTCTTTCTGTTGTTTCTTAGATATCACATTTCCTTTTCTGCTTTTCTGCAAACCCAATATTATACCAACAGTTAACTTTTATTTTTTATGTTGAAATATCGTTACATTTCTGCGAAATGTTTCGTGGATTGCTGTTCTTCTTTTCGTTAATTTAATATTTTGTGTTTTTCGATTTATGGTTTTTATTGCTCCTCTGATATTGTTCTCTTCCTTTTAACACACATCTTATGATAATAGAAAAATAAACCAATTACACAAGGAAACCAAAATGAAAACAAAATAAAACAAGGTAGTAATATAATTCACATAAAGAATATATTATGTATTGTAAAAATGTAAAGGCATTATATATATTAAAATCATTATATATATAGAAATACTTTTTTATTCAGTTATTAATTACAGACGTTGAAACAAAAATTGTACAAGTAAAAATTACAGAATGATTATATATTAATGTTGATAAATAATAAAAGTTCCCATTACTTGGACACAACGCAAGTAGTACATGAGGTAAGCTTAATTGAAAAAACAGATATCAACGCTAAACAGACATTGGCACATATTGAAACTGACCAACAGATCAATAACAACTTATATCTATAGTTCAGAAATCGGAGGTTGTCCAACGGCTTTTCGAAGATCTTTAATTACTGCGTTCCAAAATAAGTTTTCACCTATTCCTTTTTTGTACCTCAGATGCGGGGTACTGTCTAGTAAAGTACGGAGAGGACTTGTCATATTTTTCGAGGTGAGATTTTCAAGCATTACTAAGAGAAGTGCATTTCTGCCTTGTCGACGTCTTCTCTCCTGAATTATATCGACTTCCCACTGACACCATTCGCTTTTAGCAAATGCATTTGATATTATAACAACAACCTTCCATGATTTTTTTAAGTATTGATCAATGTTGACACTGATTGGTTTTCCAACCTCAAAGTCTCTGTGATAAACACAGAACTTAAATCCCTCCTCAGTTTCAAGTTTTTTGACGAACTCGTCATGAACCCACATTCTGTTTTCATCACAATAAACAACAAACGCGTGATATTCATAATCATCGCTATTCACGATAGGAAGATAACCCTGTCGTCTAAACTGTTTAACTTTGAGAAGGTATAAAAAGTTCTTAATATTTGTATTACATTTTAGAAAAATGATCATTGTCGATATTCAAAGGCAAATTAATGCAGAAATTGAAATCACAATCGAAAATATTGGGTTGCACGATAAAACGGAAGGTTTGTAATCTTTTAACAAAATGCCAATATAATTGTCTGGTGTAGTACAATAATAACGTTTTGGATATTCTAAAAGCGTTACATGTGTCTGCCGTAACCAACTGACAAACCATATCTGTTCACAAGTACAAGCAAATTGATTTTTTGCTAAACCTATCTTTTTCAAATTTGCAAGTAACGCAGTTGGAAAAGATGACTCATTTACTATCTTTATTAAATTATGGCGTAAATCTAGATATTGTAGACTTGTCACGCGAGCAAACACGTCTCTGTCCCATCCATATATTTGATTCATTGTCATGATAAGCGTTTGTATAACTGGCAGTTCTGGAAATACGCCTTCAGGCAAAAAGCTAAGCCTAGTGTTTTCCAAATTAAGATATCTTAACTGTTTCAATTGTGATATTATCCTAGGCAAAATAGTTGAATTTAAATAATTCCCGCAAAGATCAAGGAATCCTAAATCACGGCAGCTTGACAGCATACTACTTTGCGCCGACGGTGATAGACGTTCAAAACGGAAATGACAATCTCGGAGTGATAACCTTTGTAATGACGGAATATTAAAAGCTCCATCTTCAATTTTTTTCAATGGTTTTCCTATAACTTGTAAACTGAGATCAGTTAATTCTTTTAACTCTGTAAAAGTATTGTTTTTAATTATACCGATCCAATTGTCACCAATTTTCAATGTTTTGAGCCTCGGAAAACATCGAAATTGTCCAATATTTCCAATTCTGTTATTGATAAGGGATAAATGTCTTAAATTTGGAAGTGCACTCTTATTACCATTATTTATACAAAACTTTGGAAGTTTTGTTATTTCATTGCTTTGTAGAAAAAGTTTTCTCAGGCTGAAAATACTGTCTTGTATAATTGTTGAAATTTTATTGAAACTGACTCTGAGATTTAGCAAATGAGACATATTTGAAAACCATGAGAAATTCAACAGTTGAAAATTATTTCTGTTAAGGTTAATATTTCGAATTTTATTCGTTTTTATTGCCTTAAACATGTCGTTTGGAAGAAATGACCATTCGTTGCCTGTTAGAGTGAGTGACTTTAAATGTGCTGTTTTCATATTGTTCAATGCATACATTACATCTGTTGCTAGTAATGATGGTTCCGATGAGATGGTCAATGCCACTATTGTCGTGAAATTAGAAAATGTTTCAGGTTCAAGTCTAACTACAGCGTTGTTCGTAAAATTAAGCTTGAGGATATCATTGAAAGTCAGGTTTTTAATACTTTCCCTTGATAGTGTTCTAATATTTCCATTAAGAAAAGTAATTGTTCTAACGTTTACCGGAAAACGTGGAATATAAATAAGATTTTTTCCAGAGCAGATGGCTGCAAATTTTGTACATTTACAAAGCTCAATCGGACAACGAACTACATCGCGGCTTACGACATGCATAATTAAACCGAGTAACAAATTGATATTGATCAGTGCCATCAAAATTCAATGATATCGGAAATCTGAAAAATAAATAGAAAAAAGCACTCAGTTGTTATCTCATACCAAGTTGATGGGAGACACATGTGTAAGTACAAACAGTAAATGTGTAATAAGAGCAGCTAGTTGCCTGTTGAAATTTCACAAAAATGTTAGTTTTATTGATAAATGAATTTGTTGATATAATCTTGACACTTTGGCTCGCATTTAAACAGATAAAGCGGAGAAAATATCCTTTCTGAAACTTTCTTTGCCAACAAAGGTTTCGATACCGTCAACTTCGGTAATATTCTTCATACAAAATTACCAGTTTGCTCGAAAATACCTCTCTACTTTAATAGTCTCTACCTATTATCTCTAATACCTATATCAAACCAATTGCGACTAAGCCTTTCAATTACAAACACGTGTTGCAGGATTTCAATATTAATGACTTCAAGTCTTCATTTCTCGATTGCACCTTTGCTAGTTCCCGATTCATATATAATCCGGCTGCCCACGTTATAACTGGTGACCTAAACATTATTAATAACACCCCTCTGCGAATGTGTTATCAAGAGGCCCGAAAGATCTTGAGATTTAATCCATCAAAAGGAAACACCGCTTCAAAATACTGATGGATTCAGTCGAGGACTATGCCAGACAACTAGCTAAACGCAAGACAGAAGACGTAAATACTTTTTTCCGAATTGATTTTAGGCTGTAAGCTCAATACTACAAATTAGAATTAAAAACTGAATGGGTATATGAATACACATTCCTTATTGATCTTTAAAGACCAAAATATTGTAAAGCACCTGTCCTTGTATAATATGTTGTTGTCTTCGCATATAAAGCAAAAATAACACCGTTCGTGTATAAATCACATTACATAAATTGCTTGATAACGGAATTAGGTATGGACATTTCATTTAAAAGAAATTAACATAACCCCCCACTATAGTTACCCGTCCATCGAATGTGATCTACCGAATTAGACTTATAACCGGATTTGCACTTACATGAAGAACACGACGAGTGCCACATGTGGACCAAGTTCTGCATCCTCTTCCAGAGCACATAAGAACACCCCGGGTATTATTTTTTTATATATTGTGTTTTGTAGACTGTGGTCTTTTGGTCGGTCTTCGTTTTTTTGCCATGGCATTGTCAGTTCGTTTTCAATTTATCAATTCGAATATCCCTTTGTAATGTACTACCTCTCTTTAGTGCAGAAAAATCATTTGCAAATCAACAAGTCGAAGTAGAGATAGTTGATAATGGCTATTTTACACATTTGTTTTACGACAAAATAGATCTGAAAATATGTCTTGCACAAAAAGATATGATTTCCAAATAAAAATCTCTGTGCAAGAAATCGTATAGCAAATATTTTAATATTACTAACCCGATATGAAATTGGGGTTTTTGGCAGTTTTTGCACTTATGTACTAAATGCAAGTTGTTTAGAGAGAAAAAAAATCATATCCATATTGCTTTCTACGTTAAATTCTGCAATTTCAAGCATTTATGGCTATTCTTACTTAAGTTAAAATAAATTGACAGTAATTTCATATCAAATTATACCATATCCTGGCTGGTGCTTAAACATTTAACATGCCTTTAATTGCAAATAAGACTGCACTGATTTACGGAATTGTGGTAGTCAAACAATATGTACTGCCGGTTTAAGCAACAGTCAAAATATGTCATTTTATTTTAATTTCAAAAATTTCAAAAAGGATTTCACAGTGATCCCTATTCCTCAAGCTTTTTTTCACACCAACATTATTCAAATATGTTACTTATTTACAAATATACAGCTATGCGTAGGAACTATTATGTGCAAAATATGTACTAATTTATTGAATGTTAATTATGAAATATCAACTAATGAAAAATAGAATATTAGTACTCACTTTTATTGAACAAAATGTTTCTTTCCTGTTAAAATCTTACATCATCTATCAATGTGCATAACTTTACGTCCTTATTTACAACTTATAATTACACAAAGAAAAACACTCAAGCAGTGACTAATCTATTGTCATCATTTTCATCGTACGATTATTATCCGTTTGATTTATGTTTACAAAGGTCAAGTGTCAAATTTAATATTTCACCAGCAGCTCAGTAACCAGTGCTTCGATACTGGCATGCCTTTTGATATATCTTTCTTAGATTCGCTGGTGAATTTTCTGTAGAAGAAACGCGCGCCTGGAGTACAAATTGATAATCATGTTAATTTGATGAGTTTTTTTTTCTTACATTCTTTGTTTTTGATTTAAAAAAATATTTAGAAACTCCCTCAAGTAAAGTTGGCTTTAATTTGAAGTTTACCAAATTAAATATCTCTTTCCATTGCATATACATAGTTGGTTTGATAAGATTCATTCCAGTAGGCTCCCTTGTGGTTTTATAAAAATAGAGAACATCCGTTTTTAAAGTAAAAAGACAAAAAGACACAATTATACTTGGTAAAGCATATTAATTTGCTAGATGAATATACAAAACCATTTAATATTCATGATCAAAATTGACTTTTTTACTGCGATTTATTGAAAATAGTGAAATTTTGGGCTAAATGGAAGGCTTTCAATATCGCTTCAGGTTTTAACCGTTTCTATAGTTGAAATTTCATAAAAGGTACTGATTTATTGCACCAGAATCTCTTGAATTCTAGAAAACGGTAACCAATCAGTTAAGATTGTACCAATAAAGTTTGAGTTGAAGAACAGAATTTTTACTGTTTATTATAAGTAACAATTCTAACTTTACCTTCTCCACAAATGCATTCCTGAAATAGTTTACCTGCTTAGTCATATTTTTACTAAATTCTGCCTAAGTGTCGTTATGTTAATGAAAATTGACAGATGACTTCGATTTGTTGTCGTCTTATCAATTATTGATCAGCATGCACAGCGGTAAAAAAAGACATAAGCAGTGACTCATCTAAGAACACTCTGTTTTTGTACTTAAATTGTATTTGTTTCATGCTTACCAAGGTAAAATGTCGTATTGATATAATAAATTTAAAAAAAAAAACATAGATATGTAGAACTCGGATGTGCAATGGGGACGCTGAAGAGCGATGGTCACGCTACAGTGTGATGGTCTGCGGAGAAGCGCCATGATCCTCTCGCTGATGTGTGATGGTCTGTATGACGTGTGGTGACTAGTCAACATCTACCGATATCCATTTATTATATTATGAGAGTTTAATATTTTTCTTAGTTAGTATATAAATATCAAACAATCCATATTGTCTGCGGTTGCAGTAATAACCATCTTCGGTGATCTATCTTATTCCTCACTCTCATTCACTGCAGCAGAATAGATTTTTCGCTCATTTTGATTCGTTCTGACTGATCAATTGCTATTTGCATTTCAAACAACTATGAATATTTTACAATATTTTCAATTAGTACTGGTTTTAATAGAAAATAATCTTTGTATTTAGCGTCTATAGTGGTAATGTATTTACGATTGTATGAACGACTTCTTATTTTTTTTCTAATATATTTACAAAGTACACTACAACGTTATAGTAAGGACCGGAAATGCAATGACTATTTATCCTGAGTGTTTTTAACCAAACGGGTTATACTCTCGGTGATTTACCTAAACAAAATTGAATGCTACTTTTAACAACAAATTGACTTCTACATTGACATTCATCGCATTTTAGCACATCCACCAACAATCGGTCTAGATCTTTAATGAACTGTGCAAATTTCTAGAGTAGATAATGTAATTCATGTGTAAAACTTTTCAGTTTAATATGAAAAAAATATATGTTTTATCATATTTCACGGCTGTATTTTACAAAAACAGATTATTTTTTGTTTGATTCAACTTTTTTCAACTTGCCACATAAAGGGAGATAACTCATATAAAGTAACTTTTATGATAGAATGTGTTATGAATTTACCTATTTTATTATGTAGCAAGAAAACGAGTCCGGTGACCCTATTTTTTCTTTTTTCTCATTTGAAAGCATATAAGAGCTATCTTCTATTATTTTATTTTAAAGTTCTATGGTTTAGTTTTCTTTTTATAACACAAAACTGGGTTTTCCATGCATAATTTATACAAAATCAGACAATTTTGCACAACCTTTAGCATGAAAAATAGCCCGATAACCCATACTTTTTATTATATTTTTGAAAAAAAATTATATAAACTACATTTTGACAAATTATTAAATTCTATGGATTTTAATTTAGACCCTCCATTTACCGTAAGATAATTTTCTTAGAATTACAAAAAAAGTAATTCAATGAATAAGATCAAGTAATTGAATTTTTCAGAAAGGTATTAACAAACATACCAAAAGTAATTCAAATAGGGGGAATTCCATTAAACCGGGAAAAACGCTCGACTATATCAACCAACGGAACGAATGGAAAAGAACTATCAAAGTCATGACTTGGTACATGCATTTTCCGAAGAAAATGTTGGGTTTAATCTGGTTTTAATGCTAGTTTAACATGCATCCAACTTGTCAGACAGTAATTTATTATAGTTCGTTATATTTACAAAATAGTGTGAGCAATCCAAACAAACGTAATTGGTCAACATGACAATAATTATGATCCAGCCGAGAAAACTGTGTAAACATACATCCCAAACATACAAACACAAACACAACTGACTTAACAATTCAAACTAACACAGAAATAACTGAGAACCCAAACTTAGTCAACATACATTACAGACATACAACACAACTGACTTATAAATTTAAAACAAACAAACAAACAAATCTGACAAAGACCTCTGCAAAAAAATTTTTTTAGCTAGTACATACAGTATTATAAAATAGTTTATCAAACTTATTGATCATAAGAAGTAAAGATTAGAAGTGACTATTCAAATGAAATAATTCATTTCATAGTAATTTGTTGAAAATTTCAAGTAATTCATTTCAGTAATTTTGAGTAATCAATATTAGTAATTCATAGTAATTCATATATAAGTAATCTGAAGTAATTAGAAGTAATATTTTGAGTAGTTATCTGTTGTTTTTACTTGTTTTTATACTGAATGCAATTAATGTTTAAATATTAATTATAAATATTTACAAATATGTGATAAGTATTCACAAATGATAACTAGTTATACTAAAAGTAATTCAAAATGATAATCCAAGAAATTGTTAGTAATTCAAAGTAACATTTCCTGAATGTAAATGTAAGAATTTGAGATTTTGGATTTTTACATATTTAATTTTGAGTACAAATCTAGTAAAACTCGTGAAAGAATAAAGTTTTACACAATCCGTGTTAGGCATCGATTTTTATAAAATGGAAAATCACGAAGTCATGCATATCCTATTTTAATTAATATGTCATTTTGTCTTCCAAATCAATGCATTACGTTAATTTGTATTTACTTTTGGTGAAAAATGCAACGCTGTATTTAAATGTACATATATACAATCATGTTTATAATTTGTTTTTGTGCATTTTAATGATACAGTTATAGTCATTTAGTCACCTGAAGTTAAGAAAACAACGCACAAACATTAAGGGAAAATTTACGTAATGCGTTTTATAACAAAATAAAAATAAGGAGATGTGGTAAGGTTAACTATGATACAACTATCCACCAGATTTCACATGAAGATTATAAAATAAATCATAAGTCTTCAACAATGAGAACAATCCATATCGAAAAGTCAGCTATAAATGGCCCCGACATGAAAAATATGAATATGAAAACAAACGGCATAATTTAAACAATGCAATTTCCTAAAAAAAAACAAATATGACAGACATGAACAACAGTAACCACTGAATAACAGGCTGTTGACTTGAGACTGGCCCATAAAGAATGTTGAGGGGTTACACATGTTTGAGAGCGCTCAACCCTTACTATAACCTGATTAAGGTAACTCCAGAAAGGCACATTAGACGCACCAATTGTATACGGTGTATTGTTTTCATTTCTATCACTGGGTCAATACCGCTGCTAGTAACTAGGTTTTCAGTTATCGCTGATTCTGTACGTAATGCAGAATTTATAAAGAAACTACGGTTTAACTCATTTAGACAAAAGTAGACCTTACTCGGATATTTGCTTTTCTTTAAGGTTTCCCTTTATCAATTGCTTTTCACATATTTGAGTTTTTAAACATCCTTCATTTTGTCCTTGGTATCACATTCTTGGTACGAGAAAATCAAGTTTTTGTTTTCATTTTTATGCGACGAACTACCTATGCTTAATTTGAAACTGATTTAACGACCTAAAACCACGAACATGAAAATAACATGCATTGTTCTTCTTTCTAGTTCTCCTAACAGCTATATGTCACCGCATGGTCTTCAAATATGAACAAAACCTACAGCGTACTGATAGCTATAACAGGCCCCGACATAACACAATGTGAAACAATTCAAAGAAATAACAAACGGCCTAATGATGAAAAAACAATATACGAAAAACTAAAATTAGAAACTATAACCAACAGCAACCACTGAATTCCCGACTTGTGACATTAACATATTGAAAATGTGGTGGCGTTAAACATGATTGTGAGCATTTTCCTTGATTTACCTTCACCCATGAACGCTCAAACTAAACATTTGAAAACCAGTGATGTGTCAATGCGAAGAAAATTAGCAGCTGTATGACCAAAACATATATGAATTCTTTGACGGTCAATTTTGCCTGAGGGAATAATATTTCAATTTATCAGACTAAAATATATAAGAATATAGCAAAGTGCTCTCGACCAATGAAATTGTAGGATTTGGTGTTTCTTAATTGTGAAGAATAAATGAAATCATGTTCTTAGTAAGGGATTATCCTTTTGTTTAGGCCTACTTACAGTTCAAAACAAAGAGTTTCTATAAATGAGTTACAAATGTCCCGAAGCACATTTATCAGCTTGAAAGAATTAGTGATTAAAACTGACTAAAAGTTGAATTTTGAAACAAACAAAAAAATCAAAATAAGATGAATTTTACTGGTGCAGTAATATTGGTACCGTTAACGTTATTATGAGAATATTAATAACTTCAAATTACTAAAAAAGAAAAAGAAAAAAATAATATCAAAGCAATGCAGTGCAGTGCAAAAAAAAATAAAAAGTTTTTAAATTAAATAAAACCTAAATATTTAGCGTCAACTCTTTCAAAAACTCAGATTACTGGATCCGTGGTTGGTGAAAATAGTTATTTCCAATATTCTGATAAAATTCTAAAAAAAAGGAATTTAGTTTAACATGTTTAACTCTTGAATATATTTTAAACTATTTTAAAGGCATTGTATTTGAACATTTCCCTGACATAATGAAGTAGTATTTGATGTAAAGGACTGGACTAAAATATTGGCTGTAAAATAAAATTTATTTGTAAATCAAATTTTGAATTTATTGATTTGAACTGGAAATAAACAAAAAGATAATTCCTCGCTAAAATATTACATGATTTACATTCATACTCACAATCAGGAAACATTTCTTACCATTTCATTGTACTGTTGTGTCATCTAATGTCTAAAACACAATCTATTATATTTTCCAAGATTCAAGATTCAAAGTTTTATTATCCTCAGACACAACAGTGTACAAGAAGTCAATATACATACATACATAAATAAACGAAATATCTATACAGTAATTGTAATACAATTATGAAAAACATTACATATACGACAACAGGAGCTAACACACATTAAATAATCACGTGATTCTCGTGGCACTTTCATTTGTATACAATACAGTCAGTTTAAAGTATATTTATCATTTGTATTTAACACAATGTCATGAATTTATGAGTATTTACATAGGTATAAATAAGTGAATAATTATAAATACTTGATAATGTTTTTGATATATCTGCAAATATTACGATATAACTTTACATTGCAATTTGACAGCACTCCAATCACCTTGATCTCTGATGGATTTGTATTGGAATAATTTTTTGAGCAGATCCACGATTTGTGGATATGTACAAGTAAACATACAATGATATTCATTACCAATGTTATTTTTACATAAATGACATATTCTATTTTGTTTAGGGATCTTTGCCCATCTTCCTGTCTCTACGGGAAATTTTAAATTTGAACATCTCAGTTTACACATATATATTCTATCGGATACAGCCAATCTAAGTAGATACGGTTCAAGTTTAAATTCATGTTTAAAAAGTCCATAAAATTCTCCCCTAGATGAGCTATTTATTTGCGAAAACCAGTTTTGAATATATTGATCAGTCAAATTCTGTTTTAAAATAGACTTTCCAAAATTATAAGAAAGTCCTTACATCACTAAAACTAATCCATCAATGAAATCATGCCTAAAAAGGAAGTTATGCATTAACTACATTTAAGCCTTGAGCACTTTACAATATTCTAAGTTTGTAAGAGAATGATAATCTCTTTCTTCGTGATAAGTACTCGCTAACGCTCGTACTTGATCATGAAGAAAGGAATTATCATTCTCTTACATATACATGTAATAGGTGATAAAACATGGTTCAAATTAGTTTACCTCCTGTTAACCCTAATTAATTACAATCAAAAATATCTGAACATTACAATTTTGTTATATATGATATCTCTATATGTGAGAGAGGTCGATAAAGGACAGTGATTAAGTATAAGTTGAAAGAAAAGAGAAAAAACATTAATCAACACAACATTGATAAAAAATATAAAGCTTGATCGATACTTCCCCTGCATAAACAAGGTTGCCCTAACCTAGGTGCTCCGAAACATAACCAGTTTATGTCAAGTAAAATATTTAATTCGACACCGATTTCAATGCATAGTGCACAAAGGAATATTGAACCTAAGAGATCGATGTACATGTATATGTCTAAAACAAAATTATAAAGAAAAATGTATCAAACTATTTTGACAGGACCTCAATGAATAAGCTCAATATATATTGTCATGATTCGGTTTAATAGGTAAAGATACAGGAAAGTCTTATTATTTCTTCTGAAAATTGAAACTCGTCCATTGATTTTTATAAAAGAAGCTTTTTTTTTAATTTGAAGAAAAAATCCAAAAGAAAGAAGACAAATTATATTATAACAACAAGTTGAAGGTTTGATTAAATGAATGAATTTCATTTATAAATTGGAGAAAGCCAAACAAAAAAATGTTAATACTATCCTGGCTTGCAAAATTACGTAAAACGAAATAACAAAAGAGACAGAAAAAAATAACAATTCTCCTCTCCTCTACTTTGTCGCCTCACATCTAAAAATGTGAATACATCACTGGGTATTTTCTACGGTAATTTGAGACTATATAAGTTATGTAATACGTATATATAATTACTTCCTATCTCGATTCAAGGCGACAATGGGTTTAATTTGAATAAATAAAATGTGTTAGTAAGCAATTACAAACTGCTAACCTTTTCTAATCTCACTTTTTCATAAATAACTAACGTGCAAGTGTACATAGCTATGTGATTATTTTATACCGATTAATGCAATACATTTTTGTGTGGGATGTTAATTTGAAAATAACATGATGAACACATTTACATTAAAACAATATTTTCAATTATTGATTGTTTACGCAAACATGCTAAATGAATGGATTGTACAAGCTCAAGGTAGGTTTTAAATAATTAGGGACATCAAACCAGTTGTTTTATCTTATTTATCTTTATCACCTCCTGAGATGTTAAAATGATTTCTACAGGTTGTTCTATTAGTTTTATTCTGTTTTTTACGAAATATACAACTGAAATTAAAATGAACTGAATGATATATATATGAAATTGTGGCTATACAAAGTAACTAATTGTAGTTGTATTGTCATGATTTATAATGTTTAACAGTCAGAGGAAAAATATTAAAACCAGACAATACAAATAAAAAATATAAAAACACTGCCTAAAAAAGATATAATTCAAACACTACTAGTTTCAAGAACAATCGCACAGTAAAAACAGAAAATGTAGAAACCTATATTTAACTTATAAATATTTGATGTACGGTATTCACATTTTCACAAATTTATATACTATTATAAAAGCAAATGTTTTCCATCTGTTTCATTGTGAGATCTTGTATATATCGTGTATTATGTCATTGTTAAATATTACAATGTAAAATGAGACATGAAAAAATGATATCAACAGAGATAAAAGTAATATCGTTCGTAACGCGAGAAGCAATGTTTTGTTTATACAAGAGTATTTGATGTTTTTTGTACATTTTTTTAAAAGATAAATTGAACAATATATAACTGCCGTTTTTGCTGCTAATTTTATTAAAATAATGATGCAGGTAATTTATATGTTAGATAAGAAACTTCGTAACATTAACAACATATTATTACAAAAAAATTTACATTCACAAAACAACTATTTTTCAAACTAGGATTACAGAAACGTCTAAAATTATATACCTTAATCAATTACATCTTCCCTTATCAGTCAAACATACAATTGCATGTTTATTCAAATTATGTAATCCGCTCAGTGAAAATTAATACATTATGCTTGATTGAGCACCTCGTAGGTATCAGTGTAACAAAGACATCGTACTATATATATAACAGAACTTCCTTGTCTGATAAATGGGAGTGGTGGGTGACAATTGATGTCTACTACAAATGCTTGTTAATTGTTAACAGGCAGCTAAATGAAAATACATGTTTATATAACCAACGAATAAATGCCTTGTTCATATATTTGATAGTGGTCTGTTATATTCCCGCATGTGTATAGAAATTATTCTCGAATAACACTGAACAGAGTGAGATACGAACATGCGATGCCACAGATGTGTTAATTTGATTGTTCTACTCTTCAATTAAACATGTTAGATGCAACATTGTGACTTTTCCATTGGCTATTCGTTTGGTCAATCAAGATTGATAAATGTCACGATGGATTAATATTCCGTGTCAGAGGAAATATGCTGTTCCTCAGTTATAAACAGATAACTCATTTTTCTTCCGTTGTTTTGAAAGGGGGTTCCGTTCTATTAGTTTAAGTATCGTAGACAGAGCCTTAAAATGTCTCATGTTTACGTTTGACTCCAAATGCTTACCTACGGACGTCAAACAGTTTTTTTGCAACAAATGGAAGCAAAAATTCTAATACTTTTCTATATATTAAGCACATTTTTACACTAAAATCATTTTTACCAACAAAATTCATTGAATATAATGGAGACCCATGTAAAATGTATGCATAGCAGTGCCAACAGTTGACTCAGATGCAATGTTTGCAAACATTTAGTTCCAAAGAACTACGGGTCTACCACTTTACATGACGATAAACTCAATTTTATTGGGAATATTTACGTTCAATTTGGCTACCATGTAAAATGCATAACTACACTTGTTGATCTGGGATAAAATATTGAACTCCGGTTGACATTTAAAACATTGTGTAACTAGATATCGTTTCATAGCTGTCACCAATCGTTGATTTTCAATGACACATGTAGTAACTATGTTAATTTTTTATCTTATGGTTATTGAAGATGATAACCCATGGGTAATGCACACCAACAAGTTAACAATTGATCGGCTAGAACTGGAGACATGGACAAACACTTCAGTAGTGAGGGGCATGGTTGCTGCTGTATCAGTAGACTATCATTTTACCAAGGGCTTTATTTACTACTCTGATCAAAAAGCTGATCGGGTATCAAGGTAAAACTCATATAATAACATACTTATAATGCTTACGTTATTTTAAGAAACATCTTTTATTATATTCACTTTTAAAGAGGCATTTGCAACCGTATTCACCGTCAACAGGAGATTTACACCAAAGAACTAAACAAAGTAAAATAACACTTGATTAATTGTATGCAATCGACGCTTTCTCTTAATTTACATTTATCAGGAATGCTCACAACAAAATATTTGAAAGTCGAGGATGTCTCAGAATTGAAACATTTAAAGATCGACAGTTACAAAAGGGACCTAAAAATAATAGACAAATCCACCTATTGGCAATTTGCCTGAGGAAGTTGAAACCTTGATTTCTTAATAGCCATGTAAAGACGAACAATTCAAGAATGTATGTTTCAATTTTTTAAGAACTGATCACTGGCTAAATGGATTTCAAAGAATGGCTTAAATGTTGTACAGGACAATATTGTTTCGACATATCTAATTGGATCTTTTTTTCATATAATGCTTGATTTTTTGCATTTTTTAGTTTTTTTTTCGATTTTTATATTTTTCCAACAAGTACATTTGAAGTAGGAAATCAGAGAAACAATTATAATTGAACTTTTGACTATGTTAAAAAATATTTTTTAATGGATGTAAGAAGATTTGGAATGAGTGCCAATGAGACAACTCTCCATCGAAGTCAAAATTTATAAAAGTAAACCATTATAGGTCAAAGTACGGTCTTCAACACGGAGCCTTGGCTCACACCGAACAGAGAGCTATAAAAGGTCCAAAAAATTACTAGTGTTAAACCATTCAAACGGGAAAACCAACGGTCTAATTTATAAAAAAAACGAGAAACGAGAAACACTTATGAACCACATCAACAAACGACAACTACTGAACATCTGATTCCTGACTTAGGATAGGTGCAAACAATTGCAGCGGGTTTAAACGTGTTAATGTTACCAAACCCTTTTTCTGAAACAATAGTGTAACATCACAACATAGAAAGACACACTTAAAAATATCAATTGAAATAGCTTAACCCAATCAAAGGACATATTTACACCAGTGAACATACACTGAACAAATAAATTTGACCTATGATTCAATGTAAATACAAAATAAATAAACTAAGGGAAGAATAATAAAGGTAACATGTTATACCGCTATGAAATGTTAAACAATTTAAGAAAAAAAATATGCTGGAAAAAAAATATCAGCCATTTGCAATTACTTTAAACACAGGTAAATGAAAATAATTTTATTGTTAGGTATACGTGTACAGTTCAAATATAGAAAGGAAATAGTTTTACAAAATAAATAATTTTGATGTTCATAGTACGAAGTGAAAATTATAGTAATACCAAACACTTATCAAAGCTGGTATATAGACCAGATATAACCCTGAATAACATTAAATAACAAAAAAGCATTACAATTAGTATCAACAGGTCAAATAAACAAGAAAGTACGATTTGAGAGTACTCGCAGTTACTGACAGCTAGTTAAAAGCCAAAAACAATTAATAATAAATAATCATGCATTAGAGACTAAAATCAACTAAAACACATCTCAGGGATTAAGTATTTTAACGTCATGGACAGTCAAAGAAGACATGACTTGTGCAATGCCAAAAATAAATGTATCGACAGGCAGTAGGATAGTTAACCTCTTTATAGATCAAAATGAACGTGGGTGTGTCTTTATACATCCCGTTTGAAAAAAATACAAATTTAGTTATGTTTTAATTTGCTGATGACAAAATCGATATTAGTGCCAATGTAAACTATATTCAAAGATCTAATTACAACATTGGTAAGATAACCTTTACTTATAAGTTTGTTTAAAGGTTCGATGAGTTTACACGGATCACATAGTGATTTCCGCGATTTAAGTACAATATTGCCGTAAAATTTAGGATGTAAAATACCGTTTTTAATCAGTTTTCTACAGGTACAGCCAAATTTACTAATCAAATCTTTGTATCTATGAAAGAATTTAGTAAAAGTTTTACGTAATTTATGGTAACGAAATCCCTGACTTAATAATTTACCAGTGATGCATTGATTACGTTCGTTAAAATCTATGACATCACTACACACACGGGCATAACGAACGAGTTGGGATATATAAATACCGTATGATGGAGCCAAAGGAACATCGCCGTCTAAAATAGGAAAATTAACAATAGGGAATGAAAAGTCGTCTCTTTTGTCGTAAATTTTCGTATGGAGTTTTCCTTTAGAGATTGAAATGTCCAAATCTAGAAAAGGACAACTACTGCTGTTTATGTAGTTTAATTGGGTAAATTTCCGTAGTATATTTAGAGAACTCTGGATTATTTAACGAAAAAATATCATCTAGATAACGGAAGGTATTGTTGAATGTATCAACCAAATGTAACAATGACATGTCTTTACTGAGTTTGGTCATAAACTGAGATTCATAGCAATACAGGAATAAATCTGCTATTAAATGAGCGCAGTTAGTGCCCATAGGCATACCTACTACTTGTCGATACACTTTATCGCCGAAACGTACATATATGTTGTCCAGGAGAAAATTTAAATCTTCAATCATATCTTCACATTTCCAGTAAGTGTATCTAGCATACTTTCCTTTTTCGTTACAGAAAAAGGCTTTAAACGAGTTACAGCAAATAAATTTGTAATGAGATTTTTCAAAAGACCATTTAATTAAATATGAAAACTTTTTCTTGATAAGATTGTGTGGAAGTGTAGTATAGAGAGTAGAAAAATCATAACTGTCAACAGAATTCAAAGGACAATCAAAAGCATGTATTTTATCTAAAACCTCTAAAGAATTTTTAACACTCCAAAAATAATTAATACCATTATTTTCATAAGCTTTATTACAAAAGTTAATAACAAGTTCTTTGATAGTAGTAAGGGAGGTAGTTAGAAGCACTGATAGATTGGTAGTAGAACACTTACTAGATGCGGAGATGAAACGGAATTTATTTCGTTTTTTTGTTCAATTTAGGTAACCAGTACATAGTAGGGACTTTCAAATGTTCGGAAGAGGCTTTAAGGCTGGGTAGTGGCCGTGATATGCTTGTTTACAATTTGACTCTCTGTGGAGCGTACGGACCTGAATGTAGATGAATTTGTAATTTCGTTTTGGAGAACGTTCGTGTAGTATATGCGTCACACCACCACTAATGGTTTAGTTTAATTATTGGTCAAACATTTTCAGGTATATTCAGTGATCAAAACTATTATGCTGGGTTGTGAACTCATGTGCTCTAGAAATGCAAGCACACTGATTACTTATGTTTCGACACCTGTACTATACAATTACAAGGTTACCTTGTTTAACCAGTTAAAGAGTCAAAACCAGTGTGTATTGTCTTACCCCAACGATTACATTGAAATTGACGGTTTAAAGCAATTAAAATTTATGTCTCATATCAACAACGTTACATTATGTCACTATTCATTGTAGAATTAATCTGTTCAACCCAAATGATACGGTCGACATAATCACAAACTCGCTAAGCTTGGCGGATGCCATTGCTGTAGATTGGATATACGACCATCTTTACTGGATCGATGCAAGTCATGATCATATAATGGTCGCTGAGTTGGATGGCACACAAAGAAAAACTCTAATTAGTACTCAACTGGTATATCCTCGTGCACTTATTGTTTATCCAAATATTGGGTAAGTGTTTGAGCAAACTTATTGATACTTGTTATTTCATAAATGCATAAAACAAGTTAAATTAAAAACCAATTGTTCAGAGAACAATTGAAGGTCTTTCCACATCAATGTTCTATATTATTGATGAGAAGCTACATCCAGTTTACTCAAAATTACTATTGGCGTCCAAGCTTTGGTTTCTTCATACTGATTCAATTATTATATGGTTTCTATATACTTTTGCCTGAAATAAGGGAGATAATTGCCAACTTCCGGTTTAGAAAATGTCACTTCCTGTCTCATATGATAGCTTTATTTATACTGATTCCAAAAATATATGGTTTATATATACTTTTGCATGGAAAAAGGGAGATAATTAGCTACTTCCGGTTTAGAAAATGTCACTTCCGGTCTCATATGATAGCTTTATTCACACTGATTCCAAAAATATATAGTTTGTATATACTTATGCCTGTAATAAGGAAGATAATATGCTACTTCCGGTTTATAAAATGTTACTTCCGGTCTCAAAAGATAGGTTAACCTATGGTCATTCAAAAAATATATGGTTTCTAGGTACTTTTCCATGAAATTAGTGCAAAAAATACTACTTCCGGTTCACTCAAGGTCACTTCCGGTTGACATTTTTAAGGTCATAGGTCAACCAACAGTTTGCAAAAGACCTTATGGCTTTATCATGTAACAAGTTGGAGTAATAATCAATTAACCTTAAATAGAATCATTTCAGGGACAATAACTCCTATAAGATGTCATTGGATTGTTTCAGACCAAATGTATCATATCTTAATCACAATTAGGCAAACATTTTGCACTTGTTCTTTAATTTGTATCTTTAAAAGTGACAGAGGAGATCAAATAACAAGGAAAAGTCAAAATTTAGAATATGACCTTGACCTTTGACCTTGGCCTCAATTTCATTTAAATAGACCAAGGAACTCAAATCAATATACCTTAGGTCTCTATCACTTACCATTCATGCTATACATTTATATATCCCTTATGTCAAATACAGAAGGGGAAATAACTCTCATATGGAGTTTACGTACCGCCTCGGTCAAAATTGGACAAAACATCCTGAGGATATAACGAGCAATATGGTAAAATAAATTTGTCGCTTTTTTTTACGGTTACGGAAGAGATGCAGTAACAAGGAAAACAGTGTTCGGGGAGATAACTCCTACAAAGAAAATTGTTCGACTTAGAATGGGTGAAAATAAAAAGCGCATAAACTGTATGATATTATATAAGAAATATCTAAGCGACATCTTGCGAAACAAAATTTTTACGTGAGAACAAAATTAGGCGGAAGAAAAAAAAAATAATAATAATAATAATAATAATCAGAACAAATACAATAGGTCTTTCCACAGAAAAGTGGAAAGACCTAATAATTTCTTACAAAAAAAAATACTTTAGTATACCTTACTAAATCATTGAAATCATAAATTAACTAAACTGTGATTGACCCACGAGTTCTACATGTACCTAGTGATAAGTTTATAATACTTAATGATGGATTTTGGTACACAGGTGAACGATCCGTTATGTTCCTCATCAACAGTCTCGATAAAAGACCTGTTGACCAAAACTGGCTGAAATTATTTTATCACGTGGACATTATTTCTATACAAGCACAGATACAAGGGACACACACACATAATACATTAGTTATCGGCATTTGCAAAATTTTATTGTTAATCAGTATTATCAGTATTATAAAGATTACACATGAAATTCAACAGATGTCTTTGATGCAATTGCGTAATTTAAAAAGTTCTAAGTAAGGTCTTTCATCTGACTACAAGAATATAGAAATAGACGCAATTTCAACAAAACTCAACAGAAAACACTGCACAAGGGATTATTAAACCAACATACAGTCTCAACAATACACAAAATACGTAGCATATGACAATCTCTAAACCAGCTCCAGTCAACAACATTTTTATATGAATCTTAAAGAAACTACAAACATTTATTGTATGTGAAGATGGATGTTTTTTACTGATGTGGAAAATCCAAAGATAGAAAGATGTGGCCTTGATGGAAGCAACAGACAAGCCATTGTGACAACTAATATCGGTTCTCCGAATGGATTGTCAATTGGTTAGTTAATTACAATAATATTGATACATGAGCTTACAAATAATGTAATGTTAAGATTACAATATGTTTGGAAAACTAAAATATTGTGAAATACTGAACTATTTGTTACCAAAAGAGTAAAGTAAGTAAACATTTTGTATCTAGTTGTTTCGTAAATGCAATGTATCACCAACATCAAAATAGGCACACGTGGTTTCTTTTAGAAAAGGATATATACTGATAGATAGAATGCATTTGTCGCTCTTTTTTTCAAATTAACTACACAAACAATACACATTAAATGAAATCTGAATTTGATAAACGAAGGTCAGTTGGATAATCCCAGAGTAGTACGATTAGAGACACTTTTGAGATAGAACTTATTTGGGTATCAATAAAATTTGTGGAATGTATAAAAAAAAAAACATCCAAAAAAGATCCAGGGAGATAAGTAAACCAATCTATGATGCAATAGTTTTGTTTCATCCTTGTCGTTACAATATTTGGATTTGAACTATTCCCGATGAAGGTAAATTCAGAAAGGCGACACGGAAGCAAATAAGTCATAAAACGATCTTTTTATGTTTTGTAAAAGTATTCCCTTAATTAGAAAATATCTGTTTTTGTACTTAAATTTAAATCTTTGATCGTTCTTGATGAAGTAAATCCAAAACGTGCCTCTGACGCACGATAGAAAATAATAATTTCATTTATACATCGTTATGAAAAATATACAAATGTTCATTTCTTGACATCATACAAGAAATATCAATCCAAACAAATAATCGATACGATCCTCCGGAGAGACATTTTTTTAATTGTAAATATACCGTCATAATCGAGTTAAGAGCTTTTTTCTGAAGTTTCGTTTTTATTCGGATTATATTCCTTTCCACTAAACATTTTCGTTCTCCTGATCGAGATTAGAATTAAAAGAGTTGAGTGTTTAAAAACTACAAAATTTCCCCATGGTTGTCAAAAGTTTGTTTATTTAATCATGTCAAATCTATATCTCAATTTTTCTATTTTTTTTTTTTTTTTTTTTTTTTTAAGGACGCAGGTATATGGTTTATAGTTCCTGCTTGTCCTGGTGAAGAACGAATTAACATTGTTTAGTAAGAACATATTGTATCGATATCAATTTAGTGTTGAAGACAATTTAGTTTTCTTTAGATGACACCTAAAATTATGTTGCAGTAGGTTCCTGTACCATTGAAGTATTTCCTACATTTCAATTTACTCATACATAATATAAAAGCGGCATTAAAAGCCAAAACAAAAGCTGTCATATTCAGAATATTGTCCTCCACTGTATGACTGTACTGTATCTTTACGATCATATGTTAAGAACATACAAAAGCAACTTCTTATTCTTTCTTTCAAAATCGTATTTAGATTTCACGACAAACCGACTTTATTGGGCGGACAATCACATTCTGCTTAAGCAAATAAAATCATCAAAGTTGGATGGAACAGATATCCAGATACTAATGCAGTCCGCAGACAATTTGCCTTGGGTGTGGGGATTAGTAGTGTATAAACATTGGTTATACCTTACCCAATTTAGCAACAATAGTGTTTGTCGCGTAGATAAGCAGACTGGTTCAAATTTCCAAATAATCAGAGCAGATGCAGATAACCCTGTAGGAATTAAAGTTTACAGCGAAAACAATCAACCAAAAGGTATCACTGGAAGACGTTTGTGCAAAAAATGATTAGTTAACAATGGATTCATAGATGTGGTTTGCTACCAAACAATCTGCTTTAGAAATAATCAAATTATTATAATTTGAAGTGGCAAATCAAATGAGTCAAACGAGGTTTCTACACAAGAAAGGCGAAAGATACCAAAGGGACATTCAAACTCATAAGTCGGAAATGAAATCATCAGGCCATGACTAAAAAGGAAATAGACAAACAGACAAACAACAGTACAAAAACACAATATATGTCAAAGTCAGACGACGTAAAACCTTTACACGTAAAACTGTAACACTGTCCTTAATCGGTATAAGGCAGTACTTATTGTAATAAAGCCGAATAACTACGAATAGAGTAAAAATTACACACAAACTATTCATCAATTAATTTTGTTATCTTTTTTATAAAAGCACATTTCAATGATGTAGGTGCTGGAGATATGCAACACATTTGAATGTTAAACAAATATCTGCTGCAAATCAATTTAGCAAAACATATCCAGTATGTTACGTAATATATTGTAATCGTAGTTCTTTGCTTATTATTTCGATATACATATGTTAGTTCATTTTCAACTATTTGATTTGTCTTTAGTCATTCTTCACGATTCCCTCGAATACAATTGTTCAACAACAAACTGCGACTTGTGTGATATAAAGTTTGGCCTATCCCGCTGATTTGTTTAATTTGAATGTACCGTGCACATAATGCATGCTGAGTGCATTGCATTAAAACAACCTCCACAATCGTACCAATGAACAAATTAATTGCACTGTTTTTGATATCACACATGATAAATTCAATCCATTGCATCGTATTTTCATGTTATTCTAGGTACTAATCTGTGTTTTCCAAACAATGGTGGCTGCGAACAACTTTGTCTGCCAACTCCACAATATACAGTTATCTGTACATGTGCGGATGGATTTGAATTGAAACCTGATGAAAAAACATGTCTTTACAAAGGTAAAATATCTATTTTTGTATATTTTGAATTTTTGTTTAGTTTCAATTTAAACATGTTAATTGTCCAATAAAGATGTACATTTGCAAATAAATACTAATAACACCAATGGCACAAATTTTGACAGTACAATATACGCATTTCAACAATTAATGTGTCTTAAGTGATGCCACAGTATTTGATATCATTAAACGTATACATACCTCCAAGAGCTGATGTTCCCAAAAAAGACCACAATGTAAGGCAGAACCCATATACGGATCAGTTTTATGTATTTGGGAGATATATTTCTTAATTTATAATGATTGTCTAAGATTTCATATGATTTATAAAAGCAAATTTCAATAAAACAACATCCCTATTTGTTAAACTGTATAGAACTACTGAGCTAATATGTCGATGAAAGACCAAGTGGTAGTTATAACTTAAGTTTATGTCTTTTGCTTTTTTATCATGGCTATAATATGCCTACTAAATTTATGCTTTTATAAGGTTCTGGTAAATGGGTGACCTTTGCTAATCTCAACACCATTGAACGAATGGACCTTGAGACAAATGTTACGGAAACAATTGCTTCTAAAACAACCAATGCTGTAGATCTAGACATTCATTATGAGAAGGGATTCGTATATTGGTCTGATGTACGTGCAAAGAAGATATCCAGGTATGGATATTATTGCATTCACAATACTGTTATTCAACTCTTGCGTATAATCTTACATACACAAACAAAGAATCAAATGATAAAAATCATTCTCATGAAAAAAGAGGTGAAGATATCAGTGGGATAATTAAACTCATAAGTGTAAAACAAACTGACAATGCCATGAAAATACGAAAAACGACCAAAAAACGAACAAAAGAACAGTTAACACAAGAAGGAAAACTCAAGACTGAGCAACATGGACCCCATTAAAAACCAGGGCTGATCTCAGATGTCTAACTCAAAAACTTAAAACTCAAAAGTAAAAAAAACGAGGAAGATATCTTATCTTTTTACTTTTTACATGTACTTTCCCAAAATCCGTATAAAGACAGATATATGGCCTTGGCGTCTAGTTTTCTTTTTCGCAAAAGTCGAAAAAATCACTGTGTTCATAGTGTCCATTGCGCGTCCTTTCAATTATATATATCCGTTCATTGGAAATTGATAGAAAAAGAAATACAAATACAGATACAAAATTGATCATGTTACCATTGTGGCAAAAAAAATTACAAATCGAATATAACACAAAAATTGTGCGAGAACATAACTATAAAAAAAACAAAAACAAATGGTGTGGTTTAAATCAGACGCAGATACATCAAAATGTAATACAACATGTAAAATGTCAAAAACAATAAAGATACAACTGTAACACAAAAAAGCACTAATGTTTTCCAGTTTCACTTTAATACGTTCTTTCTTTTAGGAGTACGGTGACAAGAACGTCTGTTTCTGGTTATGTTGAAGACATTATTGTCGAAACAGTAGATGTTCCCGATGGGATAGCTATTGATTGGATCTATAACCTTTTGTTCTGGACAGATACGGGACATAACCATATACAAGTGTCACGACTTGATGGAACAGACAGAAAAACAATCATTAAAAATGATGGTAGTCTGGAAGAACCAAGGGCCATTGTAGTTGATCCAAATACTGGGTGAGTTTGCATTTATGCGAGAACATAAGAAAAATGGTTGAATTTTAAAACAAAGCCTACATCCGTGGTATGGACAGTGATTTTTTGTGTTTACATCCACGAAACAAATTATAATCGTCTTAACAGGTATGTAATTTTCAATTGTTATTAAAGAACAAAGGGGAGGCTGAAAATACGAAAGGGATATTCAAATGTATAAGTAAAACACACATTAAAAACGCGATGACAAAAACGGAAGACGACTAATAGACAAATAAGCTGTGAAAAATTCCTAGGACGCCTGCAACAAAGTTTTGAGATAATCTGTTGAAACAGTAGATTAAACGTACTCAAAGGACAAAACCACTTCCAGTAAACATATTCTGATTTGCTTTTTTAACTGCATTGTAAGAATGTTGGGAAAAGAGAGCGAATATGTGTAAGATTTGCACAGTCAAATTGTGAAATATCTTAACATTCAAGATAAGTCATGCAATTAGAGGCTGGATTACGTATTCATATTTCATACGCATTAAAATCAACCAACCTTATCTTTTCTATTATATTTATCGTTCTTTCAATAAACGAACAAAATAAAAGAACAAGATGAATTGTAAAACTGATACTATGAAAAATGTATGAAGCACAATATTTTCTAATAACTTTAAATTGAGACATGGTATATTATTCAAACTTAGATATACTAAGTTTCTTTAATCATCATTATTATGTGTCCTGCATGCATACTGATGTATGTTTATGCCTTAAACTCATACGCTTAATATACTGACCCTTGAGCCACACACGAATACTTTATACGTATTTTTCATTTGATAGAACAGTTAATGCTGGTTTCAGATAATTGTTTTATATTTGTTTTAGTTTATTGTTTTTACTGACTGGGGGAGCTCATCAAGGATAGAAAGATGCGGATTGGACGGACGAGATAGACGAATAATTATTAACTCTGATATAACCTGGCCTAATGGGATGACAATAGGTAATTGACATTATAATGTATTTCATTAAAATATCAATTAGAAAAACGATCAAAGAGAACAATACATTTAACTATTCTCGTATTTTTTTAGAAATAACATTTTTATTTTTCACCTTATACACAGCACTACAAATTAAGTACAATGTTCAAGCCGTTATGGGAAATATGTAAGGAATGAGTTTTGCGGTTCCTGTTCAAATTTTCAACGATGCAAAGGCTTACAAAACATTAAAAACAAAGTTTTATTCTAAAATTAGCCAAGGCCTTAATAAACTGTATCATTTACCTTTTTTTGCTCTACATTAACATTTCATATTCCGTAAACAATGCATTCGTTTTATTGTCTTTTGTCATTCAATCTTAGCAATAAACTCCGATGAGGTTAAACATATTAAATATGAATTGAAAATGTAAAAACAAATATTTTATTAGCTTTCCAATCTATCCTAACATACTTTGTTTAGATAGATTTTGTTAAGCATACTTAAAGTCCCGCCTTAAATGGTTGAGCATCGTTAGAGCACAAGCATTTCGCTTTTGCTAAATGGACGCATAAGTTCAAATCTGTTAAGGTAATGCACCACTAAAGTCCCCTTTATACATGACATTTATGTAAATTATCTCACAAAATAAAATGATTTCACCAACTGAATTTAAACATCGTTGTCTGTTTGTTTGACTTATTACTTTTAAGTTTTTGAGATTTGTTTTCTTTTGTTTTGTTGATTTTGATTTCTTTCTTGGGGTTTCCTCTTCACCTGAAATATTGTTGGTTTTATTTGCAATGGAAAATGCTGATTTTGTGATTTCGTTCAAGGCCTACCCTAGTACACTCTATACTTTTTGAGGGTAGGTGTTTTGTCGTTGATTGTGCTGGCATGTGTTTCTGTATGACTTCTGTAATATACATATGATTATAAGCTTGCTACGTACAGCAATGCTGTTAGTAATCAGAGTTTCTCTGTCAATAGCACATACCTCTGACACGCTGTAGACATTTCAGATGGCTCACTAGGATACATGAGTTAACGGCTACGTAAAATTCTATGTGAGTAAGGTACTGGTCTTTACTAGGTCTCACATCACTGGAGGTCGGTTTCCAAAATAAATACAGTTTAACTGAACTGAGCGTTTCTTCATAATTGACAGGAGGCTGATCACTCAGATAGTTGTAGTTATTAAACCTGCATTAACGGCTTCTGTATAAGCCTTGGTCAAGTTTTTGTTGTGATTGATATCATTACCATTTTGTTGTATACCTGCTGTTGCCATATTGAACTTATTGTTTAACAACGATATTATGTCTGAAATACGCATTCAATGAACTAAATACACAGTAATATAACATCACACTTTGGTAGATTTAATTGTCGAAAAATGTGCGTTGATATCTTTTATATACGGTTAACTCTATATTTTGGTAAGAGCTCAACATTTTCCCTGGATTAAAATGTATTTTGAGGCCGCTTACGATGTTGTGACTATTCTTATTGTAGATCATATTGGTAGAAGATTATATTGGATAGATGGTTCCTTAAATCAAATTAAAAGTACAAGGTTTGATGGAACAGATACATATACCGTAATTAAAAACGAAAATGTTTTACCAAAGCCGTTTGATTTGGTGGTGTATGGCAGTTATGTTTATTGGTCTAATTGGGAATATAGAAGTGTATGCAGAGTAAATAAAAACACCGGGCAGGATTTTTCAATTCTTGCAAATTATCTTCGATCACCGATGGGAATACAAGTATTTGCAGTTGAAGTACAACCTAAAGGTGTGTATCTTCAAAATAGTTAGACAATTGTATAATATCAACTGATTATGACTTTGACGCATCCGTGCTCGCTCCTTTTGAATATCAATTGTTTGGTTGGCATTTATATTTTCTGTATATATTGTCAGGTCGAGTTCGCTCTTTATCAATAACAACTTTTTTTTCTGGGTTAGAAACATTTCCAACCATTAATTAAGTGCCCTATCACACCATGTATATTTACTTTGTGTAATATTAATTTTGTGGTCCGGTGTCAAAAGCTTTCAAAAAGTCCAGGATATAGACATCGACTTGCATTGGTTACCAGCATCATTTTGATTTCATGAAGTCATGTAGTGTGTTTTATGGTTGTGTTTCAAATGAGTATCCGGACCGTAATGAACTACGACACATATTTTGAAATAATCTCGAGGGTACTGTCTGAAAACAAATGTTCAGAGATCATTTTATGTCATCTGTTTATATTTCAAGTCTTCAAGCGTTGCCTTGTTGAGAATTAAAAGTTATTCTAACAAGAAAATATAGTTTATTTATAATTTTCAAGATAGTTAACGGAAAGAGTAAACGCGAAGTTCCATATGCACGTATAGGAAAAGGTGTAAAATCTTAAGTTAACTACTGAATAAATGGACACAGAGTAAACGAGCATTTACTCGAGTAGACATCAGAAATTTCTTTTTTTACCGCGTTAACCTTTATTATAGTACACGCAGTTTTACTAGTAAACGCGGAAATCGAAGAAAACAAATAAAATATTTGCACGCAGCGTAAACGTGCGTTTACTATATTTTATGAATGGTCTGTACCCAACTGTACTGTTTAAAATATTTTGTAGGACAAAACGTTTGTGAAACAAGTAATGGAGGTTGTAGCCATATTTGTTTTCCATTACCTACATACAGTAGTGATCAAAGTACATTATCTGGTTGCATATGCCCCGATTTTTATGCAATGACATCTGATAATAAGACATGCGTCTCTATTGGTAAGTGAAAACTTTTTTGAATTAGCAATTTACAAACATTTTTTTAAGTGTACAATGGAAATAAAATTAGTGGAAAGACTATTTTTCCGCAACAGAGACGAACATTCTTTTAGCATATTCATTAGTTACTTGTCCAGTCGGTGAGTGTGTGGTCTTAATGGATTTTATGATTTTATGATCTTTGAATATTGTTTTCATTGGCACAAATATTGATTTTGTCGTCAACAAATTAAAACATAAATAAATTTGTATTCTTTTCCAAAGTTTTTTTTTTTGGATGTTGAAATACACATCCACGTTCATTTTCTATATAGTGATTACTTTATCTATATATAACATTATACATATTTATTAAAAGGTTAAATCCTAACTATCCTACTGCCTGTCGATACTTTTATTTTGGCATTGCACAAGTCAAGTCTTCTTTGACTGTCCATGACGTTAAAACACTAAATCCCTGGAATGTGTTTTAGTTGATTTTAATCTCTGATGCATGATTTTTAATTATTAATTGTTTTTGGCTTTTAACTAGCTTTCAGTAACTGCGAGTACTCTCAAATCGTACTTTCGTGTTAATTTGATCTGTTGCTACAATTTGTAATGCATTTTTGTTATTTATGTTAACTTATTTTGTGTTATATCTCGTCTCACTATTTTTAATATATACCACCTTTGATAAGTATTTAGTATGACGATAAATTTTCACTTCTGTTCTCGTACTATGAACAACAAATTTATTTATTTTGTAAAAAATATTTCCGTACTCCATTTACTCCTAACAACAAAATTATTTTTATTTACCTGTGTACGTTATTTTATTTAACGGCATTTTGTCCAAGGTCATAGTTGTCTTTCTGATTTTGTTTTGCATCTCACTCCCCTTTCTTATTAATTTTGTGTTTACATTGTGTCATAGATCAACTTTTTACGTTCAGTGTATGTTTTATAAATTACACGTTTTTTGTTAATATGTCTTTTGATTGAGTTAAGTCATTTCCATTGATATTTATAGTGTGTCTTTCTATGTTGTGATGTTACACTATTATTTCAGGTTAGGGTGAAGGTTGGCGCTTATTAAAACGTTTAAACCCGCTGCATTTGTTTGCACCTGTCCTAAGTCAGCAACCTGTTGTTCAGTGGTTGTCGTTTGTTGATGTGGTTCATAAGTGTTTCTCGTTTCTCGCTTTTTTATATAGATTAGACCGTTGGTTTTCCTGTTTGAACGGTTTTACACTAGTCATTTTGGGGCCCTTTATAGCTCTCTGTTATATGTGAGTCAAGGCTCCATGTTGAAGGCCGTACTTTGACCTATAATGGTTTACTTTTTACAAATTGTGACTTGAATGGAGAGTTGTCTCAGTGGCATGTATACCACATGTTCTTATATCTATTCATAATTAATATTTGACTACCATGTCCGTTTAAAATTGTGAAAGGTAACTTAATTCAATGGCTCCTCTTGAGTATCTCTCTTTGCACAACTCGTCAATGTGAATTTTCATGACATGTTTCAGACGATATATAGGGGATTTCAAACTCATATATTGAAGACAAACTAACAGCGTCTTGGAGAAAAAGACTTTTGAAATCAAACTTTAAACGTCAACTTATAGTTTAAAATATTGAAATAAGCGATATGATATGTAGGGAATGTGACAATGTCACAGTTACGAATCAACACACAAATCAACTCAGGCAAAGTTGACCTTAGATGGATTTGGCTATTTTTATATCCTTTTAGGTCATTAAGCTCTTCAACTGTTCCGGTTCTTATACATTAATATCTTTCAAATGTTAAGCTTTGAGCGTTCCTGATGAATATAAATCTAGAAAAGCGCTTCTGGCGCATGAAATTCATATTTAACGTGTTGTTTTCATGTTTTAACCCTTTCCTATTGCCATTCACGGCGACATTATTTGTAGAAACGGTCTTATTGATACAGACATTCTTTTTTGTTTCTATTTATACTGAACTCGAAGAAAATATTTGCCATTGATAATTTAGAACGATTAATCCTCTCAAATGAGCTAAGTAAGATCACAGATCGGACACCAAAACCAAATTCTGTATGGAAAAAAACAATACTATTCACTGTATGTGGATGTAACCACTAGAAAATTTTCGTAAGGGCCAGGAATATTATTATTATCTGTGATGTTATACAGTATACATGTTTGACATTGCAAAGTTTAAAACAAATGCAGAATTGGTTGCATCTAACAGCTTTATGTGGACGAAGATGGTTACGCCATACATGTTTGTATTCAGTATACACATTCTTTGTTAAAAAACGCCGATTTGATGGATTTAGCTTAATCATGTTAGTTTAACACACACCTTCGTTTACAAAAAGCTGTATTTAGCTTCAACCAGCTAAAAGGCATTTACGTTTTTAATTTGCGTGCTTCATAACCCCATACCTTTTGTAAATGATATTTTGCAGAACCTCCGAAAGATATAGTTATAGACGTACGTTCTACGAGTGTCATAGTCTCATGGAATTTTCCAGTGACTTTAGATTATATAGTACGAACAGAACTCAAACTGTATGATAACGAAGATTCTATAGTTTATACAAGAAGTTCATACTATCCAGTGGCTGAACATACGATTACAGCAATTCAGCTTCAGAAATGTCATCGATATAAAATAAAACTGCGATGTCAATACAGTATACATGGATGGTCCCCTAACGTAGAACATACATTTTGGGCAACAGGTTTGTTGATTAATTGAGTAAACTAAGTGTATACGTGTGATATGATATAGCCGATACTCATACACATGATATTTGGCACACAGGACAAGTTATAAAAGTAGTCTTGTAAATATTATCCTTAAATTTATATTACTGGCTTTCAATATACAAATAATTGTAACTCTCTATGACATTTTGTTACATGTTAAAGAGATTTAAATCTTTAGTACTTTATTTTTTTACTTATGTTCGACCGTATGAAACGCTTATTATTGTCTCTCCCGATAAAAGAGGCTACAAACGTCAATAAGAATAACCAAATTATATTTTGTTTCACGTCTTACAATTAAGCAACAGTTTTAAATTTACACAAATACATGTATTTTCAAAATAGGAAAACATTAACTTATACTATATTGACATGATTTACCAATCTGCTTTTTTTTATTTTGTTGAATGTGTTTTATGTTCTAGAGAACATGGTTTATTCTGACCTGAGAACAAACATAAACATAACTTGGACCTCTCAAACAGATCGATCAAGTGTTGATGTAATTTTTGATAGTCTCGTAGACACACAGAAAACAATTTTTGCGAATGAAATTCCAATAAATAATTCCCAGAAATACAGGTATCTAAATAAGAATGGCTTGAATATTCAGTTTACCTTACAAGACGTTTTAGTTTCTGACGTTGGGTTATACAAGTCTGCACCAGCTTCCCACAATACAGTGATTGATGGATGTGCCTTATTAGTGATTACAGGTACATACATTTATGTGGTTTCTACTGAAATTCTTTGTCTACAAAACATCTGAACTCATTTGTTTATACATACATAACTATAATTTAGTACACTTCTATTATTTCTCTATGCCTTACATTATTTATAAATTCAAATGTTACTAAAGTTGGTATCCATTAAAACTAGGAATGTCAACTCAATAAGGAAACACTGTCTAATACTCGTTGGTTTAACCAAACGATAATCGAGTACACGCTGACCCCAAAATAAACTACACAATGGAAATAAATTATGCATATTTTACATTAAGGGTTTGTTGTCTAATGGACGTTATATAACTTTCTATCACGAACTAGACTGAGATTACTATAAATATATTTTAGTAATCTAAGTAGTTTTAGGACTTGGTAATAGGAGTTATATACCATAAGTGATAGCATTTACTATATGTACTCATTAAGAAGTTAAACAATAATTAAATCAATAATTTAATAGGCACATATTGCACATAAATGACAACAAAGTCAAACCAGATAAAACAACAGTTACATTTTGAAAAGAAAAAATAGAAAGATTTGATGAAAAGACGTTACACTGTTTACACAACTAATTAAGAGTCACTTCAGCGTGCGACGATTTTTTGCATGAAGATCCGTTTAATCAAAAGTGTCAGTCTATATAGGAAAGATGCTCTTATGTGTATCCCGCAACTTTTAAGAACTCGGTTTTTCGTTAGTATTTCAAACCGCAAGGTTATAACACTGTGCGGGACAAATTTGCCATTCCAGAATTGGCAAATCTGACTTTGTTGTTTTACAAGATATCAAAAATATTTTTTGGCCAAGTGATAGATAATTAAAATAATTAAATTTCCCCATATGTCCCAACGTATCACTGTTGTCACTGTTATCACCACAGCTGATTAAAAGTACATTTCCCAAGGGAAATTTAAAAATTCCCATGGGAATATTAGAAGTTCCCATGGGAAAATTTAAAGTTCCCATCGGAAAAAGTACTTTTCCCATGGGAATTTTAAAGTTCTAATGGGAAATGAAGAATAAAAAATGTTCGGAATTTAACTTTTCTGATGGGAACAGCTTATCCTCCCATGGGAACAATTTTTTCCCATGGGAACGATTTTTCTTCCCATGGGAACATTTATTTTTCCGAGAAAATTTGTCTACCTATTGGAACAATTGTTCTTCCCATTGAAATAGATATTTTATGTATGGAACATGTTTTTTTCCTTTTGATTATTTTTCTCCTAGACCAATTGAAATTTGTTGAAAATGCAGGATTTATGTTAAATGATTGCAGTATGCAGGTTTTCTACAAAAATGTCAATATGGTTTCGTATCTAAAGTTGCAATCGACATGCAACTTCCATAAAACTCTGATTATCCAGTAAAATATGAAGCTATGACAAGTAAGTTTTTAGATTAAGTTGTGCGTGTGTGTTGTGATAACAAAATATTCTTTTCTCTATTATTGAACTTATTGGAAAATAGATAAAAAAAATGTTTAAAACAACTTTTTTCCGGTGCGTAGAAATACCACAAATTTTGATTTTTTTTTACAAAATACAAGACCCATAAAACAAAAACACTGTAACATGCTGAAATAATATATTCATTTACAATCTGTATACACGTGCGTAATTAACGGGTTCTGGTTGAATGAACATGAATTTCAATCGATCACACACAGATGACAATCAATAGAGTATGGCACGTGTCGATAAAACATTTAATAACACTGTAATCATGGTAATTACTAAAGATATGATTATATAATTTGGAATTGTTTATTTATTTATAATAACATAGTCTGCTTGTATATTTCATGTCCTTTGTGCCAACTATATCATCCCATTAAGGCCCTAGTGCTTAATATTGAGGTGGTCATTTGCGATATTTCTACGGACGTCTTTATATCAACATGTTGATTCCTTCCGTATTATATTCTGTATAGGCAGTTTATGTAGATGAATTACAAGGACAGAAAATAGTAAATTAAAGTCATTTTACTAGTCTGTGTTGTATTGTTTTAAAAACTTAACATTGACATGGATTAGTGATTTCTGTGACTGTTTTTCTTATATATATATACACGTACATGTACCAAATGTACAAGTTTGTTACTTTTCACGTGAGTTTTTCTTTGTGTGTGACTTATTTCCGTTTACCTTATTTTTGTTTTATTTTTGTTTAAACACATTTTATTTCCAAAAGTAGCAAATGGGATTGAACACAAGTTATAACACCTCTCCTTATACAAACACAAAATACATATAGTAAGATAATGACGAAAAACAAAATAGGAATGCATGTAATACAAACTATAAACAAAAACGAAAATGCAATATAATATTGTTGTAATATGAACTGGCGTGAAGTGCGAGTAAGTAGGAATTCAGAATTTTAATTGTATGCGAAGTTCTGAATCTTTGTGTAATTCTGATATGAGATTGAACATATCTTTTTAAAATCAAAAACAATATTTCTCTTGCTTCATTGTGAAATGGGCACTCGAAAAAACTATGAATACAATCCTCAACAGCATGGCTACAGCTGCATGCGGGAATTAGTTTAATATTAACACGGTGCAGATCTGCATTTAAAGAGCTTCGCATATTTCTGAACCATGAATGATATTAAGTTTTCTAAAACCACAACTAAAGTAGAAGGGTGGCTGTTTTTACATTTCGGGAAGTCCATATGTCGGGGTTTAGAATTCCATTATAAGTTATATGGTTCGCTACTGACCCCGTACGGATCCATAGAGGGTTAGTAAAATCCATAGGGGGTGAGGCCGGAGGCCGAATCTCCTATGCATTTTATTCACCCTCTATGGTCCGTAGGGGGTCAGTAGTTAACCGTATAACGAATTTATCGCACGCGATACTTTTTCTGCAGCGTTTTGTAGAAAAATAAACAATGAAATACAAAAACATCTATAGATGACGTCACCATTAACAGTAGACGTGACGTCATGAACCCACTATGGAATTTACTAACCCCCTACGGATCCATAGGGGGTCACCACGTGACGGCGTTAAACCAATCACAACGTGATAATTTGCCCGCGGTGCGATAATCAATTGTAGTAGATGGGGAAAAAAAGACGTTCTGGTTATATCTAGTATATGACGCGGGGTACTACATAGTTGTTACTATTTCGTAAATCATAATTTGAATTTGACCAATAAGTGGGAGCATTAAACGCAGAGATAATCAAGTTTAGTCTCGTTATGTAAAGAATATAACACATTGAGCTTTCTTGACTTTCTTCTGTCTACTAGCAATTTCCGGCCTGTTTCGAAATATGTAGCTTAACGACTGACATACACGGGCAACACAGTTACTATTCCTCCTGCTTCCAACTTAACATGTTTTAAATTATTAGAATCTTGTTGAGTACAACTATCCCGAAACACGTATGCATATTCCATAATTGGTATAAGAAATGTTAAGTTTCAGTGGCGGATCCAGGGGAGGGGGGTTCCGGGGTTTGGACCCCCCTATTTTTGGACTATCAATGCATTTGCATGGCGACATATGGTTGGAATCCCCCCTTTATCCTGGGTTGGGAACCCCTATTTAAAAATGGCTAGATCCGCCCCTGAGTTTACACGAGAAAGATTATGTCTATATAATGCATATTACAATGTTTCAAGAACATTTAATCTTGTACTGTGCTTGCACAAGTCATTATGTTTTCTATATGTGTATGCATTTTCCTTGTTAATACATTCTGTACATATTCCGGCTCAGAGTTTCATGTGTTAAACAATACCGTGTGATGATTTTAACTTATTTTACACTGACTAATGTTAAAATGTGTATTCATATTCAATTCATTCACCAAAAGTGTATCACTATCAACGGCGGAGAATATTTTAGGGCATAGATAGGACATTTATCAAAAAACAGTCCATTTATACCGAAAAGAGAAATTATCAATGCCATTTTAGAGAATATTATTCATTCGTTGTATAATAATGAATTTTAATATAGTATCATGATAGCACAATAAAACCAAAAATTACAGCAGTAAAAGTCTTAAAAGTTAAAGGGAAACTCCGCAAAAAAAAAAATGAAAAATTGATATCATGTTCATTTTGTATAAAACAGCACAAATTCATAAATATTAACGTTTTGTTCTCCTAGATAAAATATTATCATCAATTTCAAACTCAAATATCAATTCTCTACATTCTCTAATTTTTTCAATAACTATGATCTGTCATTTTTAAACTTTTTTTAACTAACTTTATGAAACAAGTAAATATAGGGGAATTAATTTAGAGCAATTTCTTTTATGGATTTTCTCTCATTGTTTAAAGCTATAATTAACTAGCGGTGTTCCGTTTAAATTGTTTCCAATAATCTAATTTGTTTATCTGGGACTATTATACAATATAAAATCTTTTAATGTCCCAGCCTTTATATAATACCTTTATTTAATTACCTAACTTGACCATCAACATGGCTAAAGGAATTATTGCCAGAGGTACTGTCAGGTGACACTTCCAGGTATTCAAGCGATTCCCTTTCGGGCTTAAAAACTCTGATTACACGTAATGCAGTGTACGCCGGTAATTTGGAACTTTATATTTAAAAATTATGTCATAATATACATCATGTGTACATTTTTTTTTGTATCTTGAGTCCGACAGTGATATACTATACATTACTAAACTCATACGTGTAGTCAATTTTACTACCACTTGTTTATGAAATACATTTCTCGTGTAATGAATGATATTTGATTCCAGCCAAAGATTTGAGGAGGTAACAATTTATTGAGATATTTTCCATCCGTAAAATTTGAAATATGTAAGTTTGTACTACTTGTCAATTATTTTTGACATTGCGTGAAAACATTTGAATATTTATTTTACAAAAATGTACGCACTTGTCGATCGTTGGTTTATACAGATAGAAAGATACGGAACTAAAGATAGTCACAATTTAAAATAAATATTTGGAAAATAAAACAAAGACCTCCAGAACCGATCTGATTTAAATTCAGGGCCCGTATATGCATAAAGGTATTAAATGGTAAGATTTGTTCCGAACGGACGAATTTGTTACATGTTCTACGATAAATTATTATTACGATTGGATATCGTTTTATACATTTCAGTCCAGATCTATATCTAACTTGCTTTGTTTCGTCGAAGTTATGAATATAGAAAAATTACAGATTTATATTTCAACTAGAACGTTCTAGAACAGTTTAAGAAAATTCGTCATCACAATTGTTAGTTATATTGTACATGTATAACTATAATGCGAACCTTGTGAAATAGCACGTGAAATTCCAACTAAGCGTGAATACTTTGGAAAAGCGACGGTTCTATTAATATATGTCACTGGACGTTAAAATTCCATCTTCAATTCTAGTCTTCGTCAAATATTGTTGTTGGTTTCTTCTTTTTTTTTACATATACATGAATACACTCCAAGTTATTCCTATGTTATCTGATTTAGATATTTAATGCAAAGTGAATTTTAAAGATGAAAGTCCAATAGTTCGATAATGCTTCGATTTAAATATAAACTGAGAATAGGGCCTATACATTTATGATAACTGCCATATTCCGAATCCCTGACATTCTTTTGTGTAAAAGAAGAAAAGATAACAATGATCGGTATCCGAGTGAATCTACGTCTCAATCAAGCTTCATAAAGATATTACAGAATATTCAAGATTTACAACTTTTCTTGAATAAAAAGATGTTGGCTATGATTGCCAATGAAATATACTATGCAGCAGAGACCAAATTAGCCCAATTAATTTTTGTATGTACTATAACAACTGAAACCGTAATTCCGCTGTAGTGCACGTCGATCGTATCTGTTATAACAGGAAGTTGTATGGTAACCATGCTACCTTACCAAGTTCAAAAGTACATAACAACCCTTTCTTTGTGCATTATACGCACAGGAACATACATCTTACTATTTTGCATGGATTGCTAGCAAATGCTACTTTTCAAATGTAGTCCTAAACCAAAGCGTTGGTTTTTTTTTTATCTGACAAGCTAAATTTTGGATTAAGTGATCATACAAGTACGGAGGCTAGGATTTATAATTCGGGTAGTCTGGCTGACTTCGTGCAATATCCCCGCTCCGTATTCATTATAGTTTGTACATAAATCATTTAAATTTTAGATCCTTCAGATCATATACCAGAGACGAATAGTAACGTATGGCTTAGTACAACATGCATAACATTTTATTTGATGTCACCAATTGTAAAAATGTAAAATGAAACAATAACTTTCTATACCAACATAGACTTTTGTTGTATGTTTATACAAACCGAAACCACTACTATATGAGGGGGTTGACACGCTCAAATTTACTAAATTGTGTTTCAGAGAACCAATGCACCAAATTTATTTTATAGGATTTAGTTTTACATTTACACCTGTTCAAGGAATGTATTACTGGGCGTATTGCTTTTCCGCTAATTTTTCAAAGTTCCAATAAAGTATACGTTTCCAGAATTTGTATTTATTACTTTTCCGGAAATTTACCTGGTAGTAAATTATAAATATTTGAATATATGTTAGATAAATTATTTATTTTATATTTTTATACAAAAAAGGTTCTGATCTTATATTTACAATATATTAGATATTACCAGTTGACTCTGGTTACAAGGACAATGATTCGGATTTTGGAAAATGGCTGACACATTTCTTTGGTTTGGCTTACTTGCCAAACAATATAAGATTGAAGAAAGCTTTGTAGAATTAATAGCAGATGCTCCATCTGACGATTAATGCATGAAGTTTGCAGATTACATATTGGAATTTTATATAGATGGCATTTGAGATTTCCAACAACCAATGGTGCCGAGTCTTTTAATGTCCTCTTAAACGAGCAGTTTTACACTTTGCTTTCGTTCCGTGAATAGGTATTCCTTAATTATTTTCCCGGAAAAGTAATAATTTATTTTTTTCCGGAATCGTAACTATTTTCCCGCAAAAGTAAGGTATTTCTTTCCGGAAACGTAGACTTTTTTTCCCGGAAACGTCATCTTTTTTTCCTGGATAAGTAATGCCAATTTCCGGAAACGTAAAACGCCGGTATTACTGGACAAGAACAATTTAAATGTAGGACAAAATCATCTTACAACACGAAATTTGTTCAAAGAATAGTACCAAGCATGTGACAAAATGACGGGTATGTAATCGAGGTATCGCAATTGCAGATGGATTAGTGGATATTTGCCGTATGTTTAACGTTCAGTGGCAAGTATTTCATGCATATTCAAGAACCAAACTAAGTTGGGCAGACGACAAAAGCGAAATGGTGACAAATTCATTGTCTCAAAATTTATTATTTCAAAGTGTTATTTAGGAATTCAAATATATATTATGAAAAGTAAATTTTACTATTATTTATTGAACAAAATAAAAATATCAAAACCGCTTAAAGAAAATAAACCCGGTGAATGAAAGCTGAAATAAATGAAATGTAAAAAAAAAATTATTACACAAACATCTTTAAACATTCAAGGTTATAAAAATAATGCTGATTTTTTTCTGGCCAGTTTTGATTATAGTAAAAAATCACAAAAAAGGTTTCTTGAAATATAGCGGAGAACTTTTTTTTTTAAATTTTGATTACTCAAGTTGAATACCTTGTGTGATCTATGGACACTCCTTGTTGTTGAATTTGGGTTTGGCTGACCTCAATTGATATTACGTTTTAAAACAATAATTCAAATTAATTCAAATTAAATATACAATTAACAACAATACAGGCTTATATTTTTTGAAGCATTCAAATGAAATGAAACGTAAGATATTTTACGGAAAAAAGAAAAAGCAAGTCTGCCCAAAAATGATTGATATTTCAAAGAAAGATTTATAGTGTGTTCATAGTAAACTTAAACCAGAATGCGTATAGATGTCTCTGCTTATAACAGTCACAAATCACTTCTAAATATTAAAAATCAACCATGTAACATTAATGCATTTCTATTTTATCGAAAGTGATCGAAATGCGCTAATTGCGTAATTCAAATTCTCGGACACTTATTTTTTTCCAAAACACGTTATAGTTAATATCAGAGACATATAATACATGTATTATATGCTGAGATTATATGTCTCTGTTAATATGCATCCTTCTTTTTAATTTTTTTTTAAACACTTTAGGACCGTATCTCGGGGGCACTGCCGAAAACAATCTTTCAAAAAGAAAATTTAAATTTACATCTTTAAAACTTGTATATCAGATAAATTTGACCACATGACAAGAAATACTACACTAAACATTGGTCACGCACGACATATTCCGATGTAAGACACGTGCCGTTACAAAGTTAAAAAGTTTGCACGCATCAGCGCACACAGGTTTGTCGAATAGGGAAGTTGATTGGAGGAAAGTTACCGAAAACCACGCCTTCCTTAAACTAATACCCAGTCAACCGCCTTTGACAGAAACATAAATAAAACATGGTTAAGATTACAGAGATTTGGTTGCGTATTCAATATTAGAAAAAGTTAAGACTCTTTATTTAAACTTAGAGGTATAGAATATGCCCGTAATGCAAGTTTCGCAATTTTGCAATAAATTTTATACATCATTTTCACCTACCTATTGAGAGAAAAAAAACAAATTAAATAAAATTTGCAAATTAAAACTATTTTGAATTGTTCTCTATTCGTACAAAAAATCACCAGCAGTTATCTTCAATTAAAAAATAAAATAGTTCTTTTACCTGTATGCACTCGTAAAAAATAATTCATTTAAGTCTTTGATCTAGATGCAAAAGACGACAATGCTCTTTACATTTAAAACAGTCTACTCCAAATTTCATAGTGTATGCTGAGCTTGGCAGATACCCATTACTGTCCTCTGTAAAGTTGCGAATGATAAATTTCTAGAGTAGACTTCTTAATGGAAAAGAAAGTAAAATTTGTGTTGTATTATACAAACTTGTGTTTTTATATTATAATGATAACGGAATAGAACCTAAGTGGATATCATATATAAAAAATATTTTTGATAATTGCGGTATGATTATGTCCAATATATGGAATGCACAGTTTGCTGATAAATGGGTGTCAAAATGTATTGAGCAGAATATCATAAAACTTTATGTTATCGTATTTTTAAACAAGAATTTTACCATTTGAAAAATACTTTTCATTTTTACCTTACACATTCATTTATATATTATGCAAATATAGATGTGGTAGTCACCACTTGCCGATTGAGTCTGGAAGGTGGCAGGATTTACAGAGAGACTGAGACAGAATCTGCCGTCTCTGTGACTCAAACGACATTGGTGACGAGTACCATTACATTATGAATTGCGGAACATTTAACTAGAAAGAATGAAATTTTACCGAACTACTGTTGGTCAAACCCTAGTATCTATAAATTTGATCAACTGATTAACTCATCAAATATTGTAATATTAGAAAAACGTATCAAAGTTACAAATATTAAAGTCAGTCCTCCAAGTTAATTTAATTGTATCGTTCACACATGCATGTAATGTAATAATTGTACCTTATAGTTATGTTTATGTATGTTCTCTATAACTAGTAATTGAAGTTTTATGAGAAATAAAGTATTCGTATTCCTTTCGATTAAAAAATAACACGAAGACAGCCTACGGGTAAAATACAAGTGTGTATAATACCATAAAGTATTTAATCCTCATTCGTCCTTGCAAATGCAAAACTCTGGATTCTCTTTAATATTTACCTGAGAGATCATAAAAGACAAATGTAACAAGACTTTCAAAGGTGTTTGCGAAAAATGAAACGAAATAAAAGATTTTTTTGTAGACGAGTAACACATTGAAGTAGGCAATTTGACCGAATGAATGAAATAAACTTTTAAAAAAATTGGTGCACATCTTTCTAGTGGTGAAAAACACGCATATCGAGTTACGTAGATGCAAAAGAATAAGTATATTAATAATAATTATGATGTCAATTTCATCAATTCAAGGATTATAACTAGAAAACAATCTTAAACACGATTCGTGATTTCCCATATATATAGTTAAAAACAGATTTATAATTTGTATTCTTAAATTAAATTCTGAAATACAAAGGCATGGCTCTGATACTTGGCAGTTCAGCGAACAATATTACATGAAATGCACGATGCTATTGATCGAAAACAAAGGTGAGAGATTGTAAAATTGTAAAATCAGCTCCTGGACGTTATAGTTTCTATCAATCATTTAATGATATTAAAAGATTTTTTAATGTAAAAGTATGATAGAAATACCTTTAATTTATTGTAATTACATATTTTTTTTATCAAATGAAATTTTTGTTCAACTGCTCCAGACATGGTTATTAGTAACCGTCAGTCCATTGCGATATTTCATAGCTCTTTTACAAATTCCGGAAAAAAAATAATAAAGGAAAAATAAATGTTCCCATGGGAAAGATATATCTTCCCATGGAAAGAATTAATGTTCCCATAGGAAGAATAAATGTTCCCAAGGGAAAAAGGTGTTCCCATGGGAAGAAAAATTAGTTTCCATGGGAACAAAAATTCCCTTGGGAAATTTAGAATTTCCCATGGGAAGAAACTATCTTCTATTGTTCCCATGGGAAATTGTTGTTCCGAAGGGAACAATAAAATTCCCATGGGAAAAGTAATTTTTCCGATGGGAACTTTAAATTTTCCATTGGGAACTTCTAATATTCCCATGGGAATTTTTAAATTTCCCATGGGAAATATACTTTTAATCAGCTGTGGTGACACCAGTGACAAGAGTGACATGTTGGGACATATGGGGAAATTTAATTTTTTTAATTATCTATCACTTGGCCAAAAAATATTTTTGTTATCTTGTAAAACAACAAAGTCAGATTTGCCAATTCTGGAATGGCAAATTTGTCCCGCACAGTGTTTTATAGAGGCAATTTAAACGACAATTAAGCACAAACATACGAACTGATTTTTTAACAATGATTTATTAATTATCCATCATTAATTCTCTGAGGGGTGTTCCTAAGAAAATCAATTTTATGAGTAAAAGGATACAATGTATTAACAGGAAACTGATTACTACGTAGTTGAATATAATTTATGTTTTCGATACTCTATTTTACTAAGTGCTATTCGAGTATTCAAGTACTCGTTCACATCCCTAATCAAAACATATTTAAGTGATATTGTGCCTGCAAACATGTATATGCAATTCTATTTCATAGAGTTGTTGAAATAACTTTTGACGTCTGTCTGTACCTAGTCAGGAGTATGACAGTTGTTTTCCATTCGTTATATATGTTTGAGCTTTTGATTTTGCTATTTTACAAGAGACTTTCCCGTTTTGAATGTTTCATGGAGTTGGGTATTTTTGTTATTTTAGAATTACATTGTTTGTTAAAAATGGTTATTAAGCAGTACAGTTTCGAATCAACATTTGCCCATGCAAATTTGACAATACTAGATTTTCTATCGTTGAATTTCAGAGCGCCCTAAGACTCCATATTTGACATATAATCAGCAACAGTTTGTTGGAAGTACAAGTGTATTTAAATGCTCATCTGCAGTTAAACGACATCCAATGTATCTTCCTAGCAATTTGCAATACATCTGGTCTGTAGTCGGCATTAAACAAGGCGACACATTAAGCATTAATCCAATTACGAAGTCTGATAAAGGAAAGGATGTGACATGTACTGTTACTGACGATAGAGGAAAAGTCTCTGCCTCGAGCAATATAGTTAGTTTAGATCCGTACTGTAAGTAGAAGCTGTTTAAATAAAAATGTGATAAAAGATTAATGTACTGCATATGAATATGTTTTCGTCATTCTACTTCTTGGTGATTACACATGCTTTATTGGGATAAAGATAAAGAATAATCTAAACTTTGACGTCTTGTATTCTTGCTTATAGCCATTGTATTTTGTTTTGTTTATCAAATAATTCAAATGTATCTGATTCACCCTGAGTTATGACATCTCTCTTTTTTCGTAACTTGTTCAAAACGACATGCAGGTACATGCAATATCATTTCTAATTTTGAGATTAACAAAATAAAGATTAAAACAAACAACATCATAGATATTCTATTAACTGTTTTGTGATGTTTCAGATGGTCCTGAATCTATTAGACTTTCAACAGACTCTGAATCAGTCAATGTTGCAAAAGGAAGTCGCTTTACAGTAACTTGCTTCGCAATATGTTATCCCAAATGCTATTTTGTATGGAAACGTGAATCGAATGGAGTGATCTCAGACATGAACAATGACCAAACATACACAATAAACGATGTATCTCAAAGTGATGATGGTATTTATTCATGCGCGGTTACACATCAAAATGATACTGCAAGGATAGGAAATATTGAAGTAACAATAAATGTTTATGGTAAGTGTTAGTTACATTGATTATTCTCAATTGGCATACTAAAAATACTATTCGATTGATACATAGTTTTGTACTCAAACAAACTCAACAGAGAAACCGTGCTAAGGGATATAGTTACGATACTGTTGTCAAATCATTAAAGATGGCATATTTTGGTATTAATATTGATTCACTCATAGGGTCTTTGCATCGAAAATAAACACATTTATTCTAAAACCAGTTGTTGGCATGATACGGGTTATTTTCTTCTCGTATATTTAATGATAGTATGATACTAAACCCTTAACGGGCGGGATTGTGCTTGATTTTCATATGATGAAGACCTAATCTTTCAATCAGTTACATTGGGGTCTGGAGCTGGCATGTCAGAAACTGCTAGTAATCCTTTGTTAATTTATGTATCATTGTCATTTTTCTTAGTTTCTTTTGTTACCTATTCTGAAATCGGACTCGGACTTCTTTTAATCTGTTTTACTGTGCGTATTGCTGTGTGTTTGTTTATTCTACATTGGCTAGATGTATAGGGGGAGGGTTGAGATCTCACAAAACATGTTTAACCCCGCCGCATTTTTGCGCCTGTCCAAAGTCTGGAGCCCTAGCCTTTGTTAGCCTTGTATGTTTTTTTCAATTTTAGTTCATTTATATGTTTTGGAGTTAAGTGTGACGTCCATTTTCACTGAACTAGTACACATTTTTGTTAAGGGGCAAGCTGAAGCCCGCCTCCGAGTGCGGAATTTTCTCGCTGTGTTGAAGATCCATTGGTGGCCTTCGGTTGTTTACTGCTTTTTAGTCGGGTTGTTGTCTCTTTGACACATTACCCATTATCATTCCAAATTTTAACAAAGGTTGCAAATACCTCGGGCAAAATTGATAGCAAGTTGTGGTTGTAATAATCAGGTTCATTAGCTTTGATGATGCAAAAGTATTACTGCATACATCATTTCCTCGTAAACCTCTAGTCGGGACTTGGTAGATATCATATTAAGGAACACGTACTCGGCACATGTTAATATGTATAGCAATATATGGTAATATTTCTTTAAAATGTCGGTAGAACGTCATATCTTTGATTTTAAAGAAAACTTTGTCTAAGTTATGCTGTACAGCTTATATAGGTATTAAATTCAATATTAAGAATCGTGTTAAGGTATCACCGTAGAGCATATTTTATCAACATTTTTGTCCATCCGAACGTCGTTCAAAAAATATTAAACGCTATTTTCCTAAAACTTGTACGTAAGATTTCTAGTTTTTTAGTTGTTAAAGTTTTGCGGGTGTCGTTACATACTTACGTATCTTGAATGATTGTTAACAGGGCTTGAACTGTCAGATTTAAGGTAATTTTTCACATGTCACGCATTTACTCGATGATGTTTGTATAAATTCCTATACACCTATAAGCGGCAGTTGTGATTGATAAATGTGAGCCCATTTTCAATTGTGAATTTTTATATGGGTTTCGTTCCAGATTTTTAGGACTTTCACTGTCAATTTTTCCAATGTCGGATATATTCAGTAGATACTTGTTCTGTCTCAATCTCAATTCATGCAATTGAGGATTGTTCTGTTTTACTCGATAGTTTTTAGGCATTCGCCAATTTTGGGGTCAACTTTGAAGTACCATTTGTATATTTTTACATCCAAAGACTGACAATGAGACTTGATGGAGCATGTGTAGTAACATATGATTTCAATATTCTAAAACGCACATCAACCCACGTTTGGGTGACATCTTCATGTATACTGAGTAGGAATTAGCACATGAATAAATCAACTAATAAATTAATTAATTATTAAATATACAAAAGAGGCATAAGACTAGCTCTAAGTCCAAAATAAATTGACAAAATGATTAATGTTGTATACAAAAACGACGAACTGAGAAATAAAATTTTACAAAACGTTACTGAAACAACTACGGCGTTGTCAGTTTGTCATCGCTTAATATGAGTTTGCATATGCCTTTGGTATCTTCCCCTTTTTGTTGAAGAACATGTACTCCTAATGTGACACATGTGCTGTGAATTAAAATAAAAACCAATTAGCAACTTGAAAATATCATTGTAAGATAATTTGTTTGTATGAATCAGATTTTTTATGTTCACGAATTACGATTTATTCCAAAATAAACAAGATACGTGTACAATGGTGTATATGCATAACCTATTCTTGCATTTTGGTTTGAAGATTAAAATGTGCTATACGTGTGAAAAGTTGCAGAACACGAAGAAGTAGTCGTGCAATGTTTTTATACTATTGCATGAGAAAAGGGACCTAGATTGCAAACATTCTTTTGAGTTTCTAAAAATCGACATCCTGTTAATTCTGTCTATAGAGTAGGAAGTTCATTCAATTGATTGTGTTTTAAATATTGATAAAGGAATTAAGTATTGACATTTCCCTAAAGGGACACACAACATATACTTTAACCACAGAAACCACCAAAACTTTTGAGGCCCGTATTAACTTCTTATAAAAAATATTGATCTTAATAATTTGAAAGAGATTGTGAGGAGCATTTGGCAGACACATTACAATAATTAGGTATGTAAGAACACTTATGTAGGCTACGTGTCCAGTATATTGATTGAAGTTTCTTATCTTTGGTTGGCATTCCACAAAATTATAGAACAGGCCTACGATTGTTCAAAATTGCCAGTGTGGTAAATGTTGTGAAAACGTATGTTTTTTTTCAAGGGCAACTTCAATACCCAATTCCTTTTTCAATAATATTAAAAATGAAATCGACTGAAAGAAATATACACAAAACATGATCCTTCATGTCATAATGATACGCGATCGCAGGGTGGTTATTTAATCATGCTTTTACAGAGTCTGAATTTACTGATACTTGACAACGAGGTTAATCATATTTCCGTTTTGATCAATTAGTTGTTAAGATGACATGACTAGCGCTAATGTCTTAGATAAACAAAACATATTGGAAAAGACCGTATAATATAAATCGATGTATGTCACATTTTTCCGTATACTTGTTCACTAATAGAACTTCTCTGACAATCGTCTGTTTATCTTTTCATGTGTATTTGAATTGCGAATGAATCTACAACATGTACTCCATACATTAAATTTAAAATGCTAAAATAGAAAGTCCTATGCATATCATTGTTTTACATAACATATAAACGTAGTCTTTATATGATTTAATGCCTTGACTGATGTATTTATAATTTAACTAGAAAAAGAAATCGTAACATCAACAGAAGGAGCTAAAACCTTAAGAGCAGAAACAACATCTTTAGATTTTACAAGTAAATATATTTAATGTTATAGATCAAATTGGTATCAACTATGTACATTCAAGAGATAACTGTATTGTATTTGAAAATTTGCGGACGTCCATTTATAGCTTTACTGTCGCAAATTGAGTTTACCTTGCAACGCGTAGTGTAGACATGTAAACGTATATTTGCGACAGTAAAACTACCGATACGTCCACGTTGCTTCACATACAATACTATTATCTCTATTCTAATGCACCATGAACAAATCATTCAATTTTAGTCATTATGTCGGTGTAAAATTTTTATCAAACGCAAATTCCTCGAAATGATGTCATCTTCTTTAGCACCTAAACTATGTGACGTTATAGGTATTCTTCCGGTGTCAAACATTAACACCAGGCGTTCGTTTTATGATTACTTATCTGCCTCAGAATGTAATGACATTTGATAAAAAAGGATTTTTAGGCGCAAAATGTGAGTTTTTTGGCTTATTATTGGAGAAATTACATGTTAATACATTCCAAAATTCAAAATGTTGGCTGCCATTAGTTACAGACAAGAAGATATATAATTTTACGCTGATTGCCATCCAATCAGAACCGTTGATACACAAAAAGATTGTATTTTCAAATCTAACAATTCAAACTTTGTCTGCGACACCAATAATTAAGCCTGTACAATTATGGAAGCTATGTATAAAACTATTTCAATTGATTGTATGCCATTTATACTTAGATTTGAGTTTGAGTAATTTTTACAACTCTTTTCTAGGTAACTGAATCTTATATTTGATGAAAAAGTAAAATCGATTTGTTCATAACATCTTTCTAAGGTAGACAACTTTGGACCTCCGAGAAATACAAATTTGATTTCATAATCTCGAATTTGTATTATTACACTAGTATACATTTGTGGGTTTTGGTTACTAATTAATGCACCAGTATCTCTTATTTCTAGGCATTTCAAACTCGGATAAAGTAACACAAGTCCCGGATGAAGATTCCAATGCAAAAGGCCGAGAAACTGACAACGGTATGTTGACAGCAGAATTCACGTTCGTAGTAATGTTTAGAACACGTGCTATTGTAGTTAGGATATATATTTTCAGTATTAAACTAGATATTGTAAAAAATGTTTAGCTTTATACTTCTTTGTTATATGTCTTATTTACACTGAATGCAGCAAATTGTTTTCAGTATACGATTAATTAAAAGACAATGAAATAGTACAATGCAACGCATATATCAACCATAACATGTGTGACTGAAACAAACGTAACGATACTATTCACGCATTTTTGAAACCAAACAACTTTTATCATCTGTCGGTGTTTCAACAATTAAGACAATGAACTTCAAGAAGGAATAGGGTCACGATGTATTATCTGGTCTTTTATATTGTTAAAAAATCAGAATGTCTTCAATCTTTTCAAACCTTTGTTATCAGTGATCCCCTCCGCCCCCAAAAAAGAAGAATGATTGGTTCCTACTGAAAACCATTGTATTTATATGGTGTAATTTGAGAGTTCTATGTATGTCCCTATTATGCAGATTACAGTACCATAACAATAGTTAAGACAGAAGTGTTAAGATTTCTTTACAACGCAGGATTAGTGCATTTAAACCAATATCACCCCATATTGGCCATTTTCTTCACATACTTTGCAATTGTTTCAGCTCCTAGCCAATCAGTCTAGTCAATGTATGCGTGATCCAATTAAATCTGGCATGTTCAAGTAATTGATGTGTATGATGATTGTCTTGAGTATACTCCTGGGTTAGTATGGGATATTATATTTGGGGAGAGGTAGGATGTTGAAAATGAATAATCTTGACTGAAAAATATTACCTTTTGGAAAATAACAATAATCTTGTACACAAGTGAAAATAAATAGTTGATATTCCGGCGTGCCATTTGCTGTAGGATGCGTCGGTCTGACTTGATCAAGGCAATTCAACGTAATGCATTTAATTTTAATCGACAGGTGTCACATCAAAAGAGATCATCATTTATCCAATTATTGGTGTTGTTGTTGTTATAATTGGTACTGTAGTTTTGATACTGGTATGCTGGCGTCGACGGCGCAACTCTCCACAAAGAACTGGAAAACCATTCAAAGAACCTGACAAGCGAGTATCAACAGTATCAGCCGTATATGATACCATTGATGAACAAGGAGAGCTTACTTCAAATATGTATAATCCAAATTCAGAATATCTGGATCCATTTCATGAATTAGCTTCTTCTAGGACAGACCCAAAATATGTTTTCAGTGATCTTATGCGCAGGCACGGAGATACGAGTACAGCAGAATCAAACGTGACATCAAATGCGCAACCAGATATCGAGACAGTTCCTAAGTCCTTAAATTATCCAGATGGTTTACAATCCTTTTCGAATCCACTCAGATATGGCGTCGTCGATAATTATTGGTCAAACGAAAACAGCGACAACAGTGACTACCTAAAACCCGTAAACTTCAACAACCGAAAAGTAAATTTTTACTTTAAGAAAGAAAATGACTCATAGTTTTTGAACACGGTAACGATTGCAAATCAATTCGTTTAGAATGTAATAACGGGAAGGACAGTTCTTTTTACCATACTACATTATTAATTTTCGTTTTGTATTAGGTACATGATTTTTTCCTCATAAAAAAGTCGTCACATACTTAAATATAAATGGCAATTTAACGAAAACATTTTGTAACATTTTACCATTTGGGTTACTATGTCATATTATAGATTCGTTGAGTATTTCTTTTGAACAAAAAGCTACTTTAGCCGCGACAATATATATTTAACCTGGAATTTGTATGTATGTGTTATTTTTCTAATTTGTTTGTGTTTAGTATTATACACTTTGAATAACCCATTTATTGTTTCAAGAGTTAAACATGTTAAAGTTGGAAACTGATATAAAGCATATTTTGTCATCATGCATGTTACTGACAAAGTGGTTTTACACAAAGGCATTCATTTCTGTTTTGTAGTGTAACGTGGTTACAAATATTAATAATTCTATATGAAAAAAGTATTAATTATTTAAAGTGAAAATGATCAAAACTTACATATTAATAGAAACTTAATCCCAATGTCAGACAATGTCATGGTTGAAAAGCCTTTTAGCCACTTTTGTACAGTATAACTATGCAGTAACGCTAACAGGTAGATCACACCTCCTTCAGAAAATGTTAGCAATACAATTGTGTCCATTTAATCAAGATATATGTCGTTAACACTTTATACAAAATAGTATTGAATTAAATATCGTACAATGAGGTTTTTTTCCCGTTGAAACCGCCGTTTGGATTGTACTATCGTATAACACAATGTTACAACAATATAAGAAAAGCAGATTACGCAATGTTCACAAGCCAAAAAAAAAGAACAATATTAATATAATAAAAAAGGAGTTGAAGTATGATTGCTAACGACACAACTCTCAACCAGAGACCAAATGACATAGAAATTAACAGCTATAGGTTACCAATCGGCCTTCATTGATGAGTAAAACCCATAATGCAAAGTCAGCTATAAAAGACCCCTAAATGACAAATGTTAAACATTTTAAACGAAAAACTAGAGGCTATTTTATGACAAAACTATGAACGAAAAGCAAATATGATATACAGCTACGAACGACACCCACAAAGGCTAGTGACTTTGGACAGGCACATACAGAATGTGGCGGTGTTGAACTTATTTGCCGGGGCCAAACCTTTCCCTAAATTGGTACAGTGGTGTAACAGTACAACATAAGAACAAACAATAAAAATCAGTTAAAACGGCTTACCCCATCAGATCGATACAAAGCAGAACAAAAAACTATCAAAAACAGACTGGACATGGCAGGGAATTCATACAATGTCATCCAAAAACAAAATTATTAAGTACAGATCTGAGAGTACTTGCAGTTACTGACAGCTATTTCAAATCCAATAACAACTGATAACAATTCATGTATCTAAGACTTAAATATCGATCAGTACACTTCCAACATCCCATGTATTTAGTTTAAAGACTAATTGAAGCCATATGAAAATATGACCTTGTACAATGCCAAGATACAGTTATCGACAGATTGAAAACCGTGAATGTGCATATGTCTACAACAATAAAAATTGGTTTGGTTTTGATTAACTGATAACAAAATCATTATGTATACTAATAACCCCATCAAAATCAAGTCAGGTGACCCGTAAGGTATATAATTCGTTATCGATATGAACAATGTCATCCGTCATGCTATCATTTATCAAAGTTACTTAAATCTCGATGGTTCTAACCAGGCATTCCGGCTTCCTCCAAGAAAGAAATTATTATTTTTCTATCTTTAGATTATACATTTCTGTAAATATTCCCTATAGTTCAAACATATCAAATTTTGAACTTTCCTCATATTTAACGATTATTTTTCACCTAAAATTAACTGATTTTGTTATTCTTATTGTTGTAGACAGACATGAGACCTTTGCTCACCTCCTCTTTTGAACAAGGTTTGTTTTTATTGTGTCATCCATGATTTCTGGACGTCCACTTTTCCGTCAGGTACAACATGGAACTATTACTTTTGCACACTGGCATACAAGAGCAGCGAAAGATCACAAATGGATAGTTGATCTCATACCGAACTGACAATACCATGGCAAAAAAAAGGAAACGAAATGAAAAACAGGACACATAACACAACATAGAAAACTAAGGACTGGGCAAGACGAAGCCCGAATGTGATGGCAGGTGCTCCGGAGGTGTACGCAGATCATGCTCCACATGTGGTACCTGTCGTTTTGCTCATGACAAAACGGGCCTAATTCGGTGGGTCACTTTCGCGAATAGGAGGGCGGGATTGTGGTTTAGGAGGGCGGGATTGTGGTTTCAACAATTGTAACCTATGTTTTATAATTGGAAAGTCTAGGAAATAATAATCAATTAACCTTCAAATCCAGACCATACCTGCAAACGTAAACAAACAATAAAATGGCTATCAACAGGTTAATCACTTACTAAAACTAGAGGCTCTAAAAAGCCTGTGTCTCTCGCCTTGGTCTATGTACATATTCAACAAAGGACACTCTCCAACAATGTAGAATACATGACAAAAGTCTCTGTTTGGTTGATCTTGTGTTGCTGATCAATTAGTCGGTTTAGTTTCTCTCTATCTTCTTAACTTTTTGCTCAAAACACAAAAAAAAGTTAAAAAAATAAAATCCTCGTTTAAGGACAATTACTCATATAAAGAGCGACAGTCTACAAAATTTGTCTTGTTATTAGATCTTGCCTCGCTGATAATTATAGTGATAAAAAGTGTCTATCTATCAATTTGAATTTTTATAATATAAGGTCAAACGTAAAAAAATGATAAAAAAAATTGTCATTAAAGGGCAGTAACTCCAATAAGGAGTCGTCGAACCATTTCCTCCATATTTTCGTAATTGCTGATCTTGTCTTGCTGGTCAACTTTGCTTATTCAAGTTTCTATCTTTCTATTATAATTTATAGGATATAAGGCAAAACACACAAAATATTGGTAAAAAATCGTCATCAAAGGGCACTAACTCTATTGAAAAAATAGTAGAACTCAACATTCTGAACAATTTTGCTCCCGTCAGATTTTGTTAATTTATGACGATTTTTAAAATAATAGACATGTCTTGCATTTTACCACTATGTTCTATTTTTAGTCATATCGGCCATCTTGGTTGACAGGCGAAGTCATCGGACACATTTTATAAACTAGATACCACAATGATGAATGTGGCCAAGTTTAGTTCTATTTGGCTAAGTAGTTTCAAAAGATAAGATTTTTGTAGAAGTTAACGACGACAACAACGACGACGGACGACAACAGTGATGAGAAAAAGGTCACTTTTAAAATCGTCAGACCATTGGAATACCACGAATACGAAACGAATATAATTGACTTGATAAGGATATCATTCTTCAATGTTATAGGTTATGTAACGACATTACCATTAGCAAAGGTAGGATAATCTGCTTCAATTGGAACCTCATGTACGAATACGAATACGAATACTATATTAAACAATCATCGGCCCATAAAGGGCAGGTTACATATAGACATATATATAAAAAGAATAATGAAAATTGCTTATGCTATATGGATTTGGCTTCAACATTTGTTTTCTTATTGTAAAACATTCACAACAAAGTAAAGCCACATTGTTGCATATTTCTTCATTTTCACACGAAAGATGCCAAATAAATCTGTTTTTTTGTTAATCATCCCATATTTTTAAAGCAAAATTTAACATTGCCGTAATGCTCGAATGCAAGACAATTGATCAGAAAATGAATTTCATCTTCGATTGAATTTAAAATTTACAAATTCATCTATCTTAGTCAATATTTCTAAACCGAACATTCTTAATAGCTAATGTATTCTTAAACCGAACATTCTTAATAGCTAATTCTCATTTGTGTGAAGTGCTTTCTAGTTTAAATTTTTATCACCATTTAGAAAAGTCTCTCTTTTGAAAATATCTTTATTTTTGTTAGTAGTCCGTAATTTATCCTTTTTCACTATAGCATTATGTCACAGATTATCCATCATCTACAAACAAGATGTTCATAGCGACTGCAAAATTGTCAAAAGTCTGTGGTCATTGCTACCCTGTAAACTTTGTGTTAATGCAAGGCTACGACCATTTGAGTTAGCAACATTGAAAAATTGTACAAGTTGTGACTAATACACGTCATAAGGTGCAACAAGAGATCACTATCTATAGTAGGTAAGTTATGAAAAAGCAGCAATCCTCTTTTTAATCAGTTTGTCTATTTTGTACCAGAAAAGTTATAAAAAACGGAAAATATTAATTGTTATTCTTACATTATGAATCTAAAGCTCGTTATGATAAATACATTCATACATTCATATATTCGGGACTATCGAGAAAAAGTGCAATATCAAGTACTTTGCCAATACTTCAGCAGTTTGAAGTTTTCTTCTCTACAGAAAGAAGATTCATAACAGTTGAACGGAGACTCAACAAATAGAAGTGGTCCTGTAAGTTATACGCAAAGGCATTAAAAAATTGTCGATATATAAGATATGGTATTAATTTTCATATATTTTCCTAGCCATGAAATTTTGTACCCCCCAAAAAAAAACATATTTAAGAACCTCATCATAATTGTCATGATAATGGATCCACGAGATTAAAATGATTTCAAATTCGTCATAAAATATTCACACGGCATTTTTTCAGTCAAAAAGATTCACAGCAGACTCATTTTAAAACGGCAGTGCAGAACAATTCGAATATTTTATCAAAATTGATAAGAACATGTTAACTAATTAAACTATAAGCTTTACATTTTCCCATCAAATATCACTGCAAACTAAATGTTCGTCTAGTCAATACACATTTGCTGCATTTAGATGTATTATATCGTTACCTATTAAAAACGTACATGATTAGATGTAAAACAAGAGAAATAGATACTAAAATAGAAAACTTTTTATTATTATTCATAAACAATCATTGATTAGTTGTTTGATTATGTATAAAGTCAGACAAAACATGTATTGTTGTGAATAGTTTTATTCTTGAACGAAATATGGATTTCAGTTATAAATTGTTTAAACATTTAAAATCGCAGGGGTGTTATATTTTGAGTTTACAACAATCATAAACATACATTTGGTTAAAGTAGTCCAAATCACAGCATATCAATATCAATACTATTGTTAATGATTTATGTTAACAAAAAGTATAACAAAAATATCGAACTTGACCGCACGTGGCAGGGTTTTTATACATCCCTAACCACAAAGAAGACACAAAGTACAGATCTGAGAGTACTAGCAGTTACTGACAGTTAGTTCGAAGCAAATAACAACTATATAAAAAAATAATGTATCCAAGAATAAAATCTCAACAACTTAGGCTGTTTAGATAAGATTATGTGTGCATTGTTTTAATAACAATCCTTTTTTATAAATCAATTGGACTTGACAGAGATCACTTTATTCATTTGGCATGCTTTTGTATCGTACCGAAAGGAAAGTACATAATTAAAACCAAAATAAACCTTTACTTGAATATTCTGAAAAAACTGATACATCTGGATTTGATTTTATTTGATACATTGTAGTTGTCTAACACATGTCTATATAACAATGTATTACAAACTGTTTAAAACAAACTACTGAAGAACAGCAATAAAAGCGCTATTCCTTTGATTTTTTGGATCTTTGCATTGCATGTCGTGTCATGGATAAATACCCCTTATCCTTTCTTTTCTATTATAGTGCTGTAAATAACTGTTTTTTTATAGTCTTGTTTTAAAATTTTATTTCATGATTACTGACAATTAAAAACGACAAATGTATATAATAAAAGGTACTTGTGCAGAAAGTACAATGTTCAGTTATAAATAAGGTCTAAATAAGTTTTAATTAACTCATTAATAAAATAAAAAAATCATTATATTGAAAAGTTCAAATTTAAAAATACAAATATATCTCTTAGCTTTATAAAACCATCCCATAGTGTTTATTTGCAGCAAAAAAAAATGTGTTATAGTTTAATAATTAAATCATATACATTTGTAGCTGTCAGTCCATTTTCGATGCAATTTCAAATTCTCATCAGTGTATTCAAATACAACATTATCATATGGCATATGATTTGTTTTCGCTTAATCGATTTATGACTATTGAACAGCGGTATACAACTGTTGTCTTTCTTTATACTACAACACTATTATCAAAATGCTTTAAATAACAATGAGAGGCGTCAGAAGTTTCATGCTTACCAAATATCTTTACAATGAACTGCTTCTTATTTCAAAAGAGAAATTTATGTATTTTCAAAGGTTACAAAGTTGTTTCGTGTTTTCAACAGACAAAAATTATATAAACTTGAAAGTTGATGGCCAAGACTAGTAATATTTCTCTATATATTTGTGTACGGAAATCAGTATTATGCTACATTGTAGAATGAAATGAAATTCATCATCTTTTCCAAAATAATACAATTTCTTTCATTCATATAAGTACAAACATAAAGTCTAGTTTTAATACAAAGATTTGGTGGGACAACAAACGGATCTTCCAAACACAATTGCCAAAAAAAGTTTAGGAATTCATTTCTGGAAATTAAATTGCAAATCTAACTAGTTGGAAGTAGACCATCATATTTGAGATCGTTCTTTTAACATTTAATAACATTCTAAAGTAGTCCAAATGAACCTTTTCTTTCATAGGACATTTGTGTACTCCCCATATCTCACAACCATAAATTAACATACTACTATCAAAAGTATCAAACAGACTCATAGTTGTTATAGGCTTTGAACTAGCTGTCGAGTACTCTCAGATCTGTACTTAATGTCTTTTTGTTGTTAGGGATGAGGGATGGATAAATATCCTGCCACGTCCAGTTTGTATTTATGTTTGATGTTTTTCTGCTTTGTATCGATCTAATGAGTTAAGCCTCTTTTAACTGATTTTTATAGTTTGTTCTTATGTTGTTACACCACTGTCCCAGGTTAGGGGAGAGTTGAGAGCTCACAAACATCTTTAACCCCGCCACACTCTGTATTTACCTGTCCCAAGACAGGAGCCTGTAGTTCAGCGGTTGTCGATGGTTCATATCTGTCATATTTGTTTTTCGTTACTTGTTTTGCTATACATTAGGCTGTTAGTTTTCTAAATTGAATTGTTTCATGTTTTTCATGTCGGGGCCTTTTAAAGCCGGCTATACGGTATGGGTTTTTCTCATTGTCGAAGGCCGTACGGATACCTTTAATTGCTTACATCCACTTTATTTGAACTTTGGTGGATAAAATGTAGATATCTCATTGGCAATCATACCTGATTGCCAATGAGATAACTACATTGTATCCACCAAAGTTCAAATAAAGTGGATACATTGTAGTTATCTCATTGGCAATCATACCTGATCTCCTTATTTTTATAAGCATTATAAATATGTGTAAACAATGTGATGAAGTTATTCTTCTCATACGAATAATAGCTTTTCTACCTTGTTTTGAACAATGTTTCTGTGTAATAAGAATACACAAAATTAATAAAATTGTTCCACAGTATCCAAGTGTTTACCGGTATAGACCCACGTTTCATTAGGCCGTACTATTCCACCATTCCTAAATACACCAATTTTTTGTTTGTTTTTGTTTTTACAGACAAACCCCATTTTTCTTAGTTAAGTAACAAAGTATTGAACATTTCCTGTAAAATGTGTACAAGTATTGCATCTGATCATGCTGACGAGAAATACCCTCTATTTAATACGACATTGAATATAGCACACACATGAGGCTTAATAAAACCCTGGTAAACAGCAAACAGTCCGAACCATAGCTTTTGTCATTCTTAAGTTCGTGAATTGACATAAAAATCTCATCAGCAGTAATATATGAATCTGACATATAGCCAATGTTAATCACTTCAGGTCTGTTGCTAATATGCACAATTGATAAAAGTTCTTTGAAATATTCAAAAAATCAGTTACGTTTATATCACATTCACTCTGACTCCCCCTAAATAATGAATAAAATTTTTCTCGGATTGTTTTTCTTTAGTTCACACAACATATAGCTTTCTTGTTGCTTATAACTAAGTTAGTAACTCTTGTTCATAACTCTTGTAAGCTTTTTTGGGATTGTCCAGATCAATTTGATTATTATATGATATTATACGGTTAAAAGTATGTAATCTTTTACAGTAATTGGCATATAGCTCTGTATACTTCTGCCAAACCATGGTTTATCTGTATTAATTCTCTGTTTTTGGTATGTGTGCTTTGAATTCGAGTTTACTTCTGCCATTTGTTTAAAAAAGGGAGCTGTTAAACTTATGTCATCAGAAGTAACTAGTATATCATAATGACATGAGTCCCTACTCACAATATTTCATTTGAATGACATGATGTTTAACTAATTTTTGCTTTATATTGATTAAGAATATAACACAATGTTGACTGCTGCACTCCTATTTTCATGACATTTTTCCCGTTATGTCTAGTTGTTTCATTCACACATTGTTGTCAATATAATGGAATTTGATGCGACTGGCATTCAGTTGAAGGGTTTAGCTAACTATAAAATCAGGTTTAATACACTATTGTCTACATAAGGAAATGTCTGTACCAAGTCAGGAATATGACAGTTGTTTTCAAATCGTTAGGTGTGTTTGAGCTTTTCATTTTGCCATTTCATAAGGGAGCTTTACGTTTTGAGTTTTCCTAGGAGTTCGGTCATTTTGTTATTTTATTTTTTGCTTAATTTATCGGATCAGAAATTAAGAAATTGTCAAGAAGTTTCAACCCCTCAGGCAAAGTTGACTTTAGATGTAAGTGACGAGTTTTCATGTCCACATAGCTCTTCATATAGGTAAGTTTTATACATTGCAGGCTTTATTTTAATGTTTGGGTTTGCCTGATGAAGGTAAATCAAGAAAAGTGCATAGGACGAACTAAATTAATAAGTGTTATTTTCGAGGAAGAACAAAAACCAACATGAAGTTATAGAAGCATTATTTCTGGTCTGCATTTTAATGACTTCAAGCTTGCTTCCAGTACAATGCAGTTAATTCACTCATTTTGAATACGGTTTATTTTGTTATTTATCATATGTTTTTGGCATCTGTTATCCGGTATTTTTTATATGTTCACCGGTATTGAATATTATTTATGCATATTGCATACTTGCTTGTTTATTCTTCAAAATAATGTTTTCTTTTAGATTTGTTGTTATTTCTGTTATTTCCTTGATGCCATGATGTCATAATGATGTATGACGACCAACATATCCTTTTCATCAAACACAGTAATATACCAACAGTTAAACCCTTTTCAGCAAAGTGTTTCCTGGACTTCTGTTCTTTTTTTGTCGTTTATATTTTTGCGTTTTTCAACTTATGGTTTTTATTGCTCACTTGATATCGTTCCCTTCTTTTAAAAATACTTCTAATGGTGGTAAAAAACATTTATACAAGGAAACGAAAGATCACAAGGAAGCAATATAATTCACACGAAGCATACATTTTGTATTGTTCAGATGTAAAGGCTTTAAATAGAACAAGGAATACTTTTTTATTCAGTAATTAATTACAAATGTAGAAACAAAAAAAGATAAAAGTAACGATCACACAATGATTATATATGAATGCTGATAAAATCAGAGTTTCCACTAATTGGACACAACGCAGTATTAAGCTTAACTGAAAACAAATCAACGCTACACAGACATTGATACATATTGAAACTGACCAACAGTTATCTATAATTCAGAAATTGGAGGTTGTCCAACGGCTTTTCGAAGATCTTCAACTACTGCAGTCCAAAATAAGTTTTCACCAATTCCTTTTTTGTACCTCAGATGCGGGGTACTGTCTAGTAAAGTACGCAGAGGACTTGTCATGTTTGTCGATGTGATATTTTCAAGCATTACTAAGAGAAGTGCATCTCTGCCTTGTCGACGTCTTCTCTCCTGAATTATATCGACTTCCCACTGACACCATTCGCTTTTAGCAAATGCATTTGATATTATAACAACAACCTTCCACGAATTTTTAAGGAATTTATCAACGTTTCCACTGATAGATTCTCCTACATCAAAGTCTCTGTGATAAATGCAGAACTTAAATCCCTCATTATTTTCAAGTTTTTTGACAAACTGGTCATGAACCCATATTCGGTTTTCATCGCAATAAACAACAAAAGCGTGATATTCATAATCATCGCTATTCACAATCGGAAGATATCCCTGTCGTCTAAACTGTTTAACTTTGAGAAGGTATAAAAAGTTCTTAACATTTGTATTACATTTCAGAAAAATTATCATCGTCGATACTAACAGGCAAACTAATGCAGAAATTGAAATCACAATCAAAAATATTGGGTTGCACGACAAAACGGAAGGTTTGTAATCTTTTAACAAAACGCCATTATAGTTGTCCGGTGTGGTACAATGATAATGATTTGGGTATTGTAAAAGCGTTATATTTGCCTGCCGTAACCAACTGACAAACCATATCTGTTCACAAGTACAAGTAAATGGATTTTTTGCTAAATTCATCGTTTTAAAATTTGCAAGTAACGCAGTCGGAAAAGATGTTTCGTTTACTATTCGTATTAGATTATGACGTAGATCTAGATATTGTAAAGATACCACAGGAGCAAATACATCTCTGCCACATCCATATATTCGATTCTCACTCATGATAAGCGTTTCTATCATAGGTAGTTCTGGAAATACATAGGCAGGCAAAAAACCAAGTCTTGTATTTTCTAAATTAAGATATCTTAACTGTTTCAATGGTGATATTATTCTAGGCAAAATTGTTGACTGTAAAAAATTCCCGCCTAGATCAAGGTGTTCTAAATTATTGCAACTTGACAGCATACTACTTTGCTCTGACACTGATAGACTCTCAAAATGGAAATTGCAATATCTGAGTGATAGCATTTGTAATGATGGTATATTTAAAGCCCCATCTTCAATCTTTTTTAACTGTTTTCCTATAGCTTGAAGACTGAGGTTAGTTAACATCTTTAAATCTGTAAAAGTATTATTATCAATACGACCTATCAAATTATCACTAATTTTCAAGATTTTAAGTCTCGGGAAACATCGAAATTGTCCAATAAATCCAATTTTATTATTGCTAAGAGATAGATATCTTAAACTGGGAAGTGCACTGTTACCATGATTAATACAAAACTTTTGAAATTTCGTTATTTCGTTGCCGTCTAAATAAAGTTTTTCAAGACTGGAAACACGATCAGGTATAATTGTTGCAATTTTATTATAACTGACTTTTAGATATTGTAAGCGAGTCATATTTGAAAACCATGACATATTTAAAACTTGTAGATTATTACTGTTGATGTTTATATCATGTATTTTATTCATGTTTATTGCCTTAAACATATCATGTGGAAGAAATGACCAATTATTGCCTGTTAAGGTGAGTGACCTGAAATGTGCGGTTTCCATATTGTTCAATGCATGCATTACGATTGTCGCTAGCAATAATGGTTCCGATGAGATGGTCAATGCTACTATTGATGTGAAATTAGAAAAAGTATCCGCTTCAAGTTGACGTATTGAGTTGTTCTTAAAATTTAGCTTGAGGATATTATTAAAAGTCAGGTTTGCAGTCCTTTTCTTGGATAGTGTTCCAATATTTCCATTAAGAAAAGTAAATATTTTGACGTTTTTTGGAAATCGTGGAATATAAGTTAGATTTTTACCAGAGCAGACGGCGTCAAAATCTGCACATGTACAAAACTCAACCGGACAATGAATAACATTTTGTCTTGTGACATGTATGAATAAACTAAGTAATGAACAGATATTGATAACTGTCATTTCAATTCTGTGAAATCAGTTACCTGAAGAAGAAAACATATAACATAAAATGTGTGTTCAAATCTTTTGATAATTTACAAACAATACAATTCTATGATGTTTTAGTTTAATTCAATGTAAGACAGACTGTTTTATTTTTGTTTTTATCCCTTTTAATAGTTTGCTTCCTGAGTAACAATCATATTCGGTGCTTCCTTTCGAGACATTCGGTTTCTTCCAGTAAGGAACGCTGGTCGCGATAATATAGTCAAGGGCGCAAACATATGCTTTCCTGTTTCTAAATCCTTCTTTAAAAACCTACTATAACATGTATAAGTTACATTTTCATCGTTGTTTAAATTAATGCTAGTCAGTTTGAATGTAATTAATGAAAAACTTTAGGTAAGGACACAGATTATGTTTAAATCGCAAAAATCTTACCTTCATGATAAAATATGTATAATCAATACTAGAAAACAATAAAACAAGAATAATGCTTACGACGACAAAGCTCGCAAAATAATACTCTAGCCCACTGCAACATCATTTGGCAAAAGGAATTATGTTAGTTAAATTATAAAAAGTATAATATATATGACATTATGATATGAACATTTGGAATTTCAGAAATATTGATATGCAGATTATTTTGATTCTATCAATACACTTTAAACGCATTCTGAATTTGCTGACATTAATGTACATTGATTGTATACGGCATGTATCGATGAAGCAAGTTTCGTTTGAATGCCACAATCATAAAACAAAAATGGAAGACGCTCAAAAAGATAGATATTGGTCCCATAAATGACAATTAATAAGAATACATACTTCTATCTGTTAACTTCAATTCCTCAATTTGAAAAGAACAATTATGCTTAAAATGTTACTGAGTGCTGATGGTTTCACAAAAAAAATATTGTTTCAATTATTAAACTGTTTTGTTAATCATAAATTATGACACTTACTGTATTTAGAATATTGATGCCGACAATTCATTTTATTTCCACTCAATATTTATTGCTTATATGCACTTCCTCATTTACGTAAATTGATATTTAAATAGTTTGATTTATTACATCTGAACATTGAACATTTCCTTAAATGGTAGTAGTTGAAGATGTAAATGTATTTTGATATTTGTGGAACCAAACATTTATTACAAACAAATTAAAAGGGCAACCATATTATTGATCAATAATATATTTCTACATTGATTTTCAAGTTTTTCAGCCTTTTGAATGTGTATTGCATATAATTGAAAGATAAAAAAAAAAACAACCAGCATACAATATACTATACTTACTCATGCAAAAGTAATCTACTTGTTAGATAAATAAGCAATCGAATGTTTCTTTCATCGAACGAATTCTCTTATTTTCATTCATTTGGTTGCTTTTGCTAGTCAGATTTTGCAATTTAGTCCCTTCAAATAACGGACAAACAATTGATTTGCCCATTTACTTGTACCATATGTTCGATTATTATAGCCTTTTAAAAATATGCTTTATGACATAAAATGTCTTTGATCAACTTACTGTATCAACGAAGTGCACCTTTATTTTTATTCTAATTAGACCTCACGATTTTTACATCAGTACATGAGTCGCCTAGTTACAGAGGAGGGTACACATGTGGAGTAGGATTTGATCACCCTTCTGCAGCACCTGATTTTACCCACAGTTTTCTCGATGCTCAGCGATAGTTTTCTATGTTGTATTTTGTATACTTTTATTTATTTGTCATTTGGTCGTTTTTCGTTTATTTCCATGGCGTTGTCAGTTTATTTTCGACTAATGAGTTGAATGTTCCTTTGGTATCCTTCGCCTGTTTTACTAGTTATACATATCTAACACTGATGAAAACTATTGTAGGTAAGTTACGACACCGACACATCGTATCGGTCAGCCAATTCATTGTAATGTCGATTTTTAACAAGCTTCTATTACATTAATTGCCCCAAGCATGCCGAATTCAGAGCTGGAGGAATACAATTATCTGCGATACCAGGTTTATAATTTTGTACCCTTTATTGAATATGTGTTCCCTTAAATGTCAAACAATTAAACTAGATGTAGATTTATTTTGTTAATTTCAACTCCTCAATTCAAAAAGAAATCTTTGCTAACTGCTAATTTGTTTCAATCAAAAAGTAGTGTTTTCATTATTAAACTGTTTAATGAGATTTGAAAATTTTGTACAAAAGAATCATCAGTGACGTTCGAATAAAAAAAGGTAAAAATATAAAAAGAAATTACGAAGGTGACGATCATTAAGGACCCGAAATTCCTTGGGTAGAAGATTCTCAATACTTTTGAAAATTCAAAGTTTTGTAAACAGTTAGTTTATATTAATAACCATATCAATGATAATCGATGTCAGCACAGAAGGGGTGACTGCCGGGCTGTCGCATTTATTTTTAAATTATAATTTGTTTTAATAAAAGAATAATATAAGTACTAAATGTAAACAAAACTTAATGACAAAAATTTTTTAACTTACGGTCACAATTATATGACAACAGTTTTTATTATAACTTCCGTATTTTTACCAATCGATATATAAATAGTTTTATTAATCACACGTAATAGATGGAAAACTTCCTTATATGTTACTATACACATATTGATATTTTTTCAACAAAACGTTTAACGTTTCTAATTGCATATAGAAAGCGAAACCTTAAACTAGTCTAAACCTTGACATATATATTTATCATAAATTCATGTTCATAATAATTTATCTGTTTTTAAATTTAAGTAAAATTAAAATAAGAAAACTCACAAAATACTAACTCTTGCAAAGAAAATCCAATTGTTAGAAAAATTATCGCTAATATTGATAATCACTTATTTGTTGATTTGTAACAACGTTTTGTACAAGATAGTTATTTACTTATACCCTTTTTACATTGTTAAATGTTGAACAAATTCTGTTTAAACAAATTATGAAAAGGGGGAAGTTTGTGTTCAAGGAATATATTTCCCATATCTCTTATTTGATAAATCTAACAATTACTTTTTTTAAATGTTTAATTAACTGCATAACTTTGGTCTGATTTATAACGCTTACTTTATACATGCATTCTTTATAGGGACATATTACCGTAGAAAAAAAACCAAAATGGAACGCCGGTGTTAATCATCTAATTCATATGATCATATGAATTTATTTAAACAGTTTTTTTTTTTATAGAATTCCACTATTTTGGATTCATTTGATTCCTTTTAATGTTCAAATACTGTAATGAATGCCCTTAATTTTAAGTACGAACAATTGACTTTTCCTCTATTCTCCATATATATACATTTCTTAGAGCCTGCAGTGAAATTGTTTTAGAAATATTCTTTTTGACAAGAAAAGCTCCTGGGACAACAAAGTGTCATTTATTAATATTCAATTAGTCTTACCGAGTTTCTCATTCATTTTGTAACAATCATACTTATGTTAATAAATCGCATGTAGAAAAACAATAAAATTGAGAAAGGAAATGGGGAATATGTCAAAGAGACAACAACCCGACCAAAGAGCAAATAACAGCCGAAGGCCACCAATGGGTCTTCAACACAGCGAGAAAATATCGCACCCGCAGGCGGACTTCAGCTGGCCCCTAAATAAAAATTTGTACTAGTTCAGTGAAAATGGACGTCACACTAAACTCCAAAACATATAAATGAACTAACATTAAAAACATACAAGACTAACAAAGACCAGAGGCTCCTGACTTGGGACAGGCGCAAAAAAGCGGCGGGGTTAAACATGTTTTGTGAGATTTCAACCCTCCCCTTATACCTCTAGCCAATGAAGAATAAACAAATACACAGCGATACGCACAGTAAATTCAAAAAGTCAGAATAGGTTACAAAAGAAACTAAGCAAAATGACAATGATACATAAATTAACAAAGGACTTCTAGCAGTTAATGACATGCCAGTTCCAGACCTCAATTAAACTGATTGAAAGATTATGTCTTCATCATATGAAAATCAAGCACAATCCCTCCCGTTAGGGGTTTAGTATCATACCATCATAAAATATATGAGAAGAACATAACTCGTATCATGCCAACAACTGGTTGTAGAATAAACATACCATACAAAGTTGATCCTTGTTATCTCAAATTGCTTGGTATTTCAAACAAAATATCAGCATAATTGATATATTTGCATCACAATTTGCTTCTGATACATTTATATCTCCATATTCCCTAAAATTTCAAACCTTGTTTGCTAATCGGATCAGCACTGATGTTACGAGAGTCGACTGAAAATGGTTTATTCCAATCTTAGAAGCATTTATAATCAATGTTATGTAAATATTGAATACATTGTTTGTTGCTAGTACCAGGAATATATTTGTCTTTATAGGTCGTTTTAGTATGACGACAACATGACAGATACATATATCCAAAAACATCATGTATAAATTGATTTTAAACAAACAAAGAATATTGGAGTTGTCTTATATCGTGGCATACTGTTATTCCATGCATGCATGGACGAAGGCAACTTATGTTAACTTAGTCCATGCTTGCATGGACTAACACAACAGACTTAGTCCATGCATGCATGAGCTAAACTAACTTTACATAGACATTTGAAATTATTCAACGATTCAAGTAGACTTAGTTAACATTAGTTGCCTTCGTCCATGCATGCATGGAGTAAGCTTAGTTCTCAAGTTTTCATGTTTACATATCTTGAAAAGGTTTAGTCATGAAAAGTGTTTGCAATTTATTTCTTAGGGTAAGTTATAATGCACAATATGTCTTTAAAGCATAATAAATAGGTTGAATATGAAAAAATCAACTGAGAAGAAACAAATGATAGTAACATCAAATTAAAAAAAAATCTAACTAACATCATGAAATAAAGCGGTAAGAAGTAATGCAGGTTTTCTAAACTCGATGTTGATTTCTAGTTTTATTTAATACCTTGTTTACAGCAACATTATTTAGTTTTACTTATTTTCAACCGCTTTGATCATGTCACTTTGTTTTATAAAAAAAGAATCCACAGGTGCTATAATGCGAAACTAACAATCCTAACCTTGGTGTTCTACCTTAAATTAACAAAGTTGTTCATTTTCGTTTACAAAATATTTGAAAAAGAAAATGATTTCTTTTGTCGTTTGTTGGTGCGGTTCATATGTGTTTCTCGTTTTTTTTTTATATAGATTAGACTGTTGGTTTCCCTGTTTTAATTGTTTTACACTTGTCTAGTCATTTTGGGGCCCTTTAAAGCTCGATGTTCGATGTGAGCAAAGGCTCCGTGTTGAAGGCAGTACTTTGACCTATAATTGTTAACTTTTTATACATTGTGACTTATACGGAGAGTTGTCTCATATTTTTTTTATGTATATTAAAGTTATAAATTGGACGTTCTATTTCATATTTTCTTTGGAGTACAAACTCTTTACAAAACACGTGAAATTCGACGAAAAGGTACGGTTTTTAGTCTTTTTTCGAGAAAAGTCTCTTTTTTTCGAGTAGCGTGCAGATTTTATCGAGTAAATAAAAATGGTTAAAAATGAACATTTGGTGTATTTACATTTGAAATAATGCAAAGGCTTATATCAAAACGAAAAGCACGTACGATGTATTCATCAATTGCCCTAAACGATTTTCATAATGATGAATTGACCCATTTCATAAAAATTTCGTCTTTATTTGTTTAATGTCTGTAGACCGCGTATTGGTTGTAATTATTAATTTTATTTCACGTGAGGACAAAACATTGTTATTGTTTTGATATAAATGCATTAAATATTGCATATTCATAAGTAAAGGTATGTTAATGACGCATAACTTTTCTGTGATCAGATAACTCGGTCATTCCAGAATAATACACCAATCTGATTGTAAACTACACCCCTTTTTGAATTCAGTCTGTGCATTTATATAATGACAACCATTATTTCCATGATCGTCATGTGAAAGTACTTGAAGATTTGAGAAACTATATGACCAAAATAGAGAAAAACCACGGACGTGTAAATACTTGAACACTTGCAAAGCTGTATGACCAAAGGTGACATAAATTTAATAGCAAAATCCACTTAAGGATTAATAACCTTTTTGTTGTTTGAATGCTAAACATATGGAAATATTATACAAAATCAACAGGATTTCCCCTTGTACTTAATTTTGATAAGTATGTACTTTATATATGGTGGATTACTGCATGCAGTGTTAGCAATGATTTCCTTAAAACATGTTTTTTTTTAAGATATCAATTAAAAACAATAACAAATATAGACCTATTCAAGTACATCTTTTGGAGTGCGCTCGACTTTTGTGAGTCGGCACGAGAGTTTTTCGATTGTAAAGGTAATGTACGGCTTTTGGTAAACAATAAAGTCTAGCACAACATGAATAAACAATTGAGTAGTCTAAATTCAAATGTTATAACGGAAATCTATGTAATAAAGTCTGGGGATTATTCTGTAAAAATCTTGGCCTCAGGAGCCATAAAATCCGCATTTCATACTCAATGCAATGAAACATTAGACATTGACATATTAATAGACATTGATATAATAACACTTTGAATATTTCGTAATACATAGGTCTTCAGAAGGAGTAATAAACCTTAAGGTGATCGTAGCATGAGGTACGTCGAGGCTCAATGTCTTAATCAGTGGCGGGCCACCCCCGCCCTTTATGTAGACAAAATTTGGTTGAATATTTAGGGAATCAATTAAGCATGACTGGGGCGGGCCCCTCTAAGGCAGTCGTTGCCCCCCCCCCCCCCCCTCCCCCCTCGAATTTTTATTACAATTTTTTGGAGTATGTATGCTATTTTGAATTTGCTAAGATAAGTTTGTTTGATTATATTGTAGCTTTATCTTTCTTAACAACAATTATAAATTCTTAACAATAGCTACGTGTTCGCAGAAAAGCAGTGTGTATAACGGAGACTGTAAAAATTTCAGTAAAAAATTCTATAAAATGAATTTCAGCAAAGATATAAAGAAATATATGACAATAAAATATCATCTCTCGACCAAAATAACAAACTTCTTCTGTTTAAGCATATAAAAGCTGAATATAAACAAGAATTTTATTTGACATACCCTAATCTTGATACAAGAAAACTTATATGCAAATTTAGAATAAGTGATCATTCCCTCGCTATTGAAACTGGAAGATATAAAAATATTCCACGCCCTCAAAGACTTTGTAATAAGTGCAAAGTTCTGGATGATGAATCCCATTTCTTTTTAATATGTAAAATAAATGATGATTTAAGACATGTCTTTTTTAATGATTTAAAACTCAATACAAAGATTTTTCTGATAATAAAATGAAATATATACTAAATCCAACCATTAGTCAGCAAGTGAAATCTTTAGGCTCCTTTATTAAACAGTCTATGGAACTGTGGACAGGGGGCACTTGAGGTAATGTGTTTAATATTTTGGTTTATTTTTATTTTTTATGTAAATTTTAATGTCATCATTATATTGTTGTTATTACATGTAATTGTTTTGCCTTTGGCCCTCTTATGGGTGTAATTTGTGCTTTATTAAATAAAATATAATCCTTCGAAAATCAAATCCCTTTTATTTCAAAATCTGAATAACATTAACCATGTTAACGGTACCAATTTTACCAGATGCGCATTTCGGCAATTAATGTCTCTTCAGTGATGCTCGGGGCTGAATATTTCAAAATTCAAAGACTAATACAAACGTGAAAAGCTGACCAAATCAAAACAGACTTAAGTTATAACACGTTTATAGTTAATTGAATAACAATTGTATTTAATTGTGTGTTATGTGACAACTGTTTGTATTTATTATTGTTATTTCTTTGACGCCAAATTTTCGACGAAAACAATACATTTTATTTAAATTAACATAAAAGACGCACTTTTGTTTTGTGTAAATTCAATCACTCATTGCAATACATTCATCATGACTAAGGTCATGTTCTTCTCTGACTGTTGATGACGTCTTTACACTAAATTCATTCGATGTTGAATGGGTACTGATTGATATTTTAGTCTTAGACACATGTTTTTTTTATTAGGTATTATTCATGTTATTGGTTTAAAACTAGCTTCCAGTAACTGCGACTACCCTAACACATGTCTAAGATCTGTACTTATCTGATATGTGTGTCTTTGTGTTTTTTGTCAGAGTTTTTATGTGTTTTGTATCGATCTGATGAGTTAAGCCGTTTTCTAATAAGTGCTCTTATGTCGCACTGTTACGTCGCTGTTACAGGTTAGGGGGAAGGATTGGCACCAGCAAACATGTTTAACCCCACCAAATTCCTGTATATGCCTGTCTCAAGTCAGGAGCCTGTAATTCAGTTGAAGTTGTTTGTTGCTGCATATCATATTTGTTTTATGTTTATTGTTCTGTACTTAAATCGGGCTGTAAGTTCTCTTGTTTAAATTTTTTTTAAATTTGTCATTTTAGTGGCCTTTTGTTTCTTATTATGTGGTATTGGTTTTGCTAATTGTTGAATCCCCATCTATAGTTGATTACTTCTCTTTCAATTAGGACACAAGTTGTGAGTTGTATAATAAGTAATCATACCACATCTTCTTCGCTCTAAACGTTAAACGTCTGTTCGATGTATATGTATAATTGAAAACAGCCCTGATTTTTTTTATGTTGTATATTATGCAATTCATTTTCATGATGTAGGAACTCGTTCTGTTATTTTTCCTTTTTATTTTTTTTTTTTTTTTTTGGACAAAAGGTGGTGAAGAAATATTTTTTGAACTTCTTTTTACAGGAAGTATTTTTATCTCATTGAACTTTTATGTATTTGTACAATTACTATATTGAACAAAAACAGGACATATTTGTTTCTTTATTACATTTTTCTGTAAACAAGGTCTTTAAGGTTTACTAAATGAATATAGCCACTCCTGATAAAAAGGTAAATGATGGTCTAATGGCAGTAGAAATTGACAATTTTAAAAGAAAAAAAAAACAATATAAAATTGAGCATTAAACTTTATAACGTCAAGTATAGGTTTGTTCAATGTTAATAAATACGAATTCACGTCATGCATACAATATCTACCGTCCTGTAAACGATATCATTTAAATCTTTATAAAAATGCAGCAACGTTTTTTCACTCGTGCACAAGGAGCAGTTGTGTCAAATGTTTAAGTAAAACAATAACTATTATCACAAGTTTACATGTTATTCATATATGAATTAATTGTGTGGATACGTAATTGAAAAATAATTAATAGTTTTCTGATGAAAAGGATATTTCCTACACAATTGTGGTTGTAAACAAATGATCATTAATTCGATGATTGTTATCAAAAAATTTAAAGACTAACATGCAGATCGTATAAGGTTACACAAGAGAAAATAAATTACAGAATATGGAAAATTGTTTTCAGTACTAATAGGACTTATCAGTTGACGGTAAACTATCAGATAATGCATCTCGGTTTATTTTGTGTATTGTGTATCTATTTTTTGTTATTATTAAAAAGAATATTGTCATAGAAAAATATAAAACTACCATCATATAGATCGGATTTTAATCGGAATTAATGTAGATCTTTGTTATTTGTACTATTCAACATGGGTTAACACCTCTTGAGCTGTCCAAACTGTTGACTGCATTGATCAAACACATAGACGACGTAGTTTGCGAGTTTTCAGGAAATGATTTCACAGAAAAGGTTAAATTGTTATGCAGGGAAATTCTTTTGATAATATGTAATTCTAACTTGCAGAAACGTCATTAATGCACCATGTATTTGTCTGTCAATGAGACTTACACGAAAACACAGGAACAATAACATCATTTAAAGGCAAAATTTCATCAGTAGAAAAAAAAGGTTTTTAAAATCACCCGAGCCTAAAAGTATAACATAGCATAAATATCAGTAATTTACCAAAAATTCTAAAAAAATTTAAAAAAAAGCGATACAAAATACCTTACAGATACATAATTAATTACAAATAAATTTCCGTTAAAGACTCACACATTGATGTTTTAGAGAACGCTTTAAACTTGGCGAACAACAGAAATAAGGCAACAATGTTTTCTCTATTGGGAAACTTTTCCTCTATTATTCTTTCAGCTGTGTGTTACTTATACATTTTATATAATGCCAAATTTGGTATTTCTTTTTCGTCTCTTAAAAAAAAAAAATTTCTACTGCAATGGACCATACTTGATTTTTTGAATAAGAAGTGGCTATATTTCATTGTATCTTGAGTACACTTTCAAGTCCTTGTTGAAAGACAAATAAAACAAAGAAAAAAAATATGTTGATCAATATCGTTAGTGTCTTCAAAAATAGTATTTCAATGACAGAGAGAAAAAACGTCCTGTTAAAAAGAAGTTCAAAAGATATCTCCTTTCTGCCTTTTGTTCGAAATAAAACAAAAAAGATGATATAAATGAACAAAGTCAAATAGCAATGTGTACAAAGGAAAATTAAATCACAGCTGTTGTAAAACATACCTACATTTTACAATAACATAGAAAATATAATTTCATTTTTTGAATTGAAGGAATTGTGATTTCAAATGAATATATTTGCGGTTTTTCTACAAACATCATATCTATTGTTTATAAAATTCAAGCCAACATGTATATCATGTATCTATACTATTAAATGAAAACTAAATCACAAAAATACTGAACTCCGAGGAAAATTCAATCGGAAAGTCCCTAATCACATGGCAAAATCAAATGACAAAACACATCAAACGAATGGACAACAACTGTCATATTCCTGACTTGGTACAGGCATTTTCAAATGTAGAAAATGGTGGATTGAACCTGGTTTTATAGCGCTAAACCTCTCACTTGTACGACAGTCTTATCAAATTCCGTTATATTTACAACGATGCGTGAACAAAACAGACATTATAAATAAAATAGTCAAAATATGGGTACAGCAGTCATCACTCTGTTACAATATCAAAACAAACAATTATTTACAAAAAAAGCACAAAAGCATCTATCAAATTAAAAACCACATTCATTGCTTCGCGTGTCTGACGTCAGAAAATGTAAACGTCACATAAGAAAAAAGATTGTCATTCAATGTTTATTCAAAACAATTTTATAATTTCACATGGGGAATGTTGGTATACAGGGTTAAAAAATCAAAAGTTATGTTAGAATTAATTTCAGAAATAGACCGAGATTTAAAATTGTCCAGAAGTTCTTTAGAATTTTAAAGACCTCATTTTGTGTGTCGCTTCTCTTCCTTCCACAATAAATTAATCATCAAGCCTTTGTATCCTATAGGTACCATGCATAGTCGCATTTGTCATCCTCGCTTATGATTATTCCGTTTTGGTTATTGTGGGAGGAAAACGAAAATAAAGGCGTCCGGATATTGTTTCCGTCATCGGACGGACTTTTAAGTCATAGACAAGACTTTCGTTTAGGACTGTTTAAAATTACGACCTCAAATTACACATAAGTGTCATAAAATCTTTTACAAAAAATCATCCTACAACAGTTTACATACTTTCAACCACGCTCTTATTGCCTGCGATTTCGCGGGTGTGTTCTAGGATATTCTAAATGTGGAGCATAATATAATATTATTTTTTACGAATTTTCGTTTAAAGCGTTGTATTAATTATTTATCAAAACATTTATCTGTTTAAGTTTCAATTATATTTGGCAGGAGTGGGTTGTCCACAGCAATATGAGCTGTAGTGAAGTTATTTTTAAAACAATATATTACAACATCAGACATGTCACATGTAAGGTAATAATTACGGGAGGGGTTACCTGTGAAAGAGGACGAAATCTGTTAGCTAATATGCAGAACAGTCATACTTGGTTGTTTTTTTTTAATTATATAAGTAAAACAATCAAATTGAATTTTGATTCGTATTACTATGGAGATAGTTTTTTTTTTCTATCTGTACAATGACATTACAAAACTCGTATAAAATAATCAGAAATATACATTATGAAGAAAATAAACAAACATACGTTACTGACTTTTTGATTGAGCCTTGAACAACAACATAACCAGGTTTGCCGAATATCTTGCATACTATCTGTTGAAAAGTAAGTTTAAGTACGGAACCGTCCCAAATGTTGGTCATGCTGTTTGGCATTTTATGTATGACATCATTATCACTTAAACAATAAAACGCGGTCGTCACAACTTATTTCAGGAAACGATTTTATCTTATTTAAGTATATTAAAACATGTTTAATCCCGCCGCATCCCAAGTCTTGTGTGTTTTTTTTTTTTGTTTTTGTTTTTTTTTTTTTTATAATATTGTTTCATTTGTATGTTGCGGAGTTTAGTGTGGCGTCCATTTCGCTAAACTAGTATACACTATTGTTTAAGGGCCAGCTGAAGCCCGACTCCGGGTGCGAGATATTCTTGCTGCGCTGAAGACCCATTGGTGGCCTTTTCCTGTTTTCTGCTCTTTGGTCGGGTTGTTGTCTCTTTGACACATTCCTCGTTTCCATTATCTACTCTATTAAACTTAATCATGTGAATTGTTATTATTTCTACTTGTTTTTAATCTTTGTTCACAAATATGTTCTGTCTTTATCAGGTGAGTTTTCCCTGAACTTTTGTTTTGTTTCCATTATTTTACATAATCGGATGTTCGAAAGCAAAAAAGAAATATATAAGCAAACAGAAGAAAGTCAAAATATTTTTACAATTCGTCAGACTTAAAGCTGCTCAAAGTTCAACCTCTCGCAATCAGCCGAAAAATCTGCATTATCATGTCATCTCAGAAGTACGAATAGAAACAGTTCAATAAATATAAATCAATTTCTATTTCAAAATCACATGTATCTATAGAGAATAGAAAATTTGAGCGGCAATGAGATAATGCAAAATGACGGAAATTTGTATTTCTCTTGGGACAACCCAACATTCCGACACCCCATTATTCAGACACCCCAATAGTCCTACACCACATTTTTCCGATACTCCAATAATCCGACACCCTAATATTTAGAACACTGATTGAAATAGTAAAACTTTTGTTACATAATGTCCTGTCCATCGTCTCAATAGATAACACAAATTATAAAGATATGTTTGCAAATTAGTGGTAATAGCAGGATTTCATCATCCTGTAAACAGATAGCATGATAAAGACACTAGCTCCATGTCCATGTAACTAAAAAGACAAGTATTCATCTCTTTGAACATGTTTTATTTGCTAAATATTGTACTTACATACGTAAAGCAAATAATTATGAAAGCAAGGCTCCATTGAAATTGGCCAATGAGGATTAAATTTTAATATTTACACGACAATATACGGGAATGCTTCAGTGCTCATGGACGAGCACTGGGTTTGGTCATAACTATTCCAATTTAATGTGATAAGGATGAATTTGAGCGCATACATCATTACCTTCTATTTTGATAGACTTTTGAACGGTCAAGATTATTAAAATGTAACAACATTACCATACTTTGGAGAAGAACACAGTCATTCTTGTTGGTCTATATGTGCTACAGTGTTTGAAAAAGAGTAAAAAAAGGACATTTTAATTCTATGAACACCCAAACAGATGGAAACCTTGTTAACAATTGTTTTCATTTCCAATAAAGCTCTACAGTGCTTGAGGCGTTCTTTGAAAGAATCATACTGAATCTTGGAAGACGATAACTATTAGTAATATTATGAACAGCATTCTATATGTGCCTGTCCCAAGTCAGGAGCCTGTTATTGAGTGGTTTTTGTTTTTTGATGTTTCTCATATTTGTTTTTCGTTTATTGTTTTGCATAGTTTGTTCTTATGTTGTGCCGTTACACCACTGTGATAGGTCAGGGGAAGGATTTTGCGCCAACAAACTAGTTTAAACCCGCTTCATTTGTTTGCACCTGTCCTAAGTCAGGAACCTGTTTCAGTGGTTGTCGTTTGTTGATGTTGTTCTTAAATGTTTCTCGTTTCTCGTTTTTTATATAGATTAGACCGTTGGTTTTCCTGTTTGAATTATTTTACACTAGTCATTTTGGAGCCCTTTATAGATTGCTGTTCGGTGTGAGCCAAGGCTCCGTATTGAATGCCGTACTTTTTACACATTGTGACTTGGATGGAGAGTTGTCTCATTGGTACTTATACCACATCTTCTTATTTCTATAGATTAACTATATGAGTGCAGATGAGATAGCAATGAATTATTTTTATCATAATAAGGTCATGATTTCCATTGACATATAACAAACGATGCGATTAGAAAGTTAATGTTGTTTTTTGTTTTTTGTTTTTTGTTTAATTTATAAAAAGAGTATGTTGCCATGCTCTAAACATCTAGGCGAGTGACAATTTTCAAAAAGACGCTTAGTTAACGACTTTAATGCACCCACCTAACATACGGCTATATCATATATCATTCGAAAGCTTATTACCTGTACTTTCTGTTTTGCCCGGTCGTCAATAATTCGTACGGTGCAATTTTCGTTAAATCAACGTCAAAGGTCTAAACTGAGCATTCCAAATGTTTGCTATAATTACACAAAATGCCATTTTCAGGTACTTGTATGGCATTTTATTCCCTAAAATTGATCTAAACCTTATAAAACAAATTACCATGATTTCAAATCAAGTGCAAACTTAAATGTTAATTGTGCTATATTAACAAAAAATTGCATTTCTTGAAAAAACTTCCAAAAATGATAAAATTGCAATAAAATCTAAATGTATTCTGAAATTTGAATATTTGTATGTCCAAAATAGAATGGATTTATTGTTTATGGACCGAGGGAATTTTTTCATCATTTTAAACTGCAATTAATATGATGTAGGTCCAGATGCAGCCTTCCAATGACGCTTTTGTAGTTGCCCCAAAAAAACCCATCTGCAAATGGGGATCATTTAGCTTTTTTTTTTGCTAGATAATATTGCTACTATCGGCAGATAATGATCCACCAAATTAAAAAAAAAGGGTTATGGAAGAACTTTAAGGAACAAAAGAAGTATATTTGGTAAAAATTAGTTTCCCGATGTGGAAAGACATGTTACGAAGATTATGCTCGTTCAATGTTCGAAAGAAAACTGTCTGGACCATACGCTTTTCAATGTCAAATTCGGCGAATTCCTTTTAATGCTAACCCATTATAATATACTTTGTTAGTTGTTTTATCAAATATGACTGAAAATTAATAATTCAGATTAATTAAGATTGAATAACCTTCATGAACAACTGTAATCACCATTCTGGTTTATGTATTGTTCACACAATTCGGTATAGTGTTTTATGATTTGTTTGTCTGTCTTACTTTTTCGCCATGGTCATGCTGTCATCTGCTTTTCTTCGACCATGGTTTGGGACTGCCTCCATATTATTTTATCCCTTCTTTCAATCAAAGAAAAGAAAACCATAAATTTCAAAGCTGAGCGAAAAAAGACAACAGAACTTAAAACTTAGATATTGATGCAAAAATAAGTTAGTACAACAACATAAATTACCGAACTTCAAGTGAAATTTCAAAATAGAAAGTCTCTTATCACATATTAAAACCAAAAGCTGAAACACATCAAACGATTGGAAAACAGTTGTGATAGACCTCGTAGTTCTCTCTCCATCTCTATCTATCTTTATATGATATAGCGGAAATGTAGGAATCATCTTGTCCTTACGTCTTTTTTTTCTTTTATTCTTTCCATTCACATATCCATATGTTAGTCTCAAAATTGTAATGAGCAATATTCCTTCGACATTGCTTGGCAGAGTTATGGAAGTTCAAAGTGAACATATGGAGGTTATACGTGAAGGGATTTGTTTCATAATAGACATATTCAAATAGCGCTAAAAACAGTAATCGCTTTAAATTTACCAGAACATACCTGCTTTCAAGCTATCTCATTAAGTTAACCCTAATCTTATTAAAATGTAGTTCTCTGATTTCGTTATTCTCATGCGATATATGAGCAGACGAGTGGTGATTGATCTGAATTTAAGTCAGAGTGTTTTAACCCATGTTTCTAAATAAAGGCAACAATAGTATACCGCTGTTCGAAGTTCATTAATCGATTGAGAAAAAAAACAAATCCGGGTAACAAACTAAAACTGAGGGAAACACATCAAATATAAGAGGAGAACTACGACACAACAGAAACACAACATTAAAATGTAACACACACAGAAACGAACTATAATATAACAATGGACATTTTCCTGACTTGGTACAGGACATTTTAAGAACTTATACATAATATTTTGTACGGTTTTTTCATGTCAACTCATATTACTTATTATTGTTGTGAGATCTTCGCACCATAAGAAACTTGAACCGAAAAATATGAAAATAAAGTGAGAAAATCGCAAAAAGTCGCTGTCAGATCAATAACAGAGGGCTCAGTGCACAATAAATATCCACGAACATAATTTAAGATCAGATGACATAAAACCAATTAAAAAAACTGGATAAATTCAACCACAATTTTTTCATTTCTCACAATTGTATAGATATTTTAGAATAACATAACTTCATTTTAACCATATGTATTCTTAATATACATGTACTATCTTTAATATGCCAATGATCAACCAATGTTTAATAGATGATCTACTAAAATAGTAGATCGTGCTCTTTTTTTTTAAATGCCTAAAATGAAAATATAATGTAGCAAATCGACATTGAAATTTTAATGCAAAATCATGGCCAATTAAATTTGAAATAAAAGTGCTTCAAATGCATTTATATTTTTGTTTCTATTAAGAAACTTTACTTGTAACATTTAGCTGAAGTAAACATCAACATTAACACTGCTGTGTTTGATTAGAGGTTAACTACTTTTACAAAAAGTGATCAATGCTGATTGGTATATTTGTGTTGTGACACCTACACAGTAACTTCGTCCTTGATACTAATAGCTATAACTAATGTATTTTTGATGGGGATTGCCAGTTTTCCTTTCGAAGGTCGGTGGTTCCTTGGGCATTCCATGGGCCTAAACTATTTAAAACTGATCGCCGCAAAATACTTTAGAAGCCAAAAGTGCTAAACCGAAAATTGCGTCAAACACCAACAATCAATCAATCATCTTTATATTAAAATGTATTTATATGTAAACTATTCAGGGAGTAAATTTGATTAATGGAAATGTATGTATTGTTATTGCGAATTGCTAGATTTCACAATTCAAAAATTAATGTAAGTAAATATAATTGCGAGGGTCTCAATTTATTTACAAGAAATTACGTAGTTGGATAGGATTGAATATATTGGCCAGGCATGAAGAACATTTCAGTGGCTAGCTTATAATAGTTTTCACTTCCTCATTTAATGCAAGATGCAGTATAAGCAACCAAGAAAACATACAAATATTGAAATATTAAATTATCAAAGTTTTGCTCCCAAACTTTTCACTAAATGCACGAATTTTCTTTGTATTCTATCCTTTAACATTTTTGCACTTTTAAAATTTGTGTTTTTCAGCATAATATCGACTGCATACAAATTGTTTTAACAAAGAACAGCTAAAAAAAACTATTTTCTTGCAGATGGCGGTATTTTGGGCAACTGCATGGTTGTTATAATTGGCTGTTTAATTAACAAGAAGCGTAATTGCAGTAATTTTATGATGTCAAAAACATCATTGGCACTAAATAAAATATGTTATTTGGTTTTATGGGGAATAACAGTTGAATCACAGACATAAAATTTGATTTTCATGCATTTTTGTCATTTTCAATGGAATTTCTGGAAAACAGCGCTATTTATTAAAAATCCGACATTAATATTTCAAAGTGCTTTTGATAAGTTATTATTAACATCTGTTCTAACAGATTTCCATATGTCCATACAAAATATCATTCTTCAGAAGACAGAATATACAAAAAAAGCTGACTTCTTGTAAAATTAGAAGTTGTCCGTTCTTGACCTTTCGTTGTGATTTGACAGAAACTGCACCATACGAATTGTTGACGACCGGGCAAAAAAGGTAGTGCAGATGATGTGCTTTCGAATGGTATATGATTTAGTCGTGTGTTAGGTGGGTGCATTAAAAATAAAATTTTATGGTTAATGTCGCTCGTCTAATCTTCAGATCAGAATAAACCGAGATCTATTTATTTCCCTTATTCTGTATTTGTCATAGGAACATGTCGATGTCCTCATCTGAACGAAGTTCGATATATTTATGAAATGAGTATTATGAAAGTCAAATGATACGAAGCAGGGCTTAACTCGTTTGGAATTAAGTAATTACGGTAAATCAAAAGAAACTTTATTCGGATATATGTACACTGAATGTCACCCGTTTGACTGAGTTTAAACCTTAATACATATTCATTTAAAACCAATTATAATTAACCGTTTGTTTATTGTACTATCCGTGCATGTTGGTTTTAATTCACCTATACTGGACACGCACGTATAACTTCTACGTCATTTGGTCTCTGGTTAAGTTGTCTCATTGGCAATCATACAAAATCTTCTCACTTTTATTTTATAGAAACATTTTGAAACTTGAAAGTTGTCTAATTGTTAATTGGCTATAATAACCGAATATTAGTGAGTAAAAAAGTACGGCTACTAATTATAACCGTACTTTTTAACCCACTAATATTCGGTTATTATATCAAGCAATTATAGGTCTCCGTACACCTTCAACAGTGAGAAAACCCCATACCGTATAGTCGACTGTAAAAAGACCCCTATATGAAAAATATGTAAAAATTCAAACGGAAAACAAATATGACAGACATGAACCAACGATAATCACTAAAATACAGGCTCCTGACTCGGGACACACAGAATATGACTTGGTTAAACATGTTTGTGAGCGCCCAACCTTGCCTCTAACTTAAGACAGTGGTGTAACAGAACAACACAAGAACAAACTGTAAAAGTCAGTTGCAATTGGCTCACTTTAAACGATCGGTATGAGGTACAACACCAAATGGCATAAAAACGATAGACACAAAAAACTGTAATAAGAGTACTCGCAGTTACTGAAAGTTAGTTCAATGCCAATTACAACTAATTAATACATATTGTTCTCTCATACTTAAGTATCAATTAGTACACATCCAACGGCTTTAGTGGAAAAAAGACAGTCTGAGAAACGTCTGACTGTGTGCAATACCAAAATATAAGTAAACAGTTTCGACAGTTGGAGGATCATGAGTTCTTATAACTGTACATATATAGCAATAGATATAGAGGCAAAAGAGACCAAAGGGATATTCAAACTCATAAGTCGAAAATAAACTGACAATGCCATGGCAAAAAAATGAAAAAGACCTAAAGACAAACAACAGTACACTTAACTACAGAAAAAGGCTTTATAGAAGTCGCAGCAAATAAATCTAATTGATTTTAATACACAAAAACTGTTCTTTGAGGTTTTCATAATGTAGAAACCCCTATTATAGAAGTCTTTTAAGATTTTAAAGATATGAAACTATATAAGTCACTTAATGAAGTTGGTTTATTTTTTGCTCCCTTAGCGTCCAGTGACAAATATATCATGCATATTCCAGACCAGATGCAAAGAGTGACACATGAATAAGATGATATGTTGGAAAGACGCAAACAAATTTTCCTTACAAGAATAAAGTTGAACCATATCTTAAGGTAAGCTATGAAAATACCCCCTTTCTCATCACGGTAGACGAAAGCCAAAAAATATAAATTAAAAGCAATTAAAAAGCAATAACGGCCATTTATGAGTGAATAGTATGTGTACATAGGATAGAAAAAAGCAAGAACCAAAATACCTTCTTTTACAATTTCAAAGAATTAAATTGGATTGGGTTGATTATATCTTGGGGAAAATAAGACGGTCTTAGAGTGGAAATTCAAACTGAAAATATTGGCTGTAATAGGAATGTTTATACAAAAAAAAACAATCCTATGTTGTGACCTTAATTCTAAAGGTGGGTCTTAAAATGCATGCCCTGTAAACGTTTAATAAAAAGAACCTCAATTGAAAGACTTACAATGGATTGAAAAAATCGGGCGACAAATACATTTAGTAGACAAAAGTGATCTTTCGTGAAATAAAATCGTCCTAGGTATCTTAGATAATTATTTTGCATTGAATAATAATGACAACTGCACAAACAGGTTTGTGACTAGTGATAAATGATATACCGGAAAACTTACAGCCGGAAGAAAAGTATGCTTACATAAGCACATTATTTTGTTGATATAAAAACCGAAATATTCACGTTAACATGTCTCATTAGTCAATACTGACTGAAATGGAAGTAACAGGCTGGCTGTGTTTGTGTCTATTACTTCATTTCATAGAACTGGCATCATGTAAGTATTCTTATGGATTGTGTTATATTCTCAAGTTTAATATAAATAAAAATTATTTCAGGGCTATCTACAATTTGAGTTTCTTATAATGTCATTTGAACTCTGGTGAACAGCCGTCTCATAGGCATTCACACCACAACTCTTTATTTTATAATTTCAAGGAATCTTAAATGCATAATAATTACGTGTTCTTTATAATAGGTGAATTTTCAGATTCAAATGGCGTTTCAGAATCCTTTGTTTGTGTGGTAAACGTTTTTCTTTCTTTTATTTGGACATCGTTCATATTGAATCAATAAAATAAAATATATATGCGTAATGATGGCGGACAGTGTCTGAAGTGTAGGGCATATTAGAAAATTTCAAAGATTATTGATTTTTTTAAATATCAAATAATGTATGTGTATGAATTTGACAACGAGGATTATGACATTAAGATTATGAAATACCACGTGTGAATACAATCTACCATCTTTGAATTTCTAAACCTTTGTAAAGTAGCTTGACATTTGATACCACGATGCAAACAAAATAAAACTGCGTCATAACTTTGTTTTGTTTTTATCTGGTTTATTTTGCTTAGTTTTTTATGTTTTGATTTTCTTTAAACTGTTAACAAGTATATGTTCAATTAAAAACAGTACTGCTCTTTCAGGTACTTAATTATTATATTATGACACTGTAATAGTAGTTCATTCAACCATAACGTGTGTTGTCGTCTACAATAGTCATCGTGTTACAGTACTCCGTGCAAATATTATAAAAAATTGTTAGTTGCTGGCATATAGAAGAATTTTGTTTGTGGAATATCAATTGGGTATCCTGTTTTTGAAATTGTTTAAATTGTGTTAACTTATCTGGTTTCAATGAAACTTTAGTAAGTGTACACACTTTAAATTAGTTTGTCACATTCAAATTAACTTTGATATTCGAATGAAAAAAAATACCACTTTATCATTTTATTACAATGATTTAAAATTTTACACATTGACAAACAGGTGCAAAGGATTCTTCCTTACTGCGACCAACCCTTGCATTTGTTTTGTTTCTGATAATGTATAATTCATTCTTTATGATACTCCTAATAATATGAACCACTTCAGTGGTATCGTGGGTTCAAACCCCGACTGGTTCAAATCAAATAAATCAAAATTGGTATTTGCTGCATCGCCGCAAAGCACGCGGCCTTTAGCAGTAAGAATAAAGACTGATCTGCTCTGAAACAGAACAAATGCGTCCGGGTAGGGTGACATGTCTTCCTTCGAACTGTAACCTTGTAAATTAGCATGTTAAATATCCGGCTCAGGGTGTCGGTCTAGTACAATGCAGAGTTTATACTCATATTATATAATCAATTTCTCGTACTGAATATAAATTTTACTTGTCACTGCACGATAAAAAAACCATCCATCCATCCATCCTAGTATTAGTTTGATACCAATCATGGCGTAGGTATTTTTGATCTGTATCATTACAGTCCAGAAACCCATGGCGTATGCAGTAGATTGAGCTTCCATATATCAGTAATAAAAGCATGATATCAAAAAATATTTTTTGTGTCTATGTGTGATGCATGAATCATTTTCTATGCTATGTTTTGTATACTTATTTGCCATGGCGTTTTTAGTTTCTAATCGACTTTTTAATTCTGTGTTTTGAATATTGTGTTTGTATCTTTTGAATCTTTTTAAGGCAGCACAACACATATATGTTACGTTCTATTTTATGATTATATTAGCTAAAAATTGATTTCTTTTTTCGTTTTCTTTTGCTTGTAAAAACATTTTTGAATGTGAAGATTATGTTCAAAACAGGATCTGTTTGCATTGAATTTAATATGCTATATTTAGTAAGGATTCTTTAGTGCTATGGTATATGTTTGACTTATATCAATCATATTGTTGTATGAATTCAGTTGACACATTATGTATTATTTATCATCAGTATATAAACTTTACAACAACGGTTTTGTTTGGCTATTATTGGCACAGCCTCCTGCAGTTTCCCATTGAATGAATAAGAGGGCCTTCCTTTCGCTATTGGAGTAATGCACATTTGTACATTAAAAATATGAAGGATCTTGTTACTTTCATTTTTTAGATAACAGATATCACTATATTCCGACCAAATTATTTTCAGCTCTCCGTGGAAAACTTCTGTTTTCAAATTCTTCTTCCATAATGGATTTTGATGTTGCTACACAAAAAGTGACAGCACTGATTGAGCATGGAGATCCAAGGCTGTTTGACATGGATTACGATTACAGAAACGGATATGTTTATTTTCCACGACTTTATCAAGATGAAATTACGCGGTATGTAGATTATTTTTTATTAATAGAATACCTGGTAAACTAAGTGACAATCAATTAAAACTAATCCAGGCTTTTAATGACTGCATACGGAAAGAAAATATTATGCACATGAAAATTCTAGATACATGACAAAGTAATAAAACAATTTTGATCATTTGTAATTGGACTTAACTAGGTGGTACTTTGAGAAATGCATGTTCCTTGATTTTCCTCATCATTAATTCAGAAAATCACTTATACGTAACAAAATAGTTTAGAGATTCTTTTGAACATTGTCAGATTGCAACCTTGTTCTTGTTTTAGTATCTTCGAATACATAAACTACAATGACAACTAAACTTTCCACATGTCTATTTCTGTTCTCCTTTTCTACACTGTGTTCTTCCTTTTGTGTCCATTTACGTCGGTTTCATTTCCAATCTCAGTTTGATCTAAACATATGTAACATTCGAAACAATTATGATACATTGACTTATGACACCTGTTATCCATTCGTTTTATATGTTTGAGCTTTTGATTTTGCCATTTGATTAGGGACTTTCCGTTTTGAATTTTCCTCGGAGTTCGGTGTTTTTGTTGTTTTACTTTATAATAAATAACTTGTAAAACTCATTCTACGTTTTTAGAGTAATATCATTCGTCAAAAGTTAAATGATGTGGAAAGGACATGTTTTATATCATAATTAAAGCATTTTTTTAACTTGGTAATACACATTAAAAATAAATCCTAATTAAAAGCATATTAAGTAGATATAGGAAGATGTGGTATGAGTGCCAATGAGACAAATCTCCATCCAAGTAACAATTTATAAAAGTAAACCATTATAGGTCAAGGTACGGCCTTCAACACGGAGCATTGGCTCACACCGAACAGCAAGCTATAAAGGGTCCCAAAAATTACTAGTGTAAAACCATTCAAACGGGAAAACCAACGGTCTAATCTATATAAAAACGAAAAACGAGAAACACGTATGAACTACATAAAAAGACGACAACTACTGTACATCAGATTCCTAACTTAGGACAGATGCAAACATTTGCAGCGGGATTAAACGTTTTAATGGTACCAAACCTTCTCCCTTTTCTGAAACAATAGTATAACATCACAACATAGAAAGACACACTATAAAATATCAATTGGAAGGCTTATTTCAATCAAAAAACGTAAATTAACACACAATGAACGAATAAATTTGATCTGTGATACCTGAAGGCAAATACATAGTTGATAAAAATTATAAGGGACAAATAATTAAGGTCAAAAGTAAATGAACAGGTTTAAACAAAGTTTAAGTATGATACCACTGTGAAATGTTAAACAATATTTAGAAAATCATCACTTTTGAAAAAACCTGCGTTATATTATACACAGGTAAATGAAAATAATTTTGTTGTTAAGTATATTTCTTCTTCTGTGTGTATAAAATCTTCCGTTTAGGAATACCAAGAAATTTCTTTAATATCAATAAAACTAATTTAACACTTGGTACATATGGGGTGAATATCAACAATAAAACTATACAATAAGTGCTAGATAAAACTTCCTGTACAAGTGCAAGAACAGTATTTAAGGAGAAATGAAATAATTTTCATGTTCATAGTACGAAGAAGTGAAAATTTGTAGTAATACCAAATAATCAAAGCTGGTATATAGACAAGATCCATGTTAACATTAAATAACAAAAAAGCATTACAAATAGTATCAACAGGTCAAATTAAAAAGCAAGTACGATTTGAGAGTACTCGTAGTTATTGACAGCTAGTTAAAAGCCAAAACAATTAATAATAAAGCATCATGCATCAGAGACTGAAATCAACTAAAATACATCCCAGGGATTTAGTATTTTAACGTCATGAACAGTCAAAGGAAACATGACTTGTGCAATGCCAAAAATAAATGTATCGACAGGTAGTAGGATAGTTAGGAGTGACTTCTTTATAGATAAAAATGAACGCGTGTGTGTCTCTATGCATCCCGTTTGAAAAGAAAATACAAATTTAGTTTTGTTTTAATTTGCTAATGACAAAATCGATATTAGTGCCAATGTAAACTATATTCAGAGATCTAATTACAACATTGGTACGATAACCCTTACTAAAAAGTTTGTTTAAAGGTTCGATGAATTTACACGGATCACATAGTGATTTCCGCGCTTTAAGTATAATATTACCGTAAAATTAAGGATGTGAAATACCATTTTTAATTAGTTTTCTACAGGTTCAGCCAAATTTACTAATTAAATCTTTGTATCTATGAAAGAATTTAGTAAAAGTTTTAAGTAATGTATGGTAACGAAATCCCTGACTTATTAATTTATCAGTGATGCATTGATTACGTTCGTTAAAATCTATGACATCACTACACACACGGGCATACCGAACTAGTTGGGATATATAAACACCGTATGATGGAGCCAAAGGCACATCGCCGTCTAAAAAAGGAAAATTAACAATAGGGAATGAAAAATCGTCTCTTTTGTCGTAAATTTTAGTATGGAGTTTCCCTTTAGAAATTGAAATGTATAAATCTAGAAAAGGACAACTGCCGCTGTTTATGTTAGATTTAGTTAAAATAAGTTTTTTGGGGTAAATTTCGGTAGTATATTTAGAGAACTCTGGATTATTTAACGAAAAAAATATCATCCAGATAACGGTAGGTATTGTTGAATGTATCAACTAAATGTAACAATGATGTGTCTTTACTTAGTTTGGTCATAAACTGAGATTCATAGCAATACAGGAATAAATCTGCTATTAAAGGGGCGCAGTTAGTGCCCATAGGAATACTTACTACCTGACGATACACTTTATCGCCGAAACGTACATATATGTTATCTAGGAGAAAATTTAAAGCTTCAATCATATACTCACATTTCCAGTAAGTGTATATAGCATACTTTTCTTTTTCGTTACAGAAAAAGGCTTTAAACGAGTTACAGCAAATACATTTACCAAGAGATTTTTCGACAGACCATTTTATTAAATATTGAAAACTTTTTCTTTATTAGATTATGTGGAAGTGTAGTTGTAGAGAGTAGAAAAATCATAACTGTCAACAGAATTAAAAGGACCATCAAAAGCATGTATTTTATCTAAAACCTCTAAAGAATTTTTAACACTCCAAAAATAATTAATACCATTATTTTCATAAGCTTTATCACAAAAGTTAATAACCAGTTCTTTGATAGTAGTAAGGGAGGTAGTAAGAAGCACTGATAGATTAGTAGTAGAACACTTACTAGATGCGGAGATGAAACGGAATTTAAATGTTTTTTTGTGTAATTTCGGTAACCAGTACATGGTAGGGACTTTCAAATGTTCGGAAGAGGCTTTAAGCTGGGTAGTGGCAGTGATATGCTTGTTAACGATTTGACTCTCAGTGGTGCGTTCGGACCTGAATGTAGAGGAATTGATAATTTCGTTTTGAAGAACTTCCGTGTAGTATATGCGTCATACCACCACTACATTATTGGCTGCCTTGTTGTATGAACAGAAACCGCTCTGCGAGTACTTGGAGTTTATTTTTTATTCTAGAAATGGGAATATCATGGACCCTATTATTAATTTCAGAATTGTTTTCAAAATGAGATATTCGAATATTAACAGTATTCATAGTTTTATTCGAATAACTGTCTCAAGATTTTTTATCAGATTTTTTACGTTTGCACCAATTTTTACAGTAGGCAGACAGAGCGTCTTTAATGACCTGACGACACTGTTTCCAATCTATTATAGATGGAGGACGGTATTTCGGTCCTTTCTTTAGAAAAGTTTTGACCTCACGGTCTTCGACGATGTTGAGGTCTCCTGTAATAACATGACCACAGGGAACATATCTAAAACTAGATATTTCACAGTCTCAAATGGAAGGAACATTATTTTCTATATTGACGTCTGATGTAACTGACGTATAATTAAAAATCAAACTTCTGCTCGGTTTTTTATAAGAATACGAAATAATGGGTGGATCTATATTATCAAAATATGGAGGTATTTGGCTATAGACGGAAGAGTCATTGAATATGCTAGATAAGTTAATAAAATCAATACCTCTATTTATATATTTTAATTTAAGAAAATGTCGTTTATGATTTTCAGGTTTATCGATACTAGGAAACAGCCTGTGATGAAAAAAGGCTGTAATAATACGGATGTATTCATAAAACGGGCTAAAAAATGAAATTTTATCACACTCAAGCAAAATAGAATATAATTTACTTGATGTATGCCATTATTTTTTATTATAGATAACAGATCAGCAAGTGTATAATTAATACGATGTTTAATACGTTGATTACGGTTTTTGCGTTTACCATGAGACCTATTATTTCTAAGTCGTTTATCAACAATATTAATGACATCGATAGAAGTTTCAGATATGTTCCCCTGTCCTAATATTTTGTCATTGAGACCGAGAGGATAAGCTGTTTGAAGTCTTTTTATCCAAAATAATTTGCGAACTTCACGTGATTTTTCAAATTGCTTATGTGATTCTCCTGGTTGTTTCTGAACGGTTTCGAGGGGTTGGAATTTTATAAATTTAAGATTGTGATTATGCGTATTTAAATGTTGATATACCAAACTTTTGAATTTTTTGGGTCTACGAAAGCGGTAAAGGTGTTCTTGATTTCTTTTGTAGTATTCTCGTCCCGTCTGTCCCACATATTGAATACCACACTAAGGTTGGGTTCAAGTTACCACATATATCAGGTTTTGAGTTTTTCAGGTAATATCACAGGAAAAGGAGAGCGAAAAAGTTCTCCCGTTTACTGTTGACCTTACAGTATTTTGAGAAGTTTATCTAAATCAGGTTAGTCATTTTTTGGCATTGCACGGGAGGCACATAATTAGTATTTTTTTCAAAATGCGTTTCAACAAAAGTGTAGGTTTAGTTATATATTTTTTAATCAAGGTAAATTATAGAGCTGATGGTCTCACAGGGTTGTGTTGGTGTTGACAACTTGAACAGTTTATATAAATCATAATTAAAACAGACCAAGCTCAAAACTTCAAAATCTAAACCAGATTTAGACGCGTATTTCGTGTACATCAGTCTATCAGATTTGCACAAATCATAACAGTTGGCATGCTTACTCTTTGTGCAAAGTTGAATGAACGAGCGTGATTAAAATGCATTTCAAAATAAAATAAGAGTTATTAAATCTTGCTACTGTTAAAACAATGCAAAGTGAAATAGTAACACAACCGAATTTTTAAACACCATAATTTCACTGACAATAATGATTTATAAACAATTACAATTTAAAGTCAGGAATATGACAGTTGTTATCCATTCGTTTGATGTGTTTGAGCTTTTGATTTTGCCATTTGATTAAGGACTTTCCGTTTTGAATTTTCCTCTGAGTTCGGTATTTTCGTTGTTTTACTTTTTATGATACTTGAAATTGAAAAAATATGTTTCATATACTTGGAATGGCTTAGTTTAACTACAAAACAAGTGCACATTTTTTAAAAAGAAAATGCTTTTGTTACCGTATGAAAATGTACTGGTATTGAATTATTGTCTCCCCGTACTCCAATTCGTTGATAGCTCTTCTCTACGCAGTGACCTTAACCACGAGACCTCGCGATGAAACTTTGGCAACCGCACAGCTCAAGTGCGAGGGAAAAAACGGTAAAAAGTAAATACTGACAATTAATTCTTAAGGGACAAATAAATACAGAAAAGCATTTAACAACTTGATGGGAAAGTTTTATTTACAAATGGAAATGCATGGAAAATATTAAAACAAAAAACAACATTGCTCTAACAACTGACCTATTTGTCACGTGCACCATGCTTCTGTGTTGATTGTTTATTAAGACCACGTTCAGTAAACTTCAGCATATACAACGCGAAAGTTAATTAGCAGGCAATTTTTCAATGAATGAAATATTTTTTGTCAAAATATGTAATGAATTCGTAATAAATGCCAAACACTCGTGCATAGATAAAGAAACTCGTTTCATTTGTCTTTAAAATACAAAAGCAGTGTTGAAACATGAATTATAGATAACTTATCGATGTACAAAATAAATCTAATATGTATCATATTTGTACCTCTTGATGTTTTTTTCGCTAATATTTTCATATGATATTAATAAATAATAAAAGTGACTTCTACTACTATTTCTTTCTTATTCCTACTAATACACTACTACGCGTAGTCCTACGATTACTACTGTCACATTTAAAAAACAATGACTACTACATGTACTAGTATTATTTCCCCTCTAATTCTACGTCTATTACTGATAATATTACTGCTACTATTTATAATATTAATAATGAATAATGATTATTTTACTTGCTTGAAACAATGATATTTGTTTAAATGTCTGATTACTTTAATTGAAGGGATACATTTTGCAGATGAGTCTTTCAGTGACAAAGTGTAAAATCGCATCTGGTGCAGTTAAATCGGAACCGTTAATGTTAATATTTCCCATCAATGTTTATACACAAATTATTACCACACATTTGTATTTTAATTCTGAAAATGTAGAATTTCGCTATCCATTTTATATTTAGTTCCGTCAAATCAGAATAAACTATTTTCTTAAATATCATCTATTTTTCAGCTTTGTTCTAGTTAAAGGCAACTTGAATTATTACTTTTGAAAATACAATTTATGTTTATTTTTCCTCAATCTTGGTTTACAAGGTTCAGATACACATATTTAGGAGGATCTTTTCATAGAAACTTTATTACAGTTGTGTTCAATGTAGGTTGAACAGGTTTGAAAAAAGTACACATAAGTGGCTTTCAAGTAAAAATCGAACTCCTAAACGTGAATAATTTCCGACAAGCTTATGAACGACATAAACTAATTAAAATATTGTCATCTATGATTTCTAAAGTTAATTGATTGATTTTTTTTTTAATTCATATAGATTTCCGTATACCTCAACGAACATGACATTACAGACCGTTGTCAAGACAGGGCTATATCCTATAGGAATAGCTGTGGATTCAGTCAATGATCATATCTACTGGGTTGATGATCTTAAGAATGAACTCTCAAGATGCAATATAGATGGAACTAATATTACTGTTTTATCAACTTTGCGAAATTCTAATGTGATACGACTCGATGTAACAAACAGGTATTACTTTTTTGGTTAAAAAAAATATCTTTTTCATGCCAAACATCATTAACAATACAACTGTTTGTTCAGCTAAGTAGGTTTTATTCCAGAAAACTATGACATATCGTATTCTTAACTACATGTGTATATGGTTATGATTTTTTTTCTATTTTGTGTTATGCCATCAAACCATTTAAAAATAATATTTCTGATCGATTAGGATTTTTTTCAAACTTTCATCGATATATATAAACAATGTTGTATCTATAACGGACGTTACTGAGCAGTAATCATCTAATCCTCACAAGTATAATTTGCCTCGTTCACGTTATTCGCCAAGCCTAAACTATAAGTTCTTTAAATAAAGTGTTTAAGTTTGTCGAGTTGATATGGTCGAAAGATGGCAAGATTTCTTATTTATTAAAAAGACAACGAAAAGGTAAAGATGGCAGTATGAAACATCGATGTTATCCAGCTATTGAATATTAAAAATACAAGTTTAATAGAATCTAAGATTAGTTCAAGATAAATAAAATAAAATTTTATAGGAACATATTTTCATAAATTAAGATTGATTGATTGCTTGTTGGTTGCTTAAAGTACAGTGTCATACGATAAGGCAGGTGAACCACATTCAAAAGATGTGTCATCGTCCGAATTCGAATGTTATGGTGCCATTTTACGTTAAATTTTAAAATGTTGAAACATACCAAAATAGATCTAGAATATTCAGAACACATGAGTTTAACGTAAACGGATAGAATAGTTTATAATAAAGGTATAGGATAAGATTATGTCCTCTGGGTTGCTTTTTTAACATATAGTAGTAGGAAGGGGCTTGAGAGGGCTTATGCTTAGCAATAAGATCGATCAGGCGTAACTAAAAAGGGAGCTTGAGTTTCTTGTAAGTAGTCTATAATTTACTTAATCATTAGTGAGAATCATATTAGTTTATGCAGAGATGTTCGTGAATAAGTGATGACGAAAATGTAAATAGGTTTTGAGTTGTAAATAACCAACTAGTCCATCAATAAACGTACGAGATTCTCACGTTAGCGAATTTATTTCCCCTAGCAACGTTTTCTTATCTTAACTGATAGTTCATTGAAAATTTGTAAAAATGAAAATATTTTTAAACTATTTTTTGTAAACATATATTTACAAATAAAAGGGGTTAAATATTGGAATGTATTTCGAGGCGATGATATTGTTTAGTGAAAAAATGAAAAATAGGAAGGATTTTCGTAAGACAAGCGAAAAATAAACAACATTGCATTCCGTAAATAAAAACATTTCGTAAATATTTCAGTCGATTAAACACATTTTCCGCGCTGTATAAATGAGGAATTATAGTGTGTGTAACAATGTGTCATTTCGGTAGGATAGTCAAAACATGATAAAATGTCTTAATAACTCCCAGTAAAATGGTCAAATAAAAAATGCGGTATAAAATGGTCAACTTCACATGATGGCAAATAATCCTTCCAATTATGATAGTATGTTCTCATGGGTGTTGCGTTTACAATGTGACACTATTGAAATACAAAATCTCACTGAAAATGACTGTTTAAAAATACAGGAAATGAAACCAAATTCATTGTTTTAACAGTTAAAATGTCTGCTTCTTTACTAAAAGTAGTAGATATAATCCCACATTTGGCCTGAAATTGCAAAAAAACAAAAACAAACATATATATATATATGTTAATTTGAATGATAAATGATTTGTTTGCAGATTTCGTTATTTTGTACTAAATGTCAGAAGTTAGTAGCTCTTATGCCAATATCTATGGCAAAATTGAAAACAATAGACATGGTGGTGTCCGACAGACTAATGTCTTATGAACATTGGAAGGATGTTATTTTGAAGCTGTATAATACATGGAATATTTTTTCATTTTCGAATTCAAGGGGCCAAAATATTGGCATTATCATACCTCGCCTTCCAAGTGGTGAAATTGAGATCATCCCTTTAAATATTTTAATGACACCAGTCCATATAATATGGAATATATGTTTCAATTTCGTACTTAATTTGGCCGTTTAACTTTCCGATTTTGATTCGAGTGTCACTGAAGAGTGTTTGTAGAAAAATGGGCGTCTGGCGTATTAATTATAAACTAGGAATCTTTCATGTTTTTTTTTGTTTTTTTTTCACAGATGACAATTGTCAGAATCACAATCCCGTCCTCAATTTCCCGAATGTGACAATTTTCTCCCGTGAATATTTGCATCTCGACGGGTGTCACATGTTTGGCAAAATATGTTTAACGTTCTGGAGCACACGAGATCAGCCCCGCTTGTTGGTGGCATTCGTTTTGTTAATGTTTTGGTTTTCTATGATGTGTTTTGTACACAATATGTGAGTCTTTTTGTTATTTTTCTTTTTTTACTATGACGTTGCCACTTTGTCTTCGACTTATGGGTTTGAATATCTATATTGTATCTTCCGTCTCTCTTTTTCTCCCTTGAAAGTTACGGACATTAACATGTCGTTTAAATGAATGTAAACATATTTTTACAGTGTCGAACTTTTTCAAAGATAGTTATAATATAATTGATTTAATTCAGAGATTACTTGATACTAAATTATAAAATGATCAAGGACAAAAAATAAGAAATGAATTTTCTTTGTCCCTCTTTCGTTTCTTTACATGTCAAACTTATCATTAAGCTCTACATCAAGGATAGATCGTGTATCATTCGCCATCTTGGAATGCAAAATAGCGGAACAAAATCGGTCTAGGTCTATAATTGAATATAGAATTTAGTGAGAGGAATATAATTAATTTAATCGGAAAAAAAATTGATGACGACAGCAATAAAATAACTTTTTTGTACATTCAAATAAAAATCTGAATTGTGCACAAATCAAAATGTATTCAAATTTACAATTGATAGTTAATAAGCATATCAGATTGTTATATACCATTTAGTTAAATAAAGATAAATGATTTTGACAATAAACCTTAAGGATGTTCTTTATAATTTATTAGTCCGTTATGTTATGAAATATCTCTGTCACAGATGACTACTGAAGTGTTCCAGATGTCACTAGCACAGTCTTTTCAACCTCAAGTGTTACATTAAAGAATGTTAAATTATCAGCGGATGTTTTCTAAAACGAGCAACACGGCGGGTGCCACATTTAGAGCAGGATTTTCTTACCAATCCTGATCATCAAAATTTTTTGGTAGTGTTCTTAATCTTTAGTTTTTTTGGTTGTATCAGGTTTTTGTTATTGTTGTTTGTCTTTTAGTTAAGTTTTGATATACTGTTGCCTAATTTTATTGGTCTTATGGCCTCTTGCATTGGTATCTCCTCTCTTTTCTTGACATAGTTATTTATCATTTATTACAATGTTAAATAAAAGTACAGTATAGCATTATTGCGTTTTACTTAATAAGAAAAAGAACGGGAATTAACAAAATTAAGGTGTTTTAAAAAGACAACTAGGTTCTCATTTAAAGATGGATGCGGTAATTTTGTTTAAAACATTTGTTATGTCGTCGTTATGATGTTGTTAGTCCGATTTTAGTAAGTGCTGTGAAATTAAAGATGAAGTTTAAAAATGCGATATCATAAATATTTGACAGATATATACAAAGCTATGTAGGAATTAAATTTACGGTAAGAGTGAATCTTTGTACAATTGTCGTTTGTTTGAATAGACAAGCACCGTGAATAAATAAAGCACATCCTTTTCTAGGGAAAGAACACTGTATTTCTATTGGAGATAGATCATGGATATTTTCGATTTTGTAATAACCCCAATTCGGGAATGCTTATTTTGCGAAGAATAACTCATAGATTGAGTTCACAATATGAAAACAATTTAAACATAGTACAGCAAAAATACAGAAATAATTGGAAATACAACACTATAAAACTGTTTTCCACTGAACTCCAGTGTCCAACTAGACGAATAAACTATTATAATTCAATGGGAAGGTGGAGATAGAACAGTATAGTTCTGACAAAAACTCGTAGAATGTAGAAATCTCGTATTATAGATATATAGGGAGAAACACCATTGTTCCTGGATATCAAATATACAGCTTTCTGAACTTCTATCAAAAGTGGAAATATAACACTACAAGAATCACACGACGATGTAAAACAATAAGAAAGAGCAGCAAAAAAAAATACACAAAAATAAACAATTGGCTTTATTTAACAAATTTAATTGTGTTATTGTATGTTCTCTTTATTATTTCAAAGGCATTTTGTATTATCTCTCGGCCCGATATTTGAGGTTCGAAAACATACGAGGCTGATCTGCAAACGTCATGGCATCATCTTTAAATTATTTGTTGATTCGTTTTGTTTGAGTTTTGGATGAGAATTATTATTCAAAGTCTTACTTTAAGATTTCAATTTTACCATTTGGAACCTCAGTATGTGGCATCTTCTGGTATCCATGCACCATCCGTCATGCGAATCCCTAAATGTCACAGACTGGACAACTATTCTGGTATCTAAAGATCAAAGACTGCATATCATCTCTTATTAGTTCAAACACGGACATATCGTATCTATCATCCAATTTGTGATTGTAGTGTTGTCATTTAAGCGGTATTTTTTAACATTACCATATAAGTGGGAGGTTTAGCTAGCCATAAAACCAGGTTCAACACACAATTTGTTCTTAAAATGTCCTGTAACAAGTCAGGAATATGGCAGGTGCTATCAAATAGTCCGTTTCTATGTATTTCATCGTTTGTTTTTGTTGCAGTTCAGTGTTTCTGTTGTTCCGTTGTTTTCCTCTTATAGTTGATGTGTTTCCCTCGGTTTTAGTTTTTAACCCAGATTTGTTTTCTCTTAATCTATTAATGACTTTTGAACAGCGGTATACTACTGCTGCCTTTATTTGTAACCGTAAAACATACGAATTGTCGATTTAAGTCGTTCTTTCTCTTAACTCTGCTTTCGCACTTTAGCGCCAAACATTGGAGCAGAGGGTATGTAACTGCTGAGAAATGGGAATTTGAAAAATTGGACAGTTTATATCATCACGTTTGTATTTTATTTCATTTGGAAGTCGCCAATCTGTGTTTATTTAAAGGAAAAGATCAACAAATAACCAAACCTTTTAGATTCTGTAGATCTCAAGTTCTTTGGGATATGTGAGATACAAGCACTCACTGAAATGTGGGTCTTGTGTGACACGACATCATCAATATATCTAGATCTGATAGCGGAATTCAAAAACTCTAATGGAAGTAATAACATAAACGGTACAAATTGTACTGCACCAGATGTGCATTACTCAAGAAGGGCGTTCGTTGTTCTGTGCGAAATGTATAAATAAGTAGCTACATCCGATCGGAATGCAGATGTCGAATGTGATGTCTCGTGTAACGAGAGTGTCAACCTCTTTTGACGATGAATCATTGGGTCGGCAGTCGTCCCTGTTGCAAGACACAAAGTTCCATTCATTACAAACATTCTGTTTTTTTTCAATGACAGTCTAGATTGTCAGCCTTCATTCCGGTACACTCACCTTACCAAACCAATTTATCAAATTGATTGTAAATTTGTTTTCGTGCTGGAAATAGTTGTTACTGTACGCTAAATTAACAACAATAAATATTTTGAATAATAGAACATGTTTTTTTTTTGTGAAAGAAATTCAGCGCACACCAAATGTTCATATCATATACATCATTTGCTTAAAAATAAAGTAACTACGCACATCCACACACACACACACATTTTAAACTTCTATTATGATTTTCTTTTAATTATGTTTCCTTCCAGGTGGATGTATATAGTTGAAGCCGCACCAATGTCATCAAGAATACTTAAGTCAAGATTCGATTTAGCTATAGAGCAGACAATAGTAAACTTTACAACACACGTTCTTTGCATGGATATAGGTATGTTAATGAACTACCTTTGGTTGACTGTAAATAAACTCAAGCTTAACATTTACACGTATTATTACAAATATAATTTGTAAAAAGACTTTTGAAGTGCAAACGTATTCAACAGACAGAGGAGATAGAACACTTAAACAAAGTTTTTTCTTTTAACTTTCAAACATTAACTAAATGAAAATACTACTCTATAATGTAATGGGGGCGGATAGAACCGTACAACTCTGAATATAATTCGTTGAAAGTAAATATCTCGTATTATAGCTGTACAGATACATTAAGACAATTGCTCCTTGATCTCGAATAAATAGGCATCTTTATCTTTATCAAAAGTGGACATATATTACTATCAATAACATGACAATATGTTAAAGGGGTATTACATGTAGCTACTACTAAGACAAAAATAAAAACACGATTTTTGTTTCTACATAAACGTGGATTTTGAAAAGCTGTTTCGTTTTAAGCATTCAGTTTAACCCAAATTTGTCAAAATAATCTCAAAAACATCGCTAAATAAATGTATTTTTGAATTGCAGGTCAATAATATAATATAACCTCATGTACTCTGTATTCATGTGACCTTCAAGTTAGCTTTTCATATATCTTAGCTAGAGATCGGATACACATGTACAGCTATCAAAAGTAAAAAAACGACAACATTGATAGTCAAACAAAGGTGAACGATTTGGTTGACTGAATTGATCCACAAATATCAATCTTATATAAACAAAAACGATCATTAACATAATTTTAACCTATAATATAAAATCGAACAGTCCTAGAAAAATCTAATTGCACGTGGTCCCTTTATATTTATATCTTTATTTATGTACATATCGGGTTCTATGACGTCGGTTTTTTTTCGAATGTCATCGATGGCTTATTACTCTTAAATACACACGAAATACTGATACATTTTGTCAGGTTGATGGATTGTTGATTGTTTATTTTAAACTTTTCGTAATTTTGTTATACATTATAGCAGTTGTAAATCAAATATGAGAATTTGAGTTAAACCGGTGGACATAAATTTGACAGCTAATGCCAGTCTAACTAAAATTGTTTACCACAAACGTACGTTCAAGTACGTGCAAAACAGTACAAACATTTAGACAAAAACGGGCACATCGATAACTTTGCATAAATAACGTATTTATAGGGCAAATATTTCGGGTATACTGTGTAAGATGTTACACCACTAACTCAGACCCGGCCAAAAAGAACATACCGGAAATTAGTTAACATTTAAAACAAAACAGTTCTTACGTATAGGTGTAAATATTAAACAACGTAGAATATAAGTAGGTAATTTAACTAAAACATCTTTTCACTGATGATTTTCAATAATAAATAAATGTATGAATGAAATCTAAAAATTAAGGCGTTTGTTTCATGTTTCTCGGATATGAAGTACCTAATTAGTTATATCCAAAGTTATGTAACCAATTTGCTGTGATATGAAAATAACGTTATGATGACCCCGTCCCCCATAAATTCTTTAACTTGAAAAAAATAACGTAGAAACCTGTTGGGACCAAGAATAAGTGATGTGCGTCTTATTAAAATTTAAGTATACAAACTGGCTTAAAAGTGAGATAATAAGGTAACACACATAAGAAATGTTATCTCAAGAGTGAAGTCGCCATAGCTGCTTTTAAAACATGTTAAAAAAACAAAAGACCATATACCGAAATTAAAACTATGGTCAGAAATACGTTTGCAATTAATTAGACTCTGATCTAAAAATGTCCTTCAAAAAGGTTAATTTGAGGTTACTTTTATGTACTTTGTCTGGCACAGCCCTTAGTTTTTAGCAATCTTTGATGAATATTGTTTGTCTCAAAACGAGCCATCAGTTCATTTGTAATAACACAAAATTGCACGACACTAAAATACAGGCGCTGCACCATATACACATTAAGCTTCAGATTTCATTATTGACCGAATGCATGAACATCAGATCTTTTATTGTTTTTCAGGTATTTAGCTATCATGTATAATAGCTATGTTTGAGGAATCATTTTCTCATCCATTTTCCAGGCTTTGGCAGTATGAGTTTTTTATTTAGAAAAAAATTTAATTGAAAGTATAAAATGTGTATATTAAAATCCTTTTACAGTTCTCAGTCACTATTCTTGAAACATTAAAAACGCGCGCATATTTAAGGAAGTTGAACGGATTATGGAGTTGTCTGAGGACTTTTTCTCGATTTTCCTGCTTTCTATATATCCATATATCCACATGGTTATCAAGACATGTTCCCACTTATGCCTTCAGTTTTGTCGTTACTTTAATTGTCATCCACCAGTAAGCTTAATCTAGTAAAGGAGTATTTATTCATCCTGAATCGCTATAGACCACTAGTGACCGGCCCGTCTTTTTTTTTTGTAAGACTAAAACACAGTATCCATGCTCAATAATAAACAAACATTGTACAATTTGTAATTATAGACGTTTTAATATTCAATTTTCAACAAGGTAAATGTTAGACAGTTTTTAACATAACGCTCTAAACGAAACAAATATGAAACGAGTATTTTTGTGTTTTTACTTTATACATGGAAAGATGATAAAGTGCTTCTAATGATTGTAGACAATGATGAAAACAGACTGTACTGGATGATTGACGGTGGTGATATGCAATCAGCTAAAATTGATGGCTCTGATGTTAAAACAATCCTTTCAACAAATTTTTCAATAAGCGACTGTGCTATCAGTGTCTTTGGTGGTTACGTTTACTATGCTTATGGTAGTCAGTTATTACTGCTGACTAAAGCACAAGGAACCCAAACTGTTTTGTATAACCATACAAACAGGATTGACAGTATATTTGTGTTTAAATCAGGTATGTGAATATAATAATCATGTACCAAATTTGGGCATCACAAGTGCATCGATGATCAAATCTCATAAATCGAATATGAAGATAAAAATCAACATAACAAAAAATAAACTGCGTGAATCTGATGTACTCCAATAAGCAAGAATTGGTGCGTAAGCTGCAATAAATGCATCCCCCGCCATGTGAATGCAAGCTTAGTCAAAATAGGGAATAGAACACAATCGTTAACCTTACAAAGGATCGGACAACTGTTCTGGTATCTTGAAATCTTACAACGAGAAAACCTTGTGCGAGTGCGTTGGAACACACTTAAATTAAGACATACAACATTAAGCATTATCCGCAAGCAACTATGCGTTTAAACTTCTTTAATAGATACCATTAAAAAACATTTATTTTTCGAAGAAGCCTATACAACTTTAAGCTTATGTTTTTCAATTCACTTTGCGTTTGGACATGAATACATGTGACCTAAAATAATGGGATCACAGGTGTCACTAAACTAAAAAAAATCGCATTTAAAATTTAACAGTTTATTAGTATGTAGCAATTACTGAAATTGCATTAAGTAGTCTAGTATTTGTGCTGTTTGTAATTGAAATTAATATAAAAAAAGAGATGTTTTATGATTGACCATGAGACAACTTTCAACCAAATACCAAAGGATGTGGATGGTAGCAACTTTAGCTCACCGTTTTTATTACCGTACAATAACAAAAACCCATACCGTGTAGTAAGCTATATTGTAGAAAAGACTCTTGCAAGACAAAAAGTAAACAATTCAAATGGGGAAAAAACTAGTATGCACTTTCACCAATACGGAAACGAATTTTTATTTTAAGCACACGTTCTCATTTAGTTGAAGTATGCACATATTTTTGCCATAAAATTATTAAAACGACTAAAACTGATTAAGTTTGTTAAAATACTATGTTAAACAATGTTAAAGCCAGTGTTTTGTTATTGTATCAAATGTATTTATATATCTTGTATGGCTATTTGCTTGTTGCTTTTCTGTAATACATTCAAAAATTTAAATAAGTAGCTTTTCAGTCATATTTTCTAAATATGCTGCTTGTGTACTTTCGTTCTAACGTTGCTTTAAATGCCATGCGGGTATATTATTGGTGTACATGTTTATCTATTAAGTTCCATATTTTTCACAAAAATCACTTTTTACCATTTTGAACACTACTTTTTGCATTTACGATAACTAAACTAATGTCTGCTGTTCGTACCTATTTTTAATTCATTACATAATAGGGTATCTTTTTATCTTATATTATTAAATATTTATAAATATATTCTGATGAATGCTTTAAGATTGAATATTTCGTTTGGTATCTTTTTCGTAAATGTCAATTATTTCAATGATTACGAAAGAGAAATAATTCAAAATTCAAATTTGACGATTTTGTAAAGTTGCAGGGCATACATGTTTTGTTCCAGACGCGTCAAGTCTTATTTAATGTCTTCAATGTTGCATATTATTGTATATCAACAACAAATTAAAGTTATGTCGACAATAGCAATTTAACGCATATTTTTGAAATATTGGTCTGTTATCTTTGTTTAAATGATATTTCTTGCCAAGCTAGTTTAAGAAAAATCCAAAAAGGAAATGGAAAATTTAATAAAAATAAATCATTTGAAAAATGAATGAACGCTTTTGTTTTCCGTGTTTTCCTTTTGATGTTATCTCACTGGAGCAAAAATACTGACTTCAATCACGAAACTGTGCCCATAGAAGACGAATATATTTTGAAGGAAGAAACAGCACTAAAATATGGTAATTATAATCTTGGATATTGCGCTATCCTGTGTTAGACTGTAAAGGTTCTTTATATTTGTTAACTTAGGCTTTATTAACTAGTACTTATTTGATTATTGTTTGATCGTTTCGTCTGTGATTCTTTTGGATGAGTACCATTCGCCAGTTCACATTTCATTGCAAGAATGTGATAAATATTAAATTTCTATCGATTATGTTCTCATTCGTGTAACGTAACAGCATCCAAATTGCACCCATGTACCAAACACAGCTGCGGAAATCTTACAAGCTTTCTTAGATACTTAGCAATTTGCGTTTTTATTATTTAATAATATGCACGTCTTTCAACATAGCTACATATATGTACATATACACAAAACATTCAGAGTGTATATCAACAGATGAAGTATTCCCTGGAAAAAGGAAAATCTACGGAAACGTCGCCAGGCGATGTCCACAACAGGTCAACTTTTAAAAATGAGAAATATAAATATGTTACAGGCATCTATTTCGTAAACAATGAATAGTAAGCATGGATTATTGTCAAAGTATTTTACATATTTGAAAAAATAAAAAAAAACATCGGTTATTCGATTTTTACGGATGTGAATCTAAGCATGAATGCAATTAGGGTACTCCTCATTACAAAATCATAGATCTTTTAGAGTTGGGTTCAAACCAATTTTCTATAATTCAATATGGATTCAAAATAAATGGGTGAACTATATAATAGTAAATAAAGGATACATCTACAAGATAAAAACAGAATGGAAACTTTTGTCTGGGACATAAATAAATGCAAGTGAAAATACTGTAAAAATAGGTGCAATTTGCGTACCCTAACGTTGTACTACATATGAACTTTTTTTGTGATAATTTGTCATATCATGCTACTCGCTTGAGGATTTAAGGGCGAACGTGCCGTTGTTAATGTAAACATCAACGATGACGTCATATGCAAAATAGCGATAAACAGATTATCAAACTAGAGGATGTTTCTCGGCCACATCTCATCTCAGGGCTGTCGACAGTGCCTTCATGTACTACTTATGATGTTGTTATATAAAATAATTGTGAAGTTCAGCCACCTCTATATTTCCTTGATTTATATAAAAATGAGGAGATGTTGTATGATTGCAAATGAGACAACTATCAACCAGATTTAAAATGAGGTGGTAGTTAGCAATTATAGGCCACTGTATGGCCTTGAACAATAAAAAAAAAACATATAGTCAGCTATAAAAAGCCTGACATAAAAAGTGATAAACAATTCAAAAGAGAAAACCAATGACCTAATTTATAACAAATATACGAAAAACAAATATGACATACATGAACCAACGACAACATATGTGCTATAGGCTCCTGACTTGAGGCAGGCACATACAGAATTTGGCGGTGTTAAACAGGTTTGTGGGCGCACAACCCTCCCCATAACCTGGGACAGTGGTTCAACAATATAACATTATTAGAACAAACTGGAAAACATCAATTGCAAGTGGCTTAACTAAAAAAATTGACACGAGGCTAAATATAAAACAATAGACATAAGGCACCGAAATAAGAGTACTATTAAGTCACTTTGGAATGATTTTTAATTGTCAGTTGTGTCAAACGAATAATGTTAATTCGAAATTCAATATAATAAAATTCTCAAAGGCGGTTGAGAACACGATCAGTCAAGCAGCGACGCAATATTATGTAACATATGAATGCAAGCAAAATCAATGGAGCTTGATCAAATAATTTTTTAACATTAATTTTGAAACAAACAATACAGAGACGTACATTCTTTTTGCATATTTAGTAGTTACTCGTTCAGTTGTACCATGTTCGTTTAGAATTGTGAAATGTAACTTAATTCAATGCATCATCTTGGGTATCCCTCTTCGTACAACTCGTCAATGTGAATTTGCATGACATGTGACAATGCAAAATTGAGCACACAAACAATATGCGTAAAAAAGGTCAAGTTAGTTAAAAAAGATTACGACGATATATAGGGATTAATTAAACTCAAATATTGAAGACAAACTAATAACGTCTTGGTGGACATAGAAGTAAACCACCAAAGTAACTTAAATACAAATTTATCAAATGATTTTTGAAATCAAACTTAAAATCATGAACTAATAGTTTAAAATATTGAAATGAGTAATACGATATGTATGGAATGCGACAATATCACAGTTACGAATCAACACACATATCAACTCAGGCAAATTTTACCTTAGATGGCTATTTTTAATATCCTTTTTGGTCATGTAGCTCTTCAACTGTTTCGTTCTTATACATCAATATATTTCAAATGTTCGGCTTTTAGCGTTCTTGATGAAGATAAATCTAGAAAAGCGTTTCTGGCGCATGAAATTCATAACGTGTTGTTTTCATTTTTTTAAGCCTTTCCTATTGCCGTTCACGGCAACATTATTTGTAGAGTCTTATTGATTCAGACATTCTTTTTTTTCTATTGATACTGAACACGAAGAAAATATTTGCCATTTATAATTTAGATATCAATCCTTTCGAATGAGCTAAGTAAGTCCACAAATCGGATACCAAAACCAAATTATGTATGGAAAAAAAAACAATGCTATTCACTATACGTGGATGCAACCACTAGTAAGTTTTTGTAAGGCCATGAATATTATTTTTATCTGTGATGTTCTGCAGTATATATGTTTGACATTGCAAAGATTAAAATAAAAGCAGTACAGGTTGCATCTACATCTGTAACAATTTTATGTGGACGAAAAGGATTACGCCACACATGTTTGTATTCAGTGTATACATTCTTTGAAAAAACGCCGATTTGATGGATTTTTCTTAATCGTGTTATTTTTACACAAACCTTCGTTTACCAAAAGCTGAATTTAGCTTAAACGAGCTATACAGCATTTACATTTTTAATTTGCGTGCTTCATAACCTCGTACCTTTTGTAAATGTAATTTTGCAAGATCTCCTAAATATATAATTATAGACGTACGTTCTACGAGTGTCATAATCTCATGGAATTTTTCAGTTACTTTAGATTATATAGTACGGACGGAACTCAAACTGTATGATAACAATGATTCTATAGTTTATACCAGAAGTTCATACTATCCAGAGGCTACCAATGCGATTACAGCAATTCAGCTTCAGAAATGTCATCGATATAAAATAAAACTGCGATGTCAATACAGTATACATGGATGGTCCCCTATCGTAGAACATATATTTTGGGCAACATGTGTGTTGAATAATTGGGTAAACTAAATGTACAAGTGTTACATAATATAGCCGATACTCATACACATGATATTTGACACACAGGACAAGTAGTGAAAGTAGTCTTGGAAAAATTAGCCTTAAATCGATGTCACTGGCTTTCTGTATACAAATGATTGTTACTATGTATAATATTTTTTTACATGTGAAAAAGATTTAAATCTTTAGTACTGTTTTTTAACTTATGTTCGACAGTATGAAAACGCTTATTATTGTCTCCACAGAAAAAAGAGACTATAAATGTCACTAAGAACAATGAAATTATATTTCACATCTTAGAAGTAGGCAAAAGTTTTAAATTTACACAATAACATGTATTTTCAAAATATGAAAACATTAACTTATACTACATCGACCAATCTGCTTTTTTTTATTTTGGTAAATGGTTTTTTATGTTCTAGAGAACATGGTTTATTCTGACCTGAGTACAAACATAAACATAACTTGGACCTCTCCAACAGATCGATCAAGTATTGATGTAATTTTTGATAGTCTCGTAGACACACAGAAAAAAAAAATTGTGAATGAAATTCCAATAGATAATTCCCAGAAATACAGGTATCTGAATAAAAATGGCTTGAGCATTCAGTTTATATTACAAGACGTTTTAATTTCAGACGCTGGGTTATACAAGTCTGCAACAGCTTCCGACAGTACAGTAATTGATGGATGTGCCTTATTAGTGATTACAGGTACATACATTTATGTGGTTTCTACTGAAATTCTTTGTCTACAAAACATCTGAACTCATTTGTTTATACATACATAACTATAGTTTAGTACACTTCTATTATTTCTCTATGTTTCACATTATTTATAAATTCAAATATTACTAAAGTTGGTATCCATTAAAACTAGGAATGTCAACTCAATAAGGAAACACTTTCTAATACTCGTTGGTTTAACCAAACCATAATCGAGGAAACGCTGACCCAAAAAAAACTACACAATGGAAATAAATTATGCATATTTTACATTAAGGGTTTGTTGTCTAATGGACGTTACATAAATTTCTATCACGAACTAGACTGAGATTACTATAACTATATTTTAGTAATCTAAGTAGTTTTAGGACTTTGATAATAGGAGTTATATACAATAAGTGATAGCATTTACTATATGTACTCAATAAGAAGTTAAACCAATAATTAAATCAATAATTTAATAGGCACGTATTGCACATAAATGACAACAAAGTCAAACCAGATAAAACAACAGTTACATTTTGAAAAGAAAAAATAGAAAGATTTGATGATAAGACGTTACACTATTTACGCAATTAATTAAGAGTCACTTCAGCGTGCGACGATTTTTTGCATTAAGATCCGTTTAATCAAAAGTGTCGGTCTATATAGGAAAGATGCTCTTATGTGTATCCCGCAACTTTAAAGAACTCGGTTATTCGTTAGTATTTCAAACCGCAAGGTTATGGAGGCAATTTAAACGACAATTTAGCACAAACACACGAACTAATTTTTTTAACAATGATTAATTAATGATCCATCATTAATTCTCTGAGGGGCGTTCCTAAGAAAATCATTTTTATGAGTAAAAGGATACAATGTATTAACAGGAAACTGATTACTACGTAGTTGAATATCATTTATTTTTTCGATACTGTATTTTACCAAGTGATATTCGAGTATTCAAGTACTCGTTCACATCCCTAATTAAAACATATATAAATGATATTGTGCCTGCAAACATGTATATGCAATTCTATTTCATAGAGTTGTTGAAATAACCTTTGACGTCTGTCTGTACCTAGTCAGGAATATGACAATTGTTTTCCATTCGTTATATATGTTTGAGCTTTTGATTTTGCTATTTGACAAGAGATTTTCCAGTTTGAATGTTTCATGGAGTTGGGTATTTTTATTATTTTAGAATTACATTGTTTGTTAAAAATGGTTATTAAGCAATACAGTTTCGAATCAACATTTGCCCATGCATATTCGACAATACTAGATTTTCTATCGTTGAATTTCAGAGCGCCCTAAGACTCCATATTTGACATATGATAAACAACAGTTTGTTGGAAGTACAAGTGTATTTAAATGCTCATCTGCAGTAAAACGACATCCAATGTATCTTCCTAGCAATTTGCAATACATCTGGTCTGTAGTCGGCATTAAACAAGGCGACACATTACGCATTAAACAAGGCGACACATTAAGCATTAATCCAATTACGAAGTCTGATAAAGGAAAGGATGTGACATGTGCTGTTACTGACGATAGAGGAAAAGTCTCTGCCTCGAGCAATACAGTTAGTTTAGATCCGTACTGTAAGTAGAAGCTGTTTAAATAAAAATAAACGATTAATGTACTGCATATGAATATGTTTTCGTCATTCTACTTCTTGGTGATTTCTGTTTATTTTTTAGCAAGTACACATGCTTTATTGGGATAAAGATAAAGAATAATCTAAACTTTGACGTCTTGTATTCTTGTTTATAGCCATTGTATTTTGTTTTGTTTATCAAATAATTCAAATGTATCTGAATCAACATGAGTTATGACATCTCTCTTTTTTCGTAACTTGTTCAAAACGACATGCAGGTACATGCAATATCATGTCTAATTTTGAGATTAACAAAATAAAGATTAAAACAAACAACATCATAGATATTCTATTAACTGTTTTGTGATGTTTCAGATGGTCCTGAATCTATTAGACTTTCAACAGACTCTGAATCAGTCAATGTTGCAAAAGGAAGTCGCTTTACAGTAACTTGCTTCGCAATATGTTATCCCAAATGCTATTTTGTATGGAAAGAATGAACAATGACCTAACATACACAATAAACGATGTATCTCAAAGTGATGATGGTATTTATTCATGCGTGGTTACACATCAAAATGATACTGCAAGGATAGGAAATATTGAAGTAACAATAAATTTTTATGGTAAGTGTTAGTTACATTGATTATTCTCAATTGGCATACTAAAAATACTGTTCGATTGATACATAGTTTTGTACTTAAACAAACTCAACAGAGAAACCGTGCTAAGGGATATAGTTACGACACTGTTGTCAAATCATTAAAGATGGCATATTTTGGTATTAATATTGATTCACTCATAGGGTCTTTGCATCGGAAATAAGCACATTTATTCTAAAACCAGTTTTTGGCATGATACGGGTTATTTTCGTCTCATATATTTAATGATAGTATGATACTAAACCATTAACGGGCGGGATTGTGCTTGAATTTCTTATGATGAAGACCTAATCTTTCAATCAGTTAAATTGAGGTCTGGAGCTGGCATGTCAGTAACTGCTAGTAGTCCTTTGTTAATATATGTATCATTGTCATTTTTCTTAGTTTCTTTTGTTAACTATTCTGAAATCGGACTCGGACTTCTTATAAACTGAGTTTTACTGTGCGTATTGCTGTGTGTTTGTTTATTCTACATTGGCTAGAGGTATAGGGGGAGGGTTGAGATCTCACAAAACATGTTTAACCCCGCCGCATTTTTGCGCCTGTCTCAAGTCTGGAGCCCTAGCCTTTGTTAGTTTTGTATTTTGTTATAATTTTAGTTAATTTATGTGTTTTGGAGTTAAGTGTTACGTCCATTTTCACTGAACTAGTACACATTTTTGTTAAGGGGCAAGCTGAAGCACGCCTCCGAGTGCGGAATTTTCTCGCTGTGTTGAAGACCCATTGGTGGCTTTCGGTTGTTTACTGCTTTTTTGGTCGAGTTGTTGTCTCTTTGACACATTCTCCATTTCCATTCCCAACTTTAACAAAGGTTGCAAATACCTCTTGCAAAATTGATAGCAAGTTATGGTTGTAATAATCAGGCCCATTAGCTTTGATGATGCAAAAGTATTACTGCATACATCATTTCCTCGTAAACCTCTAGTCGGGACTTGGTAGGTATCATATTAAGGAACACGTACTCGGCACATGGTAATATGTATAGCAATATATGGTAATATTTCTTTTAAATGTCGGTAAAACGTCATATCTTTGATTATAAAGAAAACTTTGTCTAAGTTAGACTGTACAGCTTATATAGTTATTAAATTCAATATTAAGAATCGTGTTAAGGTATCACTGTAGAGCATATTTTATCAACACTTTTGTCCATTCAAACGTGGTTCAAAACATATTAAATGCTTTTATTTAATTTCCTAAAACTTGTACATAAGAGTTTTAGTTTTTCAGTTTTTGAAGTTTTGCGGCTGTCGTTACATACTCACGGTAATTTTCACATATCGCGCATTTAATCGATGATGTTTGTATAAATTCCATTACACCTATAAGCTGCAGTTGTGATTGAAAATTGTGAGCTCATTTTCAATTGTAAATTTTTATATGGGTTTCGTTCCAGACTTTCATTGTCAATTTTTCCAATGTCGGATATATTCAGTATATACTTGAAGATCGTTCTGTTTTACTCCAACGTTTTTAGGCATTCGTTAATTTAGGGGTAAAATTTGAAGTGCCATTGGTATATTTTTACATCCAAAGACTGACAATGAGATGAAGCATGTGCAGTAACATTTGATTTCAAAATTCGAAGACGTACATCAACCCACATTTCGGTGACATCTTCATGTAAACTCATTATGAATTAGTACAAGAATAAATCAACTAATAAATAAATTAATTATTAGATATACAAAAAAGGCATAACACTAGCTTTATGTCCAAAACAAATTGACAAAATTACTAATGGTGAGTACATGTACGTCAAAAGACAAAATCTACGAATTGAGAAATAAAATTTCACAAATCGTTAACTGAAACAATTAAAATTGTTTAGATTACATGACTAGCACTACTGTCTAAAATAAACAAAACATATTCGAAAAGACTTTATAATAAAATTGATGTACATGTATCGTCACATTTTTCCGTATACTCGTTTACTAATAGAACTTTCCTGACAGTCGTCTGTTTATATTTTCACATGTATTTGAATTGCGAATGAATCTTCAACATGTACTATATACATTAAATTCAAAATGCTTAAATAGAAAATTCTATGCATATCATTGTTTTACATAACATATAAACGTTGTCTTTTATATGATTTAATACCTTGACTGATGTATTTATAATTTAACTAGAAAAAGTAATCGAAACATCAACAGAAGGAGCTAAAACCTTAAAAGCAGAAACGACGTCGTTAGATTTTGCAAGTAAATATATTTATTGCTATATATCAAATTCGTATGTTCATTCATGAGAGACCTGTATAGTATTTGAAGCTTTGCGGACGTCCATGTATAGTTTTACTGTCGCAAATTGAGTTTACCTGTTGACGCATAGCGGAGACATGTGAACAGATATTTGCCACAGTAAAACTATCGATGCACGTTCACAAAGCTTCAAATACAATACAGTTACCTCTATTCTAATGCAAAATAAACAAATCATTCAATTTTAGTCATTATTTCTGTGTAAAATTTTCATTAAACGAAAATTCCACAAATAATCTTATCTTCCTTGGCAACTAAACTAGGTGACGTTATAAGTATGCTTACCGTGTCAAAGATAAACACCGGGCGTTTTCTGACTACCTACCTGAGAATGTCATAAAATAAATTAAAAAAAAATTCCAGGCGCAAAATGGAAGTTTTGTGCTTATTGTTGGAGAAATTACATGTAAATACATTCCTGAATCAGAAATGTCGGCTTCGCTTAGTTACAGACAGGGCGATATATAATTTTCCGCTGATTGTCAACCAACCAGAACCGTTGATACAAAATAATTGCACTAGAATTGTATATTCAAATCTAACAATTTAAACTTTGTTTGCGACACCAATAATTAAGCCTGTAAAATTATAGGAGCTAAGTATTAAACTATTTCAATTGACTGTATGTCATTTATACTTAGATTTGATTTTACAACTCTCTCTGTTCAACTGAATCTTACATTTGATAAAAAAAGTAGATTCGATTAGTATATAACAATTATCTAAGGTAGAAAAGTATGGACGAGAAAAAATGACTAGAAATTGTAGTTACTTTTTAGCTTCATTCTTCTTTGGTATATATCTGATTTACACCAAATGAGCAAATTTATTTCAGCATTAGGTTAATTAAAAGACAATAAAATAGTAAATACGATTAATGCAACCTACCTGTATATATCAATCATAACAAGTGGATCAGAAACAAAAGCCACTCATGCATTTTTGAAATCAACATAATTCAATCTGTCGGGGTTTCAGCAATGAACACAGTGAACCACAAAGGAGGAATAATTACACGTTGTATTATTTGGTCTTTATTATTGATTAGAAAACACAATGTCTTCAATCTTTCAAAACCTTTGTTAATTTTTATTCTGAGTGATCATCTCGCCCTCCCCCCACCACCCCCCCCCCCCCCCTCCCGAAAAAAAAGAAAGAATGATCGGTTCCTACTGAAAACCATTATATTAATATGGTGTAATTTGAAAGTTCCATGTATGTCCTTATTATGCAGACTACAGTACCATAACAAAAGTTAAGACAGAACTGTTAAGATTTCCTTACAACACAGGATTAGTGCATTTTAAGCAATATCACCCCACATTGGCCATTTTTATCACATACTGTGCAATTGTTTCAGCTCCTAGTCAATCAGTCTAGTCAATGTATGCGTGATCCAATTAAATCTGGGATGACATGTTCAAGTAATTGATGTGTATGATGATTGCCTTTAGTCTACTACTGGGTTAGTATGGGATATTATATTTTGGGAGAGGTAGGATTTTGGAAATGAATAATCTTGACTGAAAAAAATAACCTTTTCTAAAACAGGATAAAAATGCATTTCATGTCTTGTAAAATAACAATAATCTTGTACAAAAGTAAAAATAAATAGTTGATATTCCGGCGTGTCATTTGTTGTAGGATGAGTCGGTTTGACTTGATCGCGGAAATTCAACGTAATACATTTAATTTTGAATCAACAGGTGTCACTTCAAAAGAGATAATCATTTATCCAATTATTGGTGTTGTTGTTGTTATAATTGGTACTGTAGTTTTGATACTAGTATGCTGGCGTCGACGGCGCAACTCTCCTCCAAGAACTGGAAAACCATTCGAAGAACCTGACAAGCAAGTATCAACAGTATCAGCCATATATGATACCATTAATGAACAGAGAGAGCTTACTTCAAATATGTATAATCCAAATTCAGAATATCTGGATCCATTTCATGAATAAGCTTCTTCTAGGACAGACACAAAATATGTTTCAGTGATCTTATGCGCAGAAACGGAGATACGAGTCTTACAGAAACAAATGTGACATCAACTGCGCAACCAGATATCGAGACAGTTCCTAAGTCCTTAAATGATACAGATGGTTTACAATCCTTTTCCAATCCGCTAAGATATGAAGTCGTCGATAATTATTGGTCAAGCGAAAACAGCGACAACAGTGACTACCTAAGACCCGTAAACTTCAACAACCAACGAGTCAGTTTTTTTTTTCTAAAGAAAGAAAGTGACTCATAGTGTTTAAACACGGTAACGACTGCAAATCAATTCGTTTAGAATGTAATGACGGAAAGGATAGTTTTTTTTACCTTAATACATTATTAATTTTTTGTCTGTATTAGTTACATGGTTTTTTTTCTCATAAAAATGTCGTCACATACTTAAATATCAATGGCTATTTACCAGACTCATTCTTAAACATGTTGACATTTGGGGTTATTTAGTTACATTATAGATTCGTTGAGTATTTCTTTTGAACACACAGCTATTTCAACCGTGACAATATTTATCTAACCTGGAATGTGTATATGTGATATTTTTCAAATTGGTTTGTATTTAATATCATAATATTCAAATAACTCATTTAGTGTTTAAAGAGTAAAATATGTTATACATGTAGTTGGAACCTGATATAGAACATATTTTGTTATTATATAGATATAAGAAGATGTTGTATGAGTGCCAATGAGACAACTCTCCATCCAAGTCAAAATTTATAAAAGTAAACCATTATAGGTCACAGTATGGTCTTCAACACGGAGCCTTGGCTCACACCGAACAGTAAGCTATAAATGGTCCCAAAAATTACTAGTGTAAAACCATTCAAACGGGAAAACCAACGGTCTAATCTATATAAAAAACGAGAAACGAGAAACACTTATGAACCATATAAACAAACGACAACTACTGAACATCAGATTCCTGACTTAGGACAGGTGCAAACAAATGCAGCGGGTTTAAACATTTTAATGGTACCAAACCTTCACCCTTTTTCCTGAAACAATACTGTAACATCACAACACAGAAAGACATACTATAAAATATCAACTGAAATGGCTTAACTCAATCAAAGGACATATTAACACTATTGAACATACACTGAACAAATAAATTTGACCTAGGATACAATGTAAATACAAAATAAATAAACTAAGGGAAGAATAATAAAAGTAACATATTATATTGGTATGAAATGTTAAAAAATTAAAGAAAAACAATATGCTCCAACAAAAATATCCGCCATTTGCAATAACTTTAAACACAGGTAAATGAAAATAATTTTGTTGTTAGGTATACGTGTACAGTTCCAATAGAGAAAGGAAATATTTTTACAAAATAAATAATGTTGATGTTCATAGTACGAAGTGAAAATTTATAGTTATACCAAACACTTATCAAAGCTGGTATATAGACCAGATATAACCCTGAATAACATTAAATAACAAAAAAGCAATACAATTAGTATCAACAGGTCAAATAGACAAGAAAGTACGATTTGAGAGTACTCGCAGTTACTGACAGCTAGTTAAAAGCGAAAACAATTAATAATAAGAAATAATGCATCAGAGACTAAAATCAACTAGAACACATCCCAGGGATTTAGTATTTTAACGTCATGGAGAGTCGAAGAAGACATGACTAGTGCAATGTCAAAAATAAATGTATCGACAGACAGTAGGATAGTTAGGAGTTTAACCTCTTTATAGATCAAAACGAGCGTGGGTGTGTCTTTATACATCCCGTTTGAAAAGAATACAAATTTAGTTTTAATTTGCTGATGACAAAATCGATATTAGTGCCAATGTAAACTATATTCAAAGATCTAATTACAACATTGGTAAGATAACCTTTACTAATAAGTTTGTTTAAAGGTTCGATGAGTTTACACGGATCACATAGTGATTTCCGCGCTTAAAGTACAATATTACCGTAAAATTTAGGATGCGAAATACCGTTTTTAATCAGTTTTCTACAAGTACAGCCAAATTTACTAATCAAATCTTTGTATCTATGAAAGAACTTAGCAAAAGTTTTACGTAATTTATGGTAACAAAATCCTTGACTTAATAATTTACCAGTGATGCATTGATTACGTACGTTAAAATTTATGACATCACTACACACACGGGCATAACGAACGAGTTGGGATATATAAACACCGTATGATGGAGCCAAAGGAACATCGCCGTCTAATAAAGGAAAATTAACAATAGGGAATGAAAAATCGTCTCTTTTGTCGTTAATTTTCGTATGGAGTTTTCCTTTAGAGATTGAAATGTCCAAATCCAAAAAAGGACAAATACTGCTGTGTATGTTAGATTTAGTTAAAGTAAGTTCTATTGGGTAAATTTCGGTAGTAGATTTAAAGAACTCTGGATTATTTAACGAAAAAATATCATCTACATAACGGAAGGTATTGTTGAATGTATCAACCAAATGTAACAATGCCGTGTCTTTACTGAGTTTTGTCATAAACTGAGATTCATAGCAATACAGGAATAAATCTGCTATTAAAGGGGCGCAGTTAGTGCCCATAGGAATACCTACTACTTGTCGATACACTTTATCGCCGAAACGTACATTTATGTTGTCCAGGAGAAAATTTAAAGCTTCAATCATATCTTCACATTTCCAGTAAGTGTATCTAGCATACTTTCCTTTTTCGTTACAGAAAAATGCTTTAAACGAGTTACAGAAAATAAATTTGTAATGAGATTGTTCAAAAGACCATTTAATTAAATATGAAAACTTTTTTCTTGATAAGATTGTGTGGATATGCATGTTACTGAAAAATAAAAATGGTTTCAAATAAATGACTATTTCTAATTTGTTATGTAACGTGGTTGTAAATAATAATAGGTTTATATGACAAAAAAGTATTATTTTGTTAAACTGAAAATGATGAAAACCTACATATTATTATAAACTCCAATATCGGACAATTAAATGATTGGAAATGCCGTATAGCTACTGTTGTATAGTTGAACTAAATCAATGCAGTTAAGCTAAAAGATAAATCACAATTCTTTTGCGAAAATTTAACGATACAATTCTGGTCATTTCGTCAAGATATATATCGTTATCATTTTATACAAAATAGTATTGAATTGAACATAAACTGAGTTTTTTTTCCATCTAATCCGCCGTTTGGATTGAACTATTATATACCACATCTAAAGCTACAAAGGAAATGAGGTAAAATCTAATGATGACAGTAACTATTCAGAGAGTTATGACGCAAAAACACACGAAAAATAGATTACGCCTGGTTCAGCAGCCAAAAAACGAACAGTATTAATATAAATAAAAAAAGGGATGAGGTGTGATTGCCAATAAGACAACGTTCAACCAGAGACCAAACGACACAAAAACAGCTATAGGTTACCACACGACCTTCAACAATGAGCAGAACACATATTGCATAGTCGGCAATTAAAAGGCCCCTAAATGACATATGTTAAACAATTCAAACGAGGAAAATAAAAGCCTGATTTATAAAAAAAACAAACAACGAAAAGCATATATGATATACAGCAACATACGACAATCAGAAAATTAAAAGCATATAAATAGATACTACAGTTAATGATTTATGTATAAAAACGTATAACAAAATACTAAACTCCCCAGTTTGATGTTAATTCAAAATGGCGAAGTCCATACAAACTGACACAAACAACGGAACGAGTGGACAAAAAACAGTCATACTGATCATACAATGAAGAATAACCTTAACTAAAAGGTGAGTTTTTAGACTTTGAAATTTCCTTTCTAGTTAATTCAAAAAGTCTAAACATCATTGTACAACTTTTGATTGGGTATTTGAGAAACTAAGATACTAATTATATTAAACGATTTTATGTTGAAGATATTTTTGTCGTCTTTATTAACAAAATTGATACAAGAATACGACACATTTTTAAAGCATGCTGGTTGTAGTACTTCCTGCTTACAAATGTTTAGTAAATAATAACCGTAACCGTAACGTTAATTTTGTTGGTATATGAAATGATGTAAAAATATATTATTCGGCTTCATGTGATACAGTTATCGTGCATGTGGAAACAGACCATTTCCAGAATAAGTAATTAAAACACAATACCATTAAAATTCGAACGGGTATTTCAGTTCTATCAATTTTTTTTATCCAAAATTAAATGCTAGTATCCATAATCATTCAAAGAGTTTCAAAGGTAAGCCGGAAACGTCTAACTGGATATCCTACCATTATACAAACCAGCGTATGATGTTAACTGCAAATGCCGTATATTTATTTTTGGCCCTATTTCTTACTGAAGATTTCCATTTAAAAAGACACGCAATAATGAGTATCAACCAATTTGGTTAGCTTATGCAAGTTTTAAGTTTTTTTCAGCTGTGGATACATCAAAAACGAAACCGTATGAAGTGTCGTAAGCCTTTTCAGAAAACTACTAAAGTAATCTAAAGCCAATGTCTCATGACTAAAATAAGTCAGTGCATATCCACAGAATTTAGTGTAAAGTCTTCAAAAACGGTCTGGTCTGAGAAAACCTTATACAATGACAATATCTTTTTTAAGTATTGACAAGATGTATAACCGTAAGTATCAATAACTGAATAGGAATATGTACTTTTTACATGTTTCCGTCAGTTGTTTTTTTTCATGGTACATTTATGCATTTTTGTTTGCTTTACGTGTATACATCTTCCATGGCCTCAACTCTGCGATATATCTTTTTTCTATGTGTGTACATTAGAAGATTAGCAATAGAAAGCTTTCACTATATTCAATATGTTTATTTTGTGTACGTCTAGATTGAAACAAAAGTTCGTTCAGCATTTTTCAATTATTTTCAAAAGTTTGGTTCATAAAAATTGAATTCGATACATTGTGACATCAACTACAGTACCGAATGACTTGTTGAGTGTGACCATTATTAACGGTACCTATACCATTAACTTTCTATTAAATTTGAGATTGGCATGTTTCAAATAATCTGATGATCACTGAAAGCAAATTGAATTGCTCTATTTTCTATTTAAACTTGTTTTATTCAGGATTCACTAGTAGACGGCGTTAAACTATTTATTTATGACAATGTGTGACTTTGTAATTGATAGCTTTTCACAAACAAACGGTTAAATCTTAATCTACATCATAGAAAATGTAATATGTATTTGTACGCGCAACGATAAAGGAAACATGTTTCTAAAGCTCGTTTAAATACATTTTTACATTTTTCTACAATTTACGAATATTGTCTATATATCAGACTACGCGTATAGTCTGAATATTCAAACGATAACTTCTTTGTATTTTAACATTCTCGAGTATAACTAGAAAATGTATATAAAAGTAGAAAAAAAATGTTAGCTATGAATTATGCAACCCCCCTAATAAATCGATTTTGAACTTAAACGGTCATTTTGATAGAACATGTCTGAAAAGACTGAACAATAAATCTATAAGATTTAGTCATGTTCAATTTTCAATAAATTTTAATCCTTATCTCTTGTGGCAATTCAGCACTGTTCAGAGACAACCCCTTGCAGTCAAATGAAATCTATTCCGTCTATTTTCAGACTTTTCAGTAGCTGTTACTTACTTGTACAAATACAAAAAGTACTGAATTGTCTAAAAAGCTTCTGAACAGCATTGGATTGACTGCGAGTGAAATTTCTTTAATGAACTGTACTGAAATAATAACATTAAGAAATGATCTAAGAAAAATACTTAAGAATGTTAGCTACTCTGTTGCAAAATAGCTAGGTTTTTTTAAATTACTGTCATAAATTGGTAGTATATGAATAATGGAACTAATAAGCAGAAACAAATGAAGGGTCCGTGTCCTTGTTTTCGAGCCATTATTGTATAAGTCATTGCAAATTTGGCGGGAAAGGATTCTCACTACATTTTCCATACACTTAACATATAAACCTTTTTTTCCACGCATATGTATCAAATAATAAAAAGTCGAAAAGATAGTTTTACCACAGTTAGTCATTGCTCATACAGATATGCACATCTTAAGTCCTAGTAGTTCCGCATTACGTTATTAAAAAAAAATAAAGCATGTTTTGTACATATTAGCGTAGCATACTTGTTCATAATATTTTTGTCATAAATCAATATTTAAACCTTAGCTTGATCTTTACTTTATTACTGACTTAAAAATTGGCATCTCATGGAATCTCAACAAAGTGAAAAAGCAGATATAACGGTAGAAAATTGATCTCTGCATTGATGTATAGGTGTTTTATGTCTAGTAACAATTATTTAATATCAAAAAATAAGACGATATAATGGTATTATTGCCAATGAGACAACTCTCCACCAGAGACGAAATGACATAGAAGTTAACACCTATAGGTCACCGTACGATCTTCAACTATTAGCAACAACAAAAAAGTACCCCAATAGTTAGCTATAAAATACCCCATATGATTTACAGCAACAAACAGCAACCACTGAATTTCACGCTCCTGACTTGGGACAGACGCATACAAATTTTTGCGGGGTTAAACAAGTTTGAAGGTGCTAATCCTCCCTGACCTGGGACACTGGTGTAACATTACAACTTAAGAGCAAACTATAAAACAAATATATCTTACAAAACACAGACCGGACGTGGCAGGGTACTTATACATCCCCACAACAAAATAGATACTAAGTACAAATCTGAGACTCAGAGTACTAGCAGTTACTGCCAGCTTCTTCAAAGCTAATAACATCTATATAATAGAAAATGAAAAAAATATGCATCTAAGGCTAAAATATCAATCAGTTCACATCCAACATCTAATGGATTTAGTGTAAAGACTCCATTATCATCAGATTGTAGAGCCGAGGATGTGCATATGTATATAAAAAATAATATTGAGTTTCATTTTAATTTACTGATAACAAAATTAATATTAATGCCAATAAAAACATTCAAAGATCTAATTACAACGTTGAATGGGTAATATTTTATAATAAGTGTATTTAAAGAATCGATACGTTAACCCGGATTGTATCTAAAAAAAGTAGAATAACAAAAATACCGAATTCCAAGGGATTCAAAACGAAAGGTTCTTCATAAAAAGGCAAAATCAAAAGCTTAAACATGTCAAACACGTGGAAAACAACTGTCATATTCCTGACTTGGTACAGTAATGAATTTCGGGCACAGTATACAACATTTTCGTAAACGTTAGGATGTGCTATCCCGTTTAAGCTTATTACAACCAAACTCCCAAACCAAATCGTTGCATCTATTGTAGTATTTAGTAAAGGTTTTAAGTAATTTGTGGTAACAAAATCGCTGAATTAATAATTTACCAGTAATACATAAATTACGTTCACTGAAATCCAAAACGTAACAACAGACACGAGCATATCGGAGGAGTTGTGATATATAAACACCGTCAAAAAATGGAAAATTAACAATCGCGAACGAAACATTGTCCCTTTTTGTCGTAGATTTTAGTGTGGAGTTTCCCGTGTAAACTGAAATATATCTATATCTAGGAAAGGACAGTTATTGCCGTTGATATTTGATTTATTTAAAGTAAGTTCCTTTGGGTAAATTTTTCGCAGTATATTTAGAAAGTTCGTGATTATTTAACGAAAAATTATCATAAGGATAACGGCAAGTGTTGATGAATTTATCAGAATGGTAATACATGAACCTTTTATATGATACATGTATACCCTGCTTTTGACTAGAACTTGTATATTAAGTATTTTATTTTAATACGCTAACGTACGCGTAAAAAGCCAACACCCTATGGAGAGTCGATACTATATGTTTTCTAATAACATCATCGGTATCAATTCAATTTCACCAGATAAAATTGAGAATGGAAATGGAGAATGTGTCAAAGACCACCCGACCAAAGGACAGAAAACAGCCAAAAGCCAACAATGGGTCTTCAAAACAGCGAAAAAATCCCGCACCTAGAGGCGGGTTCAGCTGTCCCCTAAACAAAATGTGTACTAGTTCCGTGAAAATGGACGTCACACTAAACTTCAAAACCTATAAACGAACTAAAATTAAAAAAAACAACTTACAAGACTAACTAAGGCCAGAGGCTCCTGACTTGGGTATGTATGGATGTTAAACACCTTAGGGGCGGAAAACTGCGGCGGGGTTAAACATGTTTTGTGAAATCTCAACCCTCCCCTATACCTCTACCCAATGTAGAATAAACAAACAATCAGCAATACGCACAGTCAAACTCAGTTCAAAAGAAGTCCGAGTCCGATGTCAGAATAGGTAACAGAAGAAACTAAGCAAAATGACAATGAAACATAAATTAACAAAGGACTACCAGCAGTTACTGACATGCCAGCTCCAGACCTCAATTAAACTGGTTAAAGATTATTTCTTAACATATGAAAATGAAGCACAATCCCGTTTGTGGTTAAGTATCATACCATCATAAAATATATGAGAAGAACATAACCCGTATCATGCCAACAACTGGTTTTAGAATAAATGTGTTTATTTCCAATTCAAAACCCCAAAAATATGCCATCTTTAATGACCTGACAACAGTATCGTTACTATATCCCTTCCGAATAAGTCTGTTTAAAGGTTTGGTTATCTTTTGAGGTGAATGCCAACATTTTTATGCTTTTTATAGAATATTTGCATAATAGATTGGATGTGAAATACCTGAACGTATAAGATGCCAATTTCGTTGAATAATGTCTCCTCAGTGATGCTCGATGTCAAATATGTCCCATAAACGCTGAAGAGTTGATAAAACATTATAAAAGGATCAAAAGTAAGACTAATCCTGGGAAAACAATCAGAGCTATTCAGGAGGGAGATAAATTCTTTAATTGAAAATGATTTCGAAGTTCTATAAAAGAAGGGCAAAAGATACCAGACGGACATTCAAACTCATTAATCGAAAATAAACTGACAACGCCATGGCTAAAAAAGAATAAAAGACAAATAATAGTGCACAATACACAACATAGAAAAGACTAAGCAACACAACCCCCACCAAAACTGGGGTGATTTCAGGTTTTCCTGAAGGGTAAGCAGATCCTGCTCCACATGTGGCACCAGTTGTGTTGCTCATGTTAATACAAACCCGGTTACAAGTCTAATTCGGTAGATCACATTCGTGAAAATGGGACGGAATTGTAGTTACGACATTAGGAACATATCCGCTATCATTTGTTAATTTTTTTTCATTAGGTCTTTCCACTTTTCCGTGGAAATCCTATTGCTTTTGTTCTGATGATTATTTTTCTTTTTTTCTTCCGCCAAATTTTGTTCCTTCGCTGTTTTGTTGTTTCGCAAGATGTCGCTTAGATATTTGGAATATAATATCGAACAGTTTATACGCTTTTGAAACTTACACCGCTTAACCGAACACTTTACGTTGTAAGAGTAATCTCCCAAAACACTGTTTATCTTGTGCCCACTACTCCTTCGCAACCGTAAAAGGTTACGACAAATTAATTTTACCAAATTGCTCGTTATATCTTCAGGATTATGCTGACCATTTGCCCAAAAGCTATACGGAGACTCCATATGAGAGTTATTTCCCCTTATGCATTTGATATATATGATATGCATTTGCAACTCATAAACCGTAAGCCGTATAAACGTAAAGTCCTTTTATTTGAGGTCCTTGGGTCCAAACTAAGAAAATGAGGTCAAGGTTATGGGTCAAGGTCATGTTCTAAATTTTGACATTTACTTCATGCTGCTTTTACTTACAAAAAAGTTAGGGGGTATTGACAAAAAAAATTTGACCAAAATGTTAGTTGCGACATGATATAACTGGACAGTTTTTGTCGAAATGGTACGCGTCATTATTTGGGGCGGGGTTCAGTACCACTGAAATGGTACAATGAACAAATTGACTAATTATAGCTTCAAACTTTACAGCTTTCACAATGAGTACTTGCAAAATATCTCCAAGGCCCACAACCACCCGTCTAGCTCCCCCTCCCTTTTTTTTTTTGAATCCCATTGATATTTTACTATAAAAATACTAATCCTTCTTTTTTATGAATAAAGTCTTTCTGAAATACAAATCCATTCCTGCAAAAATCTGCTCCAATTCATGTATTTCTGAAAATTAATCGATAAACGTTTTGTGAAAGCACTATAACACCAGCATTTTTTTTGTGTGCATGCAATGAATGACGACCAGTGGTCAGCGATTGCACAATAGTTTACCTGTAAAATAAATCGAGAAAATATATTTTCCGTTAGCAGTATAAATCACGTGCAGTCCACTTGACATTCGTATCTTGATTGAGAAATTAAAATCAATGATGTAGAAATCGCTCCAAAGTTCGTAAATATTAAGTAAAATTCTAAACATGCATTAAAATATAATTATGTGTACGAAAAAACCATGCATGATCCGACATCAATGACCTGTAAATGAAAGAAAATTTAAATCCGTTAGCTGACAATCTTTATACACAGGTCTGGTCTTGACGACGTCTCCTCTGCATAGAAATTAAAAAACAGTCTATTTGTGTATATCTGCTTGGTGACGTCACAAGCACACCATCCGATGCAGCGCGTGCTACCTAAAATAAAATAGGGGTTTTCCCCTTTTCGAAAAGAACTAAAATGTGCACATAGGTTAAATACAAAAGATCCATCGAGTCAGGTTCGATTTCCTTTTAATATAAAACTGAATACAATGCACACACAATAAGATCAATAAGTAAATAAGACACAAATTCCCGGAAGCCCTATAAAAAAGAAAACATTTATAAAGGAAAATGCAAAGATATTTTTTGTAAGTGTGTTTTTAAATCCTTGCATGTTCCTACAAATATCATAATTTGAATATAAATAAACATGCTGCACAGACCATTTTTTGCGTGTTCTTAGAGCCTAGGTCTCAAGTGTTTAAACACAGGAACTAGGCTATCAATTCCTTTTTCGCGTATTCCTAGAGGCTAGGTCTCAAGTGTTTAAACAAGGGAACTAGGCTATCAATTTCTTTTTTGCGTATTCCTAGAGGCTAGGTCTCAAGTGTTTAAACACGGGCACTAGGCTCTCAATTCCTTTTTCGCGTATTCCTAGATACTAAGTCTCAAGTATTTGAACACGGCCACTAGGGTCTCAATTCCTTTTTCGCGTATTCCTAGAGGCTAGGTCTCAAGTGTTTAAACACGGGCACTAGGGTCTCAGTTCCTTTTTTGCGTATTCCTAGAGGCTAGGTCTCAAGTGTTTAAACACGGGCACTAGGGTCTCAGTTCCTTTTTTGCGTATTCCTAGAGGCTAGGTCTCAAGTGTTTAAACACAAGCACTAGGCTCTCAATTCCTTTTTCGCGTATTCCTAGAGACTAAGTCTCAAGTATTTAAACACGGCCACTAGGCTCTCAATTCCTTTTTACGTATTCCTAGAGGCTAGGTCTCAAGTGTTTAAACACGGGAACTACGCTATCAATTCCTTTTCCGCGTGTTCCATGAGGCTATCAATCAATCAATCAACCAATCAATTAACCATCCAACCAACCAACCAATCATTAAAAATCAATCAATCAATTATGTTTCAGGGGGGAGAGACCGTTAACAATTGTTTTTTTTTTATTGAAATCTGTACATTTGTTAGTATGGAAAACATCGAATACCGGTACCTTATCCCGGCCTCGTTAATGTTAGCAATTGAACATGTAAATATATATTTGTTAGTATTTGTTAGTTCAGTTTAAAATAAACTTATTAATTTAGTTCAAACTGGTTTCATAAGTGGGCGTTATATGGGAGATAATATCCGACTTTTATATGATATTTTGCAGTAAACTGAAGAAAAGGATATCCCTGGTTTATTACTTTTGATAGACTTTGAAAAAACTTTTGATACTATATCCTGGGATTTTCTTTTGGCACTTCTGACTTTTTTCAATTTTGGGAATTTCATAATCAATTGGATTAAAGTATTTAACAATAATATTAGTTCTGCAGTCATTCAGGGTGGAAATGTATCAGAGTTCTTTGGTATTGTGCAGAGATTTTGGCAATAAAGGTCAGAGGAAATACGAAATACAGGGTATAGAAAATTCTCAGGTTGAACATAAATTATCACAGTTTGCAGATGATACTTCACTGATTTTGGATGGAAGTGAAGAATATATGGAAGAAGCTTTATCAGAGCTAGATTGGTACTCAAAACTTTCTGGACTGAGGATAAATTTTACAAAAACTCAAGTGGTATGCATTGAAAGTAAAAAAAACAGTAGAAAAATGTTATGCCAGGACAGAAATTTATCAAGGCGACTTCTTTTAGGTTGTTGGGGGTAAACTTCGATATTGATCTTGAAAATTTTTTTAAACTTAAATTATACTGATAGGTACCTTCAAATAAAAACTTTATTTAATACATGGTCTAAAAGAAACTTAACAGTTATTGAAAAATATCGGTGGTTAACACTCTAATTCTTCCTATACTAAATCATCTCTTTTTAACACTACCAAACCCAAATGCTGAGATGATAAAGAAAATCAATGATGCTATTTATTATTTTTTTGTGGAACACACCAGTTCATAGAGTAAAAAAAAAGAAGTGTTTACATATGGATTTGAATGGTGGTTTAAAGATGACAAATTCATTTATTTATGATAGCTTTAAAATGTACATGGATAAGAAAAAATTAAAGTTCTAATTGTAAATGGTTAAATATTTTATTTACAAATGTAGATAAAGAGAAATTGTTCAATCTGGGAAATAGTTACACAACAAATACTATTTCAAATATCAAAAACAAATTTTGGATTGATGTATTTAAAGCATGGCAATATTTTGTAGAAAAAGATATAAATTCTAGATTTTTCTTGCTAGTCCATTATGGATGAATTAGAATATAAATATCAATAATAAACATGTTTTTATGTAGAAATTGGTATAATAAAGGTATTGTATTTGTAAATGATGTGATTAGTAATAGTGGAAAGTTTCTCTCCTATGAGGAAATTAAAGACATATTTTATATTTCGAGAAATATTATGATGTATAATAGTATCATAACAGCAATAAATCAGACAAGGAAGTTGTATTCTGGGGGAGATAATAAGCTCACAGAACTTTTTATTCCCTCTTTTGTTCAAACCATTTTAAAAAGAAAAAAGGGAACTAAAGATACATAGTGGATATAAATACCTAAAGTGGTCCCTAATGGGCAGAAAAAGTGGAATGAAATGTTGGAACTTGTTGAATTAGAATAGAGAGAAATTTTCAAACTCCCCTTTTCTGTAACTAATAACACAAAAATACAATGGTTTAGAATAAATCATAGGATATTAGCTACAAACAAATTTTTGTGTAACGTTAATGTCATTAATAGTCAATAATGTAATTTTTGCAAGGAAGAAATACATAATGAAATAGAAACTATAGAACATGTACTATGGAATTGTGGAAATGTCCAGATTTTAAAGAAGAAATAGATATATGGTTGTTATCTTATGGTATAAGTATCTCCTCTACCAAAAATAATTTGTTGTTTGGTGATGTCTCACATGTATACCAGGGTGAAATTTCAAATCTGATTTTTCTGTGTCTTAAACAATAAATTTATAGTACAAGATTTTCCCAGAAAGATTTATCAATACATGCTGTGAAGAAAAAACTAAAAGATCTTTATAAACAACTGGAGAGTTTCTACAAATTGTGGATTGAATCTACTCATTTGTTCGAATTGTAATTAAAGTCCTATTATAATTCATATGTGAATAACATGATGGATTGTTGACTTGTTAACTAAAATAAAAAAATATTCATTAGAACATAATATTTATTTTTTGTCTTCAAAATGTTTGTCTTTTTTATTTCATTTAAATTTACTTATTTTTCTACAAAATTTCCAATCTTCAACAATAAAATTTAGAATATCTGTATTTTTGTTAAAATAATTATTATATTTTGATCATACATTTTTTTGCGGTCCTTATTTGGAACATTCTATTATGTTATTTTTTCTTTTTAAAAGCATAATTTATACCTAGAAATGTGTTTTCCTCGGTTTTAGTTTGAAACCCGGATTTGTTTTCTCTCAATCTATTTATGACTTTTTAACAGCGGTATACTACTGTTGCCTTTATTTATATAAAGTAACTACAGCTGATATAATGTTTTATAAAGTGAAACGGATATTATTAGTTACATAGCGTGTTAGTGACCTAATATGATATATACGGGGTCAGTAAATTCCATATGGGGTGAGAGCGAAGCTCGAACCCCATATGGAATTTACTGACCCCGTATATATCATATTAGGTCACTAGTACACTATTTAACGAATTTATCTTACCGACTATCTTTATTTGTTGAATCTAGACAAAGGTTGTCTCATTTGCAATCATACCACATCTTCTTATTTTTATATAAAATTGTTCAAGTGTTCAATTTTAAGAACCTACTTCCATTGGTCTGCACAAAAAAAAACTAATGTCAACAACAACAATTTTATATCAACAACCTTGATACAACAATATTAAACAGAACTTTCAATACATTTAGATAATCAAATAGTCCCAAAATCGTAACTCCATTACTAACCGTATATTGAAATAAGCCCCGCCTCCCTACTAACCTAATATGGAATATACACTGTCTCCACGCGGACGTTTTTAACCAATCATATTCCTAGAAATGTATAGGAGGTAAGATAATATTCCATTACGGTCAACCGACTCGTGAAGGGATGATTTCAACTTCACCATTTGGAACTCTTGGTTTGATAGCCTCCTTATGAGCAGCAACCCTCTATCAAGGAAATCATGATAGGAAATTCAAGTCCCGGAATATCGTATCAATTTGGAGATATATACTCCGTATGCAGACGCTGCTGGAATGTTTGGAAGCTGAAGTCATCTCTTTTGTATTGTTTTGTTTTCAACCGACCATCATTGTCAATTTATATATGCAAGTCAAAATATGAGGCAGACTTAACTGTATTTATACTGCACTTGTTCTATTTGAGCTGTCAAAATGCGTTGACTGTATATTTCTATGTCATATACAGTCACTGACCCGATATCACTTTTTCTCATGAATATTTTAATAGTAGTTGCCGGAACTATATTTAGTTATTCATGACGACCTCTTCAACCTGTTTTTGTTTCCAATGTATACAACGAAGCGTGGAACGACTCAAACTTTTGTTGGAAAAACATATTTCACTTGATAATATTGTTTGTTTAAAACCTAAAAATCATTATGTTTTATGCTTATTGTTGATATTTTAGACCATACTCAAACGAATTCGTTCTTCATCGAATTGGTTTCAACAGATCACATTTCATTGTGTTATAATATTACTCCGCCAGATATGAGGCCTTTTTAAAGGGGGATTTTTCCCAATATCTAAATCAAATAAATAATAATAACACAAAAAACAACAATTCAGAATGTTTTTTTTGTAGATTGCAGTATAAAGACAATAATAGTGTATTTACTTGACATATCAACGATATAAGGATTCGGCCCGAAACGGGGAAAAAGCTCGACAAAGCCTCGCATTTCCCCGTTTCTAAGCCTCATCCTTATATCGTTGATATGTCAAGTCAATGCACTATTATTGTCTATCTATACAGTTAAGTACAACTATATTCGTATGTACCAAAAGTACTAGCTACTGAGCTAAAGAAACCATCGGTGAATTACAGTCCTCCAGCAGATGTATCGACCCAGTGGTAGTTAAACCCTGAACAGAACCAATCAATGTGTTTTCGGTGATGCTCGAGGGAAATAATTGAAAATTGATCACCTGGTATAAACGATGAAAATCTGATAAACCAATCATTACCAAAACAAAAGCCCAGCCCGCTAAAAATTGCATACTTCGTTGATATTGACATGCATCAAATTTAACGTTGTTGCCGTTTTTACCGAACAGGAACACGAACCACGGGCCGGGTTTAATCCACATACTATAACCGAAAGCTTTGTATTTTTTTTTTTGCGTGCTTATAGTTATTCTGATGTACATTGTTACCAACATGTGTGTATCATAAACAGTTATGGTTATACATGAACTGCCAGCTTTCAAAATCAACTTGTATACGGTCAATATTCACTTTTCTAGCATTGCTTCAGTGATTATACACAGCAAGCTTCCTGCATAGAAATTTTTCAGGAAATTAAAGCCAGTTTTGTTTGTGTTGGAAAAATCCCAAATGAAAAGTATTTAACCATTTTCAAAAGGTTTCAAATATGATTCATTGAATTAAACAAATATTCCCATTATTGTTCATCAACTGTTTGCGTGAGAAAAAAAGATAAAACATCAAAAATATAGTCACAGGGTTATATTTTATTACATAAATGATAACAAAAAATCAATACTAAAATAGATGTTATTGATTAAATGAATTTACAATTGATGCAACGTTTTTTTTCTGTATTAACAACCATATAGACTATGCTCCTGTAATATTATAACCACTTTTAGTTAATCCATGCTGACGTAACCCTTATCAATAAATAAGAAATCCCAGGAAACTACCAAAAAAATACTGTAATAATATTACTACTTTAACTAGAATGTCAAGTTTACATAAGAATTATCAATAAATTAGAAAACCTCGGGAAACTACATAAATGTACTAATCGTACAGTAATATCATTGTTTGAGGCTTTGCAAATTACCAACTTATACGATGATTGGAATCCCAAATGTGTAAAAATTACAATATTGTATCACTCAATTCTTTCAAAAAGACTTTTATATTGTTTCTGATGGTAAATTCTAGATATACCATGTTGAATGACATGATAATAAGGATGGATTAGTGTTAAAATCCAGTGGCAAATGTTACATGCATAGCAGGACAAAGAATAAAATATTGTGTTAGTTTCGACCTTTTTTCCGATATTATACAAATATGACTTTCTGTTGGGATAATGCATAGTTGATTTTAAAACACTTAAATTGGCAGATTTAAGTTAATGCAGAAAAGATATATAGATGAAAAAAGAAAATGAACGTACAGCTGTTATTCTAATTTCACTAGAGATCTTAGTTATTGGACACAATGTTTTTGTTTCCTTATTTGGGGACGACCATCCGATTCTGCACGATGTAGGAAATAACTTGTAGTCTTGTACCGCTTGCAAAAATAAGCCCACGTAGCAACAAATGTACATATTAATTCCATCCTCATGTAACCCCTTCAATCTTAACATAGACCAAATGGTGATCCCCTTAGTGTCAAAATATAAGTCAGAATATATGTAGATGTTTTTTGAAATATCTGGAAAGCTGCTGTTACATTAGAATGTATATACTACTACTTCTAAAACTATGAATAATAATATTAATACTATTTATACAGTCTTTAAACATGTTTACACTTACCAACTAATAAGGTAATTGGGATTCCAAATGTGTATACATAACCATTCCTAAAGAGAGACTTTGTCATTATTTGTTATAGCAAATACCTTGTTACAACATATTGAATGAGATCAATGTTGGCATTCAGCAGGATCCAGAATCCCTTTATACTACTAGAAATCAAAATAATTTAAGATAATTAAAATCCAGTACAAATCAGAATTCAAATATCTAATTGTAGAAATAAAGATATCCAGTTTTTGACTTGAATGATCATGGGTTGTTTTAATAGATTACTTAAAAAGTCACAATGATAACACTATTTTGATTTCCTAATAAAAAATAACAATTCAAAACATGAGCTACGTATATTTGAAGATTTTGACAAATTTTGAGTAACTATAAAAAAAAAAGTGCAAACCTAACCAAAAACCAAAGAAATAGAGGTAGTTTTTTTCAATGTAATACATTGATTTAATTCATAAAGGTTGCAGAATTGGCAAAAAATGCTGTTTTCAATTTTGTCTTTAACAGTAACATGTGGGGGTGATTCCAATTAGATTCTCTGGAAATACGTTAAATTGATAAGGATGTTATCGGCAATGAAACAATCTTCCACCAGAGCACAAATGACGCAGTAGGTAACAACTATTTTCCAAAATACTTGGGCGGAATAAACAGGTTGACACAGCAACAGATGAAAAAAAGAAATCATATATTTTACAAGATTTTGTTTTTAATTTTATTTATTATTCATATAGTGGCATTTTATTATCTTTTAATTTTTTTTTTAAAAATATCATTCAAAATATCAAATAAAAAAAAATAAAAAAAAATAAATATAATACAATCCTGAACAATGCCCACAATAGTTTTATCATGTAGTACTATTCTAGATCCGACTAGACATTTTGTACAACCCAGAATCATTCTTACTATAGTGTTTGGTACTATCATAGTTCCTACTAGAAACTAAGTACAATCCAGAATACTCCTAATACAAATTTAGATATCCTTATTCATACTAGAATACATTTAAATTATAATTTATACTGGGTATATATATATATATATATATTTATTGTTTTCTGTTTGGTATTGAATTAATAATTAAGATCCATGTTACATCTCGTGATCAATTTATTTGGTAATCGCCAATGGCAGTCAGCAGGGTTTAAGAACATCAGTTGTTCGACCTGTTAGTCAAATGCGATTTGTTTAAATATACTTTTCAATTTTTTGGTCTTTTGGAAAATGTTGTTTGTTCTGTATATAGACCCCTCTACCAAGAAATTTGTTTTACATCCACACATATAAAAATTGCAGTTTTTATCCAACGCAATAATAGGTTTGAACGTTGTTTTCAATTTAGACTTGTTTATATTTTTTCGTTTGGGCTTGTATTATATTTTCCTTATGTTTATATGATCCGTTCATCCTATTTCGACTATTTAAAATTCAAGAGTCTATTCTAAATTGAGGTAAATTATATGGCCTTCCAAATACCGTTTCGATCCCTAACATCACTGAAGAGACATTAATTGTTGAAATCCGAATATGGTGTACAAATTTTTGCACCTCATGTTTGTGGTATAACATCTTCTCCGCAAGTTTATTGTTTTCTGTTTGGTATCGAATTAATAATTAAGATCCATGTTACATCGCGTGATCAGTTTTTTTGACAATCGTCAATGGCAGTCAGCAGGGTTTAAGAACATCAGTTGTTCGACATGTTAGTCAAATGCGATTGGTTAAAATATACTTTTCAATTTTTTGGTCTTTTGGAAAATGTTGTTCGTGCTGTATTTAGACCCCTCTACCAAGAAATTTGTTTTACATGCACACATATAAAAATTGCGGTTTTTATCCAACGCAATAATAGATTTGAACGTTGTTTTCAATTTAGACTTGTTTTTAGTTTTCGTTTGGGCTTGTATTATATTTTCCTTTGGGTTTATATGATCCGTTCATCCTATTTCGACTCTTTAAAATTCAAGAGTCTATCCTAAATTGAGGTAAATTATATGGCCTTCCAAATATTGTTTCGATCCCTAACATCACTGAAGTGGCATTAATCGTCGAAATCCGGATATGGTGTTCAAATTTTTGCACCTCATGTTTGTGGTACACATCTTCTCCGCAAGTTTATTGTTTTCTGTTTGGTATTGAATTAATAATTAAGATCCATGTTACATCTCGTGATCAATTTATTTGGCAATCGTCAATTGCAGTCAGCAGGGTTTAAGAACATCAGTTGTTCGACCTGTTAGTCAAATGCGATTTGTTAAAATATACTTTTCACTTTTATTGGTCATGTGGAAAATGTTGTTTGTGCTGTATTTAGACTCCTCTACCAAGAAATTTGTTTTACGTGCACACGTATAAAGATTGCAGTTTTTATCCAACGCAATAATAGGTTTTAACGTTGTTTTCAATTTAGACTTATTTAGATATATATATATTGTTTATATTTTTTCGTTTGGGCTTGTATTATATTTGCCATCGGGTTTTTATGATCCGTTCATCCTATTTTGACTCTTTTAAAATCCAAGAGCCTATATCCTAAATTGAGGTAAATTATATGGCCTTCCAAATACCGTTTCGATTCCTAACATCACTGAAGAGACATTAATTGTCGAAATCCGGATATGGTGTACAAATTTTTGCACCTCATGTTTGCGGTATACCATCTTTCCGAAAGTTTATTGTTTTCTGTTTGGTAATAATTTAATAATAAGATCTGTTTTGTTACATCTTGTGATCCGTTTATTTGGCAATCGCCAATGGCAGTCAGCAAGGTTTAAGAACATCAGTTGTTCGACCTGCTAGTCAAATGCGTTTTGTTAAAATATACTTTTTCACTCATTTGGTCTTTTGGAAAATGTTGTTTGTGCTGTATTTAGACCCCTCTAACAAGAAATTTGTTTTGCATGCACACGTATAAAAATTGCGGTTTTTGTCCAACGCAATCATAGGTTTGAACGTTGTTTTCAATTAAGACTTGTATATATATATATATATATTACGAAACGGTATTTGGAAAGCCCAACAATTTACCTCAATTTAGGATAGACTCTTGAATTTTGAGGAGTCAAAATAGGATCAACGGATCATATAAACCCTAAGGCAAACATAAAACAAGCCCAAACGAAAAAATATAAACAAGTCTAAATTGAAAACAACGTTCAAACCTATGATTGCGTTGGATAAAAACCGCAATTTGTATACGTGTGCATGCAAAACAAATTTCTTGTTAGAGGGGTCTAAATACAGCAAAAACAACATTTTCCAAAAGACCAAAAAAGTGAACAAGTATATTTTAACAAAATGCATTTGACTAACAGGTCGAACAACGGATGTTCTTAAACCCTGCTGACTGCCATTGGCGATTGCCAAATAAACGGATCACCGATATAATAAATGGATCTTAATTTTAAATTTAATACTAAACACAAAACAAAAAACTTCCGGAAAAGATGATATACCACAAACAAAAGGTGCAAAGGTTTTTGAACACCATATCCGGATTTCGACAAATAATGTCTCTTCGGTGATGTTAGGAATCAAAACGGTATTTTGAAAGCCAAACAATTTACCTTAATTTAGGATAGACTCTTGAAATTTGAGGAGTCAAAATAGGATGAACAATTCATATAAACCCTTAGGCATATATATATATATATATGTGTGTGTGAAGCAAGGATTCGAATCCTGGTGGACTAATCTCAAAATAGCGTTGCTTTATGAGAATTCGTCTCTTTACAGACTCGCGAAAGTTAAGTGATCGCAATTTGATTTACGTGAAATGAACCAAAGTTTTACATCTACCTCTGCTCAGGATAATTAGTAGGCCAGGTTGATTTATCTTTTAACCTATTTTATTAACACGGAGAAATACAGTTGAAAATTTATTATCATACGTGTAGATTAATGTGTGCGGCTGTACACTTTTCTAAGAGGGAAGAAAATTGTAAAGCAATTCATTCGAAAAAACGGCATAATGTATACCATTACAATGTACTTGAAACAAATATAACATACAAAAACCAAAAAAATATCACATAAGGAATGTATCGGAGTTCAGCATGTTCATAAGTGCTCAACTACACTTATTACATAAACCATGTTTTCCCAGACTAAAGTATCAATCGTGAACATCCAATGGATTACGTTTTAACAGTCTTGTTAAACAAATGTAAATCTTATAACACAGAAACTGGAGGTTGTCCGATAGCTTTTCGGAGACCTTCTACAACAGCTTTCCAGAACAAATCTTCTCCAATTCCTTTCTTGAAACGAATATATGGTGTACTATCTAGCAAGGTGCGCAACGGACTCGTCATATTTTTCGAGTTTATGTTTTCAAGCATAATTAACACAAGCGCATCTCGGCCTTGTCGACGTCTTCTTTCCTGAACGATATCGATTTCCCATTGACATTTGCGCTGATTGCGGCTCCGGCAACGAAGTCTCTATGGTGAATGCAAAACTTAAATCCTTCTTCGTTTTCAAGTCTTTTCACGAATTCATTATGGACCCAGATTCGATTTACATCGCAATAAACAACAAAAGCATGGTATTCATAATCATCATTGTTTTCAATTGGCAAATAGCCATGTCGTTTGCGATGTTTCACTTTAAGGAGGTAAACGTAATTTTTTACATTGATGTGACATTTCAAGAAAAAACCTAAAGCTGCTATTACCAGGGATCCAAAAGTACACATGGAAATCGCAATCGTGAAAAGTGGATTCCAAGGAGTACATGATTCATTGGTAGGGGTGTAATCTTTAAGTAACACATGATTTAATTCGGCTGGTTGTGTACAGTGGTATTGATTAGGATATTGAATGACGGTTATATTTGTCCTGCGCAGCCAATTTACAAACCACATAAGTTCACAAGTACAGAAAAACTGATTGTGTTCCAAATTAATCTTTTCTAAGTTTTTTAGTAAAGGCGTAGGAAACGATGTCTCGTCAATGACGCTGATTAGGTTTTTACATAAATCTATATATCTTAAAGATGTGACGTTGCTAAAAACCTTTGAACCATCCCAACTACGTATTACATTCTTCCTTAAAATAAGCTTATATAAGTATTGCATGTTTGAAAAGATGAACTCAGGCAGATTAGAAAGCCGTGTTGCCTCTAAGTTAAGAGTCTTCAACTTTGTCAATGGATATATCATCATTGCCAAACTAGTAGAATTTGTGTTATTCTCTGCGAGATCTAAGCTTTCTAGATTTTTACAAGATGAAAATAGTTTACTTAGATGCATTGTTGAAAGTCTGTTGAAATGAAAATGACACTCTCTCAACGATAATTGTTCTAAGGACGAAATATTAAAAGCTCCTTCTTCTATTGTCACCAAAGGTCGCCCAACATTCCTTAAGTAGAGTTCCTTCAAACGTTTTAGTTCTGTAAAAGTATCAGAATGAATAACTCCGATCGGATTGCTATCAAGGATCAGACATTTTATCATAGACAGACATCGAAATTGCCCAAGTTTCGAAATCTTATTATTATTTAAGGAAAGTTTTGATAATCTAGGAAATGCACTCTCATTTTCATGTTCTGTACAAAACTTTGGAGAGTCAATTATTTCATTGTTTCCTAATTTCAAATCCTTGAGGTTTAACATTATCACATTATCATAAGGTATGATGTGTGTTATTTTATTGAATGTTACATCCAGATAAGTCAATTTTTTCACATCTGAAAACCACGATAGATTCAGTACCTTCATGTTGTTGTTTTTGAGAATTATTCTTTTAATTTTATTTGCTTTTAAATTCTTGAACATATTATCTGAAAGAGTGGACCAATCATTGTCTACAAGTGTGAGCGTGATCAAATTGTTAGATCTATTGCAAATATCTACTAATGCGTTCCTGACATCATATGTACTTATTGCAATCTCTGAAGCAAAAGTCAAAACTTTGATAAGAGTCAAGTTAGCAAATGTGTCTGGTTTAATTTTACGGATCTTATTATTTGTGAAATTCAAACCGCCTATGCGTGGGTTAAAAGTTAAATTCTCTATTAGTTCTTTCGAAAGTATTCCAATGTTACCATTTATAAAAGTTACACTTTCAATTGTTTCTGGTAAACGTGGAATATATGTGAGTTTTTCGCCTGAGCAAACAGCTTCTACATCGTTACAATCACACAGTGGTTTCGGACAAGGAAAACCAATTTCGCCTACTACATACATGATTAAAGTTAACAAAAAATATAATGTTGACATGGTTCTGGAAACTGTTGGGTATCAATGACCTACAATTAAAAAATAAATAAAAGTATTCGAAATGGTCAATGCAAAACTTATATAATAGTTCTCATAAAATTTATGTTGATGCAATGTTTTAATCACACAACCAAATACATCTTCATTAATTCAATTACGACTCTAAATTTCGTGCTTGTCTCTGAATTTCATATTGTGATATCACAAAAAGGGCAACAATTCGAAATGGTGCCAAATATGAAATACACATCGTTTTGAAGATCAGTGAATGTTCTTTTTATAATTATTATGGAAACGACTTGCACCACCGCTTTTTGTGTAATGCGTTATGTCTCCACTCTCGCCAGTTGAATTTAATATTTATAAAGCAAGCGTCTCGAATGTAGAAATATCGTATCATACTTGATGCAGTTGTAGAATAGAATATCACCAGTATCTTGTTTTTAGTTTTACATATCCACATATATTTAGTTTTCTTTTTCACTCCATACCATATTTATAGTTTTATCAACTTACTGCTTGAACTGGTGTTGTTTTGAGGTTAGATGTTTTGACTCATCGAGGTTCTAAGATTATCATGAATATACGAACCAAGGCCAAAAAAGAAACAATCAGATCATAACACTTAAAATTAGAAAAATTTGATACTTTAAGTATTCCGCTTATCAAAGAAGCTTACCGCTTTACAGGCCATAACATACTATGTGCTCTCATCGTTTTATAGTCACGATGCATTGTTTTTTAAAAAAATAATTGTATAATTGATGGACAACTCCTGAATAACAATAAAGGATGCATTTTTAACATTATTGATAATTAAAACTTCTGATTTCCTGTCCAATCACGTTATCTATGTTAATTCAAATATAAGCTAGAAATAAAAAGTTCAAAGATCATTTGACATTTCTAACTCATCTTATTCATAAAGATTTGTCTCAGTTCTTGCAAACAGTAATTGTTATCGAAATTATAATTACGAAAGGCTGTCGCTGTGTTAATTTCCTAGTTAAAATCGTTACATAGCATGAAAAATTAAAATATTTTTATGTCATTGTACAGAAGTAGGAAAACTATGATACAAAATTATCAAGTACATAAAGATACGTCGAGACTTTGGTAAGGCGCAATACGGAAAAGCTGTATAAATATCAGCAGAGTAACCTGAACAAATTGCACATGCCAATTATCCCCATCTAATTTGATCATATTATTTCAGAAAAGATTGAAATAAGTAACTTAATTTCGATCTGACAGCTTGGTAGATTCATTATTGTTTGCTAAAATCCAGTTAAAAATATTTGATGCATATTCAGGACAAGACGAAATTAATAAGTCAGTACAGGTTCTACAAGGTAGGTCGAGTGTGATCAAAATCATTTAAATTTATTTAAAGTTTGAATTTCCACTTGAAAATGAGGATATTTTGGATTCGAACAACAATTCACATAGGGACACCTTGGAAAGTTGTTGCAAGGATACTTAAATATGCAGAAGGCACTAAACGTATTTTATCCCGCTGCATATGTGTCTGTGCTAAAGCGGAAAGAATATTGTAAAAAGAGTGGTTCTAGTCTCCTGTAAAAACACCTTCTTCTAGAGCGCTGGACATATCTTCAAAACTTGACACAGTTGCAGAAGACTGTTATGCGCACAGGAATATTTTCCTAATCCGATAAAGTGGTTTATAACTCGATAGAAAAATGTTTTTTTTTATTTGCTCCTTCCCTTTTTGTAAATTTTCCTTAACTTAGGCAACGACTGTTAATGGTCATCTACCGTACTACCGGGGGAGGGGGTAGCGGCCATGTTCTTCTATTCTAAATTTCCTGATGACTTAGTATTTATTTAAGAAAGAAGTGAAACAAATAGTTTATTTCATTTGAAAATTAAGGAAAACAAATTAATAGGTTATTGCATTTTCAAATAATATTTAGCTGTATGTTTAAAAATATTTTTTTTTTTTTATTTAAGTTAAAGAAAATTTTGTCCCAAGAAAACAATATCAATTACTCTCTACACAATATAATTATGTCTTAAACATTTACAGTTTAAATAAAGGTATGGGGGGGGGGGCAAAGATTATCACGAACTATATTCTTTTTATTATATAACTAGTTATTTGGAGAATCTGGAGTTAAATGACGATTTTTGATAGTTTATGTTGAATTTACTCACAACTAGTTATAAGACTAATGGCGACAAATATACATCCACTACTAATATTAACGCAAGTATGAGAGATCAATAACGCAGAAGGGGTGAATTATTTAAATTACCTTGTGTTGTCTCTTGTTGTACTTACAGAAGATGACACAAGCAACGTTTAGCTAGAGGAAACACTTCTGTAAATATAGACTATTCAATTTCCAATAGGAACTCCCTTTCCGATTAAAACTGTGCCACTTTTGTATGAAGTTTCCTTAACAATTATATCCTAGAATGAAAAGTTGATATGCACTACTTTTTTATTCAATGGTCAAAACATAGGGCTGTGAGGTATATTTTCAACATTTATATGACTCAAACTTCACTTTGGGTCTTCCGCAGAATTCAATTTCACCACTACCATGTGTATTTATAATGGTAACATTCCCAAGTTATGTCTCTATGAGATGAAACATAGAGATCATTTCTGGGAACCAGAACGTAAACGAAACAAAAACTATAATATTATATATCTCCTCAAAAGAGGCGTGGTTTGTGAAACAGCTGTATTTACAAAGTGCAACCTAGAAATGAGGTCTTTGTATTTCGGATTAACTACTAAAACAGTAATGAAGTATTGTTTTTAAACCAAAGCTTTTTTCTTCCAAATAAATAGTTTTAGTAATTTTCATGAATGTAATGGCATACAAATGAATTGAGTCATAATAGTTTTAAAAATGACAAATAGAAAAGTAAACACTTACCCCTATTTTTGACAATTTTAACTCTTATATATGTTCGTTTTGTTCTCACATTGTTATCAATATAATGGAATTTTTTGCCATACAAGTGAGAGCTTTAGCTATCTTTAAAACCAGGTTTAATTCACCATTTTCTACATAAGGAAATGCCTGTACCAAGTCATATATGGCAGTTGTATGTAACATTGTATGTTTTAAGTTACTTAATTATTGTAAAATTCTTTAGGAATTATTAGATTCCGTATGCATATACATGTGCAAAATCGAAATCGGTTTAACCTTTTACATTTTTCATTAATTTTAAACTAGGCTTCTATGGCTATGAACGTTGTTACCAATTAGTCAAGATTTTTTCGACTAGCATAATGATTTCAACTTCTTACTTTTTCGGCTTTTTTGTTTTTTATTCGAATGTCACTGATGAGTCTTTTGTAGACGAAACGCGCGTCTGACTTTAAAATTTGAATCCTAGTATCTGTGATAATTCTATTCGGATATTGTAAAGTTTAAATATTGCTCCTCAAAACAGATATGATTGTTTCATATAAATATAAATCAATTGAATATCTTACTTTTAGCATGCCTGCTTGTGAAACGCTTTCTTCTCCAATTGTGTCCAGTAATGTTGTATTATAATTTAATGAATTGATCACGTACTATGCATACAAACAAATTCAATAAGGACTTATTACCTTTATAATCGTTAAATACAAAACTAAACATAGCACACTATACTGTAGTTCACAATGAAAACATTTCCTGGTATAACATTGACAAACATGTGAAACAATTATTCAAACCTTCTCATCTATAATCATCTATCACGTCTAATCAATGTAAGAAACGAGAAACAAGAAACACTTATGAACCACAGGCTCCAGGTATTAGAAACTATATACACATGTTTGTTGTTGCTCGCTAGATGTTTCTTGGTTATTGACCTTATTGGGTTGCCTCCTCCTTGAAATATTACCCACATTACTATTTCTCCATACCTAACATACAAACACTTATACACATTCACACACACTCAAATAGTTACAGTCACTGTGATAGAAATATAACTATCACAAACTTTCGTTTCAGGCTCTTTTGTATTGTTTTTTGTTTGTTTGTTGTTTTATTCATTCACTCATACTCCGGACCCTATCATCTATTATTTATATTTTATTTGATCAACAAGTATCCACTACTCACGTTTGTAATCATAGATTCTTTATAAATGTTTGCATGTGATTAAGCATTGGAATATGACATTTTGAATTTAAAAAGTTTTATTTGAAACATAGAAATCACATCTTAATTGAATATAAGAAAGTTGAAGTGTGTTGTGCATTTTACGGAAGAAATAAAATTAAACAATAATAAATCAATAATGTAGGGTATGTTTGTATTTCACGATATTTGATGGCAGGAAATAAAAATTGAGAAATTAGATGATATGAAAATATTGCTCGTAATAAGGTTATCAATGTTATATGATGTATTTATTCAAGTAATCTTTATTAGTGATTTGCTGTTAATACTGTGTTATTTGCATTACAAATAATCAATGTTTGTGAGATTGAGGTCAAGTCGTTACCTTATCAGAATAACCCCTAAATTTGAACGCTTTCATGATGTCATATACTATAGCCTATACCCCATTATGCTTGACAGTGAAGGTACACATAACTACAACAGAAAGATTTACGTAAATGCCCAAAGTAACCGTAATATTGAATCACAGCGATAAATTTTTATAAACTTTTATTTTTTTTCTCTAATCAACATCACATGCATCAGGTGTCTTCAAATTACTGACCGTCTTTCCAATTTGAGAAATTTTTTCCAAAATTAAACAACACCTACTTTAACAAAAAAAAAAACTTTGCATATAGACAGCATAATATTATATTCTTTTCGGGTTTTTTCTCTTTCTTTTATTTTTGTCAACGAACATTACATTACCAAAACAAAAACACACTACTAACGAAAAAAAAATCGACGAACGGTACAGAGATGACTATTTAAGAAAAATCATAATAATAACACTTAAATGACGATTTTTGATAGTTTATGTTGAATTTACTCACAACTAGTTATAAGACTAATGGCGACAAATATACATCCACTACTAATATTAACGCAAGTATGAGAGATCAATAACGCAGAAGGGGTGAATTATTTAAATTACCTTGTGTTGTCTCTTGTTGTACTTACAGAAGATGACACAAGCAACGTTTAGCTAGAGGAAACACTTCTGTAAATATAGACTATTCAATTTCCAATAGGAACTCCCTTTCCGATTAAAACTGTGCCACTTTTGTATGAAGTTTCCTTAACAATTATATCCTAGAATGAAAAGTTGATATGCACTACTTTTTTATTCAATGGTCAAAACATAGGGCTGTGAGGTATATTTTCAACATTTATATGACTCAAACTTCACTTTGGGTCTTCCGCAGAATTCAATTTCACCACTACCATGTGTATTTATAATGGTAACATTCCCAAGTTATGTCTCTATGAGATGAAACATAGAGATCATTTCTGGGAACCAGAACGTAAACGAAACAAAAACTATAATATTATATATCTCCTCAAAAGAGGCGTGGTTTGTGAAACAGCTGTATTTACAAAGTGCAACCTAGAAATGAGGTCTTTGTATTTCGGATTAACTACTAAAACAGTAATGAAGTATTGTTTTTAAACCAAAGCTTTTTTCTTCCAAATAAATAGTTTTAGTAATTTTCATGAATGTAATGGCATACAAATGAATTGAGTCATAATAGTTTTAAAAATGACAAATAGAAAAGTAAACACTTACCCCTATTTTTGACAATTTTAACTCTTATATATGTTCGTTTTGTTCTCACATTGTTATCAATATAATGGAATTTTTTGCCATACAAGTGAGAGCTTTAGCTATCTTTAAAACCAGGTTTAATTCACCATTTTCTACATAAGGAAATGCCTGTACCAAGTCATATATGGCAGTTGTATGTAACATTGTATGTTTTAAGTTACTTAATTATTGTAAAATTCTTTAGGAATTATTAGATTCCGTATGCATATACATGTGCAAAATCGAAATCGGTTTAACCTTTTACATTTTTCATTAATTTTAAACTAGGCTTCTATGGCTATGAACGTTGTTACCAATTAGTCAAGATTTTTTCGACTAGCATAATGATTTCAACTTCTTACTTTTTCGGCTTTTTTGTTTTTTATTCGAATGTCACTGATGAGTCTTTTGTAGACGAAACGCGCGTCTGACTTTAAAATTTGAATCCTAGTATCTGTGATAATTCTATTCGGATATTGTAAAGTTTAAATATTGCTCCTCAAAACAGATATGATTGTTTCATATAAATATAAATCAATTGAATATCTTACTTTTAGCATGCCTGCTTGTGAAACGCTTTCTTCTCCAATTGTGTCCAGTAATGTTGTATTATAATTTAATGAATTGATCACGTACTATGCATACAAACAAATTCAATAAGGACTTATTACCTTTATAATCGTTAAATACAAAACTAAACATAGCACACTATACTGTAGTTCACAATGAAAACATTTCCTGGTATAACATTGACAAACATGTGAAACAATTATTCAAACCTTCTCATCTATAATCATCTATCACGTCTAATCAATGTAAGAAACGAGAAACAAGAAACACTTATGAACCACAGGCTCCAGGTATTAGAAACTATATACACATGTTTGTTGTTGCTCGCTAGATGTTTCTTGGTTATTGACCTTATTGGGTTGCCTCCTCCTTGAAATATTACCCACATTACTATTTCTCCATACCTAACATACAAACACTTATACACATTCACACACACTCAAATAGTTACAGTCACTGTGATAGAAATATAACTATCACAAACTTTCGTTTCAGGCTCTTTTGTATTGTTTTTTGTTTGTTTGTTGTTTTATTCATTCACTCATACTCCGGACCCTATCATCTATTATTTATATTTTATTTGATCAACAAGTATCCACTACTCACGTTTGTAATCATAGATTCTTTATAAATGTTTGCATGTGATTAAGCATTGGAATATGACATTTTGAATTTAAAAAGTTTTATTTGAAACATAGAAATCACATCTTAATTGAATATAAGAAAGTTGAAGTGTGTTGTGCATTTTACGGAAGAAATAAAATTAAACAATAATAAATCAATAATGTAGGGTATGTTTGTATTTCACGATATTTGATGGCAGGAAATAAAAATTGAGAAATTAGATGATATGAAAATATTGCTCGTAATAAGGTTATCAATGTTATATGATGTATTTATTCAAGTAATCTTTATTAGTGATTTGCTGTTAATACTGTGTTATTTGCATTACAAATAATCAATGTTTGTGAGATTGAGGTCAAGTCGTTACCTTATCAGAATAACCCCTAAATTTGAACGCTTTCATGATGTCATATACTATAGCCTATACCCCATTATGCTTGACAGTGAAGGTACACATAACTACAACAGAAAGATTTACGTAAATGCCCAAAGTAACCGTAATATTGAATCACAGCGATAAATTTTTATAAACTTTTATTTTTTTTCTCTAATCAACATCACATGCATCAGGTGTCTTCAAATTACTGACCGTCTTTCCAATTTGAGAAATTTTTTCCAAAATTAAACAACACCTACTTTAACAAAAAAAAAAACTTTGCATATAGACAGCATAATATTATATTCTTTTCGGGTTTTTTCTCTTTCTTTTATTTTTGTCAACGAACATTACATTACCAAAACAAAAACACACTACTAACGAAAAAAAAATCGACGAACGGTACAGAGATGACTATTTAAGAAAAATCATAATAATAACACTTATACATAACAATATATAGTTCCTTCATAACTCTAATATAAATTTAAAATTATGAGCAGTATGCCAAGATCGTTATGTAGAAAAACAAAAATACACAAAAGCTGGAAAATAAACTAAAAAACAAATAAAAACAAAACAAAACTACCAAAAAGAAAAAGAAAACTCAAAACACAAAAACCAAACAAAAGCACAAATAATCCACACAAAACCAAAACAAATAAAACAATAACAACAACGTTTTCCCTTGTTTAATTGATACAAATGTAAAATGTATGCAATTTTAAAAGTATCAATAATAATCTTCATAAATGCAAATCACAATCAAACTATTCGATGATAGCTGGCAGGAAAACAAATAACGTAAATTACAATATCGAAAACGATTAAAAAAAGGTATTAATCAGAAGATGTGTAATCAAACAAATCTTCAAACGTACATGTAATCTGACATTGGAAGCCATTTTTCATGTGCAGTATAAAACACTTACCACTTCAAGAGAGTGTACGGTGATGTTGAATGTCAAAAGCCTGGACGAATCGGATTTACTGAAGATAATTATTACTTTGCTATCATTTAAATCTGAAGATGATTCAACAACTATGCTACGAGCTACAAATGCAAACTTTGAGTATAGAAATATGATCATTCATCGAATTTTCCCCGTTTCGGCAGTTAACCCTTGCTACAATGAAAATCCGTTTGGCTGTGCAGTGTTGGAAAGATAGTGTCATATTTATGAGTTTTTAGACTAATTAGATACACTGGTACACCAAGTCATGTCATAAAACTGATCGTCGACTCTATAAAAACGTGGATTTTGATAAACAAAGACCCACACTCAATGACGTCACATGACACAAATCTGAGGACAGGACACATTTTTAAGGCTGGGCCTGAATTTCCATTTTACATATACCAGTATATGTGGACTTATTCATGTTATTGAGTTGTTTTAATGTAAATTCGATTGTTTCTATTTCTATTTTTCTACAACGTGTAGAAATGGAAACATTTGCATTTACAGTACAACAACCTACTATAACCCAAGGCAAATAAGAAAAAGCAGAACAAAGGGTATGTTAATTGATACACTTGGGCAGGGACATTAACCATGCTATATACGTCACTGACTTGTTACATGCTTGATTGAACTGATGATATTATTTCACATTGTCCTATTGTTTTTATTTCATACATTTGCTGCTATTCCTGTTGAGTTAAAATATTTCCAATCAGAAAATACCACATTTTGCATACTACAGCCGACAGAAGAATCGGATATAACCGGTTTCTTATCGCGATCTTAAGATATCCCCGACAATACAAAAAAGTAGAGACTCTCAAGAGCCTGTGTCGCTCATCTGATTCTACTTTGGTTTTTGGAAATCATGTAAAAATAGATTAAAATCATAACAGATAACCTAATAATGATTGAGGCCAAATTTGGTTTAATATTGGCCCCGTAATTTAATCAAAAGCAGAAGACTTTTGGAAAGTTTATAGAAAATACCAATAAATTCATTGAAATTGAAGAAAATGACTTTGGAAGGACAATAACTCCTACAAGATGTCAATTGACAATTTTGCTCATGTTGACTTATGTGTAGATCTTCTTTTCTTGATATTTTTGCAATTTACAGTATATCTCAATCTATAAAGATACATGTATTAAGGTCTTCATCAGCACTTTATAAGGAACATTTATGCCATGTTTGGTTTCATTCTTTTCAGTGCTCCTCTAGAAGAAGCATTTGTATGTATTTCCCATAGGGTCTTACATTACAGGTACAGACTTATTACTATGGATGTTTTAATCCGTCTAGATGTCAGACTGGTCCGACAGTTGTCCGAGTGTAATTAACACCTGCTGTAATATTAACCTGTGCAATATCAGTGGAAGGTCGTAAATCAATCTGTACTAGCTTGATTAGAACTAAAGTTTACCTGTACAGATATTTTAGTATTTAGGATAGAGAAATGTAAAATATATTGTATTGTATTCAAAGAAAAAAATTACAATAAAAATAAAAATTTAATATCATGAATATGGGATCAACTTTTATTTGATCTTGAAAATGAAAGAAAGACGATTTTTAACAATGTATTGTTAACCGTAAATATTTCATATTATTCAAAATTATAACAACCAGGACGGTTTTCAATCGAAGTTTTAATCCAAATTATACGAGTTTTCGTTGATGGTTATAATATTTCCCCCTTTTAACGTCCTGTTCCTTTATGTTATTAATAGAAACACAATTTTAAGTATAAGGCCAACATATTTCGTATTTATAAAATGTATAAACAAATTGAATATTGGCATTGTGCATAAACTGTTATTTTGCTTTCGATACCACGTTCCCCGTCGGAGCCTCTACATCTATTCATACTTGTCAATCATTTCTCGCAAGTAAAACATTTTGGTCAGCCAGATCACTCGTGCTTTCTATTTTGACATATTTCCCGTTAATCTCTTTGAAACAATTGTTTTTATTACAATATTTATAACGCCGTGATCATGTTTCGAATCCTAGTTTTTATATTAAAAAAAAATTAACAAACTTTTCATATGCACGTCAATATTTTATGTCCCAGCATTATTAAGTCGCCAAAACGGAGTTTTGGGGACTTTATGTTTTTGTCCCGTTTCTTCTTATTAAGTCGCCAAAACGGAGTTTTGGTGACTTTTTGTTTTTGTCCCGTTTCTTATTATAATTATTATTATTATTATTATTATTCTTAACCCTAATTTGTCCGACCATTTTCTTGCAAGCCTTAGATGATGGAAACTTTATATTTGGTATGATGTTGGGGTAGTATCCCTAGGGGTGCATTCACTATTTTTTATTTCAAATGGGGGTCAACTTGGCACTATTTGGGGGGCCGGAACATGGGTGGGGTCATTTTTCGATTATTGATTCGCTACTGGTAGAACCTTTAAGTTTTGTGTAATACAAGAGACCGATGTCCAGGTGTCCATTCCACATTTTTTATTTCAGCCCGGGGTCATCTTGGCATTATTTAAGGGGGTCAATTTTCATGAAACATTCTAGAACAAAAGTCATGTGATTAGTCATGTGATAGTGTTGAATTATTCCTATGTACTTTTTATGTTATATAATGATAGATTATTACAGGTAGCACCATATGTAGCTGTAATTCGACTTTGCAATTTTTGAAATAGCCGCCGTTACCATGGAAACTGCAAAAATGTGAAATTTTTTTAAAATGCTTCAAATTTAATGAAATGTTCCAGAGATGTTAACGAGTGTATGTAGATTTGGAATTTGACCTCGGAATTTCCAAAATGGCTGCTGTTGCCATGGAAACAACAAAAATGCGAAAAATCTTGATTTGGTCCAATCTTTATGAAACTTGACAGTAATGTGACCTGTCATGTGTAGATGTGCCATCCGACTTTGGAATTTTCAAAATGGCTGCCGTTACCATGGAAACTGCAAAAATGTCAAAAATTTCAAAATGCTTCAAACTTAAAGAAACTTTACACAAATGTTGACTGTCTTGTGTAGATGTGGCATTTGACTTTGGAATTTCAAAAATTGCCGCAGTAACCATGGAAACACGAATGCCTAAATTTGGAAACTGTTCCAATTTTTATGAAACTTGTAAGTAATGTGACCTGTCATGTGTAGATGTGCTATCCGACTTCGAAATTTCAAATTGGCTGCCGTTACCATGGAAACAGCAGAACAATGGTTGGGGGCCGTTTTGGCGACTTTTGTGTTAGCATCCTAACACAGGATTACTTGTTATTATTATTATTATTATTATTATTATTATTATTATTATTATTATTCTTAACCCTAATTTGTCCGACCATTTTCTTGCAAGCCTTAAATGATGGAAACTTTATATTTGGTATGATGTTGGGGTAGTATCCCTAGGGGTGCATTCACTATTTTTTATTTCAAATGGGGGTCAACTTGGCACTATTCGGGGGCCGGAACATGGGTGGGTCATTTTTCGACTATTGATTCGCTACTGGTAGAACCTTTAAGTTTTGTGTAATACAAGAGACCGATGTCCAGGTGTCCATGCCACATTTTTTATTTCAGCCCGGGGTCATCTTGGCATTATTTTAGGGGGTCAATTTATATGGAACATTCTAGAACAATTGTCATGTGATTAGTCATGTGATAGTGTTGAATTATTCCTTTGTACTTTTTATGTTATATAATGATAGATTATTACAGGTAGCACCATATGTAGCTGTAATTCGACTTTGGAATTTTTAAAATGGCCGCCGTTACCATGGAAACTGCAAAAATGTGAAAAATTTTTAAAACGCTTTAAATTAAAGGAAATTTTACAGAGATGTTAACGAGTGTATGTAGATTTGGAATTTGACTTTGGAATTTCCAAAATGGCCGCCGTTGCCATGGAAACAACAAAAATGCGAAACATCTAGATTTGGTCCAATCTTTATGAAACTTGACAGTAATGTGACCTGTCATGTGTAGATGTGCCATCCGACTTTGGAATTTTCAAAATGGCTGCCGTTACCATGGAAATTGCAAAAATGTTAAAAATTCAAAATGCTTAAAACTTGATGAAACTTTACTCAAATGATGACTGTCTTATGTAGATGTGGCATTTGACTTTGGAATTTCCAAAATGGCCACCGTAACCATGGAAACACGAATGCCAAAATTTGAAAATTGGTCCAATTTTTATGAAACTTGTAAGTAAGGTGACCTGTCATGTGTAGATGTGCTATTCGACTATGAAATTCCAAAATGGCTGCCGTTACCATGGAAACAGCAGAACAATGGTTGGGGGCCGTTTTGGCGACTTTTGTGTTAGCATCCTAACACAGGATTACTTGTTATTATTATTATTATTATTATTATTCTTAACCCTAATTTGTCCGACCATTTTCTTGCAAGCCTTAAATGATGGAAACTTTATATTTGGTATGATGATGGGGTAGTATCCCTAGGGGTGCATTAACTATTTTTTATTTCAAATGGGGGTCAACTTGGCACTATTTGGGGGCGGGAACATGGGTGGGGTCATTTTTCGACTATTGATTCGCTACTGGTAGAACCTTTCAGTTTTGTGTAATACAAGAGACTGATGTCCAGGTGTCCATTCCACATTTTTTAATTCAGCCCGGGGTCATCTTGGTATTATTTTAGGGGGTCAATTTTCATGGAACATTCTAGAACAATAGTCATGTGATTAGTCATGTGATAGTGTTGAATTATTCCTATGTTCTTTTCATGTTATATAATGATAGATTATTACAGGTAGCACCGTATGTAGCTGTAATTTGACTTTGGAATTTTTAAAATGGCCGCCGTAACCATGGAAACTGCAAAAATGTGAAAAAATTTTAAATGCTTCAAATTTGATGAAATTTTACAGAGATGTTAACGAGTGTATGTAGATTTGGAATTTGGCTTTGGAATTTCCAAAATGTCCGCCGTTGCCATGGAAACAACACAAATGCAAAAAATCTAGATTTGGTCCAATCTTTATGAAACTTGACAGTAATGTGACCTGTCATGTGTAGATGTGCCATCCGACTATGCAATTTCCAAAATGGCCACCGTAACCATGGAAACACGAATGCCTAAATTTGAAAATTGGTCCAATTTTTACGAAACTAGTAAGTAATGTGACATGTCATGTGTAGATGTGCTATCCGACTTTGAAATTTCAAAATGGCTACCGTTACCATGGAAACAGCAGAACAATGGTTGGGGCCGTTTTGGCGACTTTTGTGTTAGCATCCTAACACAGGATTACTTGTTTTATATTTTGTTTGAAAATAAATTTACATATTTTGGAAATAACAGATTTGTTGACATTCGTTGTATTATAACAAAGATATTGCCTTTCTATCTTTTTTCATGTTTGAAATTTTAATGAAAATCGTGTTTTTATAAACATATTTTACGAATTGTGTCAATCAATACACGAAAATCAAAGTTTTACACTAGTCATGATCAGCCGTCTTTACTTTTGCGTCGTATTTCTAGCAATTCTAAAGCTTGTGCAGTCAGTAAGATTTTGTAAATCGATGTCGGCAGTTTAAATTGTATTATTTCATTAGTTACGTAGTAGTTGACAACCTGATAAAAATGCAGTACTGTAATATGTTTTCAGTTTCGGTGTTGATTTGTTGGAATTTAAAGTAATGATTCGGAGATTTAAAAAAAATAAAATTATTGAGTTAAAAGAACTAAAATAACTCGTGACATTTAAGAAAAGTAGAAACGGGGAGGATTATTCAATCATATTATTTGGTTTCAAATTTCTTGAAGGGGGAGGGGGTATTTCCGATCTTTAAAGGAGGTGTCCGAATAAATAATTTAAATGCGAATCCTGAAGTTGTAAAATAGTTAAAGAAGTCTAAAGCTTGTTTTGTTTATATGTAAAAGGATTAAATTTTCTATTCTGGTAAATCAATTGTAAATGGATCTCGATCAAGAGCCTCAAAACTTACGCACAATACTGTCAATCATTACACATCAAATTTAATCATGAATGGATTTTCCCACGGTCGTTTAGTAAGGTCACCGGTGTTAACTGTTACGATATTTCCCGCTGTATGAAAATATCGTGCAGTGGATTAAATTAATCTCAGCTATTTTTAGCATTCAATATTGTAAGTGAAATTAGGTTCAAGTTCAAGTTTAACCACACACTGTTGATCACTGATATGTGTATCATGGAATTGTCTTTTCACGGCAAATAATTTTTTTAGATTTCTGTCAAAAATACAACATACTAGTTTACACGCATTGTGCGTAAATAAATATTATGCAATTAAGAGTCAATGCAGCACCATTAAATTATTTAGATGGGAGTAATTGCATTTCTTCAGACTACAAAAACAAAGTAAATATTTATTTAACTAGTCATCAAACGATTTGATTGAATGCTTCAGTTTTAATGTCCCGTCATGTCAGTGGCAATTATTTCATGCATATTTAACAAAAACAAAAATATTAAAATAAACCTAATGCCCGAGAAGAATCGTTATCTTCTTCTAGAATCTAGTGTTATTATTTGCGTTCTATTCTAGTTACATTATATCACCAACTTTCGGACAATATTTGTTTACAGTAAAAAAAAACTCACAAAAGAATTATCAAACTATTGCTCACTGTAAGTTTATTTTGGAACTGACCCAACACAGACTGAATATTAAATACAAATGTAGTGTGGTTAAAAATAGAAATATTTTGCATGTGACCGTCAAACTAAAACGTATGCAGCAGCACTTGGCACATCATTCTGCTAATCAATGGATGTACGTGCACAATAAATAAGTAAAACTATAATAACCTTCCAGAAATAAAAAGAAAACAAATACGAAAAAGATACAAAACAAAACAAAAAACAAGGAACATAAAAAAAAGAATTATTTTGAGGAACCAAGAATATATTTAGCAGTTGAAACATAAAAGCCATTATTAAAAAATTAGGCTATTTTTTATTAAAACAAAGTTGTCTCCACTACTTCACCTGTAAAAATATTTTATGTCAAATACGATGTGGAACTAATCAATAAAGTGAGAGGTTTAAATGACAGGTAACCTGATTCTGAAATCAGTGAAGCGTAATTGTCTAGTAGCACTGATTAAGATGAAAGGACAATTTTATTACCATTCACACCTGGATCTGTTGATTATTGACCAAACTACCTACCGTAAAATTGTCGGATTATTCATTTCCGACATGTCCGAGTCCGTTATTTATAGTGATAGGTCTCTACCTGTACTGTATGTTAAACTAAGTCCCCTGCTGGCGGCCATCTTGGATGATGTATCGGCTACAAAGTAACAACACTTGGTCAGCACCTCATTACGAACATACATGTCATGTTTGGTTTCATTCTATTCAGTAGTTCTCTAGAAGAAAAACATTTGTATGTATTTTCCATAGGGTCCTATGTTAAACTTAATCCCCCTGCTGGCAGCCATCTTGGATGACAAATCAGCTACAAAGTAACAACACTTGGTCAGCACCTCAAAAGAAACATTCATACCATGTTTGGTTTCAATCCATTAAGTGGTTTTCTAGAAGAAGACATTTGTATATATTTCCCATAGGGTCCTTTGTTAAACTAAGTCCCCCGTTGGCAGCCATCTTGGTTGATGAATTTGCTACAAAGTAACAACACTTGGTCAGCACCTCATGAGGAACATTCATGCCATGTTTGGTTTCATTCCATTCAGTTTTTCTTCAAAAGAAGAATTTTGTATGTATTTCACATTGGAATTTGACTTTGGAATTTCCAAAATGGCCGCCGTTGCCATGGAAACAACAAAAATGCGAAAAATCTAGATTTGGTCCAATCTTTATGAAACTTGACAGTAATGTGACCTGTCATGTGTAGATGTGCCATCCGACTTTGGAATTTTCAAAATGGCTGCCGTAACCATGAAAACACGAATGCCTAAATTTGAAAATTGGTCCAATTTTTATGAAACTAGTAAGTAATGTGACATGTCATGTGTAGATGTGCTATCCGACTTTGAAATTTCAAAATGGCTACCGTTACCATTGAAACAGCAGAACAATGGTTGGGGCCGTTTTGGCGACTTTTGTGTTAGCCTCCTAACACAGGATTACTTGTTTTATATTTTGTTTGTAAATAAATTTACATATATTGGAAATAACAGATTTGTTGACATTCGTTGTATTATAACAAAGATATTGCCTTTCTATCTTTTTTCATGTTTGAAATTTTAATGAAAATCGTGTTTTTATAAACATATTTTACGAATTGTGTCAATCAATACACGAAAATCAAAGTTTTACACTAGTCATGATCAGCCGTCTTTACTTTTGCGTCGTATTTCTAGCAATTCTAAAGCTTGTGCAGTCAGTAAGATTTTGTAAATCGATGTCGGCAGTTTAAATTGTATTATTTCATTAGTTACGTAGTAGTTGACAACCTGATAAAAATGCAGTACTGTAATGTGTTTTCAGTTTTGGTGTTGATTTGTTGGAATTTAAAGTAATGATTCGGAGATTTAAAAAAAATAAAATTATTGAGTTAAAAGAACTAAAATAACTCGTGACATTTAAGAAAAGTAGAAACGGGGAGGATTATTCAATCATATTATTTGGTTCCAAATTTCTTGAAGGGGGAGGGGGTATTTCCGATCTTTAAAGGGGGTGTCCGAATAAATTATTTAAATGCAAATCCTGGAGTTGTAAAATAGTTAAAGAAGTCTAAAGCTTGTTTTGTTTATATGTAAAAGGATTAAATTTTCTATTCTGGTAAATCAATTGTAAATGGATCTCGATCAAGAGCCTCAAAACTAACGCACAATACTGTCAATCATTACACATCAAATTTAATCATGAATGGATTTTCCCACGGTCGTTTAGTAAGGTCACCTGTGTTAACTGTTACGATATTTCCCGCTGTATGAAAATATCGTGCAGTGGATTAAATTGATCTCAGCTATTTTTAGCATTCAATATTGTAAGTGAAGTTTAGTTCAAGTTCAAGTTCAACCACACACTGTTGATCACTGATATGTGTATCATGGAATTGTCTTTTCACGGCAAATAATTTTTTTAGATTTCTGTCAAAAATACAACATACTAGTTTACACGCATTGTGCGTAAATAAATATTATGCAATTAAGAGTCAATGCAGCACCATTAAATTATTTAGATGGGAGTAATTGCATTTCTTCAGACTACAAAAACAAAGTAAATATTTATTTAACTAGTCATCAAACGATTTGATTGAATGCTTCAGTTATAATGTCCAGTCATGTCAGTGGCAATTATTTCATGCATATTTAACAAAAACAAAAATATCAAAATAAACCTAATGCCCGAGAAGAATCGTTATCTTCTTCTAGAATCTAGTGTTATTATTTGCGTTCTATTCTAGTTACATTATATCACCAACTTTCGGACAATATTTATTTACAGTAAAAAAAAAACTCACAAAAGAATTATCAAACTATTGCTCACTGTAAGTTAATTTTGGAACTGACCCAACACAGACTGAATATTAAATACAAATGTAGTGTGGTTAAAAATAGAAATATTTTGCATGTGACCGTCAAACTAAAACGTATGCAGCAGCACTTGGCACATCATTCTGCTAATCAATGGATGTACGTGCACAATAAATAAGTAAAACTATAATAACCTTCCAGAAATAAAAAGAAAACAAATACGAAAAAGATACAAAACAAAACAAAAAACAAGGAACATAAAAAAAAGAATTATTTTGAGGAACCAAGAATATATTTAGCAGTTGAAACATAAAAGCCATTATTAAAAAATTAGGCTATTTTTTATTAAAACAAAGTTGTCTCCACTACTTCACCTGTAAAAATATTTTATGTCAAATACGATGTGGAACTAATCAATAAAGTGAGAGGTTTAAATGACAGGTAACCTGATTCTGAAATCAGTGAAGCGTAATTGTCTAGTAGCACTGATTAAGATGAAAGGACAATTGTATTACCATTCACACCTGGATCTGTTGATTATTGACCAAACTACCTACCGTAAAATTGTCGGATTATTAATTTCCGACATGTCCGAGTCCGTTATTTATAGTGATTGGTCTCTACCTGTACTGTATGTTAAACTAAGTCCCCTGCTGGCGGCCATCTTGGATGATGTATCGGCTACAAAGTAACAACACTTGGTCAGCACCTCATTACGAACATACATGTCATGTTTGGTTTCATTCTATTCAGTAGTTCTCTAGAAGAAAAACGTTTGTATGTATTTTCCATAGGGTCCTATGTTAAACTTACTCCCCCTGCTGGCAGCCATCTTGGATGACAAATCAGCTACAAAGTAACAACACTTGGTCAGCACCTCAAAAGAAACATTCATACCATGTTTGGTTTCAATCCATCAAGTGGTTTTCTAGAAGAAGACATTTGTATATATTTCCCATAGGGTCCTTTGTTAAACTAAGTCCCCCGTTGGCAGCCATCTTGGTTGATGAATTTGCTACAAAGTAACAACACTTGGTCAGCACCTCATAAGGAACATTCATGCCATGTTTGGTTTCATTCCATTCAGTTTTTCTTCAAAAGAAGAATTTTGTATGTATTTCACATTGGGTCCTTTGTTAAACTAAGTTCCCTGCTGGCAGCCATCTTGAATAATTGATTGGCTACAAAGTAACAACACTTTGACAGCACCTTATAAGGAACATTCATGCCATATTTGGTTTCATTCCATTCAGTGGTTCCCTAAAAGAAGACATTTGTATGTATTGTCCATAGGATCCTTTGTTAAACTAAGTTCCCCGCTGGCAGCCATCTTGGATGATTGATTGGCTACAAAGTAGCAACCCTTGGTCAGCACCTCATTAGGAACATTCATGTCATGTTTGGTTTCATTCCATTCAGTGGTTCTCGAAAAGAAAACATTTGTATGTATTTCCCATAGGGTCCTATGTTAAATTAAGTCCCCGCTGGCGGCCATCTTGTTTCATTGATCGATTACAAAGTTACAACACTTGGTCAGCACCTCATAAGGAACATTCATGCAATGTTTTATTTCGTTCCATTTAGTGGTTCTCTAAAAGAAGACAAATTGAATGTATTTCCCATAAGGTCCTATTTTAAACTAAGTCCCTCTCCGGCGGCCGTCTTGGATCATGGATCGGCTTCAAAGTAACAACACTTGGTCAGCATCTCATAAGGAACATTCATGCCATGTTTTGTTTCATTTCATTCAGTAGTTCTCTAAAAGAAGACATTTGTATGTATTTCCCATAGGGTCCTATGTTAAACGAAGTCCCTCTCTGGCGGCCATCTTGGATCATGGATCGGCTTCAAAGTAACAACACTTGGTCAGCATCTCATAAGGAACATTAATGCCATGTTTTGTTTCATTCCATTCAGTGGTTCTCTAAAAGACGACATTTGTATGTATTGTCCATAGGTTCTTATGTTAAACGAAGTCCCCCGCTGGCGGCCATCTTGGATGATAGATAGGCTTCAAAGTAACAACACTTGGTCAGCACCTCATACATGTAAGGAACATTCATGCATTGTTTTATTGCATTCCAATCAGTGGTTCTCTAAAAGGAGACATTTGTATGTATTGTCCATAGGGTTCTATGTTAAAAGAAGTCCCCCGCTGACAGCCATCTTGGATGATGGATCAGCTATAAAGAAACAACCCTTGGTCAGCACCTCATAAGGAAAATTCATACCATGTTTGGTTTCATTCCATTCAGTGCTTCTCTGGAAGAAGTTAAAAATGTAAAAAGTTAACGACGACGACGTACGACGGGCGACGGACGCCAAGTGATGAGAAAAGCTCACTTGGCTCTTCGGGCCAGGTGAGCTAGCTAGACAATATATAAACAAATTGAGCAGAACGTCTGCTGTAGCCACTTTGACATATAAATGACTATCAGTATGTTTTGACATCCCAGACAACGTGTGTATGTCCAGTTAAATTTGAAAACCTTGACAATGAAGTCGTAGAATTTTCATTAAATCATATAGATGTGACTGACATTGCAATGTTGGAAATTTGAACGAAATTTGAAGCAACCTTCTTTAAACTTAAACTGGAAAACGTTTATTAGTTTAAAGAAAAAATGTGTAATGATTACGTTGTACTACATTTGTCTTGCTAATCAATACATTGTGAATTTATTGAAAAATTTGAATTTATTTAGACACCCCCGCTCATTTTAATACAAGTAATGATTATTAACCTAACCCATCCGTATAGATCCCCAATCAAGGTGATCATGTATATAGTATGAGATGTTCATTACTGACAGGTTTGTGAGCACCGTAGATGAAATTCTTATCGACCACTCGACAACCGAAGCCCTGTTACGAAATTTGGTAGTTGTAATAACAACAATTTGAATTACCGATTTCAAAACGATTACAAAACAAATTTCAAACATTCATATATTTTCGTATATTTGATATGTAAAGTCACATATGATAATAATGTAAACAAATCTTTGAGATTTCAATACCATAAGTGTATGTTCGAACGTTTTACGAACTTCATCATCATGACGTGGTTGAAAGCTCTGAATCGTATATGCCCTTATATTTTATAATTATGGGTTGTTTGCCTGTGAGAGAGCTTTCACATGTTTATTATATCTTTGTTCTTAATTGTTAATTAAATATTATGGTGTTCGGATGTTTAAATACTCATCCACGCTTGCTATTTTTATTATTGCCCCCTGCGATGGTTTTACTTAGATTTCTTAAAATCTCTGTTTTTGCCCTGTGTTTGTTATATATCTGTTTTGTATTACTTAAGTGTTTACGTCGGGCCTTTAATAACAGATTTTGTAAGAGTTATTTTACTGCTTTGCCTATTACTTCTTATTCCGTAATTATGATCGTTATTCAATGTTACAATCTCCAGTCTTTTTTACTTTGCCTATACCCCTATTTAAATCATCATGATTTTACGCAATGTAAAGAAATTGAATAACAACCCAACTTCTAGGTATCCACGTGCTTAAACAAACGTATTTGTAATGCCTCTGCAGTCAGATTGTTAAACAAAACTACACGCTGATATCCACAAATTTTCCCGTGCAAGGCCAAAAAATGACTTACCTGTTTTAGATTAACTTCACAAAATACTGTTAGATCAACCGTGAACTGGAAAGCTTTTTCACTCTCCTTTTCCTGTGACATTACCTGAAAAACTCAAAAACTTATATATGTGGTAACTTGAACCCAGCCTAAGTGTGGTATTCAATATGTGGGACAGACGGGACGAGATTATTACAAAAGAAATCAAGAGCACCTTTACCGCTTTCGAAGACCTAAAAAATTCAAAAGTTTGATATATCAACATTTAGATAGACATAATCACAATCTAAAGTTTATAATATTCCAACCACTTGAAACCGTTCAGAAACAACAAGGACAATCACACAAGCAATTTGGATAAGTAGACTTCAAACAGCTTATCCTCTCGGTCTCAATGACAAAATATTGGGACAGGGGAACATATCTAACACTTCTATCGATGTCATTAATATTGTCGATAATCGACTGAGAAATAATAGGTCTCATGGTAAACGCAAAGACCGTAATCAACGTATTAAACATCGTATGAATTATACACTTGCTGATCTGTTATCTATAACAAAAAATTGTTGGCAGACATCAAGTATTATGCAAACTGGGTTATATACCAATTAGTAAGTTATATGCTGTTTTTCAGGAGTGTGATCAAATTTCATTTTTTAGCCCGTTGTATGAATACACCCGTATTATTACAGCCTTTTGTCATCACAGGCTGTTTCCTAGTATCGATAAACCTGAAAATCATATACTGCATTTTCTTAAATTAAAATATATAAATAGAGGTATTGATTTTATTAACTTATCTAGTATATTCAATGACTCTACCATCCATAGCCAAATACCTCCATATTTTGATAATACAGAATCACCTATTATTTCGTATTCTTATAAAAAAAAAAACAGCAGAAGTTTGATTTTTAATTATACGTCCGTTACATCAGACGTCAATATAGAAAATAATGCTCCTTCCACTTGAGACTGTGAAACATCTAGTTTTAGATATGTTCCCTATGGTCATGTCATCACAGGAGACCATAACATCGTCGAAGACCGTGAGGTCAAAACTTTTTTTAAGAAAGGACCTAAATATCATCCTCCATCTATAATAGATTGGAAACAGTGTCGTCAAGTCATTAAAGACGCTTTGCCTGCATACTGTTAAAATTGGTGTAAACGTGAAAAATCTGAAAAAAAATCTCTAAACAGTATTTGAATAAAATTATGAATACTGTTGATATTCGTATATCTCATTTTGAAAACAATTCTGAAATTAATAATAGGGTCCATGATATACCCATTTCAAGAATAAAAAATAAACTCCAAGTACTCGCAAAGCGGTTTGTGCGACGTTCGTACCGGCAGACAAAGCAGCCAATAATGTAGTGGTGGTGTGACGCATATACTACACGCAGGTTCTCCAAAACGAAATTATCAATTCGTCTACATTTAGGTCCGTACGCTCCACAGAGAGTCAAATTGTAAACAAGCATATCACTGCCACCACCCAGCTTAAAGCCTCTTCCGAACATTTGAAAGTCCCGACTATGTACTGGTTACCTAAATTACACAAACAACCATTTAAATTCCGTTTCATCTCCGCGTCTAGTAAGTGTTCTACTACTAATCTGTCAGTGCTACTAACTACCTCCCTTACTACTATCAAAGAACTTGTTATCAACTTTTTGTAATAAAGCTTATGAAAATAATGGTATTAATTATTTTTGGAGTGTTAAAAGTTCTTTAGAGGTGTTAGATAAAACACGTGCTTTTGATGGTCCTTTTAATTCTGTTGACAGTTATGATTTTCCTACTCTTTACACTACACTTCCACACAATCTTATCAAGAAAAAGTTTTCATATTTATTAAAATGGTCTTGAAAAATCTCATTGCAAATTTATTTGCTGTAAGCCTTTTTCTGTAACGAAAAAGAAAAGTATGCTAGATACACTTACTGGAAATGTGAAGATATGATTGAAGCTTTAAATTTTCTCCTGGACAACATACATATGCGTTTCGGCGATAAAGTGTATCGACAGGTAGTAGGTATTCCTATGGGCACTTACTGCGCTCCTTTAATAGCAGATTTATTCCTGTATTGCTATGAATCTCAGTTTATGACCAAACGCAGTAAAGACACGTCAATGTTACATTTGGTTGATACATTCAATAATACCTACCGTTATCTGGATGATATTTTTCGTTAAATAATCGAGAGTTCTCTAAATATACAGCCGAAAATTACCCAAAGGAACTTACTTTAAATACATCTAACATAAACAGCAGTAGTGGTCCTTTTCTAGATTTAGACATTTCAATTTCTAAAGGGAAACTCCATTAAATTTACGACAAAAGAGACGATTTTTCATTCCCTATTGTTAATTTTTTTCTTTTTTAGACTGCGATGTTCCTTTGGCTCCATCGTACGGTGTTTATATATCCCAACTCGTTCGTTATGCCCGTGTGTGTAGTGATGTCATAGATTTTAACGAACGTAATCAATGCATCACTGGTCAATTATTAAGTCAGGGATTTCGTTACCATAAATTACTTAAAACTTTTACTAAATTCTTTAATAAATACGAAGATTTGATTAGAAAATTTGGATGTACCTGTAGAATACATATTCAAAACGGTATTTCACATCCTAAATTTTACGGTTATATTGTACTAAAAGCAAATTAAAACATAACTAAATGTGTATTCTTTTCAAACTTTTTATTGGGATGTATAAATACACATCCACGTTCATTTTCTATATAGTGATTACTCTATCTATATATAACATTATACATATTTATTAAAATGTTAACTCCTAACTATCCTACTGCCTGTCGATACTTTTATTTTTCTTTTTTTACTTTCCATGACGTTAAAAGACTAAATCCCTGGGATGTGTTTTAGTTGATTTTAGTCTCTGATGCATGATTTTTTTTATTATTAATTGTTTTTGGCTTTTAACTAGCTTTCAGTAACTGCGAGTACTCTCAAGTCGTACTTTCGTTTTAATTTGACCTGTTGATACAATTTGTAATGCATTTTTGTTATTTAATGTTTACTTAATAGTGTTATATCTCGTCTCACTATTTTTGATATATACCACCTTTGATAAGTGTTCGGTATGACGATACATTTTCACTTCTGTTCTGGTACTATGAACAACAAAATTATTTATTTTGTAATACAAAATATCTCCGTACTCCATGTTTACCTTACAACAAAATTATTTTTATTTATCTGTGTACGTTTTATTTGGCGTTATTTTGTCAGAGGTTATGGTTGTCTTTCTGATATTGTTTTACATCTAACCTTCTGGTTTTATTAATTTTGTATTAACATTGTGTCATAGATCAAATTTATTCCTTAAGTGTATGTTCACTTGTTTTTTGTTAATATGTCTTTTGATTGAGTTAAGCCATTTCAATTGATATTTTATAGTGTGTCTCTCTATGGTGTGATGTTTCACTATTGCTTTAGGGTAGGGTGAAGGTTGGCGCCTATTAAAACGTTTAAACCCTGTACATTTGTTTTCACCTGTACTAAGTCAGGAACCTGATGTTCAGTGGTTGTCGGTTGTTGATGTGGTTCATAAGTGTTTCTCGTTTCTCGCTTTTTACATAGTTTAGACCGTTGGTTCTCCTGTTTGAATGGTTTTACATTAGTCATTTTTGGGGCCCTTTATAGCTTGCTGTTCGGTGTGAGCCAAGGCTCTGTGTTGAAGGCCGTACTTTGACCTATAATGGTTTACTTTTACAAATTGTGACTTGGATGGAGAGTTGTCTCATTGGCACTCATACCACATCTTTTTATATCTATATATGTCACAGATGCCTATTGGTTCCAATCGTCGTAATCACAATCAAATCAGGTGCCCTTCGCTTTTTCATATCACTGAAAGCGACTGGTCACCAGCCTGGTTTTTACTTTTCATGAAACTGGTATTAGTGTATACTGAACGGTTAATCGATCTGACGGGTTTCGTGTTGCTCAACTATTAGTTTTTCTCTTTGTGATTCTTACACATGAGAATGCAGTATTGTGTATTTAATTATTGTACGAATGGAATAATAGTGAGATTCACATCGCCATTGGTTAACTTTGCATTTTCTGTAGAATGACCGGGGTTTATATATAATTATGTATGTTACATATACATTTTCTTCGTTCACGTTCTTCCCACCAATAATTTGGAATCCCAGTCCGCATGGATCAGGAACTAGCAATACCTCGTTTAAGATCAGCGACGATTTCGATCTGTAAAATAAAACGATATTGTTATATGTATCATGACACATTGATACCTGTATTTTGCAATGCTTTATGGTCATCAATTAATGATATTCAGTGACATTTGAAACAACAGCAGAAGTGTCGTGTTTTAGTTCATGACTCAAAATTGTCCTCATCTCACAGTAAAAGCCAAATATTCAATACGGATCAAAACATTCCATTACGTTAATGCAAGTTAAAAGCCGTTTATAAAACTTGCTTGATTAATATTTCTCATAAGATATCAATAAGATATCAATAGAGCCACACGTGTGTGTGTTACAAAATTTATTCAACAGTGGTTAACTAATGTTCAAACTCGTAAATCGGTTTACAAATCAAGGAAACAAACAAATACTGACGGAATCGGATGAACTCTTAAAGAAGCAAGATCCGCTATACCTACAATGTGATCGTTTTCTCCTATGCATGCATCTCCCGTTATACGAATTCACATGCGGGAATAAGACACAAATTGGTAACATGACATGTCGCTAGAGAGTTGTGAGATACATCGTAACAGTTAACCAGTTCGTGATCTTGACCGTAAGACTTATTTAGTGTCAATTCAGTCATTCTTCCTCATAGCTCAGTTTGAGGAGTTTTTTGTAAGGAACACACTCCTATTAATAAAGTGTTGATACTGGAAACATACACGTGTGTAATGTATTAATTCAAATATGTAAACGCAATACGATGCATAAAACGGGATGGTACTGCAGAAAAATGAAAAGTTAACATTTGGAAAATTTAAATATCATGTCTAGGAAAAGATACTGCATTGTAGATAGACAAGATCAAGATAAAGTACATGGACATAAAATGTAAAATTACAGAAATACCGACCTCCGAAGATAATTCAAAACGGAAAGTCCCTAATCAAGTGGCAAAATCAAAGGCTCAAACACATCAATCCAGTGAAAACAACTGTCATATTCCTGAATTTGTACAGGCATTTTCTGATGTAGAAACTGGTATATTAAACCTGGTTTTATAGCAAGCTAAATATCTCACTTGTATGACAGTCGCATAAAACTCATTTATATTTATTTAACAACAATGTGTGAACAAAACACAGATATAATAGGTGAAAATGTCAAAATAAGAGACAGCAGTCAACATTATGTTATAATCTTTATCACTATAAAACCACACAAATATGCCAACAAAGAAAAACAAAAAGGCATAATGGTTTACTTTTTACAAATTGTGACTTGGATGGATAGTAGTCTCATTGGCACTAATACCACATCTTCTTATATCTGTAGAGAAAAAGCACATAAGCAAAAACGAAGGACTAGAAAACAAAATGTCACGTCAAATAGATATAAACAAAAATAGACTAAATAGTAATAGCAATAATTTACAAAGACAAATAAAAGAACACTATAACACTTGATTAAGATGATAAACAATGTCAGTACCTAGAATCTATATTTCAAGACCATCGTGTATTATTTGTGAAACTGATACGGAATATTTATCAACAAGGTCTTGATATGCAATGCACTTTGTTTGAAAAAGACGAGACGTTCTTTGACATAACCCTGGTTCATCAACTTTTTGCTCAAACACTAATGGCCTTTCATAAAGTCTGAGTAGCAGCTGAAAGCTCTTGAATATTGAATGAGTTGGGAAATGTATATCCCATTTGCAGGTATGTTGGTATATTGCTACTAAGGTCGGGGGAATTGGTAATTTCAAAATTAAAATCGTCTCGTTTGTCATAGATTCAGGTACTTAGATGACCGCTTGTGTCAAATTCGAGGTACGAGTCTGAAAATGAGACAGAGGAAGCTGTGTCTGTTGTTTTTTTTTAATTTCTTTTTTATTTTCAATTTGTTTTATGGAAAGAGCACCATCAATATATCTGAATGTGAAATTAATTTATCTGGCTTCTTTTATCTTCTTGTTTTTGATAAGTGTCTAGGTGTGGGGTAGATCTTTATAATTTAAAAAAAACGTATTTACTTTTCTCCGCAGATTCAAATTCAATTCATTCAAAATTCAATAAAAAGGTCGATATTCAATAAATTACATAAACACCCCTCTATTGAGCTTTTCAAATCGGCTGAATAACACAATATATACATACAGTGCATGGTAAGATACCAAAGATGACATTTAAAAGTTAAAACCATTATATGTAATATTAAGTTTATCTTAAAACAAAGCATCAGTTTAAATGTTAAGCAGAGCAGATAATAGCAACTAAAAAAGCTAAACAATTCAAAAGTCCAACAAAATAAAAGCACAAACATAAAGGGACTGGGCTAAGCTGCTATTTGGATCCCATGTTTGTACCAATTTTTTTAAATTGGTCAAAAGATGTTTCCAACTGACAATATTTAGGCAGCTCATTCCAGATTTGTACAGCTTTATAGCGAAAAGATCTCAAACCAAACCTAGAAGTTCTGACTCTCGGTAGTACTGCTGTTTCCTGTGATCTGAAATCATACTTCTGACTTTGATATCAATGAAATCATGAAGATAACTTGGACTTAATTATTTTAAAAGTTTCTGTTGCAATAGTTTTTCTTCTTCATTTTTTTTAAAAAGGTAGTTTTGACTTTTCTAGCAGTTTTTTCGTATGTACTATCATAATCTTCATATATGAATCTAAAAGCTCTTTCTTAAATTTTTCACATTTTAAAAGAATTTATTACGCTTCGGTAGTGCCAAATTAATGAACACTAGTTAAAATCCGAAAGAATAAATGAATAGCATATAGTCAACCTACCCAGCATGTTTAAATATTTACTCATTTGTTTTAGAATATTTAATTATCGTGATTCCTTTTTACATATTTCAGGTATATGATTGTTAAAGTTTTGGTCCGAATTTAAAGTTATTCCAAGAAATTTAACATTTTCTTCTCAAAAATTTTGTTTTCATTTAAATTAAATGTCAAATTATGTTTATTTGGTTTTTTTTTACAATGGCTATAGCCTGGAATTTGTCGCGATAAGCCTTCATTAAATTTATCGAATAACGGTTTATTAGATTTAACCTAAGTTGTTAAAAGTTTAGCAACTGATCTAGTACAATGTATATCATAATCACTATTTGATTGTGTAGTATCATCAGCATAATTATAAATGGTGCTATTTTGTACAAAAATGAAATATGTCATTTATGAGGACATTGAAAAGAACTTGTCAAGCATTTACCCTTGTTGTACACCCTTATACATCCGATCCCATTCACTGTAAGAACTTCCAATTGTAATACGTTGTTTTCTGTTTTCTAAATAACTTTGTAAAGATTAAAGAGAACTTACTGACAGCCCATATGCTTCCAGTTTTAGTAAAAATAAATCGTGCGGAATCAATCAAATGCTTTAGATAGATCCATCAAAATTGCAGCTATAAAGGACAAGGTACATTAGGGCCGTATTTGGCCCAGTATTTTGTCACAAAATCATTTACATGAAATAAATGTACTTAACATAGGAACATATTTGCATATATCTATTGTTCAGTAGTACATGCGTATTCTATCTCTTAGTAAAGCAGAAACCCAATTGTGTGCTGCTTAAAGTGATTTGGTGTTGATTTTTTGACTGAAATCTTCTTTTTAAAAGGTCTCCGCTAACGTGAGCCCAGTGAAATTAGTGATAAAGATGCCGACTAAGAAAACAAACTTTTGGCTCATTATTTCTTCTGGATTTTCAGTTTATATATGTATTTAAATTCTTGGCTCATTATTTCTTCTGGATTTTTAGTTTATATTTGTATCTGGTTTTTTATTGACTTATTGTTTTGGTTTTGTTTCTGTCTGTGAATATCTTCACTATAATCATTTCTCAAGAAGGGGAATTCAGGAACCGAATTATGAATAGTTTAATATAACAAATTTTGATTATGTACGTCTTTGCTCTTCAAATTATTGCTTGGCTTAGTGTTAACAAATCAAATGTTTTAAGGAAATGTCATTTTGACGACATTTTGCTGGAACAGTACAAAAATAGTTGCAATTATGAAAAAAAAACATATTGTCAAATTACAAATAAACTTGCAGAAGCGGGGCCATAAACTTATTATCTGTCTAGATGATTATGTGAAAATTTGTCAATGCTGTTTAATATTTTACAATGTTGGCCGATATTAATGCTTAATGTTGAATAGGTTAAGAACTTGTTTATCCATTTGTACATAACTACATGTAATTATGGCATCTAACAATATTTGCAGGGAACAAATATTTTAAAATACCAATAAATAGAAAATCATTAAATATGTCCACATACATGTAAATCTCCGTATTGTAGTATAGAAGGAAAAGTTCGATTTCTTACATGTATGATAGAAATGTGATAAATCAGACTATTTATAAATCAATTTGTGTAAATGAGGAAGTTATTATAAACACTATTGTCATACACTAGTGACGGGAAATAAAATCATTTGTCGACTTCAGTGTTTTATTAACAGTGAGTACTAAATTTTTTTTTTTAATTATAGAAATCTAAAACATGTATAATCATCAAACCAGTTACTAGTTGAAACTGTTTTTCATAGAAATATATCTAGCAGTCAGTAATGTTTTAAGGAAATGTTTACTTCTTAAATAGAAGAGCTACCGTGTACACAATACACCTGGATGTATTTTGATGATTGGCATTTAAGGGACATGTATTTATTTTTGTGAGCTTCCTCCAGTTCGGTGATGCTTGAAACATTTGAGAAGCTTGTTTCGTCAATTTCAATTGATGTAAATGAAACAGGGAGTTAATTTTTTTATCATTCTTAAAACAATCTGCATATCGATATTTCTGAAATTCCAAATGTTCATATTATAAAGCATGATGTATTTTTGTACAAGATATGGTATATTTTCAAAGTTTCCTTTAGCAAATAATAGATTCTGCAATTGAAATTGGTATCATATTGTAAGCCTTGTCTTCGCTAGCATGAATTAAGTTTATTGTTTTCTAACATCAAATATATAAATTTATTTTCGTGTCGTTTAGATACAGATTAACCGATTTGAACATTATCAATGTTCTCACATTACGTCCATTTATTACATTCAAACTTACCAAAATTAATTCAAACTGCTACTTATTCTGAAAAAGGTGTGATTTACAAATGTATATAAAAGCTAAAGATACATGTCAATAGGGGTCAGTTTGTTTTTACAAACCAAGCAAAAAATGCGCTGCTTCAAACAGCGACAAATAAATACTTTTATCTTCACATAAAAACTGACAAAAATTATTTAAATGAACGATGATTTTCTCAATAGATTCAAATACTTCCCTATTAATAAAAAAAAATTTAAAACAACTTCATGAAATATTTACAGAAAATAAAATATTTTGCTTATCAATAAACAATTTAATAAGTTAATAGCATCTGTGATAAGTTTTGTCTACTGTCTTTGGTTAATAAATAATCACATATCCTACACTTTGATTATAGAGAACATGCTTTATAAAATGAACATTTGGAGAACCAGAAATATTGATATGCCGATTGTTTTTGATACGATAAAAAAAATCGTCCTCTTTCAGGTTCCTACTACCTGTTGGATTTTAACTCAATGTTGAAACTCTATTTGATTAACATTAATCGGATTTTGATCGATAAAGGTCAAATGATGAGAAAGGACAAATGAGAATATCCACAAAAAAAAATTATTTCAATCAACATATTCAAGATGATTAAATTCAGAGCTTTAAATTGCAACAACATAAAAATATTTTATCCTACTTCATACTTTTTAACAAATCCCCAAAAGTGATGCAACTTCTACTAAATAGAAAATTGTAAATGCAAGGTATAAGAATCATATTGTTTAATTAGGAAAATTTTTCTAGCTCCTGGAATTAAAATAAATAGTGAAATTTTAAATTCCTTGAAAACTGTGCTGTTGATATGACTAAGTATAAATAAATATTTTTGATTTTGGAAAATTAAGTTTATATATCCATGGCTATTAAAAATGTTTGGCTTTTAGCATTCCTGATGGATGATGAATCCAAATAAAAAATAAAGCGCAGCTAATGATTCACATTAAGAGCAATTCCCTGTAATACCAACCATTTTATATAGGGGGTCGGCACGCATAGTCAACGATTTTCCTGAAACTTAGCCTTAACATGTAATCAGGTAAAAAAGTGAGAAAAATGCCAACCAAAATGTTATTAGGCCACGGTTGCCATGCCAACCAAGTCAATGAGTTTTCCGTACATTTTTGGGTATTTAGCATTGAAAAAAACAACTACTTTGCAGTCATTCGGAATCAAAATCAGAGTTTAGTTTAATGATATTTGTTAATAATTTACAGAAACATTATACTGAACACACAAAACAGCTATGCCATATATAAAAAAAATATGTTTGCTGAATATTGTCACAACTGCAGGAGCAGAGGTCATTTTTCAATGTATTTGTGGAGGCAAATTATACACATTTTGCATGAACAAAATATACATGCTTGCATCAGCCTCTATTTAAGCTGTGGTTATTATAAATAAAATATCAATGTTTCTAGTCAATAAATTATATTAAAATATTTGGGGTTTATGGTGCTAGGGTGGTTGCTATGGAACCAAAATGTGTCATTTTTGTCTTTTTACCTCCGAAATTTGACCATGTTATAACGATAATCCCCAAAAAGTAATAACTATTGAATGACTATGATGTGCAATTAATTGGCAATTCAAAAAATATCAATTTGATCCAAGGTCAAAGGTCATTGATGACCTTGACCTTTGACCTTGTGGATATTTATTGAACTTTGAAAGAAAAGATAATAAGAAGCATACAATATATGGGGAAAATGTTCAGGACGTATACAACCACTGTTTGATAACAGATTAATGGTAAGATGTCAAGGTCATGTCAAAATTACTTAGAAACCACCCTTATTTAATAATAAAAAAAGTACCTAGTAACAATACAATTTAGTTAGTTTTCTCGTTTAATTGTTTTACATTTGTCATTTCGGGGCCTTTTATAAATGACTGTGCGGTGTGGGCTTTGCTCATTGTTGAAGGCCGACAGTGACCTATATTTGTTAATTTCTGTGTCATTTGGTCTCTTGTGGAGAGTTGTCTCATTGGCAATCATACCACATCTTCTTTTTATGTATGGTTTGATTCAGGACTATATAAACTATTACATAGACCTTACCTAAAAGGTCAAAGGGAATGTCATCACATGAATTTTAAGCAATCATTCATTTATAGTGGAAAAGTGCATAACAACTATTTATTTATTTTTAAAAAGTGCCTAGCAACCATATATTAATGTTGGAAAACTCCCTAGCAACGATACATTTTCGGTTTAATTGGGACAAAAATCAGATAAATGATAATATTAAATATGAAGCTTTTCTTTAAGAACACATGTATAATCCAGAATAGTAAATCATATGGTAAATTCAATTGTAAGGGATTGATTTCAAATTCAAATACAAAAAATTACAAGTTGTGGTATGATTGCCAATGAGACAACTCTCCACCAGACACCAAAGATTATTGTTTATGACAGGTCGTTTTAATCTACAAGAACAAGACAACCAATAGGACGAAGAGGGCGACCAATTTAATTCTTTGGTTGGGGTTGGGCTTTCTGGCAAGCAGTTTTGCATAGACGGAATAATCATTTACTCGTTAAAAGGCTGGATTACTTATTTTTTATTCTTTTTTTTTTGTCGAAAAACATATTTTTCATTGTGTACACACCTAATTGCTATTTCAAACCGTATGTGGCTGATGTGCATCTGAATGTACAGTAAATTCCCTTTCAGCATGCCTTTGGCAATATTATTGGTCTTCAGTTCTAGACACCATCACATTCATTTCTTTAAGCATCCCTTATCTCCATCACAATAAAAAATGGTCTTCCTTAACTAATATAACTACCCTGAATCCGCTCATTTGCTATGTTTGTATTTTAATAGTGGATAATTATTTCAAAATATCTTTCTTAAAAAAAATACATTGTGTGTTTTGAAAAATTAACTTTTTTTAGCTCGCCTGGCCCAGAGGGCCAAGTTAGATTTTCTCATCACAGTGGGGCTGTCGTCGTTTATTTCACTAATACGCAAAATTTACCAAACTTGGCAACAATGGTCTTTAGGATATGTACTTTAACAAATTTGTCCCATGATAGCTTACACGGATAAAGATAGAACATAGGGGTAAAATGAAAACTGTTAAAAATAGAGAAAATATGACGGGGCTTGAATATTCCGATTAATGATATTTCACCATTGTTTATTAACAACAAAACTGTTCCACAACTTCTTATAGGAGTTTCTACCATTAAATGACGAATTTTAACATTTTTTTCATGCTTGCATATTATTTTGAAAACTATAATAGGTAGAGAGAAACATTAAATATAAAAAAATATGATTAGCAACACAAGATTTACAAAAAGATGAACTTGGTTGAAATTTTCAGCTGATTCTTTATTGGAGTTATTACCCCATGTACCCTTTAATGATGGATTTTTATCTTTTTTTGCGTTTTTGCTTGATATCAATAATATCATAAAAGATTAAAAAAACAAACTTTAAGTTACAAACACTATCAGCAAGACATGATAACAAATAATTCAATACGGTTGAATATGTCTGACGACCCCTTATTAGAGTTATAACCCTATAATGACGATTTTGGGTAAGAATCGGCATTGAGAGTAAACATATATTTTAAAATACAGAATTTGCTATGTATATCTACAAGAGTAAATAAATAAGAAATTTAGACGTAATTCAATAATTGGAATAAGGAAATAAGAGCAGTGCTGTTATGTAAATCCGTCTCCCTTAGTAGTTATTCATTTCAGGGCAAAACGGCTATATGGAGTCAAAGACAATTTTTGACATGCTTATTAATAAGTCTTGTTGGTAATTTTTGCTATTAAATTGTCCATCTATCCATAATAGTTTCCAAAACAAATAACTTTCAAATATTATAATACTTTCTATCCACTTATTGCAGTTTTAAAATAAAGATAAAAAAAGTGAAACAAGAGACCCCAAGTAAGCTGTATTATGATTCTACTAGTATTCATTCGTAAAATTGATACAATAAATTAAGAATATGATTTCAAGCAAAAACGCAAAATTAAATTATTATTCTAACGTGTTCCTTATTTTATATTATAGTGTATTTATGTCCTTCAAATGTTCTTTCTCTATATATCATAAAAATAATATGTTTGGTTGCAATTTGCCCACTTATTTCAAAGGACAAAACTTTTGCATTAGTTTACAGACGACGACGACGGACAATAAGAGATGAGAAAAGCTCAATTTGCCATGTTGGCTAGGCTCGCAAAATAAAAAAGGTAAAAATTGTCTTTTTAAGTCATTTTAACTTTTTATGTAACTTTTTGAAGTATACTTTGCAGAACACACAATGTATTTTTTTCAAGAAAGATTTTTTTTTTTTAAATCCACTGTTAAAATACAATCATAGCAATCAGGCGGATTCAGAGTAGTTCTATTAGCTAGAGAGGACCATTTTAGATTTTATGATGGAGATAGTAACATAAAAAACGATACTAATTTTTCTGCACCAGATGCGCATTTCGACAATCTATGTCTCTTCAGTGATGCTCGAGGCCAAAATATTTGAATATCCAAAGCTTATTAAAACTATGAAGAGCTATAAACAAAAAAAGACTAAAAAGTATAGCCAAAGCTGGGCAAGGAATTAGAGCTTTGCACGAGGGAGATACATTCCTTAATTTTAAATAATTTCCAAAATTTTGCAACAGCAAATTTTATTAACATAAAATCCGTATTTTCATGTACTGGCTACTGGGTGGATGATACCCTCGGGGACTATCAGTCCACCAGCAGAGGCATCGACCCAGTAGTAGTAATAACATAAACGGTACAAATTTTTCTGCACCAGATGCGCATTTTGACAATCAATGTCTCTTCAGTGATGCTCGAGGCCAAAATATTTGCAAATTCAAAAGTTATTACAAATATGATAAGGGATGCTTAATGAAATGAATGTGATGGTGTCTAGAACTGAAGATCAATATTATTGACTGCAAAATTTGCTCAAAGATGACATTGTTATTTAAATCCGTCTCCCTTAGTAGTCATTTAAGGGCAAAACGGCTATATGGAGTCAAAGACCATTTTGACCATGCTTATTAATAAGTCTTGTTGGTAATTTTTGCTATTAAAATGTCCATCTATCCATAATAGTTTCCAATACAAATAACTTAAAAATGTTATAATACTTTCTATCCATTTATTGAATTGTAAAATAAAGATAAAAAAAGTAAAACATGAGACCCCAAGTAAGCTGTATTATGATTCTACTAGTATTCATTGCGTAAAATTGATACAATAAATTAAGAATAAGATTTCAAGCAAAAACGCAAAATCAAATAATTATTCTAACGTGTTCCTTATTTTATATTATAGTGTATTTATGTCCTTCAAATGTTCTTTCTCTATATATCATAAAAATAATATGTTTGGTTGCAATTTGCCCACTAATTTCAAAGGACAAGACTTTTGCATTAGTTTACAGACGACGACGACGACGGACGATAAGAGATGAGAAAAGCTCAATTTGCCATGTTGGCTAGGCTCGCAAAATAAAAAAGGTAAAAATTGTCATTTAAGTCATTTTAACTTTTTATGTAACTTTTTGAAGTATATTTTGCAGAACACACAATGTATTTTTTTCAAGAAAGATTTTTTTTTTTTAAATAATCCACTGATAAAATATAATCATAGCAATTAGGCGGATTCAGAGTAGTTCTATTAGCTAGAGAGGACCATTTTAGATTTTATGATGGAGATATTAACATAAAAAACGGTACCAATTTTTCTGCACCAGATGCGCATTTCGACAATCAATGTCTCTTCAGTGATGCTCGAGGCCAAAATATTTAAAAATCCAAAGCTTATTAAAAATATGAAGAGCTATAAACAAAAAAGGACCAAAAAGTATAGCCAAAGCTGGGCAAGGAATCAGAGCTTAGCAGGAGGGAGATACATTCCTTAATTTGAGATAATTTCCACAATTTTGTAAAAATCCGTATTTTCATGCCAGTACCAAAGTACTGGCTACTGGGCTGGTGATACCCACGGGGATTATCAGCCCCTAGGAGAGGCATCGACCCAGTGGTAGTAATAACAAAAAAAAGGTACCAATTTTTCTGCACCAGATGCGCATTTTGACAATCAATGTCTCTTCAGTGATGCTCGATGCCAAAATATTTGAAAATCCAAAGCTTATTAAAAATATGAAGAGCTATAAACAAAAAAGGACCAAAAAATATAGCCAAAGCTGGGCAAGGAATTAGAGCTTTGCATGAGGGAGATACATTCCTTAATTTTAAATAATTTCCAAAATTTTGTAACAGCATATTTTTATAACATAAAATCCGTATTTTCATGCCAGTACCAAAGTACTGGCTACTGGGCGGATGATACCCTCGGAGACTATCAGTCCACCAGCAGAGGCATCGACCCAGTGGTAGTAATAACATAACCGGTACCAATTTTTCTGCACCAGATACGCATTTCGACAATCAATGTCTCTTCAGTGATGTTCGAGGCCAAAATATTTGAAAATCCGAAGGTTATTAAAAATATGATAAGGGATGCTTAATGAAATGAATGTGATGGTGTATAGAACTGAAGATCAACAATATTGACTGCAAAATTTGCTCAAAGCTGACATTTAATGTTGTCCAGTTGTTCTGAAAAGTTTACGATAGATGAATACCTACTGACTATAACATCCTGTCTTGCTCCAACTGATTTAGTTTTTGTGAATTAAGTCAAAAACTATCGTTTGAATTTCAGTGCTTTATTTTATTTGTATCAGCAATAATTGTTATCAGGTAGTAACATAATAAGGGGCGTTTTACAGAATATATGCTATGCATTATCACTTACATTTGATTACCAGTATGCAATTTCAAAGGGAAATATTTTAGACGGACAATGTACAAAATGATGACAATGAAGAACGGCCAGTGTTTGTATATTACATTAAAAGTCTCTTAAGCGCCACACCAGGAAAGATATTTGAATCACGATCAGAAAGATTTGTTTTTTGGTACCTTCTGTATTGAATGACACAAAAATTGATGGTTGCTAGTCATCTTCCACAATATAAGAATGGCTACGAAAGAATTCTGTAACGATATTGACCTATATATATGCCTGGAAAAACAGCATTTGTATGACTAGTCAGAACAGGAGACAAGTGCTTGGTAATTAACTGAAATTCATATGACTAAAATCATGTCAGTGAATAATTTACGTCAAGAAACACAATTTCTGTTCTTTAAAGGAATTTGAAATTCTAATTGGAAGAAGAATTATGTGTTTAGTTTCAAAGTTTCGGAATTTTGACCCAAGGGACCAAACCATTGATGGTTGCTAGGCATTTTCTAACTATATGAAAATGGCTGCTTAAGTCAATGGTGACACTATTGACCCCTTCTCTTTAAATTAGAATCTATATCATAATTCATATTAATCTGAACCCAAATATGTATGGTTGCTAGGTACTTTTATATCAAGTAAGGGTCGTTGCTAAGAACTTTTGACATGACCTGACCTCTGGTATTTTGCTTAATCACCAAATACAAGCAATAATCATTCTGAACACTTTTTTTATTTAATGTTTGGGTCTATTTGTAATAATTTTTGCCAAAAATTAAAAAAAAAAACTCAAGGTCAAAGGTCAAGGTCATCAATTACGTTTTGCCTTTAGATCATTGAATGCGCAACATTTTTAAAGTGATTTTCATCCTTTTTCTGGCACTGTTAATGGGCTATTTCAATAACAAGGTCAAAATTCTTTTACAAAATAACAAAAAATGACACTTTTAGGTTCCCATAGCAACCACCGTAGAAACCTAAATCCCAAACATTTAGTTATAAATTATTCTTGGGCAACAATGGTATTTTACACTATTAACCTCTATATAAATAGGTGTGGATGCAAAAGTGTGTAATTATGTCATGCAAGTGCCTATAATTTGCCTCTTTTGAATACAATGAAAACTCCCTTATTTCATTTAGTGCTGCCCCCTTCTCTCCCTTTTATTAGAATTAATTTTCATCTTTCATCTTACTCATAAAATTTTATTTTTTTAATGAACAAATGTCAAATATTCATCAAAATTGAAATGTGTGCATGATAACTGCTTAAAAGTGGTAATTTTTCTACGTCAAAATGTGCATTTTTGAAGCAAAAATCCAAGGGGACCCTATGCCTTGGCAAGGGGGACATAAACATTTTTTTTGCTAACATATTTTTTTATATGTTTATCGAAAGCTTCCAACAAACAAAATTTTAGGTAAATCTGAGACTAAGCGTGCCGCAACTTGGTTGGTGGTTAAAAGAAAAAGTTATTTTCATATCTTATTACTGAAATGTCATTTGTAATGTCACTATGACTTGATAAACATACTGAAATTAACGCATTGATTTTAAAAGGTCAGTTTACACAAAATGTGTTATGCAAAATTGTATATGAACCAAGGCTTAACCGAAAAATGAATTTTACCAACATTACCGTCTTGATATCATGTAGATTTGGACAAAATATCTTTAGCTTGAACTTGATTCATATCTTTAAAAAATAAAATCACAAAAATACTGAACTCCGAGGAAAATTCAAAAAGGAAAGTCCCTAATCAAATGGCAAAATCAAAAGCTCAAACACATCAAACGAATTGATAACAACTGTCATATTCCTGACTTGGTACAGGCATTTTCTTATGTAGAAAATGGTGGATTGAACCTGGTTTTATAGCTAGCTAAACCTCTCACTTGTATGACAGTCGCATCAAATTCCATATTATAATAAAAATAATTATAAAATCATTTTTAATTGACAGTTTTAGAAGTTATGCACTTAAGGCAAGAATTAACATATATCGTAATGCTAAACCAACGATGAGTACACAATTTAACTTAAAGTAGGTTTATTAAATCATAATTTTGTTTATACAAACCTGACTTTTCATAGAACCTATAAGAAAGAAAGTTAGTAGAACCAGAAATTCAAAATGTTGGCCTTAATATATAAACCATGCCATACGTTATATATGAACTATGCCATAAGTAAACTAAAAAAAACTACACAGTAATATTTTACTTTCTACAAAAAATAAATTTTGTGCAACGACCATTTTTGTTATTGACTCTTTGCTT